>NC_057849.1:97299266-97951349 GCF_015237465.2 Chelonia mydas | reverse complement strand
GATTATCACTTATACAATTGGTACTTAGATACTCTTTACACTTACTCTGAAAGAGTTCCCAATTTGCTTTTCTAAGGCTCCAGGTAGGAATTCCGTCAATATTTTCAACATTACATTGGCTTTGATATATAGTTAGCATAGGGAAGTAATTAATCGATTTCCCAGATGCATTTACTTGCTATATTGCTTGTTGCAGTTCCCAGATCTAAACATGAAAAGGTTCTATCCTCCACATTAAACCTAGTAGGAGTTCCGGTATTGAGCAATATCAGGTTTTGCATGGCAATGAACTGTTCCAGGCATTTGCCATTTTAATCAGTTTTCCTGCCTCCCCATGATTCTTTATGGCTATTAACAGCCCCACAAATAATACAGGGGCCTTAACTAACTCTTCTAGATTGTCTAGTATTTTTACATGGATTATAAACATTATATATTCATATAAAGGTGCTGTTATTCTGTACAGGAATCTCAACAATATTGTACTCAGAAGTTAAGTTCTGTACATTTATGTTAACGTAACTAAGAGTTTATATATGTGTGTGTGTGTGTATATATATATATATATATATATAAAAATACATACACACTCCCCCTCCTCTTATTTCTCTGTCATGTCTGATTGCATCACATCCTGGGAGTCTAAACATAAGCTTTCGCACTAACCATGTTTCTTGTACACCTATAACATCAGGTTTGTTTTCCATCTCAAAAACAGTTTTCTTTAATTCCTGACCATGTGTTATTAAACAATGCATGTTCCAGCAAAAAATATTAGAACCATGTTGTTTAAACTGCTTTACTATCTTCATTTAAAATTGCATGAATACAGTCTAGAAAAATATTGCTTGGGTGCAATTTTTATTTTCAGTCTTCTTCCCTATGTGTAAAGTGCAATTAATCACTTCTATCATAAATGCTATACATTTCTCTTTGCTTACAAGTGGTACATCTTCATCTATTCCCTTTATTTTATCTTTCCTGCCTTGATCTACATGTTGTTATATAACTATCTCTTCCTTCACTATCATTTTCCTCCTCCACATTCCACTGAATATCTTTTGATAGCTTCTACATAGGATACTTTATGGATAGTTTCAATTGTCTGTATCTCCCTAGCTCATTCTGCTGCCACATACCCTTTATATGTTGCACTGTGCTTAACCCCACAATTGCTGCATTTTAGTTCTGTTTTTTCCATACCATTCTCATGAGTGTTCTCCACTTTTACCACAACTCATTTCCCCCTTACAGACAGCTGTGACATGCCCAAATCTTTGATACTTATAATATCTCACAGGGCCCAGGATATATGGCTTAACCCAGAAGAGTTAATATCCTATATTAACCCTATCAGGTAGCATCAGACCTTTAAATAAAAAGAACGAGGAGTACTTGTGGCACCTTAGAGACTAAGAAATGTATTTGAGCATAAGCTTTCACGGGCTAAAGCCCACTTCATCAGATGCATGCCTTTGTTTGATAGTTATAAGACGTTGATCCTTTTCTTTACTCTTTTTTCCATCCCCGTCTGCTCCGTCTTCTTCAGATATTTCTATTTTTCCCTTCTTCCTAATCTGAAGCCACTCTTTGTTCCTTCTCCCTCATTTTCCAACACAACTTCCAACCTTTCTCTCTCAGTCTGTATTCCCAATTCTGTTCAGCTACTGAGCTCTAAGCCCCAGCTCTCAGCCTACACAGCTAGGCTAGGCCACTTCCTCTTCCTATTCCTGTTTTTCTTTTAGCTGTCCTCAGCTGATAAGTGGAGCCACCTTGTTAACTGTTCACTTCTCAACCAAATCTCCCTCTTTTGCCCCATCTGGGGACACTTATTAAATGCCCAGAGTGGTGAGTCACCCGAGGCTACTCACACCTCGTCACAATTATCCAGAGTTCAAAGTAATTGTCAGTTTGGAAAATAGTTGTAGCTGTGCTTGGTTGTGGATTGAACCTAAGAATAAAGCTCTGGGATGAAGATTGTAGTCAACAACTTCATTTCTCTAGCAGAATGGAATTTTATACAGTAAGGATAAAGCTTATCTGTGCAATAGACAGAGCTTTCTTGGGGGCTGATCTGATACTGTGGAAATGAACTCCTCTGGACCATCACAAACCTCACCACTGTCTGCTTTAAATTCAAGGCACATTTCTTTTACCTTGCCTTATTTAACATAAATTACAGCAATGTGTGTAGGTATGTATACTCCATGGTGTGTTTATTCCTTGGTTCAGATATTTTAGGAAGTTTTTAAGAAAGCAAATTGTCAAGTTTTCTATACTTAGTGATCTGGACCCTAAGTTGTTTTTATTAGTGGACTACTAGTGTGGATAACTTTTTTGTGGGGGGGAGGGTCTAATTTTTAATCACAATATGAGGGATAATTGGGGGGAGGGATAGCTCAGTGGTTTGAGCATTGGCCTGCTAAACCCAGGGTTGTGAGTTCAATCCTTGAGGGGGCCGTTTAGGGATCTGGGGTGAAAAATGGGGATTGGTCCTGCTTTGAGCAGGGGGTTGGACTAGATGACCTCCTGAGGTCCCTTCCAACCCTGATATTCTATGATTCTATGATTCTATACAGCACATAGTGGTAAAATGTTGGAAATCAGGTGTAAATATTATCATCTGACATAAACTGCTCAGAAAAAATGACTATTCTAGTGATGGCAACTTTTCATTATAAGAACACCAGATTTGAAAGGCTTTTGGTTCCTTCATATAATTTTGATTACAGGGATGGATTTTTTTAAGTAAGATTGAATTGCGTTACGTAAGCAGAGAGCTTTTGTATGGGCTTCTACTAGTTTTGAAATTTTCACCTTTATTTTTTAAGAAAGATGATGGACTTCTCTTTTACTCAATTCCTTCAGTAAAGTCATGTATATTTTAACTTTCTCTTTATGAATTTCTAACTTATATTGAAAGGACAGTGGTGTTTGTCTCTGCTTACCACTGCTATTTTTATAGCAGTGTATCTTTGAATAATTCTACAAATGCCTTTATATCTATTAAATACTTGTTTTCTTTTCAGCGTTCATGATTCAGATATGTGGTAGAATGAATTACTCTACACCGTAGTATGCTTTAGAGTTTTTAACAGTAATTTATTTAATCTTAATAACTAAGCACTAGATTGTGACATTACCTTCTGTCCAGTGTATAGGGCAGTATGTTTTTGTGCTTTCTCTGAAGCGGCTGTGGAGGAAGATTTATGATACAGGGAGTCAGTCTCCCCCCAGGTCTTTCCACTGCTTCTAGGAAGGGAGTCAACTGAGTCAGGTATAGACCTAGCTCAGTGGTAGCAGCTGCTGACATAGCTATTTTGCTGGGTGCATGGGGGTGGCAGAACCAATGCTCTGCCTACTTTCATTCTCTCCCAACATGAATGAGGGGGCAGGGGGGAAAATGCTTCCCCAATTGCACTGCTATGCATTATGCCAGGCCATGATTTGGCCCTAAACAAGAGTCACTTTTGCAGCTCTTACTCATGTGGGTTTTCTAGTGATTTCAGTGGGGTTACTTGTGTGAATACTGTTATTGTTAGGAAGGTTTGCAGGATCTAGGCTCTAGTTGGCTGTTAAATCATTGCTAATTTACAGACATACAAATGCTTTAAAAGAAGTGTAAAAAAAATTTTTTTTCTGGGGAGAATTTTTTTTGGGGGGGACTGGCATACAGTCAATTAAAAGTAGACAGTGGTCCTTTAAAACATTTCGAAAATAGTTTTTAAATATGGAATCCAGAAAATAATAGCAAGAGGATAAAACAGTAGTCAAAACCTAAAACAGAAATTAAAGCAAACTAGCAACCAGGATGAACAATAGAGGTATATCAAAAGCATACTTTATACATTATTTTATACCCAGTAGATTTTTCTGAGTATGACAATCTCAATTAGGTAAGTAGTACTAATGACAACCAGCTGAAGTGGAATGGAGGGAATCATAGTAAGTATGTAGCAGTACATTACGTAGTAGTAGTTTATTAATATTAAACATTTACTTGTGGTAACAGGTCCTCAACTAAGTCAGAGCCCATTTGTGGTACGCATTGTACAAACACATAGTGTATGACGGTCAAAGCATGTTCTTCTTTCTTGTGGAGAAACATATCTAGAATCTGTATGTGAGAAATTTGGTTCTTCCTTGCCAGCAAATATCTGTGCTGAATCAGGTACTTTGCCATGGAACCGAGATTCACAATCTTCTGGATACGTATACAGTGTAAACATTGCCAGATTATTACATCTCAGTAGCGTGCTGATTTGTCCTGTCTTACTTTCACACATATTGTCACTTTTTTTCTAGTCCAAGCCCCTGAAACTATATACAAAATGCCTGTGAAACTGGGGGAGATTTTGTGAAGTTATCATGTCAAAGAGTTAGCTACCTCCGATGAAAGAAGGTAGTAGCTGTAAATTATAAGTGTATAATCAAAAATATGCTGTGATGGATTTGTAATCCTAAGGGCTGCTCTGAATTGCATTACCTATGGTGGTTCAATAGAGACCTGTGTATCAGCTGGGGAGTAGGCAAAGTGCCATGTACTCCATCTTGCCACTGGATGTGCTGCCTCTTACATGGAGGTGGGGACAGCAGGTGATTTAAAGTCAGGTACACCATCTCTGTACCACTCAAAGATTCCCCCATCAGGAGAATCTTCACTGGTATCTTTAGGGCAGCTTTCCAGCTGCTTTGAGCTGCTGAGGATCTGGCCATATATTTAAAAACAAGGACTTAGCACAAAAAGTCTCGACTCTTTGTAAGAACTTAATTAAAAACGGTAAAAGAGTAGAGGATTTTTCTACAATCTTTTTGGAAGTAGATACAAGGATTAATAACCATGAATTAATATTCTATTAATAAAATGTACACAGCAGCATACCCATTGGAATGGACACTTTACAGAGATTTTTTTTAAACAATACTTTCCCTCTCCTGAGGAATGTAGAACCTAAATAAGATTCCAAACCAGGAAGTCTTACGTGTGTACTTAACTTTACACACATGAGTAGATCCCTTCAAGTCTGTGGGACTACTCTCTTATGGAAAGTTAAGCACATACGTAAGTCTTTAGAGGAGAAAGGCCAAAATCGTACAAAGGGAAAGTAACAGACAAAAGAAAAAGGTAGGGAAAGAAGGTATGAGTGTTAAAGCAAATAAAGATAATATGAGTAATTATAATATAAGGATAATAAAGCTCTACATTAGGGCTGTCGATTAATCGCAGTTAACTCATGCGATTAATTCAAAAAAATTAATTGCAATTAATTGCAGTTTTAATCTCACTGTTAACCAATAGAATACCAATTGAAATTTATTTTTGGATGTTTTTCTACATTTTCAAATATATCTATTTAAATTACAACATCGAATACAAAGTGTACAGTGCTCACTTTATAGTATCATTTTTACAGTGCAAATATTTGTAATAAAATCATTTTAAAATTAATCTCCTACAAGTACCATATTACAATCTCTTTACCATGAAAGTGCAGCTTACAAATGCAGATTTTTTTTTTTGTTACATAACTGCACGCAAAAACAAAACAATGTAAAACTTTAAAGCCTACAAGTCCACTCAGTCCTACTTCTTATTCAGCCAACCAAGAAGACAAACAAGTTTGTTTACATTTACAGGAGATAATGCTGCCCACTTCTTATTTGCAATGTAACCTGAAAGTGAGAACAAGCATTCACATGGCACTTTTGTAGCCAGCATTGCAAGATATTTACATGCCAGATATGCTAAACATTTATATGCCCTTTAATGCTTCGGCCACCATTCCAGAAGACATGTTTCTATGCTGATGACACTTGTTAAAAAGTAACGTGTTAATTAAATTTGTGACTGAACTCCTTGCGGGAGAATTGTACGTCTCCTGCTCTGTTTTACTCACATTCTGCTATAATATGAAATACATAGCAGAGTCTCGGATGATGACCCAGCACATGTTGTTTGTTTTAAGAACACTTTCACTGCAGATTTCACGAAACTCAAAGAGGGTACCAATGTGAGATTTCTAAAGATAGCTACAGCACTTGATCCACTCAACCCAAGGTTTAAGAATCTGAACTGCCTTCCAAAATCTGAGAGGGACAAGGTGTGGAGCATGCTTTTAGAAGTCTGAAAAGAGCAACACTCAGATGAGGAAACTACAGAACCCGAACCACCAAAAAAGAAAAATCAACCTTCTGCTGGTGGCATCTAATTCAAATGACGAAAGTGAACATGCATCGGTGCGTACTGCTTTGGATCATTATCGAGCAGAACCCGTCATCAGGATGGATGCATGTTCTCTGGAATGGTGGTTGAAGCATGAAGGGACATATGAATCTTTAATGCATCTGGCACATCAATATCTTGCAACGCTGGCAACAACGCCATGCCAACGCCTGTTCTCACTTTCAGATGACATTGTAAACAAGAAGCGGGCAGCATTATCTCCTGCAAATGTAAACAAACTTGTTGGTCTGAGTGATTGGCTGAACAAGAAGTAGGACTGAGTGGACTAGTAGGCTTTAAAGTTTTACATTGTTTTAGTTTTGAATACAGATTTTTTTTGTACATAATTCTACATTTGTAAGTTCAATTTTCATGATAAAGGATTACACTACAGTAGTTGTATGAGGTGAATTGAAAAAAAGTTTGTACAGCAACTAGTTGTAATTAAAAATTGAGCAGTGTACACCGTTGTAATTGAAATCAATATATTTTAAAATGTAGAAAACATCAAAAAATATTTAAATGGTATTCTATTGTTTTACAATATGATTAATTTTTGTAATCCCTTGACAACCCTACTTTACCTAATAAAGAGGGTGAATTGGATAATATAAAATGTATTAAACTTCTGCATGTAGAGATCCTGCCAGGTAGTGCCTAAAATAGACATTTGGAACCGTTTTGGTCCTGACAAGATGATACTAGACGACAGTTTTTTATTTTGTGAAAAGACTTCCAAGGGGGGAACCCCAAACCTATAAATATTAGTATTACAAGAGTTGTGCTAGTGGTTTGTGACTATCCGGGAGGAAGGAGTAATATCTTCCAGTGACACGTCTGGTAGCTGGAAGATTCACCTTGTCCGTCCCTCCACGAACGCAAATAGACGCCACACCATTCTATTTTGTTGAGAGCACGTTTTTTCCATTTCTGGCCAGAGTTTTGTTATGGGAACAGCCCAGCGCATTTTCAGTCTGCCCAGCGATCACTTGTGGTCTCTGGGGAGCCAGTCACTGATGTGGGTTGTCCACCTATTGTCGTGCCTGCGGACTACATGACCTGCCCATCTTCGCTTTCCGTCATACATCGCCTGCACTGCATTGGTGGGACATTAAAGTATTAAAATATTATTATTCCATCATCTGGGGTCACATCTGTCATGGTGCCTGGCGTATCTCACAGCTAAGAGTGCCAAACTCATGTGAGACTGTCAGAAACCAGGCAGACACCTAGACTGGTGGTATATTCTATCATTAGATTTCGCCAAGCCAGTAACAAAAGTGTTCTCCTGGATCACTATATTAGTTTTACCATGGAGTCACAGACAATCCCATTATGCTCTCTAGCTTCTCTTTACCTCCCAGACAAACTGGACTTTATGATGAAAGGTTATTAGAACCAAAATTCACCACATATTAGGTTTTTCCAATCCCAAGGGATCGGTCATACCCCCAGGTCACCAAGTGTTCAGGATCTTCCCAAAAACAATGCTATAGCCAATTCCTTTGGTAAACTAAAATTAAGGATTTATTGGCTAAGAAACAGAAATGGGTTATTAAAAGGTTAAAGCAGATAAAATACATTACAGTGGGGTCAGAGTTTGTAGTCCAAATGATAGCCGAGGTGTAGTAGTCTGACAGTCTCTTAGAGTCTCTTCATAAATTCCTCAGGGTTTGGGGACCTCTGTTTGTTAGCTGGAATGCTCTCTGACAGCATTCAGATGAATCAGAGATAAAGTTGAACTTTAAATTGGTTTAAAATCTGATTAATTTAAACTGGTAGAAAACTTTGTGTGGATACTCTTAATTCAATTTAAACCTAGTGTGATGGGTTCTCCCCAGGGTGCCACTGAGCCCCGCCCCTCCTCCCCCCAGCAGCCTGGGCTCCCTTTACACTGTATTGCTGTGACGAGCCTACACTTTCACCAGCACACATACAGGTTGGGACACACTTAGCTGCAGTTACATGCAGATGCTGTGATCAGCACTGCATGGGAAGGCTCCAGCTAGGGAACTTCCCCGCTACTCAGGCATGCACCCCCTTTGGAGTGTACGCACAAAATTATACCAGCTTGTGCTGCACAGGGAACTTTGCAGCATAAGCTCATGAAATTCCCCCCCTAGATGTGGAGAGCAATATACAACAGCTTTTTGCCAGGAGTTATGACTCCCACACACTGGTTTTAGACAAAGCAAAAACAAGTTTATTAACTACAAAAGATTGATTTTAATTGATTATAAGGGATAGCAAACAGATCAAAGCAGATTAACTAGCAAATAAAAACGCAATCTAAGCTTAATATACTAAAGAGATTGGATATGAATAGCAGATCCTCACCCTAAGTAATGATACAAGCAGGCTGCAGATTCTTTAGGGGCAAGATGCACTTGCTTACAGCTTGGAATCCCAAGGTGTTCCAGTCACAGGCTAAAAATTCCTGTAGCCTGGGTTCAGCATTTCCCCCCCAGTTCAGTCTTTGTTCCTCAGGTGTTTTCAGAAGTCTTTTTGGGTGGGGAGTCAGTGAAGAACCCTGATGATGTCACTCCCCTGCCTTTATAGCTTTTGCATAGGGCGGGAACTCTTTGTTTCAAAGCTTGGTTCCCCTGCCAGCCAGTAGAAAAACACTGATATCCCAAGATGGAGTCCAGCACCAGGTGACCTGGTCACATGTCCCTGTTGTGTCACAATAGCCATTATTCAGAGGCGGTCTGCAGCATCCTCAGGAAGGCCCCCAGGTGGGAGATAAGCTTCTTCTAATGCCTGTTGTTTTCTCCAATGGCCCTTCCCCACCCAGCTTTTCAGAATTAAAGCATCTTATCTAGCGGGCGTTCCCCAGGTATAAACACATTTGTAACACAGATACATAGTCAATATTACTAACTTCATATACAAAATTTATACATGTATACAAATAAGATAATCATATTCAGAGGATCATAACCTTTCCAATGACACCTCACATGACTTATCTTGCATAAAATATGATTATGTCAATCATATTATAATATCACTATGAAGAATATGGGGTGCAGTGTCACACCTAGTTTATACTGATTTTGTTTAACTCCAATTATATGGAGCAGGTTTAAAATGAATTGAGTGAAACAAAATTCATAAATAATTGATTTAAAATAATTTAAGAGCATCCATACAAGGTTTTGCACTAGTTTAACTAAACTGGTTTAAAATCATGCTGTTAGTTAAACCAGAAAAGGTCTATGGGACAAATCCTGCTCACCTTACATGAATAACCCTACAGAAGTTAATGGCTCTGCTTTTATATATAGGAGAGCGGGTTTTTACTCTAACATTGTAGGAGGAATGTAGGTAGGAAGTAAATACGAATTTGAGCCATGATGGTAGAATTAAACTTATTCTAAAAAAGTCCCATAATTCTCTTATGAACTAGTGGAAAGACAGGAAATGAAGTATAGTGTATTGCACTAAAATTATACTTGGAATTTATTTACATAGAGGGACTATAATTATCCAGTTGGAATTTGATCAGGACATGAGAGTTAACACCTCTGCACTTGTGGGGGGGGAGAGGGGGGATAAAAAAACTGTATAGATCCAGTGCATCAGTGGAAACTAGATCATTATAGAAGCGTTTTGTTTATATAAATATTAACATACTTGCACTGAATATTATGAACTATGTTAAAAAAATAACATTTAGAATTGTATCTGGATGTGTAGTAAGATTATTAATAAATTACATGTACTGTATTTAATCAGTCCTTAAAATTCTATTAGCAGAATGACAATATAAGATTTAAAAAAATAAAGTTCCACTGAAACCAGTGACATTTTGTGAAGTGGAGAGGTGTGTGTGTGTGTGTGTGTGTGTGTATGAAAGGTGTATGAAAGACAATGATATGCTGCCAGTATTTTAATTAGTGACTTGCATTAATTCCTCCCACTCCTCAACATGCGACATATCCTGCTTCCCAGGGTTGTGAATTCTCACAAAGTTAAGAGTAAGTGACTGAGGAATCTTGGTCTCCTCTATTTTCAAAAACAAAATCAAACAAACAAAACAACACCCCTCACACACACACAAATATAATCAAGAAAGGAGACAACACCACAAAGAACCTTGTATTACATTCACTTGGTGGAAATATTTATTTATAAATGTACTAAATATATTGATAGTATATATCATGGTGTCTATTCAGCTTCAACCATTTGAATTAGGGAGATGAGAAGAGCTTGTAGGTCGGGATATTCTTTGCTGGAAATTCATATAGATTTCTGAAGAGTGATTTTTTGTCATTAGAGTGCCCCAGACTGTATCAGTGATTATGTAATCAATTTATCAACATATACATGATGATATATAAAACTCTGGTTCATTCCAATATAAAAACAATTGCTATTCAGAAACATTTTTAAGAGCCTCTTGTAAAAAATGATATTTTTGAGAAGGATGGATTAGTAGTAGCTAGAGAGGAGGCACCTCAGTAAGAGGCAGAGAAATCTTTCTGTTGATAGGAGAATTTTAACAAGGCGCTCCTGTGAACCTACTCTAGCACATTATTGAAGGCAATAGTACATTTTACTATGAAAAGGGCATCGTACATCTGTCTCAGTGAGCTGTTTAAATGGAGATATTTTTGCTCCAGCCTTGAGGTGCATGCACACACACACACACAAGCCTCTGAAGCAGTGATTGTAGTAAGATTTTGTCATAGTTAAACTGATGCCTATAAATTCTGCAAAAATATTCCAGGTTCAGAATATGTTTGTTGAGAATCATCCCTCTAAAGTAGTGGTTTTCAAACTGTGGGTTGCGACCCAATACTGGGTCGCAGAATGTAAGGCACTGGTCACAACGGCGCTGCTCAGCACCACCGACCAGGCCGTTAAAAGTCCTATCAGCGATGCTGCCTGGCTAAGGCATGCTAGTCCCTACATGTTTTGACACCACGCTGTGCCCCGGAAGCGGCCAGCAGCAGGTCCGGCTCCTAGGTGGGGGGGCCATAGGGCTCCGCGCACTGCCCTTGTCCTGAGCAACGGCTCCACACTCCCATTGGCCAGCAACCAGCCAATGGCAGCTGGGAGAGGGGCGGTGCCTGCATGCGAGAGCTGCGCAGAGCCGCTTGCGTGCCTCTGTTTAGAAGCCAGACCTGCTGCTGGCCACTTTTGCGGTGCACATGGACCACGGTGCCAGGAAGTAATGGAAGCCTGCCTTAGCACCCCTGCTGCACCGTTGACCAGAAGCTGCCCGAGGTAAGGCCAAGCCCCAACCCCATATCCCAATCCCCTGCCCCAGCCCTAAGCCCCCCCAAATCTGGAGCCCTTTCCTGCACCCCAAATCCCCCATCCCTGGCCCCACACCAGAGCCTGCACCCCCCAGCCCAGAGCCCTGACCCCCTCCCTCACCCCCAGCCCCCTGTCCCAGCCCAGAGCCCCCTCCCACACTCTGAACCCCTCATTCCCGGCCCCACCCTGCACCCCTCACCACTGCACCCCAATCCTCCACCCCAGCCCTGAGTCCCTCCCAAACCCCTCATCCCCAGCTCCGTTGGGTTGCGGGCATCAATAATTTTCTTCAACTGGGTGGCGAAAATTTTTTTTAAAAAAACACTGCTTTCAAGACTACCGTCGAGCTCCATAACATGCTTTCTGCAAGCAGACCCCTGTGCCCATGTGGAGCCCCACTGACTTCAGTTGTTTGTCTGCACATATCTAGTTGCATGATAAATTCCCATACCACCTCATCTATGCAAAGAAGTGCCACCACATCACTTCCACCCTCAAACATGACCGTTCATTTGAATATCCAATTCAAAATTGCCCATTGATTTTTAAAATCTACAGCCTGTATCATGGACCTCATGCATCCCTAATGGTTGCCTCCTTACTCTTCCACTGATCTAGCATTGACCATATCTCTGTCCATTTTTAAGCTTTGGTGACTATTGGTTTGACGGCCTTTTCCTTTTTCGTAGATTTATAGATTTTTTTTTTTTTAAAGGGAGGGGACTACTATGATAATCTAGTCTGGCTTCCTGCATAACACAGACCTTACAATTTTACGACAGTAGAACCTCAGAGTTACAAACACCAGAGTTATGAACTGACCAGCCAACCACACACCTCATTTGGAACCCGAAGTACACGATCAGAGAGCAGCAGAGGCAAAAACCAAAACAAAAAATGCAATACAGTACTGCTAAACATAAACTACTAAAAAAATAAAGGGAGAACAGTATTTTTCTTCTGCAATCTGCATAGTAAAGTTTCAAAGCTGTATTAAATCAATGTTCAGTTGTAAATTTTTGAAAGAACAAACATAACTTTTTGTTCGGAGCTACAAACATATCAGAGTTAGGAACAACCTCCATTCCCGAGTTGTTTGTAACCCTGAGGTTTTACTGTAAGTGATTCCTTCATCCAGCTCATTGCTTCTGGTTGAGCTACAGCACATATTTTAGAAAGATATCCAATCTTCATTGAAAGACATCAAGTGATAGAGAATCTACTATATCCTTAAGTAAATTATTCCAACTGTTAGTGTTAGCTGCCCTCACATTAACAAATGTGTGCCTTATTTCTAGTCAGAATTTGTGTATCTTCAGCTTTCAGCCACTTGATCTTGTTATGCCTTTGCTTGCTAGTATTAGAAATCTTCTCTTCAGATAAGTGTTTATAGACCATGATCAAGTTACCTCTTAACCTTTTCTTTGTTAAACTAAATAGGTTGATCATCTTCAGTCTGTCACTGTAAGGCAGGTTTTCCAGACCCTGAATGGTTCTTGTAGCTCTTTTTTTAAACCCTTTCCATTTTGTCATCACTATTTTTAAAGTATGGAGATCAGAAGTGGACGCTGTATTCCATTAATGGTCTCATTAATGCCGTATATAGTAGCAATAACCCTACACTATTTCTACTCAATATTCCCCTGCTTATACATCCAAGAATCGCACCATGATCCCACGTCCTTGTGAGTCATTGCTTTCCAAAATACAGTGACCCATGCTATAAATGAGATCTATATTGTTTGTTTTTAGATGAATGACTTTTCATTGAGCTTAAAAAATGTTGTTTAAGTGAGCTCAGTTTACTATGAACTCCAGATTGCTCTGTAGAACTGATTTGTTCTTATATTTACTACTCCAATTTTTGTGTCATCTTAAAATTTTTATCAGCAATGATTCTATATTTTCTTCATTGATAAAGATGCTTAATAACATTGGGTCAAGAACCAATCTTTGTGGGATCTTCATGAGAATTTTCACTGATACAGACAATTGATAAGGGAAGCTAAAGGTATTTCGTGACAACTAAATTTATAATGATTGCTATCAACTTCCTCCTTTTCCCATTTGCTTTACATATTTGCTTTCACTTCCCTTTTTAACTAGGACTGATTTTTAACTGTCAAAGGTATCTTTTGTGATTGTGGAATTGTGATTTTGGAGGAGAGGGGTCACCTGGTAAGCTTTTCTTAAACAACTCCTCATTACCATTCACATTGGGAGGAAATTTTTAAATAAAAATCTATTTTGTTTATACCTGTTTTCAGCTTTGGGAAACTGACCCTATTAAAGAAAGTACCAAGTATACCTATTGCTTGTTGGGCCCTTATTCTGTTTACATATAACAAATATAATTAGGTTGTGATCCCTTGCACCTAGACAAACACTAACTTTTAATTCAATTCATCTTGATCTGTTAGAATGCAGTCTACTATAGAATTTCCCTGGGTAAAGTGTAATACTGCTCGTGTTAGAAAATTGTCTAATTTTTAAAAATTCCAAGCAAGTTTCTCTAGTGAAAGCATGAGATCTCCTGCATTTGTTCTCTAGATGGAAATATCCCATGATAACCCAGTTTTAGTTTCTAGTCACTATAGATATATGTTTAAAAAGCTGTTCATCCTATTCTCTAGTCTGAGTTGGGGGGTCTATGACAGACTCTCACTGGTACTCCATGTTGTGATTTGTCAGCTGGAACAGGGCTGAACTGTCAAGTACTCTAAAGAAAGAAAAGGAGTACTAGTGGCACCTTAGAGACTAACCAATTTATTTGAGCATAAACTTTCGTGAGCTACAGCTCACTTCATCGGATGCATTCAGTGGAAAATACAGTGAGGAGATTTATATACACACAGAACATGAAAAAATGGGTGTACACACTGTAAGGAGAGTGATCACTTAAGATGAGCTATTACCAGCAGGAGAGCGGGGAGGAGAAAACCTTTTGTAGTGATGATCAAGGTGGGCCATTTCCAGCAGTTAACAGGAACCTCCGAGGAGCACTGGGGGAAGTACTCTAAAGTAGCCAGTGTAGCCAGTGATTTTAACATTCCAATTATGTGAATCCTCCTACCATATTTCACTAATACCTATGTTGGCCAATTTCTTTTAATGAATTAGCATTTCTAACTTCTCTTGTTTATTGCCCAGGCTTCAAGCATTTGTACACAGGGCATGAATAAATCTCAAGATGCCAAGGAACACAGAAAGGACTAGATCCACCAAGATACTTGTAGGTGCTTAAACCCAGTTTTAGGTGCCACTGTGATCCACAAAATCCCTGTTCATCTGCTGCCTAATCCTGTAGGTGCCTAAACTCACTCAGTGCCTACTTTTTTAGAGTAAAAGCTCCCTTTGTGCCTCACTTTCAGCCGCTTGGGCTTGCATACTGCTGCCTCACTTTAGGTATTCAGATGCTTATCTTCCGCCTGAGCCCAGCCCAATTTATAAACCAGAGAAGACAGGCAGAAGAGCATATATCCCACATGTGGGACTGATCTAGTACGCATCGTTTGAACACACCTAACTGGTTCAGACACCATTCAAAAATGTATCCAAAAAGAGGAAATGGGGCTGTCAACCTCATAACTTTTAGCTCAGCTGGGGTGTGGGAGACGCAAGTTCTATGTACCCCTCTGCCTGATGAGGAGAAGGGACATACCCTGGTCGAATCCTACCTTTCAGGACGGTGCCTTAAACCACTGAGCTATGCGATATTCTGATGTGGTGCTATATCAGTCTCTCGATTTGAAGCTGTTCCACTTTTGCTAAATTGGAGTCACTGGAGCAGGGGGGCTGGACCCTAAGTCTCCCGCTTTCCAGATGGATGCCCTAACCACAAGACAAAAATATTTCTCACTCACTCTGACCCAATTACTATTTAATTTTTTAATCCAAAGTCGAACAGCTTCCACAGGAGAGGTGGAGGGCTCCCCAACACACACATACATGCATCAGAGTATCCTATAGCCCACAGGCGCTGACTCCGTGGGTGCTGCGGGGCTGGAGCACCTACGGGGAAAAATTAGTGGATGCTCCACACCCACCAGCAGCCAAGCTCCCCCTGCCCCCTACTTGCCTTCTCCTCCCCCAAGTGCACCGTGTCCCTGCTCCTCCCCCTTCCAGCACTTCCTGCCCGCCGCCTAACAGCTGTTCGGTGGCGCTTAGGACTTTCAGGGAGGGAGGGGGAGGAGTGGGGACGCGGCACGCTTGGGGGAGGAGGCGGTAAAGAGGTGGGGACTTGGGGGAAAGGGGTGGAATTGGGGCAGGGTGAGGGTGGTGCAGGGGTGGGGCCGGGGCGTGGGGGTGTGTGTGTGTGGAGCACCTATGGGGCAGAGGGGAAGTCGGCACCTAACAGGTGGGAGACACCTCTTTAAATCCTGTCTCCCCAGCAAGCAAAGAGGGAGAATCAAATCTGGGACTCCCACATAAAAGTACTTACCTGTGGACTGAAAGCTATAAGGTTGGTGGCACTTGCATCACTTCCTTCTCTGGTGTTTTCTGCACAAAGCAGATTAGATTCCTAAACTGTCTGACTCCAGCAGAGGCGTTCCCAACTGCGGATTGCAAGAAGAGATAGGTGCTTCCCTGCCATCCAAATTTAGAACTCTAACTCTGTGAGGAGGCAGCATTTTGGCCCCTTGCACCAAATGCACATATACACTACCTGCCCCATGGGGCAGGTAATCATAGATGCTGCATTGAGTACAATAAACTGGATAGTCCCCACTCCGTTGCTGGACATCCCTGTTCACTCCTGTAGCGTGTTCCTTTGTTGACGTTTTAATTTTATTGGGGTGTTTTTGGCCTTAAGGATAAAGAAGTTTAAAGAACATTAAGTGCATCTAACCCACCCTCAGTAGCCTGCCCCTTGGTTAAGGGTTGATGGGTAAAGGGCTTAGGGATGAAAGCCTCATTAAGAAGCTTTCCGCCTTGCCTAGGAGACTGCTAGGCTCAGTGCACAGTCCCCAAACAAACAGACCAAACAGTATATTTCAGTCAAGCACCAAGCACACCACAAACACACTACAGACAACGAACTTACCCCAAGAGTCATGTAATCGCTCCTCCTTCACCTGGAGAACTCCCTCACAAAACTCCAGTTAGTGCTCCTGTTCGTTAGCTCCCCTGGTCGTTTAGGAGTGAGCTTTTTAAACTCCTGGTTTTCCTGAGTATTCCCAGCCCCTGGTTAAGGGTTGATGGGTGCTAAAGGGCTTAGGGATCCCGTTGCTTTGCTGCTAACTTTCTAGATATCCAATCTCCAAGTCTCTTTATGGATCTGGGCCAAGATCCTCTACTTTGATAATACTTTGAGGCTGAATTATGTTTGTGTATTTGTACTGTCTTTATCCCTTAACCTTTGCTGCATTCCTGCATATTTCTGCCTCAGAGACACTGAATCAGTAGCTGTATGTTTGTGGTGCCCAAAGGCCCCAATGAAGAACAAGGATCGCATGCATTATGTGCTGTACAAAAAAATGCTCTGTGACCCAAAGAGTTTACAGACTTGTTTTCAAATCTCAGATTAATATTTTTGTCTCCCTTGGCTACACCACTGAATTGTTCTTTTCATGTGGGAAGTGTAAATGATTTAACTCTGTAAAAAGTTTTTGCAAAAAGAAAAGGAGTACTTGTGGCACCTTAGAGACTAACCAGTTTGAGCATAAGCTTTCGTACAGCATACAGCTTCATCCGATGAAGTGAGCTGTAGCTCATGAAAGCTTATGCTCAAATAAATTGGTTAGTCTCTAAGGTGCCACAAGTACTCCTTTCTTTTTGCGAATACAGACTAACATGGCTGTTACTCTGAAACTTAAAAAGTTTTTGCTGTTTGTGGGAAAGATGCTTTAGTAAGAGTCTTTGATCCTTCAAGCACTTACTCACAAAAGTAACTTTATTCACATGACCAATTCCATTGAGTTTAATAGGACTAGTCATATGAGAATAGTCCCTCAGTGGAAATTCAATGGGACAACTCACCTGAAAAAATGACTTTACCTATACCAGCTTCTAGGGTTGGGCACTAAAGTCTCAGTCCTGCAAACATACAGATATGTAACTTTACTTAGCTAAACTTTCTATCAGTGTGACTCAAGCTTTACAGAGAGGCAAAGCAAAAACATTGATTAAACTTCATTATTTTTTTCCAATGTATGTGTATAAATATTGGTGCTTGATAATGAACAAAAGAGACTGATTTTTTCAAATCTGCTATGAAACTTAATTGCTGTAGTCCTATTTTGAATAACTTTTAAAAATATCTTCCTAGGTTAAATATTTACATTGATAAAAATTAAAAGCACATATTTAAATATCAAAATGATCTATTGCAATTCACAAAACAACATTAAGGAAGCAAGGCACTGCAGTTGGCTGTAGTTAACACAGTGCTGCAGCTGGCATCTCATGTAAACCCAACTGCAGCTAGGATGTGGGGAGCATCTCCCTTTGCAGTGGTGGACATAAAATAGCTGATGCTATCAACTGCAGCAAGGACAGGTCCAGTCCAGGGTAGGGATACTTCTCAACCTGCTAAGGTGCAGATGCAGGCTCCCTAATCTGACCAAGGCCCCAAATGAGGGATGTACGACTCCCTACCTGTAGGAAAATTATAGAGGGGCAATTTATTCTTTTGGTGTAGAGATTTCTATCACTACATCTTCGTGGCTCCTTATAGTCTGATGTAAATAATTCTCAACCATAAAAGTGAGCAGGACCACGCGGCGTGTAACGGTGGGGTTCATCTAATAAGTGACACCCCTTTGAGCGAGGACAGGGAATTTGGGAGGTCAAAGCTGCTGTGTGCCTGGGCGAGGGCCCCGGACACAAGGCAGAGCTCGGGGCAGGAACAGGCCCTGCACGGACGGGAGGCAGGGGCCGAGGAGGAGGGTTGTGAAACGCTGTTTCTGAAGGGGCACGGACCGGCGCGCCCCCCCCCCGCCACCGATCCCGATCCCCGCCAGCGGGCTCCGCGCCAGCCCGCACAGGACGCTGCGGACCCGCCCCAGGCGAGGGGAGGCCGTGACGACGCGCTCAGCGCCAAGCGGGAATTTCCGGCTCCCGCCGGCCCCGCCCCGATGTTGGCCGCGGCTCCCAGGGGAGACCGACGCGGGGGCGGGGTGCGCGAGGGCAGCCGCCGGGCAGGTCTTGGCGCGACCAATCCGACGCGGACCCGGGGAACAGGTGTGGGCGGGGCATGATGGGTGGCCCCACCCCTTCGCCGTCTCGGCTCCGCCAATCAGCGACCGCGGCTGCACCCTACGCCCTCCCCCCTCGTGTGACTCAGTGTTTGGGGTGGGAGCGGGGCGCGCGCTGGGAGCATGGGCTGAGTGAGGGAGGGGCCACCTGAGAGGGCAGAGCCGCTCGGGCCGGCGCCAGCTGCGACACTGGCTCGCCGTCCACGGCCGGGCCATGGGGGCCGCGGAGTGAGGGGCCGGGAGCGCGGCGAGGCGGCGGCGGCAGCAGCGGCGGCGGCGGCCATGTCGCAGGCGCTGGTCCCCCCGGAGACTCGGAAGTTCACCCGGGCGCTCAGCAAGCCGGGCACGGCGGCCGAGCTGCGGCAGAGCGTCTCCGAGGCGGTGCGGGGCTCCGTGTTCGTGGTAAGAGCCCGGCCGGTCGGGCGGCTGCGGGGTGCGTGGCCTGCGGGGACAGCGCCCGTCTCTCCCCGCACAGGGGACTGGGGCGCATCCCCGCAGGGTGAGCGGGAGCTGAGCGCATCCCCCGCCACCCGGGAGCCCCCTCCGCCGGGTACCGGGGCCTGATGCTGCCGCCGAGCTCCCGCATCAACAGGGCTCCGACGCCCGCGGCGGGAGGGAGCCGCCGGGCTGGCGCGGCGCGGGGCTTGCCCTTGGCTCGCGGCGGGGCGCGCGCCTCCTGCTGGGCTGCGGCTCTGGCCCGGGCTGAGGTGCCGGTGTGGCGGAGAGCCAGCCAGGGAGGCTCCCTGCGTGGGCGGGGGCCGCGGGCGCGGCGGGGCTCTCCGCCGGCACAGCGCTGGGAGTCGCCGCCGCCGCGCTCCTCGGTGCGGCTGCAAACTTCCATCCAGTCACCGCGCGTGTGCGCAGCGCGGCGCGTGGCGTGGAAGTCTGTGGGTGTGTCTGAAGAAGAGGTACAAAAGGAGGTGCGGTGGCACTTTGCCGTGCCCTTCTCACCACGGTAACGCGTATGCTGGGTCGTTCCTCTTCATCTCTTTTCTGAAATCGTCCTAACCCCGGAATTAAACCCAGACGTATTCTGTAATCAAACAGGGTCTTGTGAGGATTCAGTAACTACTCTGTGGACTCTGACTGGAAGGGAGCAAAGCTAGGCTGTGTTTCTGTCACGGAACCTTCACTAAGTCCTGGTCTGCGCTACAGGTTTATGTCACTATAACTACATCGATCAGGGATGTGGAAAATCCACACCCCTGAGTAGTGCAGTTACACCAGTTTGAGCCCCAGTGTAGATAGTGCTCTGTTAATGGGAGCGCTTCCCGTGTCCACATAACTACTGCCTCTGGGGGAGATGGATTACCTATGTGATGGGAGAAGCTCTCCCGGCTTCTTCACTGAACACTACAGTGGCATTGCTGCACCGGTGTAGCTGTACCACCACAGTGCTGTAAGTGTAGACATACCCTAAGGCAGAGGGGGGCAAACTATGGCCCTCGGGACTCTGGCCCCTGAGCTCCTGCCAGGGAGTGGGGTCAGGACAGGCTTGCAGAGGAGCCAGTCCAACTCCCCAGCAGCATGGTGAGCAGGGCGGAGGCTAGGCCTTCGCAGTCACAGTTCCCCCAGTACCTGGGCAGCATGGCCGCAGCTCCAGGCAGGCGGCATGGCTATAGTGCGGCCAGACCTGGTTTTCCAGGGTGGCGTGGTCAAGGGGAGTTCTGGGGCGGGTCAAGGGGCCTGGGCCCTGCTGCCAGGGTCAGGGGCAGAGCAAACGAGGGCCCCCCTCCATCTCCAGCATGTTGGCCCCTGTCCCCAGCAACCAAGCCCAGATAGGGAGCGAGCCCTGCCCGACTGCCAGGAGGAGCAGCCAAACGAGCAGGGGAAACGCACAGGGAAAGGACTGAGCCCCCCTTTCCCCAACCCCACAGGTAATGTGGGGCGGGGAGAGCAGGGAGGTTGGGTATTGGGTGGGGGGGGGCGCAGGGGGGCAGTCAGGGGGTGGGGAACAGGGGAGATTGGATGGGGCAGGGGTCCCGGGGCTGGGGAGCAGGGGGGATTGGATAGGGGATGGGCGTCCGGGCGGGATGGTCAGGGGGAAGAGAGCAGGGGTGTTTGGATAGGATGCAGGATGCTCGGGTGGGAGCAGGGGGCGTTGGATGGGGGTGGGAGTTCCGGGGGGGTTGGAATGAGGGTGGGGGCCAGGCCACTCCTTGCTGTTTGGGGAGGCATAGCCTTTCCCAGCTTTCCCTACCTTGCCTGCCATACAATTTCTGTAGCCGATGTGGCCCTAGGGCCAAAAAGTTTGCCCACCTCTGCCCTAAGGCCATGTTTACAATGGCACTTTTGTCGTTAAAACTTTTTGTTGTTCAGGGGTGTGAAAAAACACCGCCTTTAACGACAAAGGTTTTAATGATGAAAAGCACCGGTGTAGACAGTACTCCCGGTGACAAAGATGTGGCCCCACGGCAATAAAGAGCAGTTACACATCACATCTTGAAATGGTGCAGCTACACAGCCATGCCGTTGTAAGATGCGCGGTGTAGACATAGCCTTAGTCACTTAATCTCTCTTTCTCCTTTTCTCCAGCTTTAAAATGGGGACAGTAATGCTTACCTATCATTGTAAAGTGTTCCTGTATCTACAGTTGAAAAAGCATCATAATACCCATCTACTCATTGTACAAATTAACTCCTATTTTTTGTAACTACCAGGGTAACAAACTGTTGAACCCCCTTAATCGTTGGTCAGCAGTTCCGCCTTTGAGTAGTTCCACTGACTCCAATGGGACTACTTGGAGTAATAAGATATAAGGTAACGCGTTAAAAATATCTTTTTCTAGTAAACACGAGGGCAGTAAGGACTGAATAGTGCAGAGATAGTCGTTCCTACAATCCCAACATTGCTGATGGTGCTGAAAGGATCAGCAGAAAAATAGTTGTTCTTAAGACAAAATTCAACATCATAAGAACGGCCTTACAGGTCAGACCAAAGATCCATCTAGCCCAGTATCCTGTCTGCCAACAGTGGCCAGCCAGGTGCCCCAGAGGGAATGAACAGAACAGGTAATCATTGAGTGATCCACCCCCTATCTCCCAGCTTCTGACACTGGCCCTGCCCATCAATAGCCATTGATGGACCTATCCTCCATGAATTTATCTAGTTCTTTTTTGAACCCTGTTATAGTTTTGGCTTTCACAACATCTTCTGGCAAAGAGTTGCACAGGTTGACTGTGCATTGTGTGAAAAAATACTTTTTTGTTTTTAAACCTGTTGCCTATTAATTTCATTTGGTGACCACTACTTCCTCTGTTATGAGAAGGAGTAAATAACACTTCCTTATTTACTTATGCCACATCAGTCATAATTTTATAGACCTCTATCATATCTCCCTTAATCATCTCTTTTCCAACTTGAAAAGTCCCAGTCTTATTAATCTCTCCTCATATGGAAGCCATTCCATACCCCTAATAACTTTTGTTGCCCTTTTTTGAACCTTTTCCAATTGCAATATATCTTTTTTTGAGATGGGGTGTCCACATTTGCACGCAGTATTCAAGATGTTGGCATATGTAGAGATGGATTTATATAGAGGTGATATGATATTGTCTGTCGTCTTATCTTTGCCTTTCTTAATGATTCCGAACGTTCTGTTAGCTTTTTTGATGGCCACTGCACTTTAAGTGGATGTTTTCAGAGAACTAGCCACAGTGACTCCAAGATCTTTCTTTAGTGGTAACAGCTAATTTAGATCCCATCATTTTATATGTATATTTGGGATTGTATTTTCCAATGTGTATTACTTTGTATTTATCAACATTGAATTTCATCTGCTGTTTTGTTGCCTAGTCACCCAGTTTATGAGATCCCTTTGTAACTCTTCGCGGTCTTCTTGGGACTTAACTATCCTTGGCAAATTTTGCCACCCAACTGTTTACCCCTTTTTCCAGATCATTTATGAATATGTTGAATAGTACTGGTCCCAGTACAGACCTTTGGGGGACACCACTATTTACCTCTCCATTCTGAAAACTGACCATTTATTCCTATCCTTTGTTTCCTATCTTTTAACCAGTTACTGATCCATCCCTCTTATCCCATGGCAGCTTACTTTGTTTTAGTGCCCTTGGTGAGGGACCTTGTCAACGGCTTTCTGAAAATCTAAGTACACTGTGTTCATAGGTTCCCCCTTGTCCACATGCTTGTTGACCCCCTCAAAGAATTCTAGTAGATTGGTGAGGCATGATTTCCCTTGACAAAAGCCATGATGACACTTTCATAACAAATCATGTTCATCTGTGTCTGATAATTCTGTTCTTTACTATAATTTCAACAAGTCTGGCTGGCACTGAAGTTAGGCTTACCAGCCTATAATTGCCTGGATCGCCGCTGGAGCCTTTTTAAAAAATTGGTATCACATTAGCTATCCTCCAGTCATGTGGTACGGAAGCTGATTTATATGATAGATTACATACCACAGTTAGTCATAATTGTTGGTGTTGAAATGAATGGAAGAAGTTAATCTGTCTCGGACCTACTTTTTCAGAAAGTTTAAATATGTGAGAAGATAGCACTACGTTAGTACAGGTTCTGAAGACTTGTTTGCAACCAGAAGGACTAAAACTTTTAAAAAGAGCTTGTATTCTGCAGTAACTTTTAGGGTCAGCAAATATATGATGTCATACCAGCTCAGTCTGACTGTAGCCAGTGCTTTTTGCATATTGCTATACTGATGGTATAACGAGGAATTTTTTTGATGGTGAGTTGGTGTAATAGTTTTTGAATGAAAAGAAAACAAACTTTACCATACATAGTATGTTTGTGGCTTTTCCCCACCCGGTTAATTTATAGAATAAATTTCCTCTTCCACTCTTGTTTTGATTCTTCTGTTAAATCACTCCTTTCTCTTTATTCTTTTCTTCCTCTTTACCATTGTGAAGGCCATCCTGCTAATCCTTCACTGTGATTAATTGGAGCATCTGATTCTTCTATTCTTGTACCCAGGCTGTTGAACAATTCTGGGGAAAGGCCTGTGATCATGGGACTTTCCTGCATTTACAAATTAGTTCTTTTTCTCCTTTTGTTCTGCCATGTGCCTTGTCAAGCAGCATTATTTTTTCATTCATTGAATTCCACATCCACCTTCAACTTTTGAAGAGAGGAGATTGGTGGATATTGTGCTCTCTGTTCATGCGTTTTTTCGGAGACTGACTGTATCTACAATAATCCATCTTTCTGTCACCAATTTTTCTTGCCTGCTATCCTTTAATCCCTCTACCTCTCATTTGACCACCTTCTGCCTGACTCCTCCATCCCAGTTTTTGTCCTTCCAACTCTGCCACCTGGCTTTCCAGCTACTCTCCATCTGCTTTCTTCTCTTTACATTCAGGCTCATCGAGTTAATGGTCTGAAACTTTTGTCCCAAGATCCTCTCCTGCAATTCCATATTGTATCCACTCCAATCTGGATTCTGCCCTCTCCTCCCCACTGAAACTTTCTAGCATATTTAGAAAGCTTTAAGTTTCATGCTGCCTATCTGCTGAAGGAAGTATATAATTGGCCTAATCTGTATAATGTGAAATAGCATACAGCCCTTTAGGCATCAAAATCTTATTATCCCTTGGAGAATCTGCATGTGAACCTTAAAAAGGGAGTGAATTTGGAATTTCCTGGAAGAAGCCATGGAAGAATGAGTCCTGATTTTTTAGAAGCTGGTGCATCCTTAATGAGTGGGTAAAACTTTTCACTTTGCATACAGGGTGTCATAAATAAACATTTGCAAGCACAGCAGTGTTGAAAAGTAATATGCATAACTGTATATTGTCAGGCAGTGTTTAGATTTTCTCTAGAATGTTTTGTTGTATACTTGCTTGATTAAAGATTATAGTTTGATGTGTTAGGGGAGGGGAGGCACTGTGTGCTGAGCTGAGCAGCCTGCTAAGCTAGGCTGAGAGCTCACTAATGAGACTCTAACCTGCTATGCTTTGATCCCTAATCCTTTAGGATCCCTTGATAAGGAGATGGGGCTAATTTAGGGATGCTGAGGCTTTAAAAAGCCAGCTCCTAGGCGATCAGAGGAGTTTTGCAAGGGAGTTTAGAGAGGGAATGTGAGAAGCGGATACGTCTAACATACTCTAAACTTAGGCCAATAACCCCATTCTCCTTTCACGCCCCCCCCCCCCCCAAAAAAAAAACAAAAACAAAAGAACAAAACCCACCACCTTTACAAGAGTAAAAATAATGCAAGTAGAAGTCCAGCAGCAGTGTGGCAGGAGGAGGGGTTTAGGTTTAGGGAACTGGGGAACCTTTTGGGAAAAGAGGAGCCTGTACAGGAAGGATGGGCTCCACCTAAATCAAAACTGAACCAGAGTGCAGGTATGTACAGTTAAAAAGGTTATAGAGGATTTTTTAAACTAAGGACTGGGGAAAGGCTGACAGATGTTGAGGAACACATGGTTTGGGCGAAGACATTCCTTAGGGATGAATTTATTAATGGGGAACTCTATCAGAAAAAAGTTGGTAAAGTACTTGTAGGAACTGGTGAGGTATAGTGAAACATAAGAGTCCTATTTAAATATAATACTTGAAGGCAAGCAACTGAATATTGACAAAATGTACAAGTACTTTTATACAGATGCTAAAGTCTAGATACTAAAAGTGTGAACTAAAGTGCCTGGCATTAGACGAGGATATTGATATAATAGGCATCACAGAAGCTTGAGTAGAGTGAGGATAATCAATGGAATGTGGTAATACCAGGATATGAAATGTGTACGAATGATTGAGTAGGTTGCACTGGTGGGGGAGTGTTTCTATATGTTAAGAAAAGCATAGAGTGAAATAAAGGAAAAAATCTCAAACAAATCAAACTATACCATAGAGTATGGATAGAAATAGCAGCAGGAATACTGACAACCTGACCAGGATGGTGACAGTGATTGTGAAATGCTCAGGGAGATTAGAGAGGCTACAAACATAGAAAAATGCAGTAGTAATGGATGATTTCAACTATCCTCCTATTGACTGGGTATAGTCACCTCAGGCGGTGATTGAAGAAAATTTTTTTTTTTTTTAGACATGTTAAATGACTGCTTCTTGGAGTATCTTGTCCTGGATTCCACAAGGGGAGAGGCAATTCTTGATTTAATCCTAAATGGAACACAGGATCTGGTCCAAGAGGTGAGCATAGTTGAACTGCTCAGTAATAAAGACTATAATGTAATTACATTAACATTCTTATAGGGGGGAAAAATGCCAAAGAAACCCACCACAGTAACATTTAACTTCAAAAAGGGGTACTACACAAAAATGAGGAAGCTAATTAAATAGAAATTAAAAGGAACAGTTACAAGGGTGAAATGCCTGTAAACTGCATGGAGATTATTTAAAAGCACCATAATAGAGGCTCAACTAAATGTATACCCTAAATTAGAAAAAAACCCAACACAACAGTAAGAGGACCAAAAAATGCCACCATGGCTAAACAGCGGAGTAAAAGAAGCAGTTAGAGGCAGAAAGGCATCCTTTAAAAACTGACATCCTAGAGAGGAAAACAGAAAGGAGCACAAACTCTGGCAACTCAAGTGTATAAGTATAATAAGGCAGGCCAAGAAAGAATTTGAAGAACTAGCAAAGGACACAAACTAACAGCAAATATTTTTTTAAGTACCTCAGAAGCAGGAAGCTTGCCAGTAGGCAGTGAGGTGACTTGGTGATCAAAGTGCTGAAGGAGCTCTTAAGGATGACATGGCTTTTGCAGAGAAACTAAATGAATTTGTTGCATCGGTCTTCACTGCAGAGGATATGGGCAAGGCCCCCTTCCCATCCCCCACCTGAGGCATTCTTTTTACATGAGAAATCGGAGTTAATTATTCCAGATTAAGATGTCAGTAGAGGAGGTTTTGGAACAAATTGATAAATTGAATAGGTGGTGGGTCGAATAGAAGCGGACCATGGCCAGGGGCTGCCGGCTGTGGTACAGTGGCTGCTCTGGCCAGGGCTGTGGTGCCAGCTGCTTGGGTGGCCCTGGGGTCAACCACACTGTTCCCTGCAGAAGTCACAGAGGTGGCGGAAAGTCACGGAATCTGTGACTTCCGTGATAGACATGGAGCTCTATTGATAAATGATCTGGAAAAGGGGGTGAACAGTGAGGTGGTGAAGTTTGCAGACATTACAAAGTTACTCAAGATAATTTTAAATCCAGAGCTGACTGCAGTGAGTTAGTAATGGATCTCACAAAGCTGGGTAACTGGGTAACAAAATGGTAGATGAAACTCAGTGTTGCCAAGTGGTTAGGAATGCATATTGTAAAAAATAATCCTAACTATATATACAAAATAATGGGTTTTAAATTAGTTCTAACCACTCAAAAAAATGATGTGGAGTCGTTATAGATAGTTTTCAGAAAACATCTATTCAATATACAGTGGCAGTCATCAATGTTAGGAACCAATAGGAAAGGGATAGATAATAAAATAGAAAATATCATAACGCAACTATATAAATCCATGGTACTCCCACACCTTTAATACTGCATGCAGTTCTGGTTGCTCCATCTCAAAAAACATAGAATTAGAAAAGGTGTAGAGAAGGGCAATAAAAATGATTAAGATTATGGAATAGCTTCTGTCTGAGGAGATCTTAAGACTGGGACTGTCCAGCTTAGAAAAAAGATGACTAAGGTTGGATATGATAGAGGTCTATTAAATTGTGAATCTTATGAAGAAGGTGAATAAGGAAGTATTATTTATTTCTTCACATAAAGCAAGAACTGGAATTCACCCACTGAAATTAATAGGCAGTAGTTTTAAAAGTAACATAAGGAAATACTTCACAGAAGGCACAATCAACCTGTGGAACTCCTTGCCAGAGCATGCTGTGAAGACGAAAAGTATAACCTGGTTCAAAAAACTAGATAAGTTCGTGGAGGATAGGTCCATCAGTGGCTATTAGCCAAGACGAACAGGGACACAAACTCATGTTCTGGGTGTCCCTGAATCTCTGTCTGCCAGAACCTGGGACTGGACAACAAGGGAAGGACTGCTCAAAATTACCCTGTACTGTTCATTCCCTCTGAAGCATCTGGCCACTGTCAGAGACAGGATACTGGGCTGTATGGACCATTGGTCTGACCCAGTATGGTTGTTTCTTATATACTGCATAGTAATTTAGTGATGGCTTTATGATCTAGGGCCTAGGTGCTTTTGTGGCTAGCTGGACCTAATTCTAGAGGAAGCCTTCTACTTTCTGCAGTATTCTAGTGTATCAGTTTGGAAATTCTGCTGCAGCTGGAGGTAAATTCAAAAGTATAGTTTATCAAATTAAATATAAAAATAGTGATATTATTTTGATATTAATTTAACTTTTACTCTGTCCTTCTGTTTTCAGCATGCTTCATCCCTGTATTAGCATAATGTTCATAATAGATTTCAAAGGTTTTCCACTAAAATGGGGATCTTAAATTCTTCAGAAATTGCTTTTACATGTTTGATTAGGAGGTAAAACTTCCATCTGCCCCTTGCAATTAAGGTTTTTCAAGCTTTCGCCCTTACCTTTCAAATGCACTGTAAAATTAATTGGTCACAAGTGTGGTGGATTAATGAAACATCCTTTACGTTCTGATGATAAAATGTTCTGTGCTGTATTAGGGGACTTAATTGTATGTAAATGGAATATATTTGCTCATTCTGAGAATGTGATCAATGTTTAAAACAACATGAAGTTGAGAGTCCGGGGTTGAGTGTGGAAGAAGACATCTCACATGGAATTGCTATATTTTTCACTATAGTACGCTTATAGCCTCAGTAAGTTTCAGATACTTGGTCAATAAAACAGCCCTTTTCTAGTTTGTGCTCATTTAACTCAGTTTCCAACTTAACTTTTTGCAGATGGATGTCACTGGTTGACCTTTCGTAAGCTAAATAAATGAGACCTCTTTTATATTTTCTTAATTTAGTTTTAAACTCAACTTTTTATAATGGTCACAATACAAAAATTCTTTTGATTGTCTAAACTGAGTTACTTAATACTTTATTATAGTAGCGAAGAACCAAATGACAGGCTGTGTCTACACTACAGAGCTTGGTTGACATAAGTTACGATACCATACATCCACCGACTTCTGTATCTCTTGTGTGCGTGCATACTTGGCTACTTGTGTTGGTGTTGCACGTACACGCTGCTAGTGGTTACATTGATGGAAAACGTGGAGTGCCATGGGTAGGTATGCTGGTGTGCCCTGTACCGTTGTCCGGTGTAGTGCCATGTGGGACATTTTGCAGTAATTTGCCCAGGGGTTTTTGGTTCTGGTTCCCACAATGTCCGTCTCCATCCATAATGCTTGTTCCATCCAATTATTTGCGCACCATTTTTTAAAACTGACAATCCCATATGCCACTTCACAGCCTCTGCCATCTCTCAGGCAGAAGTATGGACCCTACGGAGCTCTGTGCAATTCTCATGACTGTTGCTAATATAATATAATATGCAGTTCTCTTGTATTTGCAGAACTTCATTGAGTACTACTATAATTGGGTATGTGAGGAAGCGGAGTTTGTCAATCACCATGACAGGTTGCTGATGGGTAGCACATAAATACATCTGGCTGCTGCTGTCATTCAGGTGGTAGCTCCCCATTATTAGTTGCTGCTTTTGGGCTGAGAAACAAGCACTGATTGGTGGGATTGCATTGTAATGTAGGTTTGGGATGACAAGCTGTGGTTGCAGAACTTTTGGATGTGAAAAGGCCCCTGTGATAGGCTGTGCCCATTAGGAAGCCACCTGATGTGCTGAGATACCACTGAGTATACCTGTTCTGCCAGCATGGGCCCTCTTTAACTGGCCTTGCTGGGTTAGGCTCACAAGCCTCTTCCAGCCAAGCGCACAGACAGGGCCACACCCAGCTGCAGCTCAGATCTGGGAAGACTCGGCTTAAGGGACTTGTTCCAACACTCTGGTGCTTACTCCTTTTAAGGGGTACAAACCCAAAGGTTTTATGAAATTCATCTCCTCCCTCAATGTGGAGGGAAGTATGCACAACTTCTCGCCCCTTACTTAGAAATTACAGACACTAGGTTATATTATAAACCAAATTTTATTAACTACAAAAGGCAAATTAAGTGGTAAAAGGAGTAGCAAACAGAACAAAGCAGATTACTAAGCAAACGAAACCAAACATGCAAACTAAGCTAGTTTCACTAAAGAAATTGGTTACGAATAGTTTTTCTCGCCCTAGATATTGTTGCAGGCAGATTACAGAAAGTCTTGAAAGGCAGCTGCACTGGTCTTCCTCTTGAGACCTCAGGTATTATTACTCACAAGCTAGACGCTTTTCCAGCTTGGCCTCAATCCTTCTCTCCACCTCCCCCACCCCCCATTCAGTTCTTGCTTCCAGGTGTTTTTCAGTGTCTCTTTGGGTGGGCAGGCAGAGGAGAACTGTGATGATGATACTCCCCTGCCTTGTATAGCTCTTGTGTAAGGCAGGAACCCTTTGTCTTCCAGAGGAAAACCACTGGCATTCCAAAAGGGGGAGGAGGAAGGGTATGCAGTACCAGGTGACTAGGATCCACTCCTCTGCATGGCTGTGGCAGTCATTGCTCATAAGCTGTCTCCGGCATCCACAGGAAGACTAAGCTCTTTCACAGTCCATTGTCTCTGCTATTGGCCCATTAGCCTTGTCTGGCTTTTCCATTGTTGTACCTGAAGTGCTGGTTGGGGTGACACGCAAAGTAACACATTTGAAATACAGATACATAGCTAATATTCCTAACTTCAGATACAAAAATGATACAGGCATACAAACTGGATAATTACATTCAGTAAATCATGACTTTTCCAATGATATCGTACATGAGCCATCTTGCATAAAGTACATCTCAGTTATGTCATATTCCATATGAAAATATGCTTCTGATAAGACTATGTAATGTCACAGCCACATTCCCAGATCTGCGTGCCAAACTTGCTGCAGCATAGGGATACAAGAATGAGAGCTGCATTGACTGTGGAGAAGTGTGGTGATAACGCTCTGGAAGCTTGCAATGCTGGATTGCTGTTGGTCAGTGGGCAATCAGTTTGGAGTTGGGAAGTCCATGGTGGGGGTCATTGTCATCCAAGTAAGCAAGGCTGTTGTGTGTATCCTGCTGCACAGGACTGACTCTTTTGGCAATGTGCAGGAAGTAGTGGATAGTTGTGCAGCAAGGAGTTTCCAAACTGCGGTGGGGCAATAGAAAGTGCCAGAACAGGGTATGCTATCCCAACTTCCCAGTAAGTATGTGAACAGAAGGTGATACTTTTCCATGGTTATGTAAATGCTAATGGATCCACCGGGAACACTTCATTGTTATGGGTGGATTACTGACTCCCATTTTGAATTCTGTAATGTGACAGCTATGCTTGATGTAAACTAATAAATGAACGCTTGAGTTTCCAAAAGTAGAACTTTATTGTGTACAGGAAACAAAGTTCAAGAGCAAATATTGAAGCTAAAAGCATTTTAGCTGCATTGTGATAGGGCAGCCCATACTTAAAAAAACCCATGTAAGCAAGAAACATTTCTTTTTATGTATTTAAGAACATATTACAGTCCTTCAGTCATGTTACAAAACATGTAGTGCATTCTGGCTGATCTTGTGGTTTTCACATGTCTGTGGTTCTCCTTGTTTTCCCTGGGTGTTGAGTGGTAGAGGTGAGGGTTGGAAACCATACTGCTACTTCTTGTGGGGCCACAGGTAGCAGTGACCATGGAATTTTCCCTGGATTGGAAAGGCTGTTGTGACTGGGGTTTTTAGGTATGTAGGTCAGTGCTTTGCAGCATCTGAGTTTGTGGCATGAACAAACCCAAGATGATCTGGTGCACTTCCTGCTGCACTCATCCCTGTGCCTCTCCTGAAGCAGCTACTGTCTCCAATTGTGGTCCTTCTCCATGGTCATAGACACCTGGTCTTCCAAGCCTGTGTTCATGGCCAGTACCTGAAGAGGATTGGAAGATTTTTCAGAACATGTTCATAGTCTACTTATTTCTCCACCTGATCAGAGTCAGATGTTTGGCAGATGTAGAGGGGCACCTCAAGGCTGTCATACTAAAGGCTGCTGATTAAAACAGAGATACGCCATTAGATTTACAGTCACAACAGAAAAGGAAAGATAAGACTCAAAACTCCCTTATTATTCCTGTAATATCTGTAAAGTGCTAATTGTTGTCAATTAAGCTTTGGAGCACCTCATTATAGCACTCCGCAGAGCTCAAACCATGGGGACTATGGTCTGGCAGGGGTGGTGGTGGTCTGTGGCATGTAAAGTTTAGATGTTGGGCGGCCTTGGGTATGAGCATAGGCAAGTGTGGTGAATATTGCCAATATTTTTGCAGTAAGTGGTTATCTGGCTGATATCTCACTCCTGATGGTGTCAGGCAGAGAGAACCCAGCTGGTACTCTGTCTTGAAGCTGCCTGGATGCTGCTAGTCTGTTTATGGAAATGGTACCAGCAGAGCTCATTGCAGAATGGGATGGGAAAGTCTCCTATTGTGCGGGGAGGGGGAGAAAACAAGGCTACCGTCGCTAGAAATGTTCAGGAGAGGATTGCGAAGTATCTTAATGAAAATTTCATCAAGATCTCTCCAGAGGGTAAAAGGGACATTGCTATTAAGACAAAGTACACTGCATGGGCCCCGTGCCTAGCCAAACAAGCCAACAGGAACGGAGAACTAGATGCCACCTCTACCTCTGAGCATAAGACACTGTATAATTTGGATTGCTATACTAATTTCGTTGCTTACTTGTAAAGTATTAAAATAAATTCAATCAAAAATCAATGCATTTGTTCTCTAAATGCACAGATTGCATGGGAACCGCTATTAAATGGGAAAGAAGGGCAGGGGAAGGAAGGGGAGATGAGGTTTTGGGCAACAAAAAGTTTGGGAAAGTCTGAGTAAAGCATATATTTATTCAATCAGTGTTCTAAATTTTAATGGTATCTCTGGCTGGCTAGACCTCCAGAATCTCTCTCTCCTCCCCCCCCCCCCCCCCCCCCCTCCGGACTCACTGACTTGTGAGCTATTTAAGCGGGCCAGAACTTTCTGTAACTGTGGGTCTACTAAAGAGTCCTGGAGAACTGGCCTTAGCAGGCTTGCAGGTGGGTTAAGTGCCTGCCAGCAGTAGGGCTGCTGCAGTTCAGTTGGGCAGGCAAGTTTCTGCAAACTTTTCCCTCACAGCAGCTGTCTCACAGGAGCTTTGAGTGTTCCATTCCCCTCAAAGTTCCAGTCAGAAACAGGAAAGGAATGGGACTTGTGCAGGGGTCTGCCCACATGAGAGGAGCCACACGATCAGAGTCCTGGTGCAAAAGTCTGCATGCAGGTGCTAAGGAGGAGATAGCCCAACACATTAAGGTATTATTGGAGTTTGATTGAAAGGTATGTAATAGTTTCATAAATGAGGCACGGGTAGCTGAGCTTCTGCCTCCCTCCTTTAGGGCCTTTTAGAAGGACAGATGCAAGCCTTGTATTCTATTGAGCATAATCACTTCCTGGAACTAAAACACAATGGAGCTGTTACATGTATCCCTGAGATAATTGCCATAGAATGAAAATGCTGCTTCTGAGCTGCTGGGGGTGGGAGGCTTTTTTTTTCTTACAAGATTCTTAAGATGATATGGTCATTCTAACAGCCTTCCCCATCTAGCAATAGTTTTTTTAGGAAACATTAGTTTGAGTTGTCTCTTTCTGAAATGATACTGTTAATTTTTTCTTTTAAATTGGCTCAAATTTTTCTGATGGAGTACTCATTTAAACAGTGTATTCTGAAACTTGTAAAATTTGAGGGGTTTTCTAATCCTTGGTTAAAGTTTTAAAAGGGTCTCTTCAGTATGGAGTGTCTACACAGGGAAATATCAAACAGATTATAAAAAAAGAATCTATCAAATTAATTAAGGAAATTGAAAAACTTACGATTTCCTACCCCCCACTCTTTGCTGTAGTAATCTTATGTGTTTGTTATTGAAATGTGACTGGGTGCCTATACTTTTATTTTAAAAATCTGAAAAAAGAATGTGTTTTCTCTTCAACCAAACGTGGCTTTATGTAAGGCAATTTGAACTGAATTAGGGTAATTGATAGTTGAGCTGTGGGATTAAGTGCGCCCAGGTGCCTAGGAACATAGAAATGGCCATACTGGGTCAGACCAAAGATCCATCTAGCATCTTCAGATGCATGGAGTGAAAATTACAGATGCAGGCATAAATATACTGACACATGAAGAGAAGGGAGAACTAGAGAAATTACCTAGTGAACAACCACTATAAGGATGAAGCAAACACTGAAGGTACATGTTCTTATCTGGGAATTTCCTTGTATTTTTAATTAGTTCATACATGAACACAAAACAAATGACCCAATGAGAATTTTACTCTGATATTTCTAATGATTTGAAGGTATGTAGTATCAACTTTAAATCATTTTTTTTTAAAAGGAATTGACTTTAGGGCTAGATTAATCACAATGCTCTGGCTGCATTGTCCCTCTCTAGAGCAATGCAAAGTAACCAGAGTGTATTGCTTGTCCGCCAGATTTTAAAAATGGCTGGTAAAAAACATGAAGTGAGGTTGCAGTGCTACTGACAGCCATAGAGTTCTAAGACCTAGCAGTTTTGTCAGAACTTTTTTTATGTTTATGTGGCTGTTGTAGAGGCGAAGTGTGTCTCCTTCGTGATAGTATCTGCTCAGTCTTATCCAGTTAAATTGTTCTGACAGATGGAGAACTTGGTGAATATGGGAATATATACAAATACTATTAGCCTCTTCTCCATGTTCTTGGTTAACTTGTATTAGATTTGGATGGAAGTGGCTAATTCTGGGGGAAATTGTAGCCTTTGACTTCTTCATACGCTTATCTCTATGGAGAGGGAGTTTTGGAGGGAGGAGAGGATGGAAGGGGTTGAGGATTGTCATACTCTGATGAAGACCCAGATAAGTGGAATCTTGAGCTTCTTTCGGGGGGGGACAGGGTTGAGATCTAGGCTCATATTTCTACCCGAAGAAAGATAACTTTTAAGACAAATAGCCTAGAAAAATGGAACTAATTTGTTAAGGAAAATTGTTCTGAGAAGTTGCTATGCTACAGTAACGATTATGATAACTCTTTGGTAGAGACCAGCATCCTCTAGTAGAAACATGCTGTCCTGCCTTTGGATTATTCATTCTTGAAAGCATGTATAGACTAGTAGCTTGTTAATGGTTTTTAAAAAGTCATTTAGGTTGTTACAGAGCATTGCATAAATTTAGTGTGTATGTGTATAAATATATATTTACTGTATAAAACTTTCAGTGAGAAATAGAATAGACTTTCAGGATTTTAGAATAATTTAAATTCACATATTAAACACCAGTTGGACCAACCCATATGGTCAGTTGCACTGAAAGATTATTCCATACAGTATGCCCAGCTTGTCAGAGTCTTATTGGTGATACTCCATAGTGCTCTTGTCGACAAATATTTTTTAAAATGAATCAGAAGTGGGCAAGTTTTTTTTTAAAGTCAGGTGCATCTAATTGAATAGATCAGTGCTTAACTTGCGCATGTTCCAGTAAATTCTGTGTGTGTGCACATGTGCATATGACTATAACTCAAGGGTTCTCAACCTCTTTCTCTCTGAGGCACCCCTCGACATGCTATAAAAACTCCAGAGGCCTTGGGGCAGGGGCCTTGGCATAGGTGTAGTTTGACTGGGGGGGCAGGGGTCTGCAGGGCTCGAGCCACTTCCTGTCAGAGTCCAGGAGCGGAGTGCCACCTCCTGACTCACTTCAGCAAGCCACCCAGCCTGTCTAGATTTGGGGGTGGGGGGATGCAACCAAAAATTATAACTCAAAGGTGGGGGTAACTCAAAAAGTTTGAAAACCATTTAGGGTGCAGGGAGGCGGTAGGCAGGTAGGGGCTGTGTGCAGATGAGATAGCTGAAGGTGCAGGGAGTGGGTAGCTGGGGCTGTGTGCACATGGGGTGGCTGTGGGTGCGGGGAGGGGAGGGGGTAGCTCAGGGTAAAGGGAGGGGGCACTAGGTGCTGTGTGCCCAGGGGGTAGTTCAAGGTGCAGGGAAGGTGTAGTTCAGGGTGTAGGGAGAGGGGCATTAGGGGCTGTGTGCTGGGAGGACTCCTCTGAGTTCCCTGTTCCCGGAGGGGTCAGCCCCACCCAGCAGGCTCTTACCGGCTGAGTCTGCGGGAGCAAAGGGGAGCTGGGAGCTGAGGAGCAGCTTCAACCTGGGGCACCAGCAGGAAAGGAGGGAATGCTGCCGCTGCCTGCTTGGGGCTTCAGACCACGGCCCCCTTGAGAGGCCTTGCGGACCCCAAGTGGGCCGCAGACTCCTGGTTGAGAACCGCTGATATAACTGGTTCATTGTCTGTGCTTTGTGTCTGCACACATGCCCAGTTAACCAGTTAAATAGCAATATGCACACAGTTAACTTACTAGCGCATGGACGTCATGGGCTTATGATTGTAAAACAGTTGTAAGTTTGAGCTAAATTACATATACTTATCTTTGAAAATCTGTTCATTGACTTTTAATTTAAAAAATAAATGCTACAGAAGGGAAAAATTACTAATGACTTGCTGGAAAAACTGGAACTCTCTGACTCAACGTCAGACAGCAGCAAGCTTCGTTGTACACTAAGGAACATATTTGCTGCAGGCTGTTCGTTTGCCATGTGAGTATCGGATTAAGAGTTTCTGGAGTAGCTGGGATCGGGGACTGGAGCTGATGCTTTGTTCATTGGGATGGGGAAAGACTGTGGCAAAAATGTAGCTATCCTGGAACAAAGCAGTGGCTCAAGAATATTTACAGTGGTCAAAACCTGATGCTTCAGGTGAAAGTTTAACTATCCCCTCTCAAGTGGTCCTAGTTTAAAAAAAACTGTATAATAGAAATGTGGATAGAACTTCCTTCTGACCTTACCTAGTGCTTAGTTTAGGTTTCAAGGTCTAAAGATCTTTGTAACCTCATTTCAGGTAAATACTAAAGACAGTTTCATTTGAGGAAACAATGCAAATTTGCAGATAGTGATAAAAGTGAAAAAACAGTTTCTTTTCTAGGGTGAATGTGTCTGCCCGGAAATATATTTTTTCCATGATTAAAACTGTCTAAGTACAAAACTCCAGAAGTAATGCACATATCACAAGATTCCCTTCTGCTTGAAATTGTTGTGAAACAACTCCTCTAGAGGCTGAGAAGGCACTCCGTAGGACTTGCACAGCATACTATATCTATATAAGTACATAATTTACACTTTCATACAGAGGAGGAGGAGGAAAGATAGTGTTGTGAATAAGGCATGTGACAGGGAGACTTGGATTCTATTCCCATCTCTTCCACAGACTGTCTTGAGGTAAGTTTTGCAGGGCCTGAGTTCTGAGATGCTGAGCACCTAAAACTCCTAATTAAGTGGATGGGACGGCTCAATTTCTTTGAAAAATCATGCATTTAATATCTGTGTCTGTTTCCTCATTTGTAAAATATGGGTAATACTTGTGTATCTCATGGATATGTTGTGAGGCTTAACTTTTATTGGTATCTGTAAAGGTGCTTTGAGATCCTTCCATCCAAGGCTGAGTTTATATTTAGAACTATAGACTTTCTGGTATTCAAAGAATAAAACTTTATACAGAACATATTTAACAATGAGATGTGGCTAGTCTGTGTGCGCATGCACAAATTTGGCATGATGGCCACCACTGGTGTAGCACAAGGCAGTGGGACAGGATATCCGCTTGAGAACATCACTCTATGCTGGCAGGGTTGCTCTTCATGGCAAAACATCAAGGTATTAATGCACCTTTAGTGTATAAAATCTCTGAGACACCTGTGGGCACAGAGGGTTAATGGAAGATTTCATGCTTTTGCTCGCTTTCCTATATCTTTGATATAAGACAGGGTTTTAATTTTCAGTGTTTAGGCTTTGTTTTGTAGATCGGTTTTGGAGACTATCAGTACCTTTTGTGTCAATATCTGTAATTTAAGTTGACTGTCAAATACCAACAGCAAGCAATATAAGACCTATTAGAAATGAAAAAAATATATCTATCCCACCACATTTTTAGTTTCAACAGGGTATGTGTTGTATTGAAGTGCAAAAAAAACAAAGTAAATAAACATTAAACTGCCTCAAGCACATCTGATTGCAGGTATCTGCAATTTCTAGCTGTTGTAGTTGGAGACAGCAGCTTTTGTGTTCATGTGGTCTTATAAGCGTAAACTGTTACATGCACTCTTTCCAGCCATTACTCCCTAGCTCAGTTCCCGCCTCCTTCCTTGCCACTAACACTGAGGCCAGGTCTGCACTAGGAAAGACGTGCTAGTATAGCTGTACATCTAAACCAGGGGTGGGCAAACTATGGCCCGGGGGACGCATCTGGCCCTCCAGACGTCTTAATCCAACTCTCGAGCTCCTGTCAGGGAGCAGGGTTGGGGGTTTGCCCCGCTGCTGCACTCTAGCCATGGAGCAGGGTCGGGGACTTGCCCCACTCTGTGTGGCTCCCAGAAGCAGTGGCATGTCCCCCCTCCAGCTCCTGTGTGTAGGGGCAGCTAAGGGGCTCCGCATGCTGCTCCCGCAGCTCCCACTGGCTGGGAACCATGGCCAATGGGAGCTGCAGGGGCGGTGTCTGCGGACAGGGCAGCGCACAGAGCTGCCTGGCCACGCCTCCATGTAGGAGCCGGAGGGGGGACATGCCACTGCTTCTGGGAGCCGCTTGAGGTAAGCGCAACCTGGAGCCTGCACCCCTGACTCCCCCCTGCCCTGATCCCCTCCTGCCCTCTGAACCCTTGGTCCCAGCCCAGAGCACCCTCCTGCACCCACAGCCCCAGCCGGAGCCCTCATCCCCTCCCTGTACCCCAACCTCCTGCCCCAGCCCGGAGCCCCCTCCCGCACCCTGAACTCCTCATTTCTGGCCCCAGCCCAGAGCCTGCACCCCCAATTGGAACTCTCACCCCCTCCTGCACCCCAACCCCCAATTTTGTGAGCATTCATGGCCTGTCATACAATTTCCATACCCAGATGTGGCCCTTGGGCCAAAAAGTTTGCCCACCCCTCCTGTAAACCCTTCTAGTGTAGATGCTAGTATAACTTTTGTGATTGATTAGTATGTCTATATCAATCTGCAAAGTTCCTCCTGTTTTGTAAATGCCATTTTGATAGTTACCTGTATGGTAACACTTCACTTTTCCACTGTAGCCTCCATCGTGGGCTGGGACATCTAGGAGATGGTGGCAGAAATCTGTATATCCAGCAGAGAGGCTAATAGGAGTGCCATCAAGGCTGATGGCTTGATAGTCTTCATTCAAGTGAGTCAGTTCCTAGAAGAAAAGTCTGGCTGCAGCCCACAGGAACTAGTTTTCCCAGTCTGGACTGGGAGGAGGTAGAGCAAAGGAACTGATCACTTGATGGGGTGTTTTTTTTTTTTTTTTTAAAGCAGCTCCTGCATCCTACTCTTCTTAATCAGTTGTCTTGTTGTCAGCCAATGAAAGACCAGTTCAAGAAGATCCAATCCTTAAATAGAATTTGGGCCACTTCTGTCAGGTGACACCCCCCACCTCTCCACAAGCAGCCTCTTATTGTAATGTAGACCAGGCTACAAATTTAGGTTGACATAAATTGCCTTGTGTCAACTGTACATGTGTACACACTAAAATTTGTCTCTTGCTGTAAAGGCCCCATTAAGGTAAACACAGTAAAACCACCTCCCTGAATGAAGTTGATACAGGGCGAAGCTGCATAACTTATGTCAATTGTAACAATACTCTGGCAGTTTTCTCTCAATGCCTGACAGTGACTGCTCTGGTCACAGTTGTGAACTCTGCTGCTCAGGAGTCAGAGATTGGAAGCGACACCAACTGAAAACACCTGGTGTATTTTTTAAATACCTTTTTCTGATTGCCCTCCTCAGTGAACACACCTAGCAGCTGTCTCTTGTGTGCAACTGCCCAGCTGTCTATCCTGGCACCACACTTAGATATGCTCCTGCCTGGTGTAGACAGGAGGTATTGAATCTCTTGGGCCTGTGGGGGCACAGACATAGAAATGGACATCTGTGAAAAGATTGTAAGGGGGATACTGGTGAAAGGGGTATGACAGGGATCAGCACCGGTGCCACATAAAAGCAAAGGAACTGAAGCAGGTGTACCACAAATCCAGGGAGGCCAACCAACTATCTGATGGTGAACTGTAGACCTGCCACTTTTACAATGAACTACATGTCATACATATGAGACCCTGCCAGCATCCTACAGACTACCATAAATACCTCGGAGGAGGCTGAGACAGCGACCCCTGCCGTAAACAGCAAGCAGGAGGGGTGACACGGTGGGGGATAGTCCGGCTATGCTGGGACCAGTTTGAGACTTTACTGCAGTCTAACCAGTCCCACCAGCCGAGCACAGATGAGCCCAATGAAGGGGAAGAAACTTGGGGTGAGTATGTGCATACATTTTCCTTATGTTTAATTATAAAGATGGGATTCACCCATCCCCCAAATTGACAAGACACAGGTATTGGCTTTTCATGGTTTTACTTGTATGAGAAGAGGTAGAGGTGCAACAAATGGAAGTAGAGTTGGTATGTGCTTTTCATTTTACTGTTGAGTTAAATGGTAAAGGGCCATATGGAGCATATTGTTTATGTATATGGAGATGTACCTTCTATCTTCCTGAGAGCTCTTGATGAAACTTCCAGGAAGATAGTGTGCAGTCCTCTCCCAAAGGCTTTGAGGGATGGCTGCCTTATTTCTTCCTGTGTGGCAGGACACTTTATCATGTCACTCCATCAGGAGTTTGGCTGGCACCATTGCAGTAAACAGGCTCGTGGCATACAGGCCTGAGCAACTTCCGGAGGCCAGCAGCAGCTGTGCTCTCTGTGCCTTTGTTACCCTCAGGAATTAGATCGGCTAAAGTTGCCACCGCCAGTTGAAAATAGTGCCAATATTCAGTGCTATTGCCTTATACTCGTACTCATGAAAACAGAGACCAAAACTTTGTTTGATGTAAACGATAATCTTAATGCCTTTCTTCTTCCTGCCCTTCCACCCCCATCAGACCATACTCACCATAGCTGGGACTGGAAAGTGGTGCTGGGCAGAAGCATTCCAAAGTTGAAGTGTACAATAAGGATGTCTCATTACAAATTTTTTTTGGAATAAGGGAAGGAAATTTTGCAACCTGTCTTTCCCTTTCCATTGTGACTGTAAATCCAATGATAAATTTGTCTGTTTTATCTGTAGCTGCTGCTGTTGCGGCCTTGAGGGGTGCTCCCTCTTCACTTGCAAAACACCTGACCCTGATGAGGAAGAGAGAGAAGAGGTCTAGGGAAGATATGTTCAGCGACACCATACAAGCCAGTGTTACATTGGACTGTGAAAAAAGGGCCTGGCTGGCCAATGTGGCAGCCAGCATGGAGAGGGACTGAGAGGACAGGAGAAAATGGAGAGAGACCCAGGAATCCCAGCAGGAAAAGGAGAAAGAGATGCACCAGGGCATAATGGGGTTTCTTGGGCAGCAAACACAAATGCTGCAGACTCTAGTTGACTTGCAGGTCCAACAATCATGGACTCTGGCCACCTTTTGCAGTTTCTGGAGAACTCCATAGTGGCAGCTCTCTACACCCCTGACATTCCATGTGACAACATGGGTTGCATCCCTACCCCTGTCACTCCATAATGCGGGACAGTAAGGACAATGACACATTCACATATGCCAAGTATTCATCTCACAGGTCAATGTATGTGTAGTCAAAATGGACTGCATTTGTGCACTGAGATAGAAAGGCAGCGAACATTTCTTTCTAATTTTAAAGGTTCTGTTCCGTTAATTTGTTAGTTTGTATTTGCACATTGTGTTTTGCACTGTTTTCTCACTCAATAAATTTATTTTTTGAAAATAAACTCATCTTTATTAATTTACCACACGTACTGCAGAATGCATAGCAATACTCAAAGCACCAAGTTCTTGTACGTATACAGCACCATAGAAATCGTAGGTTCACCAAAACAACCAGTCATATGTGTAATTGTACGGCAAGCACCATATAATTCATAGATTTAGTGAAAGAGACAGTAATAATTATAAATATACACCAAACACTACACAGTTCCTTATAGCTCCCAAACCTTCAGGGCCAGAGTGAAGTCCAGCACGTTAATGTGTCTGGCTATTAAAGTGCTCTTCCAAAGCATCCTGCAACTGCATAGCTCCATGTTGAGTTCGTTATGGTCCTTTTATCTGGCTGTTCAAACTCAGCCACTCCACTACCTCCCTCCACCTCAATGACAACTTTCCTCCTTTGCCTCACTGATATTATGCAGGGTGCAACAGGCAGATATAACCATTGGGGTATTTTTCTCACTGAGATCCCATTTTGTGAGTAAACATAGTCAACACACCTTCAGTCTACTGAAAGTGTGTTCAACGGTCATTTTGCACCTGCTGAGTCAGCAGTTGAATATTTTCTTGGTGCTGTCAAGGTGGCTGTGTGGCTTTGAGCCATGGGGGTAAGGTAGGGTTGGGTCCCCCAGGATTACTACTGGCATTTCATTATTGCCAATGGTAATCCACTGGTTGGGAAAGAATGTCCCTGCTTGCAGCTTTCTGAACAGTCCGGTGTTCTTAGAGGTGTGCGCATCATACATCTTCCCAGGCCATCCCATGCTGAAATCGGTGAAATATCCCTGGTGATCTCCTAACGCTTGTGTAACCATAGAAAATTAGCCGTTTCTATTGATGTACTCTGGCAGCGTGGGCTGGTGCCCAAGTAGGGATATATGTGCTGTCTATCGGCCCACTGCAGTTCAAGGACCCACTGCTGCAAATCCATCCACTGTGTCCTGCACATTGCTAAGAATCTCAGTCCTGCATAGCAGGAGATGATTAATGGCTCTACACACTTGCATGATAACAGCCCCAACTGTGGATTTTACAACTCCAAAATGATTTCCCACTGACCAGTAGTAATCTGATGTTTCAAGCTTCCATAGTGCAGTCTCCACTCACTTCTCCACAGTCAGTGCAGCTCTTGTTCTGATGTTCCTACGCTGGAGGGCTGGGCCAAGCTCAGCACAGAACCCAGGAATGTTGCTTTTTGCATCCATTCTGCAGCCACTGCTTGTCATCCTAAACCTGCGTTATGATCTGATCCCGCCAGTCAGTGCTTATTTCTTGGGCCGAGAAGTGGTGTTGCATGTCTGTGCCTGCTCTGTGAACTCCACCAACAATCTTGGACTGTTTTTTGCTTTGTTTTTTAGCAACCTGTCCTCGAAAAAAATCATCACATCCCCCGTTGTTTCAGTTCTTCCTCCAGAGGATCATGTGTCCTGTATGTGCAGCGTTCATGAGAATAGTGCAGAGCTGTGCAGGTCCCATGCTTGTGTTAGAGATGGGGAACAATGAAAAGTGCCACATAGATTGGTGGAATTTTAAAAAAAGGATGTAAATTATGGGATATGGATAACATTATGGGATGGAGAAAGTTGCATGCTGGGAACTTGACCCCTAGCTCCCCGGCCCTGCACAACTCCTTTGTACCACATTACACGTCATAAAAATTTCCCAAAAGGCACTGTGCCAGGGGTTGGCGTGTGGCACATAAGATACTTCCCCTTGGAGTATTGTGCTTTGCATTGAGACAAGCACTGCTAGTGAGTACATGCAGCATCAACACAAACAGCCAGGTATGCGCACGCTTGAGTGATACACTAAGTTTAGTGGCTGTATGCTAATATAGTTTGCATTGACTAAAGTTTTTAGTGTAGACACGGCCTTAGACCACATCAGCCCCCTCTGAGTCTTTCCATTGAATCTACCTTCATGTGTACATCAAATACAAGCTTAATGTCTTTACCTTTTTGAGGCCTTTTCATAATTTAGCTAATCTAGTACCTATTACGATGTTGACCCCTGCTTTTGTTGCTCTGCCAGCATTCCCAGCCTTTAATGTCCACTATTCAGCTTTGCCCTTAAATGTGGCCATGTTGCCCATTATGCATGAGAAAATCTTCCTGATTAAAATCCAAATAGCCACTGATTTATCTTTCTTCAAATATTTCCCTAAGGCTAACCTCTATGATGCCTACAAAACCCACCCTGTTAATTATGGCTAGATGTGTGACAACCTATGTTTATTATTTCTGTACTCCCTCCCTTCCTCTAATCCCAACTAAAAAAGGTTAAAACAACAACAACAACAAAAAAAAACTCCAAACAAAAATAAAACTAAGTACACATGACTAACAAAGCTGTGCCAATTCTTTTACTATACTAATTTGTATATTTATGCATGTTCTCTACCCTTCTTCTGTTTGTATCTTTAAACAGTAAGCTTTTCAGGACCAAGATTCTCCTTTTCTGTATTGGTTGAGGGCCCAAGAGAAAGGAGCCCCAATCCAGATTAGGACCACTAGGTGCAATCCTAATTTACAACTAGTTCTAGTAAATGAAAGCAAATTCTAGTTAGACAGTTTGCTCTTCAAGACAAAGAATAGGAATATACAAGCTCAGAAATGTATATTAAAGCACACCATGAAAGACATTTCAAGCTATCAACCATAGCACTAGTTAAAATATCCAGTGGTTTGCCTTTCAAAATACACTACATAGGCATTCTCTAAATTTCATTCAAACATGTATGAAAGTTGCTTTTGTGAACCATGTGTGTACTTCAAAGGTCTTGCCATCAAACCAACATTATCTATGGCTTCCATTCCAGCATTCATCATAACACCCAAAGAGTTTAGTCTCCATCTTAATTGGCATTCTGCCTTTTACACACAAACTTTTGACCTTAAGATTGAAGAACATGTCCTCAGTCAATTTTCTTGAAGATAAATTGTTAATCTTTGGAGATTACAGGTAAATCCAAACATTATCAGTTAGGTGCTCTGTTCCCATCCGTTTTACTTACGTATCAGCTATTTTCCGGTTGCTTGGATTATGTCCAGTTTAGCAATTAAGCTGTAGATGGAGCCATCTTTAAAGTTCTCATCTGTTTCTACCTTTTGGCTTTTAGATGACGGATTAAGTAATTGAGGTTGGGTTTTATGTCTGTGAAGCTCTCTGCCTTATTTTGCTGTTTAATACATTCTGCAAAAAAGTGTAGATAACATCATTTGCAAGAGATGTTTTTAATTTAATGGAATTTGTTTCCAACATTAAGGTGCCAACATCAACTTTAATACTTTTTACTTAATATTTGACTAATCTGAAAATGTATGTAACTAAATATATGCAATATGTGCAATTTTATTGAAACAGGACCATTCTGAAGCTAGCTCATAGGGTCTCATTGCAAGATCATGTGTTACTTGTCAATATACTGTCTTTATCAACAGTGGAACCATATTTCTTTGAATCATGTCAGTGTAGATGTGCATCTGACTGTAGTTGTGCATGCACCTCATGCATGTGAGATTGGATTTTTTTGAGTAGCTTTGTCTGTCAGGGCTGAACATGCTCCTGGGCAAGGGCATAAAGTGTGTAGCAGTCACATTCCTCTGTGTTTCTTCATGTTGCCTGTGGCAAGAGATGGAACTCAGTGAGTGTCTGGCTCAGCACTTTCTTAAAACTGCAAAGTCATTCCTTTTTTTTCACTAATTCTTTGAAAAAATTTCATCTTCACCTTGCTACTTCCTTGAATTTGATATGAAAAGAAAAAACCTCCCAGTAATTCCCTGTACACCACCTCTGTACAGTGAGGGAAGGTGCTCTGTGCCAACTGCCATGCCTCATGGTGGACTCAAACCCTGCTTGTATTGTGATGGACTCACTGAGGGACACATCTGATGCATCTTCTCTTTGGGGGTGCCATATCAGTTACTTGGTGTGCTGGGCATTGTCCTCAAGGACCCCCAAATCCAGGGATGCTAAACTCAAGTTACTTCTGCTGGAATAATCCATGTAGGTCATTTCAGAACCAGGAGAACTCCCATCATTAATCTCCATTGCACACTCAGCACTCTCATAAAGACAGCAGGTTTGATGAGTGGCAGGCTGTTATGTGGCTCCCATCTAAAGCCTGTCATCACCTTAAGGAGCTGCCTTTCTGCCTTGGTCCACTGTCACATCAGACGAAAGGTGTTGGACACCATCACATATTGTTACCTATTCACTTGTTCACCTTATTCCCTTACTGATTCCTTTTCAGATACTTTTCTCAAGGCAGCCTATAAAAAAAAATTAGTTTTGTTGCTTTGGCAAGGAGATACCTCAGGAGTGCAGGAGAAGAGGCTTCTACTTCAAATATTTCCTCTTTTAGAAGAAGGTCTTCATCTTATCTTAGATCTGAGAAGACTGGGCAAATACATGAATTGCTTTTGTCATTCCATTTCTGCAGGCTCAACATTGGTTCATGGCTCTGAACGTGCAGATGTGTGTTTCTACATAGTAATCTGCCCAACCAACAAGATGTAATTGAGATTCAGAGTGGGGCCAAATCAGTACCAGTAAAAGATACTGCCATTTGGACTTCCCACAGAATCAAGAGCCTTTACAAAATGTCCACCTGTGAAGATGGCGTATCCACATTTACCTTCACCTGGATGATTGGCTGATCGGGGCAGATCTCAGCAAGAGATGCTGATGAGCTTAGGGTAGCTCTCTGCTTATCTGGCTGGGTCTCCTAGTTAACTATGGAAAAACTCTTTTATCCCATCAGAGGATAGAATTCATAGGAGCTTTGTTTTCAGGTTGGAGAATGTGTATCTGCCTGAGGAAACCATGTACCTGCCTGCTATCACAACAGCTTGAAAGAAAACCAGCTATGATGATATGGACCTGCATTGGAGTGTTGCAAAATACGTTGGTATGCACATACAAGACACCACTTGCCATAGTTCCTTGTGTCCTACAACTCTTACTCAAGTCAGTCTACTGCCCAGCAAGACACCTGATGGACAGGAAGATCTGGGTGTCATTTCATGTCCTTGCAGGACTAAATGGGGGTTTATAACCCAACAATGTATAAGGAAGGGTAATGTTCTCAAACCCCTTCCCAACAAGGACATTAATCACGGATGCATCAAATAGAGGCTGGGGATTCCCCCAGGCCACTAATAATTAGAGGGAATAGTAATGAACCCTGCAAGTGTGGGCTTTTGGAGAGGAGGAGCAGTTACCCATCACCGAGTTCAACTGGAGGAATGAATGTAGTATTCCCATGTCATATTATTGATACCTTGTGTCTGTGGAAAGGAAGGATGGTCCACGCAGTGGTTAGGGCACTGGCTTAGAATGCGCGAGACTTAGGTTCAATTATGTTCTCAACCATGGACTTTTCAGTGGTCTTGAAGTCACTTAGCCTTTCTGTGCCTCGGTTCCTCATCTGTAAAAATGGGGATTATATCTCACAGGGGTGTTGAGGATAAATACACTAAAGAGCTTTGAAATCTACTGATGACAAACACCATGTTATTGTGTCGAAAGCTGCATTGAGATCAACTGCTATGATTGTAGAAATGGCTGTAAGGTCACATTTTCGATGCCACTTGAGCTCTTTGTGCTTTGCTCTTGTCTGAATCCTGATTGCAAGGCATTTAGGATGTTGCGTGGTGGTGGGTTTGGTTATTCCTCCTGGGATGGTACTCAGCTGTACTCAATCCTTCTTGAAGATTTCGAAAACTGTTGTATTTTTCAGAGCTTGGTAGGTACGCTTTTCTGAAGGAGGCATTGATTATTTCCATTACTACTGGGCATAATTGGTTTTTTGGCTGGCTTTCACTAGCCATCAGGGGTATGGCTTAGCTTCAGAAGTTGTGGATGTATTCTCCTCCTCCCTACCCCCCCAGGGCTTTTGAGCTTTTAAGATGTGTGAGGGAAAAACTCAGAGGTTGTGGGGTTTATAATACAATCTGGTCAGAGGTGGAATTTTCTCTTCAGAGTTTTGTTTTCAGTTTTTAGTATACTTTTGATAAGATCATGTCCTATTCACAGCTGTTGATACTTGCATCTGTTGTTTGGACTATGCAGTCTGAGTGATTAGCTAGTTCACAGTGCTGAATAGCTCTGCTGACTGCTTCTACTGAGAGTTCCAGAGTAGTAGACTTGTTTTTGCCTCCTTTACTGCAGTAACGTGGCCCCCTAAGAGTTATAGTGCTGCTGGCAATGGGTTCAGTATTTTTCTTCACCACTCACTGGTGTTCTTTTGACCTATGAAGTTAATTTGTGAACTATGATGATCATCTTGTTTGGTGTGGGAGGAATGTGTGGCTTGGGGCCAAGGTGTTGATGGCGGTAGACTGGTGGTTTGTCCTATTGTGCTAACTCATTGGCACTTCAGCCTTGTATTTGGATATCTTATTCTCATAGGATTGAAGTAGAGAGTTCAAGGGATCTTGTGGGTAGACCAGCTTTGTAAGCTCTGATCTCTGCCTGTTTTGAGGTAGTGGCAAGACTAGAAGAGTGGTCTGTCTCCAGTGTTCACTCCTTGGCTGAAAGTAGGACCAGCATGTCTGTCTGTCTATGTATGGATCCAGATACGGCCTAGAAGAATCCTGTGGTTTCAGTGTCAGTCATGAGATCGAGTACTCTTGTATTCTTTGTGTTGTCTGTATGGAGGCGGAGGTCACAGAGGATGAAGAATCAGAAGGATTCCAGTACCACACTGGGCAGAAGCTGATCCATCAGTTTCTCCAGGAAGTTGACTGGGCTTCCCTTTGTGAACCTGCACAATACCAGGCATCCTAGGTTTCTCTTGTCCGTTGCCTCTCGTCTCTGGATAAACTCAAGGTGTTGGTTTCTGGGGTAAAGCATCTTCTGCATTTGAGATTGGAAGGGAGCAGGACTGCTGCTCTACTTATTTTTTTTGAACCATCTCGGCATCTTATCTCACGGGGTGCCAGAACACAACGGTGGCCACAATAAGCAGACATTTCTTCCAGGAACACAAATAGGAAATCTACAATAGTGTCCTCCAATCGGTATTTTAGAAGTGGAGCTTTCCATCTGTAGACTTGTTTGTTGTCAGCAACGAACGACAAGTGTGCCCTCTTCTCTGCTCCAGGGCGGGACTAGCATCCCAGTCAGTAGGGGTGCCTTCCTCATCAAATGGGACTCAGCACTCATGTATGTATTCCCACCGATACCTCTAATACTGTGAGTCATTTGCAAGATACGGGCCCATGTCATATTGATTGTTCCAACCTGGTCCAGACAGACTTGGTTCCCTTACCTTCTGCGCTTGGCAGTATGCACTTCATGAACTCTTCCTTTGTGGGCGGATCTCCTCTCACAGAACAAAGGCTGGACTCTCCAACCAAATTGGGAGAAACTTCACCTCCGAGCATGGCTCCTACATGGTTCCAACACGACAAATTAGCCTGCTGAGAAAGAGTGAAACGTTTTATTAAATAGTAGGAGATCCACCACTTCCACTACTTACCTCCAAAAATGGAAGAGATTATGGTGCCAACAAAAACACTTAACTGCAGTCATGGCGTCTCTCCTGATTATACTGGACTACATACTGGAACTGAAAGAATCGGGCTTATCTATGAGCTCAATCAAAGTACACCTAGCAGCTATCACAGCCTTTCACTGTCAGTTGGATGGAACTTCAGTCTTTGCACACTTGATCACCGAACGCTTCCTCAGTGGTATACAGATCATTTACCTGGAAGTCCAACAACCTACACCGTCATGGGACTTAAACCTTGTACTTGAATGCCTCACCAGAGCCCGTTTTGAAACTTTAGTGACCTGCTCACTTCATCTGTCCATGAAAGTTCTGTTCTTAGTTGCGATCTCTTTAGCCAGACAAGTCAGCGAGGTTGGGGCAGCGATGGCCAAGCTGCCTTACACCGTCTTCGCTAAAGATATGGTCACATTGCAACCACACCCAAAAATGCTGCCTAAAATATGGACGTCCTTTCATAAAAAAAAAAACCCATACAGCTTGCCATGTTTTACCCAGAACCACATGGGGACTCTCAAGAGGCCATCATACATATGCTCGACGTCAGGCGAGTCATAACATTTTACTTAGAACCACATCCTTCTGGAAATCTCCAAGACTGTTTATTTCCACAGCAGAATGCTCCAAAAGATGTGCAGTATCAACCCAGAGACTATCTAAATAGATCTCTCTGTGTATCCAACTTTGCTATCGACTGCATAACAAGGAGCCCCCACAAGGGATCCGATCTCACTCCATGCCTTCCTTAGCTATGCCTATAGCCTTCCTGAACAATATCCCTCTGACAGACATATGCAAGGCTGCCACCTGGGCCTCTGAGCATACCTTTGCAAAACACTCTGCCATCGCTCAGTGTTCTATGTCAGATGCTATATTAGGCCTTACTGTGTTCTCTGCAACAACATACGCAAATCTGAAGCCCCTTCCATCCACAGTGGAGCACTGCTCTACTGTCATGTGAAGTGGAGCACTCACAGGGACGCTACTAGAAGAGGAGGAAGTTACTCACCTTGTGTAGTAATGAGGGTTCTTCAAGATGTATGTCCCTGTGGGTACTCCACTACCCAACTTTCTCCCCTCTACTTTGGAGCTCACTAATTGAGCTCTGCGGTAGAGAAGGAAGTGTCAGGTCGTGCACGCGCTAGATGAGGCACGAACAGCACCGTGAGACGACTACTGTGCACAGGCTCCCCGACTGAGCTCTGCTACCAAAAATCTCCCATCTATCGTGCAGGGGTGCAGTGACACAGGTACCCACATTTCGAAGAACCCTCATTACTGCACAAAGTGAGTAACTTCCTCTTTCCTGTCCACCTCACAATAACATAACACCTAAACCCTTTTTTTAAAAAAACCCAAGAATATTAGCCATGAAAATCTTTTTTAGAAAACTGTTAAACGGTAAAAATACCCCACCCAGCTTATGCAGTTCTGTAACATGTGCTCCTTCAAATGCAACAGAAAAAAACCTAATACCAACACAGATTTCATTCATACTTCTTGTTGTTTGCACTGGTATCAACTAGACATTGTAGTCTTCCTTTTTAGGTAATTAGATAAGACCACTGCAAATTCCACACACACATATGAATTTTAAACAGATTGAGGGTTGCTTCAGGGATTATAAGAATCTCACAAAACCTACCCGTTATAATGACTTACCTATGCCTTTTCCTCTAGACAATCTCATATCTTTCAGTTCATAGAATTTATTCCATGCAGCATTATTCCCACAAATTCCCACAATAGAACAGTTGGTTCTCAACCAGGAATAAGTACCCCTGGGAGTACACGGAGATCTTCAAGGGGCTACATCAACTCTCAACAGGCTACATAAAAAGCAAAGTCAGTGCAAACTAAAATTTCATAAAGACAATGACTTGTTTATAGTGCTGTATATACTATACGTTGAAATGTAAGTATAATATTTATATTTCAATTGATTTGTTTTATAGCTATATGGTAAAAATTAGAAAGTAAGCAATTTTTCACAAATAGTGTGCTGTGACACTTTTGAATTTTTGTCTGATTTTTGTAAGCAACTAGTTTTTAAGTGAGGTGAAACTTGGGGCATGCAAGTCAAGTCAGTCTCTTGAAAGGGGTACAGTAGTCTGGAAAGGTTGAGACACACTGTAATAGGACACTGGGGTTTTACTTACACCTGCACATCTGCTGTTACATTTGATAAGTAGGTGTGACTGGACCTTCATGCAACATTGGGTATTTATGGCTAGGTAGGAGTGAGATATTGTGTGTACAAATGACATCAGGAATCTATTCTGTTAAGTTTGCTCTGTCTATTTTCAGGTTTTTAGGTAAATGATGAACTATTTTGAGCAACCTTAATTACTCAAAAAAAAAAAAAAAAAGCTCGATGTTGGGGAGAAATATAAGTAGTATTGGTACAATTTTAGGGTTTTACTCTGTGGCTTCTTTAAAATATTAGTTAACAGCCCTTACTGAGCACTATGCTTGGATAGTTTATCTTAGGGAATCAGCAAAAATTACCAGTCAGTTGTTGTGCTGGGGTAACAGTGGACTTCCTTTTCCAGTTTATGATGTCCATTTTCAGTAAAAGAATGTTGGGGTTAACTTATGCATGGGAATTCTGATGGCTAAGATAACTCACTCAAGACTTGTTCCTGTGGCCTCTCTGTAGAGCACCGTGATTGAATTGTTGTCTTATAATTGTCATATTTATTCTGTAGATTTTATATTATAATCTAATAGGTTACTCACTGTTCTAATAATTCTGTCTTGCTGTGAATAGCCTGCAATAAACATCTAAAAGCTAGGACAAAACTTAAAAAATGGATGTAGCTTAACCACTAGATGGAGTGCACTGTGCATACTTAAGGACTGAAATACTATACTCTGAAATAAAAGTAACGTTCTCAAGACAATGTTACATTTTTGTGCTTGTCATTTAATATGTGGAAAATATGTTTTAGAGTTAGGCTGGCTATGGACACATACTTCAAGTGCTATCGGATGCCACTGTTATTTTTAAACTCCATTATAGTGTAGAGCCTGCAGTTGACCCTTAGCTGCTGGTGCATGATTTACTGACAGGTAGTTATGCAGAGGGAATTCCTGATATGGTATCAGTGAACGAAAATGCGATAAAACTGTGAATCAGTTTTACTCCTATATTGACTAGGACTTGATATGAAAAGATGGAATTTTCTGAAATTTTAATGGCTAATGACTTTAAGCCATAAGTTCTGATATTTAAGATCACTTGTGTAGTCAGTTGGTATTTTTACTTCTTGGAGTATGTCAGTGTCGATCCCATTCTCAATGCAGGTGGGCCTTGTGCACATGAGATTGGAATCTTTTGAATAAAAGTGTCAAGTTGAGCCATACCTGTATCTTGCAAAGTAGCCTCAACTGTCCCTTGGTTCCCTCTTACTACCTGTGGCAGTCTGACAGAACTAGTCACGGTAAACTGCTACCACTTGGTGTTTCTTAGATTTGACTTATCCAAGTTAGATTTTGACCCTTCTTATCCTTTCAGATTTTTCTTTCCAACCTGGTCATTGAACATTAACACCCATTTGTTTATTTTTATTTTTGGTGCTTTGTCCCTCCCCCAGTAATGGCAAACTCCAAGCCTTGGGACTTCAAGCCATGTACATCTTGTGGTGGCTTAATTCTTCCGAAAGATGGCTACAATTGTTGCTTATTCTGCCTCGGCGTGAGTCATGATCTAAAAGATAAATGTGCAGCTCTTTCTCCATGAAGACTCTGAAATCCAGGGATGCCTGCTGCAAACTCTGCCTCCTAGAGCAAACCATCTGGCTAGCTTCTGACTATGAGAAGAGAAGTTCCACCTCAAAGATGGACCCGATACTTGTTAAATCCTCATCTGGCAGTGCCCCATGCTAGCTGGCATGTCATCCATAAGATTAGTAATGACAAATGGGTATCAAGAAAAAAACTTGTCAGAGTTTACACCACTACTAACACATTCTGGCACTCAAGACCACTACCATAAAATAAGACAGGACCAACCACAGGGACGGACATGACTCCTGGCATCAGTCCTTGTCCTTCCTCAAAGAGAGTCTTGGTCATCAGCCCTCCAGGGAAAAACCCAGTATATCTTCTCCTGTTACAAAGGCTAGTTATGCAGGTTCAGCCTTCAATTTGGTGCTGAAGAAATACCACCTGACATAGTCATCAATCCTGGTGGCAGCTTATACATCAGCACAGTCCTTAGAATCATTGAGTGTACTGGCTGACTCCTTACTAGAGGAATCTACATTGTCCCCAGGCTACTTCCTTGGCACCAAAAACCTTCAGTCTCCAGTTGAACATATTCCTGACCTCCCACTACTGAGGTGTCATCAGAGGTCAGCATTGCCCTTCAGCTACATTGACTCCCTATCAGTCACCTGGGCAGATACCTTCACCCACATCCAGTGGGGAGCCTTCTCCTCTAGGGTCAGGAGAGGTATCCACAGGGTCCACACACATATGTTACAGGTATGACAGTGGCCTGGGAAATTTTTGTTGAACCAGCCATACAAGTATAATATGCTGCCATGGCCATCGTGGGCTTATTGGGGAACCTCTGGCCTGTGCTTCAAGGAGTCAAATTTTCTTTCTTTCCTAGAAAGTGGGTAAGATCCTGCTCTCCATCTGCATCTCTGGTCATACCATCATGAGGAGAGAGAACAAATACTCGAGAGAGGATTATCAGCAGATCCCTCAAGAGCATTCACCTTCCCCTCCCAGGGACCTATCATTGTCTACTCCAGACAAAGCTGTGGTTTTGGTCTTAGTAATGGTGCAGGACAGCTGAAATGTTGGTGATAGATAAAAAAGCCCACAAGCTGTGTCGTTTTATATTTGACTGTGTCTGCTGAGATTGCTCTATCCACCAACTGCATCCTGGACCTAGCTAAGACCTTATGGCATACCCGAGCTTCTTCACTTCTCTGCTTTCAGGCATTGAGGTTTTATCAGGAGCCACAAAAAGGAGTCAAAAATGTTTTACGGTGATAATACACCAGACACAATCTCAGACATGCATGAAAAATTTAAGCATGCAAAGAGTAGTCCCAAGAAGAAAGAGTCTAAGAAATTGGACTTGTTTCGGGGGGGGGCGGAATCATATTCATTGGTGTCACTACAGCTTCAGATCACCAACTACCAGGGCCTAAATATATTGTGTTCCAGTGTATCCCCTTTATATCTTAGTTCCCGTAAGAGGTGAGAGAGGATGTCTTGGGGAACCCACTAGTAGTGAAAATGTTCTTCCAAGCAGTCATGGATGCATTGGATGCAGCTACTAGGTCTATGGCCACTGCAGTGTTCATGTACAGGGCTTAGTGGTTGCAAGCCTCACACCTCCCTAAGGAGGTGCAGTTCACCGTTGAGGATTTGCCCTTTGAGGGAACAGAAATCTTTAGTGAACCCACAGATAATTCTCTACATTTCCTCAAGGATTCCAGTGCTACATTGTGGCTAATGAGTGTTGTGTATATACACAAGGTTTGAACCACAAGCCCTTCAGGTACCAAATGCAGACAGACAGGGCATCTTCCTACTCTCAAAGTAGACCTTCCAACTATTCACAGAAGAAGAACCCCAGACACTCCAGGAAGAGGAGATTGTCTTCCTTGACACCTATGTCTAGGCAGCACATTTTGATGTGAGCATCGAGAGCATACCAAAACCTCTCAAGAACCAATCCCTATTTTTGGCTGTTGCCTTGCACCTTTACACTGGGCTTGATCTGCAATAACTGACCCATGTGAGCTAAAAGTTGTTAACCATGTCTACCCCAACTATTTCCTGCCCCTCTTCAGGGGCCCTTCTCATGAGAGCCAACTAAAATAAGTGGCTTCAGTGCTCTGCATAGGAGCCATAGAGAAAGCATCTCTAGAGAATAGGGAAAGAAGTTTCAGCTCCCCAATATTTCTTTATCCTGAAGAGAAAAGGATGGGTCTTCATCCTATCCTATAGCTGAAATTAAACAAATATATACACAGTCTCAGGTTCAGGATGATAACACTAGATTTAATTATGCCATTTCTTCAGTCTCAAAATTAGTGTGTGGTTCTTGAATTGCAGGATGTGTACTTCCACATTTGCCATCCATTTGGCCCACAGAATGTACCTGTGATTTGCAGTGGGGCCCACTCAGTCAGTACAAGGCCTTACCGTTCCTCTCTCCAGAGCAGTCTTCACAAAATTCCTAGCCATAGTGGCAGCAGGTCTTTTGCAGGAATCTAGGTCTGTCTATACCTAGATGATTGGCTAATCAGAGGCAAATGCCATCAGGATGTCTCTACAGCCCTGAAGTACGTTCTCTAGCTATGAATCTAACTTCATCTTCTAATGAACTACAAGAAATTGTCTAATTTTGTCATAGATGATAGAATTCTCAGGAGGTCTGATCCACTGAAAATCAATCCTGGCATATCTCCCTGAAGATAGATTTCCATCTCTACAATTAATAATTACCAGTCTCAGATTAACTCCAGCAACCATGGTTTAGAGCTGTTCCTTAGTTTGCTCATTTATAAAATGGGGATGATGCTTGTCTATCTCTGAAGTGCTTCATGGCTGGAAAATTCTCTAGACATTTTTTTTATATCTGTCAGGTGACATGGCCTCAGCAGAGCCTGAGTCACTTGCTGGAAAACTTGAAAAATATCTTTACATAGCAACGTTAACTATTTCACTATGGATCGATGTTTCTGCTAAAAATCGATCCATAGAACTAATGTGCCAGTAATTTTTGGATATTTGGTTTGGGTGCAGTGGGAACCATTAGATGCTGAGATGTAGAATAAGAATTTAGTCCCCTTAAACTGCCTCTACAAAGGGTGGGAAAAAGATGACTTTCTTGGTGTACCTCCCTCCCCCATTCCTAACCCCACCCCACAGGTGTTAACAAAAGCCTCAGCAACCTGTGAGATATTAAAAATGAGAACCAACTACCATGCTTTCCTGATGCTAAAAGCCTCAAACAGTCCCTTATTCACCTGTTCAAACTACAAGATTTCCTCCAGTTTCAGGATAAAATCCATGGCTTTTAATTCAAAATTAAAAACGTTTGCTCTCATTTCACAGACTAACATAAAATAAGCTTGATTCTGACATACAGTAATTTTGAGATTGTCACTCCACATTTCAATGTGTGTTTTGTCTTGATTTCTAATACGACGAGTCTGCGTTTTCAACTTGTGAAAATTACATAACAGGTGACGTACGTAAGAACAACTTTTCTGATTTTCAGTATCATTTAAGGGCATTTTCACATTATCATTCATAAAGACACCAAAACAGGTTGTGGAATGGGAGTGTTGACTGTTACGATGGATTGTGTTAGGACTCTATACGTGGATATAATGCATTATGTAACCAAGGATTTTGTGTACGTATTTAAAATTTCATACTATATTTTTGTTCCAGAAGTGGATGTTAATCTGAACTTGGTAATCATTTGGCCACGTTCTTTTTTTTTTTTTTTTGCATGATTATTGACTGTTAGCCATTGAGAACTAAACAGTCATTTTCTAGTAGACTGGAACTTATCATAGGTGCAGGAGCTAGGGGTGTGGCAATATCCCCTGGCTTGAAGTGGTTTCCATCAGATATAATTTACAGTTTGGTTCAAAGGCTCTCTGCACTCCCACTATACAAATTGTTTGAGCAACCTTGGAACTTACTGACAGTTTCTCATACGAAGGAGGAGGGAAGTGAAAAGACTTCTGTGTCAATCTTCTGTTCCCTTGTGGATAGCTATCAGCTAGCTATTATCAGTTCAGGCATAGGCTTGTTCGAAATAGGTTTATACAGTAACAAGTAGCGTGTTTCCATAGCAGCTGTAGTCTAATGATTTTCCTCATTTGACTTTTTTTTTCCTCCTCATCAGTTTTGAAGGGCCGTATTAAACAACAAAAAGCATATTTAGGTCAAGAAAAGAAGCGTTTGCTAGTACGAACTCTGTGCTAAGCATTCTGGGAGAGTTCTTTCTTGCAGCAGATAAAGGTTCTTTGTGGCTAGCAGCAGAAACTGCAGCACTATCTTCGCAATTTCTTTTTATCTTGGATATGTTCTGAAGATCTTTGAAAAACAGGAATCAGAAGCTATTTTTTAACTGTATGGAATACTTTTTCAGCTGTATCCTACAGTAATAGCATATGGTGAAAGCATCCTATTTGAGAGAGTTTTACAGCTGAACTGTCATTTTATTTTTCCATCACCTTCCTATTTTATTTTATAAGGCTGGATTTTTGGCAGCCTCCTGTTTAACTAAACAAGGTTGCATTATAGAAGCTGGTGGCTTTTATTTTAGTGAGGTACTTGATCCTGGACCTGAAGATGATACAAAGGATAATTGTTCCTGTGGAGCAAAGGAAGACATTCTGCAAATGGAGCCAGGGTTGCTAGAAATGCAAATTCAACACATTTGGAATGGGTTGCACTACTAGTGTGGTTCTGTTTAAAGGCATTCGTACAGTTTTTGAAAGAAACTGTGCTTATATTTGCAAACATCAAGGAGAAAATAATGCCCTTGAATATACAGCACACAGTTTGACCAACGAGGATTCAGGACTACTGATTCATTCATCCCTGGTAAATACTGACTTGTTTAACATAGTTTTCAATTAGTGAGTGAAATTAAAAATCCGCATGATAATGTGTATGTAATATCTGTTGTATAAAATGAATTTAATATTGTAGACAATGCACTTACTGGAATGTGTCATGCATTGCACACGTGTGCATACAAGCCTAGATACAAAAGCTTAAATGTTTTGTAGATTTGTACTGATATAGCTTTGAAGAAGCTTTGACTCATGATAGAGGGTTTACATGTGCCCATAGTCTGCAATTTGCTGTTATTAGATCTTATAAGGTACTTATCTTACTTGAAATGACCAAGACAGGTTACTATAACATTTGGAAAAAAAAAGAAACCTTATGACTGTTGGTATGTTAAAAAACCCCAATGCAGGTTTAAATTTTTCATTTTCAAATGAACTTATTATGGGTGGGTTTTTTAGGAAGTACACTACTATAGTAAACTAAACTGGTGAAAGGTGTAGGAGAGTATGCTAGAAGAAAAATCTTTATGGGAGAGCTAATTGCTTTCTAAATGTCTTCTGTTTTTTTGAGGCTCTCTAGGTGTTGTCTGATAGTCCCACCTCAAAACCGGTTTCCTGTGTATCTTCTTCATGCTCCCCAGACTGGTGACGCACATATGCATCAGATGTATTGTGTCTGGACCGAAGGGGGTGGAAGTGGGCACCGGTTGCTGACCAATTCGCAAAGTGATTTTGGTAGATTTGTAAGGTTATTTTAAATGCTGTATGCACTGCTCATATTAGCTTCTCTGTTGCTGACAAGCTGCATAGAAGAGCTGGAGGGGTGTGTGTGTGTGTGTGTGTGTGTGTGTGTGTGTGTGTGTTGAGGGTAGATTTAAAGGGCTATTTATGAAAACAAGTTTGTGTTCGAGAATCTATAGTGTCTGTTTAGGTTGAGACTAGTTGCAGTTATAGAGAGCTTATGATTTCATCAGGGCATTATAGAAATTAATTCAACGGTATGCTTGATTTTTTTTTTAAAATTCTTAATTTTTTTAATACTCACCTTGGCCCTTTTTTTCTCCCTATGTTCTGACTATAATAAAAGACTTAATCTGATGCAGGGAATAGGGGCTTTCTGAGTATAGGAGTAGATGCCGAAAATTTTGACCATTCTCCTCAAATACATTTTCTAAATTGCTCAAGGTATCCTCTACCTTCAGTAGTTATGTTGTATATTTTGAAAGTGTGTGTGTGTCTGTGTGTCCGTGTAAGTAAGTAAAAGCTGACATAAAAAGAATGGCTTCCTTAAACAACCTCAATCAGATCCTCACTGTCGGCCATTTTTGAACCATTGGTCTCATTCCACAAGTAATTAAACACTATTAAAAAAAAATTATTTTTTGACTTGGAAAAAATCAGTTTGTCTTGCACTAAAATCAGTATTAACAGTACAAAATAAAATAAGCCATAAAAACAAAAATCCTTAAGCTGCAGTTAACTCAGATTAGTTATATAAATCCAAATATGTGAGAGTGCAGAGAAATAGGAAAAATTTAAGGCAGAGATGACATTTCATAACTTAAGCTAGAGTGAAAATTTGTTATATTGCATTTACATTGTCACTTATTCCTTTGCTTTATTTAGTAATTTTTTGTTCCAGCTGCTATTGTCCCAGGGTTCAGTTGATATTGGTTTAATTCAGCCTTACAAAATTGGCATATAAATGGATCAGATTAGGCACAAAATTTGCCTGCCTGTTGCAATTATGGTGATATTTATGTGACAGACATGGAGCTGCTCTAATTTTTGAATACTGTATATTGACCTAGTTATTGGGATATTAACTGTATGAATAGATTGGTTTAATTTAACAAGCAGAAAGGAAATAGTGGCACAAGTTAAATGACCCCATGGTAAACACTTCAGGTGTATAAAACAGTGGGAGAGCAATTGTCTTTGAGGTGTCTGGCTTGCAGGGCAACCTTAGGTAAAATGGTTCCCTAGACGAACTTATATTTTGGTGCCTCTGTCTTATGTGGGCATGGCGTCCTCTGCATTGCCCCTAACCTTTGCACTGTGCCCCCTGTGCCCCTAACCTCTGTACCCCCCTCCTGCGCCCCCATGGGGAAACTGACTTGGATGCATGGAGAAGCTGGCATTGCTGCTTGCTCCCACCCAGAACACTGCTCCTCCTCACACCCGTAGGAAGCTGTGAGGGGAGGAAGCGAGGAGCAACACCAGGGCTCCCTGCAGCCAAGTCACTTTCTCCACCTGTAAGGGGAGGGCAGGAGAGCAGCAGCTCCTGATGCTCACCTCACCGCACAGCCCAGGTGGGGAAAGTGACTTGGATGCAGGGAGCCCTGGCTTTGCTCCTTGCTCCCCCCTTCACTGGCCACTAGGGGGACATAGAGGAACGTTTGGGGGGGAGGGGTGGGGAGCAGTATCTGTGCATCACCGCCCTCTCCCCCCTTCCATCCCCCCCCCATGTTCCTGCATTGGAAGGAAGCAGGGAAAAATTTGGGCGGCCTCCAATGTGGTGCTCCCCTGCCAGCCAGGAGCAGTTCCTGACACTACACCAGCAGTGCTCGCCACTGTGCTGCCGCATGGCGCCACCCCCCGACCACAGCACCCTGGATGGTCGCCCATCCCGAAGGCTGGCCCTGTGCTGATCTCCTGCTAAGCTTTCTTTGTTGATTTGGTGCAGAAGGGTAAAAGCCCAGGAACTGAAAAGAACAAAGGACCTTTGTCTGGCTAAACAGGACACCCCTGAGCAGGGAGGTAGCTGTTAGGAGAGCTGTTCCGGAAAACCAGACTAACACACACCCACCCACCTGGGGGTCTGAAGAAGCTTAGCTAGTTTAGATCATCAGGTGATGCCAAACCTCAGGTATGAGAAATGCTTGTAGATTCTCTTGTTTTAAAATTCTCATCATTTTATGCTTTCTTCTAATTTTTGGTAAATAAACAAAATAATTGTGGTTTGTGGGTGTGGTTTTTTTTGGAAGGTTGTCTGGTCACTGTATATACCTCTGGTCACAGAAGGGAAGAACAGCAGGTGCTTAATCTAGTTGGACCTGCTTGTTAAGCAGCATGGTTGATATACAGAATACAATAGCCAAGTGTCTGGTTTAAAAGCAGGGAAAAATGAATAATTCTGCCCTAGGAGAGGTTCAGGCATGAAGCTTGACACCTGAGGAGTGCACTCAGACCAGGAAGGGGACAGAGGTGCAGCTCATTCTGCAACACAGATAATTTAGTTTAAAAAACTCATGCAAGAAGAAATAGTTAAATTTTAAATTCTAGGATCTCTCAGTCACACATTGAATGAAAATTTGTACCATTTTCTCTAAATGCAGATGACTTTTGGGAGAAGAATTTGACTTTCCACCCCTCAAGAATCATGTTTAAGAGCTGTGCTTGGAAGGGAGAGGCTACTGCAGGGGTGGGTAAACTACGGTTTGGGGGCCGCATCCTGCCCTCCAGATGTTTTAATCCAGCCCTTGACCTCCAGCCGGGGAGTGGGGTCGGGGGCTTGCCCCGCTCTTCACGGCTCCCAGAAGCAGTGGCATGTCGCCCCCTCCAGCTCCTAAACATAGGGCTCCTAAACGCTGCTCCTGCCCCCACAGCTCCCATTGGCCACGCCTGGCTGTGCCTCCGCATCGGAGCCAGAAGGGGGACATGCTGCTGCTTCTGGGAGGTGCTTGAGGTAAGTGCCACCTGGAGCCTGAACCCCTGACCCCCTCCTGCCCTCCAAACCCCTTGGTCCCAGCCCGGAGCACCCTCCTGCACCCCCAGCCTCACCCCAGAGCCCACAACCCCAGCCTGAGCCCTCACCCTCTCCTGCACCTTAACCCCCAATTTTGTGAGCATTCATGGCCCACCATACAATTTCCATACCTAGATGTGGCCCTCGGGCCAAAAAGTTTGCCCACCCCTGGGCTACTGGGTTCCTATCATGGAGGAGATAGGCAGGACTACAAGGGATTAGCAAGGCATCACTTTACAGTATCATCTTTTCCCTTTTGCTCGCCTTGCAGCAGAACAGATGGGTGGATGATGTTTTTTCAAGAGTAAGTTGTCTGCTAGGATTTGTGTTTGAAATGCAAACCATCCCATTTTCTTTGTTTAGGAGACTGGGTAGTCTATAGTATTTTTGAGATAGCAACCCATTAATTTCTAGAGTAAATAATTGAAATAAAACTTTCTGCAAAGAACCCTGGTCTGGAATTTAAACAGTTTCTTCTTGGCTCTGGCTTAGGTAGCTCTGTAATTTAGCTGTTGATAGACAACTGCCACCAAGCATTGCTCCCTCCCGCAGCAGTTTTTCTTTCCCTTCCTTGTCTCTAGTTATTTCAAGGCAGATCAGGTACTTCTAACTGAGATATAGTTTTGTCACAGTGACAACAGTGGATTCCAGGAGGTCCCTCCCCAGTGCAAGAACAAGCACTAAGGGCTTTGATTCCCTTGTATGAACAGTATTTAAAAATTTCCATTAATGGATAGTCTTTAGGAAGTGGTTATTGGGAGAAATCTGTTTGCATAGTTGGATATCAGTGAAATGGCGAGGGAGTAACTAAAAGTCTTGGACCAGGTGCACTCTGCAGGAGTCTCTTTTCTACTATCTATGGTGCTGAAGAAGTCAGGAGGTCTCCACCTAGTATTAAATCAGAAATGGCTCTGCTCTTCCATTGCCTAAAAAAAAATTAAGGTAATCTGGAGATAGGATGGAAATTTAGTAGATTTAGTGTGTCTCTGCACGTTGCCATCAACCTTTATATCAATATACTTGTCCTTCCCTTTGGGCCAAGAGTATTTTCAGCACACCACTTTCCCCTGGGGTCTTGTCTCCAGGCTCAGGATCTGCAGGAAGAACTCAGTAGGGCCTCATGCCCAAATGGATACAAATAATTTAGCCCAGGGGTTTTTAAATTTAACCCCAGAAAATATTAAAGATCACAGTGTTGATTTTCATCATATTGGGTCTTCCTGCCTTTTTCCATATGCTGTTCATTCAGTGAAAAGATCATTTACTAAATATTAAGCACTAATTTTAATTTTAGTTCATATTAAGCTTTACAGAAACAAGCCATTTTTTATATTTTCAAGAACCCAAAGAGGAAGTATTAAATAATTTTACTCAATTCTTTGCCTTCAGAATTCTTCTTATGTATCCATTGCCCACATATCTTTCATTTCATCTCACCTGTCTCCACTTTTCGGTCTTTGTTTTGCTTAACCCTGTTACTCCCTTTGTCTCCCTCCACTCTTTGATTTATTTCTGTTTCCATGCTGTCATCTATACTTGGAAAGTCTTAGACTATATTCCAGAATTCCTCCTTAATAGCCAATTATTTCTTGAAGTTCTTCTGTATTGGTGTTGTTACTAACTATGGGCTTGTCTATGCGGTTTTCTTTCCCTCAAATCCCATCCAAGTATAGAAAAACCTTGAGTCTCAATGCCTTTCTGTACCTGGGCTGCTGTTCCTTGAAAACAAAATGATCTCTCTTTTTTATTTGATATTTCTGATTTAAATTCCACTGTTTTTATTGTGACAATGCCAGATTCTCTAGGCAAGGAAAATTCTTCAAAAACTGTATTTTATTACGGTAATGCATAGGGCCATCTGATATGGCGTCATTGTGTTAGGGAATAAAACTGTCCCTGCCTAAAGACTTTACTATCTAAATAGATAAAACAGACAAATAGTAGGGGAAAGGGATAGAATAGAAGCAGAGTGAACAATGCGATGGCAGCAAATCTCGTATTCTATTTTTCTTTGTTTCATTTAAATTAGAGCCGTCAAGCAATTAAAAAAATCGTGATTAATCACACTGTTCAACAGTAATGGAATAACATTTATTTAAATAGTTTTGGATGCTTTCTATATTTTCAAATATATTGATTTCAATTACAACACAGAATACAAAGTGTACAATGCTCACTTTATTTTTGATTACAAGTATTTTCAGTGTGTAAAACCAAAAAAAAATAGTATTTTTAAATTCACCTAATACAAGTACTGTAGTGCGATCTATTTATCATGAAAGTTGGACTTACAGATGTAGAATTATGTACAAAAAAAGCATTCAAAAATAAGTATAAAATTTTAGAGCCTGCAAGTCCACTCAGTCCTACTTCTTATTCAGCCAATCGCTCAGAAAAACAAGCTTGTTTACATTTGCAGGAGATAATGCTTCCAGCTGCTTGTTTACACGGTCACCTGAAAGTGAGAACAGGTGTTCTCATGGCACTGTTGTAGCCGGCGTCACAAGGTATTTACATGTCAGATGCACTAAAGATTCAAATGTCCCTTCATGCTTCAACTAACATTCCAGGGGACATGCATCCATGCTGATGATGGGTTCTGCTTGATAACAATCCAAAGCAGTGCGGACCAATGCATGTTCATTTTCATTATGTGAGTCAGATGCCACCAGAAGAAGGTTGATTTTCTTTTTTGGTGGTTCGGGTTCCGCATCAAAGTGTTGCTCTTTTAAGACTTTTGAAAGCATGCTCCACACCTCATCCCTCTCAGATTTTGGAAGGCACTTCAGATTCTTAAACCTTGGGTTAAGTGCTGTAGCTATCGTTAGAAATCTCGACATTGGTACCTTCTTTGTATTTTGTGAAATCGGCAGTGAAAGTGTTCTTAAAATGAACAACATGTGCTGGGTCATCATCCGAGACTGCTATAACATGAAATATATGGCAGAATGCGGGTAAAACAGAGCAGGGGATATACAGTTCTCCCCGAAGGAGTTCAGTCACAAATTTAATTAAACACATTTTTTTTTTAACGAGTGTCATCAGCATGGAAGCATGTCCTCTGGAATGGTGGCTGAAGGAGGAGGGGGCATACGCGTGTTTAGCATATATGGCACTTAAATACCTTGCAGTTCCCACTACAAAAGTGCCATGCAAATGCCTGTTCTCACTTTCAGGTGACATTGTAAATAAGAGGGCAGCATTATCTCCTGTAAATGTAAACAAGCTTGTTTGTCTTAGCAGTTGGAAGAACAAAAAGTAGGACTGAGTGGACTCGTGGGCTCTGATGTTTTACCTTGTTTTGTTTTTGAGTGCAGGTATGTAACAAAAATACTATATATTTTTAAATTGCACTTTCACGACAGATTGCACTACAGTACTTGTATGAGGTGAATTGAAAAATACCATTTTCTTATCATTTTTACAGTGCAAATATTTGTAATAAAAAATAATGTACACTGATTTCAATTACAACATAGAATACAATATATATGAAAATGTAGAAAAACATCCAAAATATTTAAATTTCAATTGGTAATTCTACTGTTTAACAGTGTGATTAAAACTGCTATTAATCACAATTAATTTTTTTGAGTTAATTGTGTGAGTTAACTGCGATTAATCGACAGCTGTAATTTAAATCCTTTTAGTGGGGTTATATTAGGAGAGGATTAGGTAAATGGAAAGATAAAGGAGGGTGGGAGGTGGAGAAGAGTGGGCAGGTTATGTTGGAGCAAACAGCCAATCAGCACTGGAAAAAAAATATTCAGAATGAAAACTGCAGGAAGCAATGTGACACCTGTAATTTTCAGTATGCTTGAACTGCTTTCTGTGCTGCTATGCTAGTTTCAATCTTTTTCAGTTCTGTTCAATACTTAATCTTTAAAATTGCAGCTTAGTAATGAAAGCACTGAGATCAGTTGTCAGATTTTAAAGATCTTTAATGTAGCTTGTATACTATGACTTGGTCCTCTAAAGGACTTGGTTAATCAGTATTCAAGAATCTTTCAATTAGTTTAGTCTGCAGTGGAAAAATATTTTTAATATGAAAACTGTTACTTAATTTTTGAATGCGGGATTTCCTAGACGTGAGAGGGAACATGGGCCATGTCATTGCATGGATTCTGAAAGGCTGCATGCCTAGGCCCTGAATGTGGTGACTTAGATAATCCTAATTTTTCAAAAGCAGGATCAGGTGTCTACTAAAAACAATCAAAAAAATTTGCCAACCTAATTCTTACACAAAGTAAAATTCTCAACTAATTCCAAATGCATTAATATAACCTGTTAACTCAACAGTATTATAAGCTTTAGATATTGGTGAATGTCATCTTCTGCATAGTCTAGTGACAGAAATACTTGTGAGTCCCTTGCAAATCTGAATACACTGGGATGTCAGAAGGACTAAGGGCTTGTCTACATGGGGGAAATTGATTGGCTTATTCCACTATAGCTATGCCAATCGGCTGTAGCTATTCTGGAATGACTTCCTGTGTGGACACTTTCTTCTTGAATAATATTACAATTTTTAATTCGAGAATAGTGTCTACTTAAGTTTCCTGTAAGCTGCGCGGCTGCGCAGCAGCCTTGTTAGCACTGTGCAGGAGCTCAGGGAACCTGCCCGGGGAATGGCCGAGGGAGGGGCACCCCTACCCTGGCCCAAACCTGGCCAGGGCTGCCCGGACCCAGCCGCAGCCGGGGCACCCTTACCCAGGCCCAGCTAGGCCTGAACTTGCCAGGGGAGAGGCATCTATCCTCCGGCCCTAGCCCTGGAGCTTCCGCAGCAAGGAGGGGCGCCTTTCCAGCACTCACCCAGGCAAGACCACACCCAGCTGCAGACACAGACTGCAGACACAGACTGCAGTCAGATCTGTGTAAGAGGATTCACCCAGCATTCACATGCACAGCCACTGTGGAGAGAGAAACCCCAGATAATATTGTCTTGCACTGTATAGAAAGATCTGCACTGTGCCAGCTCATAAAAATTCGCCCTCTCCCTCAATGTGGAGACAGAGAGATGCACAACTTCTTCCCCCCACCCACCATATGAATTGCACAAGCTGGGTTATATTATAGACAAGAAATAAGTTTATTAACTATAAAAGATAGGTTTGAAGTGATTATAAGGGATAGCAAACAGAACAAAGCAGATTACCAAACAAATAAAACAGTACATGCATACTAAGCTTAAGATCTTTGAGACTAGTTTCAAGAAGTAATTTCTCACCCTAAATGTTGTTTCAGGCAAGTTGCCGAGTTTCTGTAGCTAAGAGTTCCAGTTATTTCTCTTTACGGACTAGATTCCTGTCTTAGTCTGGACTCAGCCCTTGCCTTTCCCACCTCTCAGTTTCTTTGTCTCTTCAGGTACTTTCAGCAGTCTGTCTTTCTTGGGCAGGAAAGCAACAGAGAAGAGTCCTGTTTGCCTTACTCCCCAGCCTTAAAAAAAGATGTACATAAGGCAGGAATCTTTCGTTTTCCCCGTCTTGACCTCCCCCTCGGTTTAGTGGAAAATTACTAGAAGTCCAAGATAGTATTTAGTACCAGGCGACAGGACCACCTGACCAAGTAGTGTCACAGCTACGTTCCAGGACGCCTCTCAGGAAGGAGAGAGGTTAGTATCTTCAAAGTCTTATTGCTTCCTCCTGATGGCCCATCAATGCAGCTAGCCTGTTGTCTGGTGGGTGTCTCCCAAATATACACACAGTTGTAATCGTTACATGGTCAGTAACCTTTCCAATGACTACCTTTTGAAGACCCATCTTGCGTAAAATACATCTGTTACGCCATATCCATATCATAAGCATATTTCCATAAAGAATATGGGGTGTAACGTCACAATGTATAATGAGGATTCCAGTGTGCATCACTCTGCACTTATAAGCATTGAATTTTATCTGCCGTTTTATCGCCCAGTCACTCACTTTTATGAGATCTCTCTGTAATTCCTTTGGACTTAACTATCTTGAATGATAGTGTATCATCTGCAAACTTTGCCATTTCATTGTTTCATCCCCTTTTCTAAATAATAAATATGTGGAACAGGACAGGTCTCAGTATGGATCCTTGGGGAACTCTGCTGTCCACCTCTTCATTGTAAAAACTGACTATTTATCCTACTCTTCATTTCCTATCTTTCAACTGATTACTGATTCACGAAAGGACCTTCCCTCTTATCCTGTGGCTACTTAGATTGCTTTAAGAGCCTTTGGTGAGGGACCGTGTGAAATGCTTTCTGAAAATCCAAGTACACTGTGTCAACTGGATCACCCTTATCCATGTGCTTGCTGATTTCCTTAAATAATTCTAATAGGTTGGTGCAGCATGACTTCCCTTTACAAAAGCCGGTTTGACACGTCTCCAACAAATCGTGTTTATATGTGTCTGATAACTCTGTTCTTTCTATAGTTTCTTCCAGTTTGGTCGGTACTGAAGTTAGGCTCTCTGGCCTGTAACTGCCATGATCTCCTCTGGATACCTTTTTTAAAATTAGCATTATGTTAGCTGCCTTCCAGTCATCTGGTTCAGAGACTGATTTCAGTGATGGGTTACATGCTACTGTTACAGAGTAGCAGCCGTGTTAGTCTGTATCCGCAAAAAGAAAAGGAGTACTTGTGGCACCTTAGCGACTAACCAGTTTATTTGAGCGTAAGTTTTCATGAGCTACAACTCACTTCATCGATGAAGTGAGCTGTAGCTCACGAAAATTTACGCTCAGATAAATTTGTTAGTCTCTAAGGTGCCACAAGTACTCCTTTTCTTTATGCTACTGTTAGTAGTTCTGCAGTTTCACATTTGAGTTCCTTCATAACTCTTGGGTGAATACCATTGGGACCTTGACACTTAATACCATTTAGTTTATCAATTTGTTCTAAAACTTCTATTGACACATCAATTTGGGACACTACTTCAGTTTTGTTGCCTAGAAAAAATAGCTGTGATGTGGAGTGTCTCCCCACATCCTCTGCAGTGAAGACTGATGCAAAAGAATTCATTTAGCTCCTCTGCAATGGCCAGGCCTTCCTTGAGTGCTCTTTTAATACTTTTGTCATCTAGTGGCTCCCAGTGCCTGTTTGGCAGACTTCCTGCTTCTGATGTACTTGAAAACTATTTTACTGTTGGTTCTTGCATATTTAGCAAGTTACTTCAAATTCTTCGTTGACCTGCTTAATTATACTTTTAAATTTTACTTGCCAGAGTTTGTGCTCCTTCCTATTTTTTTTATTAGCATTGACATCCAAATTTTATTGATGCAGAATAGAAAGAAAAACGAAGACACTTGATCATCCTCTTTGTCAGGAAGCCAGACGTCTTTACACCTACCAGTGTCCAGCAGTGACATTGAAGACATCTTAAATAGGCATGCTGTGACCAGTAATGAATGGTCATTGAAATGGTCTGTCGCAGAGCTAATATTGTGTCATTGGGGGACTGCTGTGATAGATTACACCAAATGCATGTTCTGCTTAACAGGAGGTGTGAGTCCGGGCTCATTACCAGATGCTTCTTTCCTTTGGTGTTCTCAGATGTCATTGATCCCCAGAATAGTATGCAAGATCAAACAGGATAGAACTGTGGTCATCCTGATAGCTTCTTACTGGCCATGACAGCTTTGGCTACCAGGCCTGCTAACGAGGTCCATACAGTCTCCTCTACACCTCCCGGTCTGCTGAGTCATCCCATAATATTCTAGAACCAAAATCCGATGTTATGCCTTATGGCTTGGATGTTAGCTGATTGAGTGCTATCAATAGACTGTGCCCTATTAGATTCAGAAAATTGTTATCCACAGCAAGACATCTTCCACCAGGAAGACTTTCTTCTCCAAATGGAATTTTTTTTTTACATAGCAGCAGCAGGGTGGATTTGATTTAAATCACTAGTCAGGAAGACTAGATTTAATCATGGATTTCTACATAAAAGTGCATTCTTGTTGGTTGTTATAACCTTCATACATATTCTTCACAACTCAGAGATAGATATAGGTTTCATTTTTAGAAGGTACACACTATACATTTTTAAACGGGGATTTATTTTGAAAACTTTTCAGATTATTTTTACAGCTATATCAGAAAATGAATGATTGGTTATTTCATTTACCAAAGGTAACTGAAACAGATATTTATGAAGTCATTGGGAGGTGATCTCCAATTCAACAGGTTAATCAGTAATATTTGGAGGCTTTTCTTGCCATGCTGTATTAGGAAGAGAACATCACCAGACAGACATTTAAATTGTTTTATTTAACTAAAACAACAACGTTATGTATTCTGGATTTTTTTTCAACAGCAAACCTATAATATTTTAACAAAACAAGCATACATCCCTCGTTTCTCACATTTGTCTCTAGACTTCTTCTCCTTGTCCAGATCTATTTCGTCCCCAACAATCTTCTATTCATTGAACTTTTTGAAACTTTGCACTTTTAGAGAGGTAAGGGATTGACTCTGTGTACACAAATTTGCAGAGGGACAATAGAGTTGAGGTCTGTTATTTCTCACCTCTATTTATTTTATTTTATTTTAAAAACATTTTTTGCTGTTAACAAGCATGTTACCTCTGGAAACACAAATCCACAGTCTGAGAACTGCAAAACTAAGCATCTCTGATGGTATCTTCTAGACTGAGCACTGAGTCCCATTGGATAGATAGAAAGATTAACCTAAATAATCTATACAGAAGTCTGTGGAACCTCACAAGATTGGGTCCCTAATCCATGAACTATTGGAACTCATTTACAAAACTTTTCTTCAACATTACATGAATCTATTGTCTCATACCATAGAATTAGAATTTATAATCCCTATTCCATGATGAGATATCTTTGAGCTATAATGTATCTTAATTAAAACTCTGTTTAGATCGGATTTTTTTGATAAAATGTTTTTTGAGGAAAAAAAAACTATTCCTTCCCACCTCCCCTCACCCCAAATCATTGATATTTATCCACCCTGATCAGTAGGCCAAAACAATAGATCCAGTAGAGGCACTGATACTGAAGATTCTTGACAACGTGCTGAACTGGCCTTTACTCTTAAGACCACCTGGCAGCAATATTGGCATGTCATTGCCTGGTATAGTCACACTCAATCTTCTCACATCCATTAGTATCAAAATTCCTTACAGGCCTCTTTCATACTTACCCTTTGGTTACAGACCTGACTCCCTTGTGGGATCTCAACTTTGTCCTCTTGCATCTCAGTCTTCTCTGAACCACGAACCAAATGCTAAGTACATCACCTTATCGTCAAGATGGTCTTTTTGGTGGCCATCACTTCAGCTTGGAGTCACTGAGCTTTAAGCTCTCACTGAAGGATGCATGAGGCAGTCCAGCCATAGGGACAAGGTGGTTTTAAGATTACACCTAAGTTCCACCTGAAAGTCCATTGAGACTTTCACTTGAGCCAATTGATAACTTTGCCAGTTTTCTTCCTTAGCTTCACTTTATGTTTGGAATGAGGAAACTGCACACGCTGCATGTCTCCAGTGCTGTGCTACATTACCTTAATAGGGCCAAGGCTTTTTAATTGTCTCCTCGCTTCTTTATGGCTGTTACTGGCACACCTGCTATCATCTAGCTGGCAAGCCTCTTCCTCCAAACATTGACATACTCCACCAGGGTAAAGGCTGCATCTACTGCCTGCCACAGGAACATTCCAATCTCAGATGTGTAAGGCTGTGGAGCGACTCCACTGATTTCCGTTAAACATTCTGACTTTGACCTGGCAGCCAGGAGAGAGTGAGTTTGGGAGGGCAATGCTACACTTGTTTGATATGGCTGGAACTCCTGACTCCTACCACCCAGGTAGCATGTTGTTTTGCTGGTGACCTACAGTGGCATAATCAGAGAATGTTACTTACCCTGATGTGACTGTGGTTCTTGTAGATGTTGTAGTCGGTGTAGACTCTCCCTACATCCCTACTTTTTGGAGTCCTCCGCTAACATGGGCTTTGAATTGCAGGGGAACTGAAGGAGGGTCATGGCCATCCTACTCTTTATGCCATCATATGGGAGCATGAGGAGGCACAAGGTGTGTGTGTGGGGGGGGACTCTTCAGAGACTAGTGTGCAAAGAAAGTCCGGTCTTGCACGCATATGCACTTATGACATCTCAAAGTCCAGTCCCCTCATGGCAGGACTATTTATTATCTAGACAATCCCGAAAAGGTATTTGTCTAACCTGCTCTTAAAAATCTCGTGTTGTTCTTTCTAATTCATTGTAACAGGTTTCAGAGTAGCAGCCGTGTTAGTCTGTATTCGCAAAAAGAAAAGGAGTACTTGTGACACCTTAGAGACTAACCAATTTATTTAATTTGTTAGTCTCTAAAATGCCACAAGTACTTCTTTTCTTTTTAATTCATTGTTTATTCTAATACATCTCAATAAAGAAAAAATAATGGATGTAATTATAGCCATGGAAGTTGGTGATATTAACACTGGCTGTGTAATAATAGTTAGTGACCTTTTTCACCGTGACCCAGATCATGGGGCTGGGTCTAGGAAGAAGTTTAGTTATCAGCATTCCTGTGCCTCATGATGGTCCTTACTCCAATAATACTGTCATTCTTCTGCTCTTCAAAGTTGCCCATCCTTCCTCAAAGTCCCCATATGAGTTTCTCATGTTATCTACATCCCTCCTAGTCCCCATCCTCCATGGTGTGCTGTTATTCATCAAGGAATCAGATGTGGGTGGGCATGCATGGTGAGCAAGTCTTTTGGGAGTGGAAAGGAGACATCCATGTGAAGGGTTGAGAATAGGAGAATACTTGTCTGTTGGGTAGAGAGCCTGGGTGCATGAGGAATTTAGTTTAGTCAGGAGAGCCCAGTGTCTCCTTGCCAAGGTATTGGTGTTTTGTGCACCAGGGGAGCCAGAGTATCTGCTCCAAGTAAGTGGTGTGGAAAGTGCTCCCAGGACACGAAGTGCATTAAGTACTCCTTATTGCACTAGGCAGCAGTGCTATGGGGAGCCCTTCAACCGCCAGTGCTTATTGTGATGTGTTTGTAAAGATGAAGAGACTGAGTTTTGGGATATTTTGTTAGGATAGTAGGATATGTGAGCTGAGGTTGGTGTGGGGTGAATCTTCGCTTAACTGGCAATTGCCTGAATTTTTAGCAAGGGTGTTCTAGGAAATACATATGAGTAACCTTAAGTTGTAAGGTAAAAGTTATTTTGTTTGGGGATATGTTTTAAGGCTTCTAAATCAAGTGATTTCATAATTCCTTTCCTGGCTTTGATATAGCATAGTAGTTAATTTTCTGCTGTTTTAATATGCTTATTGTTACTCCATTTAGCCTTTGATTAAACTACCCAGTAAGAGAGTATGATAACTCAATTTAGATGGGATTTTTTTTTAAGGATTTAAGTGATTCTAGGAGCACAGGCCTCATTGAATGTTACTAAATTGCATAGGCATGTTTTGAAATCCCACCCTTCACTTTAAGCTCAGTAAATCAAATGTACTTTGTTGGCATCTCGCTTTTTAAAATTTAACTTTGGGTCTACAAACAACTTGATTGATATAGCTATGTTTGGCAGGTAGTTATTGCACATTTTAGCTGATCTTTTTCTTTTGCTAAAAAAAAATCTCATTGATTAAAGTTTTTGTCCCAACCTGACTAGTCAGAGAAACTGGGAAGAGTGGTGGGAGACTATACAGATTGGAAATATGTTTTTTAGCTGCTAAGCTATGATTTATGTTAATTGGTCAAAGGGGGTTTCCTGACATAATCTGTTCATGTCATATTTTTAAAATGTCAATGTTTTAATCAAGGGAGAAGCATTCATTTTTATGGAAACTGTGTATAAACTGAAAATGGAGAAGATGATAAACTAAAAAACTTGAAAAAAATCATAAAACTAATACTATACAGCTATAGTTCAGTACCATACATTTTTTCATAAATACTTCTGTATTTTTAAAACTATCATGCTTATATTTTTTCCTCCACTCTTTTGGGGAACAGAAGAGGGACTCTTTATTTGAATGCCACTGAGTTAATTTTAATTCAATGTAAAAGAAGCTGCTGAGCAGCAGAAAACGCCATTTGGGTTTTAAATGAAGGATTTTGGCCATGACTGACCTAAGTAGACACATCAGTAAGAGTTAAAAAAAAAAAAAAAAAAAATTACACTGTAAATAGTGTTAACTTTTTAACTCTGAAGTTTTTATTGTTCATATTAATGTTTACAAATTCATTATGCCTAGTAAACTGGTGACCTTAAAATTCTGATTACGTCTTATGTATATAAAAATCGCAGTCAATCTCGATGAAACAGATTCCTGTTTGGCAGCTGCATCCTCAAATAAGGGTATAATTTAGTTTAAACTGCTCTGTACTTCCGTACTGTGAAAACAAAAGGAGGCAGTGTAAAATAGAAGCAAAGGTGCAGCTAAACATTCTTGAACTATTGTCTGCTTTTATTTACACAGGAAAATAATCTGTTTTTGTAAATTTAAATAAAATTGCTATGGTTTCCTTCCTAACTTTTAACACAGCTGTGAAGAAGGTTGTTTACCAGGCACTACTTTTGTTCTTCAATCAGTTCAGTGGTCAAGTTGTAAAGAAATATTTTTAAAATTTAACACATGGAGTTGTAAGGTCATTTGTTGGAGAGAAGGCTAACACATAATAGAAAAATATAATTACATTTTTCAGATTCAGAATGGCCAGTTAATTCATTATGTATCCTTATTGTGTGGAATGCTTGCAAACACTAAACTGTATTTATTGTTGTACACAGAGTACCATTAGCTAAACTCAGTTTCCAGTTGCAGTGATTTGTAAGTTGGAATAGTTTGTGATGAGGATGTTTGCATCTTTTGCAAAGACTGATTAACTAATGTGTTCGGGAGTGCTGGAACAATTTGTATGTGGGGATGTGTGCTGAGAGCCATTGAACCAAACTGTAAACCCTGTATACGATGGAAACAACTTTAAGCCAGGTGATGCGGCAGCACCCCTCCTTCCAGGACCTCTGACTGCTTTATCATAAAAGTTGCTGTCAAATGAGGCAACTTCTTAGTCCTTATCAGAAAAAAATCATAAGGTTGGTGTATAGTTAATTAGGATACATAATACATCGAAGTGAGATCATAATTAGCAGAATATCTGAGGAAAGACAACTGTGTAAATATAGCAATAGGGAGTTGAGAATTTTCTTATGGAATGAAGGTGGAATCCCCAAATCAAACTCTTAATTTGTTAGTGTTCAGTGTGGACTTCAAAAGGATAAAAAAAACGTTTCCTTTCTTCATCCTGACTCTATCTAACTGCAAAGTAGTAGGTTGGTAATAACTTCAGTTCCGTTGTGGCTTTGGAATGCCCACATGTGAAACAGATGCTCAAGAACAGTTGCATGTAAATATTCTGACAAGGGCAGTCCTGTATGTGCTAAGGTTTTTTAGAGACACGATAGCCTATCTTACTGTGATAATGGGCTGCAGTATAACACTATCAATGCCTTCTACATAAAGTCAATAGCAAAGTTCTTACTGGACTTCATGGAGTCTATGGCTTATCTTTCTTTTCAGAGTTAAAAAAAAGTGCTTCATGTATGGGGTTTTGTTTTGCCAGTTGGTTGACTTGTTCATTTTGGGTTTTGAGTGTGTGTGTGTGTGTGTGTGTGTGTCGGGATTGGGAGGGTATTTGGGTAGGTGGAGTATTGTGGTGATCCTGATTCAAACAGGCAAGGCTGCTGTGCTTTGCATAAATAAGCAAGGAAGTACTCTTTGTGTCTGGAAGCCCTGCTGGTGCAGGCTCTGTCTCACAGTGTTCCTATTTGCCACATACCTGGCAGAAGGAGAGTGTTACTGCAGACGCGAAAGTTAAGTAACAATGGATCCTTATGAATAGTTTCTGTAGCAGAGAGTGATGGACCAGGGTTTCCTCCAGTGGAGGACTCTAGAAGCTGATCTTTCAATTATCTGTACCAAAAAGCTTATCAGTCTTCAGCTCATGGCAACAAGAAAAGATCACATTAGCAAGGAGCTCTTGTATACCTTTCTATCATTCCCTCTGGTGGCAAAGGCCCTGCCTGACAAGCTATGTGGAGACAGTTTAACGATCACTAGGGCCCTACCAAATTAAGTCAAAGGATTTAAAAAATCATACATTTCATGATTTCAGCTATTTAAATCTGAAATCTTATGGTGTTTGTAATTGGAGGGATCCTGACCCAAAAAGGGGTTTTTTGGGGTGTGCGTGTCACCAGGTTATTGTACGGGGGGTTGCGGTACTGCTACCCTTATTTCTGCACTGCTGCTGCTGGTGGCACTGTCTTCAGAGTTGGGCAGCTGAAGAGTGGCAGCTTCTAGGCAGGAGCCCAGCTCTGAAGGCAGAGCTGCCACCAACAGCAGCGCAGAAGTTAGGCTGGCATGGTCTGGTATTGCAATCCTTACTTCTGCGCTGCTGCCTGCAGAGCTGGACCCTCAGTCAGCAGCTGCCACTCTCCGGCCGCCCAGCTCTAAAGGCAGCAGCGTAGATGTCAGGGTGGCATGGTATGCATTGCTGATGGCGGGGCACCAAGCAATACTGCAATCCTCCTAAAATAACCTTGCTACCCCCTTGCAATTCCCTTTTGGGTCAGGACCGCCAAATTGAGAAACACTGGTTTCCCCGATGAAATCTGTACAGTATAGGATAAAAGCACACACAAGACAAGATTTCACAGTCTGTGACGTGTTTTTCATGGCCATGAATTTGGTAGGGCCCTAATGATCACAATAGCCTTTACTGGCTCATGGAGTATAGTTCTCAGCTTTTTTCTAGATATCAAAGGCATTACATTAAGATCAGTCTGGCCTCTGATAATCACTCTAAACCAGGGCACTTAATTCCATTCCAGTGTTGCAGGCCCCTCCTTGGCAGCCCTTCATGTTGAGTAATTTAAAATCACTTCTAACCTTGGCATTCCACATCCCCTACCAATTGCTTCACCTTCATAAGAGAACATTTACGTGTGGTCTTTGGTATCTCTTAATCAATATTTAATCTTTGACAGGTCTTTACTTCTCACCCTGTGACAAAAAATTAGAGTATTTTGGCTTGTTTGTGGTTAATGTGATGCTGTTTAAAATCCAGAGCTTTTATGTACATTAAATAAGGTGTGAATTAGTGTGTATTTTACCCCAAAATCTCAACTATCTTTTAGATAGTGCTGACTTCGGTAACAGAAAATTCATGCTATTGTCTAGATCTTAATCCCTGGAGGCTGGTATGTTTTAAACCAGTGGAAATTTTGACCGTTTGTGCAGATGCTTGTTTATACAAAGAGTTGGGTGGTGCCCAAACATTCAAGCAATCAGTAATGACTAATCTAAAAGCCATCTGTACCTTTTTCTAAAAGTTGTAGTTGGTATCCTCTCTACAGTCTTAATTTATAAAATTGGTAATTGCTTTTTTTGTATTATTTTTTGAAAGATTAAACCCTGAATACTTCTGATTATATTTGGAGATTGAGAATTTAAGAAATCTGGTTTTTGCAGAACCTCATAAACCATGGAAGCAGAAAGTTACCTGTTCCCAGTATTATGTTACTGTCATAGATTCCTTTGCTCCAAACACTGCAGTCCTTTTAGGCTTTAACCATATTGAGTTCTAATGTGACCTGTGATTTATGCTTACCTACCCAACATTTGTGCTCAGGATAGCGCTTTTCTATAGCTAAGTGTAATGTTAACTCTTGAACTACACTTCATATTAACTCATAAATACAGGCAAGCCATTTGTTTAGATTGTATTTCTGACTCTGTCAATGACTCATTCTGTGATAATTACAAGTCACTTCACATCCCTACCTCAGTTTCCCCAACTCAAAAATACATTGAGGTAGGTATTGCATAATGAATGCTGATTGAGTGCTTTCAGACTTCAGATAGAATTGTTAAATATTTTTGTGACTTTTAAAGAACTAAGTAATTTAGGATTTCTCCATCTCTTTGAGAAGTCATAGCACCAGAATGCTTGCACGCTTTTCAGGTAGATAAAATACAGAGTAAAAATTGTTTCTTCAAAGAGTGTAGCTGAATTTTTTTTCTTGTTTCAGTTGCTTTTTTTTTTCTTGAAGTCCTCAAAGCACTTGATTTTTTTTTTAAAATATGAAAATCAGCTATTTAAAAATACTAAATATCCAGCAGCTCCTATTAGCAATGGAACTTTGACTGGGTGACTGAGCATTCCCAAGGTTGGAGATACATTTAAGATACATTACATTTGTCCTTGTAGTGTGAAGCATGTTGTTGTTTATCCACCAGGATAGGAAATCTAATGATAGCAGGTAATAGCTTGCCTTACGTTTGGCTAACATATCTAGAACTTTTGGAAGGAGGTGTATATTATTCTGAAGCAGGCTTGACTGAATAGTCTATAGCTGCCACCAGCTATAATTCCTCAATACTTAACAATTTATATCCTCTCACTCTGCCCTGGGTCTTTCAGGTAATGTAACAGCACCTTTTTAATAATGCTCCGTTTTTCCAATATTTTTACTAAATACATGTAAATTTTTTTACCTTAAGATGTTCAGATGCCTCAAAAAGCTTTTTCTTTTCTTCATCAAAGCCCTTACAGACCCATAAAAGATGATCAGTTTCTTCCACCTTACAGGATGTCTATTTATTCCAAAAAAATTTTTGTTTAAGCCACAATGGCAATAATCCTCAACTCTAGGGGACCATTCAAAAAACCATCATCTTTTTTCATCAATCCAATTTTTTTGCTTTTGAATTCCTGTTTACTCAGGGTATTTCTACATTAGTCCTTCCATGTCTTATTGCACTTTTAGCTGCTTTGTCCGCCATTTTGTTTCCTGTTATCCCAGTATTACTCCTGAGGGCACTCTACACCAAAAAATGAAAAATTCTGTGCACAATATTTTAAAAGTTTGCAAAATTCTGCAAGTTTTATTTGTCAATAAATAAATGCAGAGGCTGCAGCATGGCAGTGGGGAGCACATCCATTGTCTGCATGAAGATAGGAGATCACCCTGCAGCCGCCTCACCTTCCCCCCTGGGGACACAGACTCAGTGGTGAGGCTGCACCCAATCCTGACACAGCACAAGGCCTGGGCCTGCCCCAGAAACATTCTGGGGCCCTGCCCCTCTGTGCCAGGTGCACCAGATGTGGGGTGGGCAGGCTCAACCATACAGGATCCAAGTGTGTGGAGGGGCTCAGTGTGGGGGGATCCAGGTGTGGGCTGAGAGGATTCTGTGTGGGACAATCTGGGTACAGGCAGCTCAGTGCGGGGTCTAGGTGTGGAGGGATCTGGATGCACCGAGGCTCATTGGGATGTAGGGTTCCAGGGGCAGGGGCAATGGGACTCTTCAGTGGCTTCCAGGTGAAAGTGGTTGGGGCTCAGCAGAGGGGCTCTGGGTGCTGGAGCTAGGTGGGGAGTCAGTGGTGGAGGGTCTGGATGTTGGGGATCCGGGGAATGGGGCTCATCAGGGTGAGGGTTTGAGTGCAGGGAGCTCAGTGGGGTATGGTCTGGATGTAGGGGTTGGGGTCTGGAAGCAGGGGTTGATGTTCAGTGGGGTGGGGTTCAGGTATGGAGGGCTAGGAGGGCTCTGGGTGTATGGGGTGAGGCTTGGCAGGGGTGTCTGGGTATGGGAGGTCTGGATGCATGGGGGTTGGGTGGATGGGGGAGCAGCTCCCCATACAGTGACCCCTCGCCCCACAGCTGTGGAGTAATGGGGGCAGGAAGCAGGGGAGGATTCTGAGCTTCCTGCAGCTGGGGGAGGTTTCTGGGGGTGGGTCTGATGCAGCCCAAGTCACTCCTTGCAGACTATTGCTACTAGTTCTGTTGTCATGACAGCTACATAGTCAGATATTCCGTTAGATGTACTAATTTCCAGTTTTGGTATACAATATGCCATCCTGTCTCTTCCTGTTTTTCCTTTTTTGGACCCATCTGTATATATTTGACAAAATTAACTCCATTTTTCATCAATGTACTGGTACATTACAATGGGTATTTTAGTCTGTTTGCAGTCTTGCTGGCATCAGGAGAATGCTCCGTTTCCTGATGTTGCCTCTAGTTTTTTCTACCTCCACAGAGGGAGGCATACTCAACCAGTCATCTCTGCTGAGCTTTTTCTGAAGAACAATTCCAAGTTTAGGGGAGGAAGGCTAGCAGTCCTGTGTTAGGTCTGATCTGCACTAGGAAATTAGATTGGTATAACTGCATTGCTCAGGGGTGTAAAGAATCCACACACAAGAGTGAAGCAGTTAAATCAGCCTAATCCCTCCTGTAGACAGTGCTAGAATTCTCCTGTGGACCTAGCTCAGGGATCTCAAACTCAAATCACCACGAGGGCCACATGAGGAGTAGTACATTGGCCCAAGGACCACATCACTGAAACCTTTTCATACAACGATGCAAAAGTATAGTAAAAAATGAAGAGTAATATAGTATGCTATTAAGTCAGTGTATTAACCTTTTTAAAACTGCAATGCAAAAAGTCAGTGCTAATTTTATCATTTAATTTTTGGCCACTTAGCTGGCAGCGTTTTGCATCAACCAGAGCATCGATATTTGGTTTCATCTCAGGATATCAAACCTCAGTGTTGCTTTCAAATGTTCATCAGTGAGTCGTGACCTTAACACAAATTTGTTAATCTTCATAGAAGAGAAAAACTGTTCACACATATATGAACTTCCAAACATTGCCATTACCCTTTTGGAAGTAGAGAATAACATGGGAAATCTTTCTTGTGAAAGAAACCGGTAGAATTCTGGAATTCCAACATCTGTATACTTCTGCTTCAAAATGGTATCACACTGAAGCTCCACTAACTCCATCTGCATTTCCTCTGCAACATTGTCAATTTCCACAGAAAATGGTGTGGAAAAAAGTTGAAAATGTGGTTTAAGTGCCTTGGAATCTTTAAACTGCACATCAAACCATTTGTGTAAGTTAGAAATGATATCTGCATATTCTTTCAAGGATTTGGGTTCAGCTTTTTCTAAGGAATTCAGAGTCGAGAAATGGACCAAATTACCAGCAGTCAGCTGTTTCCCCGGCAAAGTAAGCTTGACTTTGAATGACTTAACACTGTCATACATGTGTGTTATGGCCTGTTTTCTACCCTGAAGCTTCATGTTCAGTGCATTCAGGTGATCAGTTACGTCTGTTAGAAAAGCAAGGTTGCAGATAAAAGTGGAATCAGCAAGCTGTGGAACCTCCTTTTTTTCATTTTCATGAAAGAATCTATCTCCTCTCTAAGTGCAAAAAAATCTTCAAAACATTTCCACTACTCAGCCTTGAGTGTGATACAGAAGTTCCCCATATTTGCATACTTGCTAGAAAAGAGGTGAACTGTCTGTGATTCAGCCCTTGTGCACATATAAAATTAATGGTTTTAACAACTACATCTATAAGTTCCTTAATGTGTAGTAAAAGTTTACAAAGGGCTTCGTGGTGCAAAATGCATACTAGTGAAGCTAATTCCTGTTATATTGGGGCTGTTCAGTTTGGTCTTCAATAATCCGACCACTTCAGCGTTTTTAGAGCACATTGATGACGCACATTGATGACGTAGCCAAAGATACGAGTTTGTTCCGTGGCATTGCAGCTTTTTCAATGCACTCTTCTAGTCCTTGAAATATGTCACATCCCGTTGTACCTGTCAGTGGCATTAAGTCTAGCAATTCTTCAGTTATATTCAAATTGTAATCCACACCTCTAATGAATACTGCACACTGTGTGGTATCTGATACATCTGTACTCTCATCAAGAGCAATTGAAAATGCTCTGAAGTCTTTTGCCATTTGAATCCATTGTTTTTGCACATTATCTGCTAAATCCGTTATCCTGCAGGCAACTGTATTGGCAGACAAGCTTATGCCTTCAAAAACTTTCTTCCTATCAGGACATAAAATTTCGCTGGCCTTCACAAGACATTCTTTTACAAATAGAGGTCGCAATGATTTAGCTATCATTTCACTTATCACAAAACTTGCTCTTACTGAATCTTCGCTTAGACTTGTTAATCTCCGAAAAGAGATTTCTTTGCTTGGCAGAAGCTGCTTAAAGTTGCTGAACTTTTTCCTCTCGCATTTTTCCAATGAATACATCATATTTTTCAAGGTGCATCGTGTCGTAGTGCTGACGCATGATATGCTCCTTGGGAACAGCAATCGTTTGACAAATAAGGCATTGAATTTTATCTTTTTATCTCTGTGGAAAATATATAAATTCTCCCATTTGTCTTGGAAAACTCTTTTCTTCCATAAGTGTTCTTTTTTTCGACCAAGTCATTTCCGAGCGGTTTTAATAAAATATATAAACACTCAGTAATGAACCTCACTCAAAGGACGAAATACACACTTACTTCTAGAATTACTTCTGTTAAAGCCCCCAGCCCTTCCCCCGGCTCTGCCCCCACTCCACCCCTTCCCCACCCCCATTCCAACCCCTTCCCCAAAGTCCCCACCGCAACTCTGCCTCCGCCCTGCCCCTATTCCAACCACTTCCCCAAATCCCTGCCCCGACCCCGCCTCTTCTCCGCCTCCTTCCCTGGGTGCGTGGCTCCCTGCTCCTCCCCCCTCCCTCCTGGAAAGTGCTAAGCGCTGCCAAACAGTTGTTTGGCAGCGGGAAGCACCTGGAGGTAGGCAGAGGAGTGGGGACACGGCGCGCTGTGGGGGAGGGGGCAGGAGGGGGGACGGGATGAGGGGAGCTTGGTGAAATAACTCTTGGGGGGGGGGCGGGAGGAGGATGAGGTTGGCCGGCCGCAGAAAAAACTCCGCAGGCCGTGTGTTTGAGACCGCTGACCTAGCTACTGCCTCCTGGGGAGTTGCAGCACCTACTTTGATAGAAGAATTCCTCCTGTCAGTGTAGGCAGTGTCTTCACTGAAGCGCTATAGTGGCGCAGCTGCACTGCTGTGGTGTTTTAAATTTATCAAATAGAGAACCAAATAGTAAAATGTATTGAGAAAACCACACACACACCCCCACCCCCTGGAGGATACACTGTTTAGGCAAGAATGCACTGAGTATTGGGAAACAATGCTTAGGAAGCCTGTAGCTGCCTTAGACAAGCTATGGCTATATATTCCCACTCATGCACTTTGGGAAGATATCATAGCAGGATGGGAATTTCTTGTTACATCTAGAAGATTGGGAGAGTATTGAGTTGTAGTTCTTAGATGCTGCTGTGGTTCAGTATGTGCTAATGTGCATGTTACTGTTCCCAGCTGCTGTTGCAGGTGGCCACGCATCACCACCATTTCTATGCCCCAGTCTGTCCCCCAGCAGATGGCAATGGAATGGTGAGAGGGACAGCAGCCCAGATGTGGAAAAACCAGTAGACCGTAAAGAGCCTCTTGGCCCTTCTATGTATATTTCTCTGCCTTGGCCTCCATTTTTTAAGGCTAGACACTTCCTCAGTGTGCACCAGTCAAAATATATCTTGGTATCCAGTGATGAGCTGCCAAAATCTTAACAATGGGTTTCCTCCTTTCCCCATGTGGGGGTCGTTGCCCATCCCTGCCACCAGGACTCCTGCCCCCTGACTGCCCCCAGAACCGGGCAGGAGGGTCTCGTGGGCCACCGTAGTGGGTGCCCACCCCTAAGAGCCAGAGGCATCTGCCGGCAGGGCGAGGTGGGGAGTCCCGGAGATGCTTACCTGGGGCAACTCCCAGGAAGCATCCGGCAGGTCCCTCTGGCTCCTAGGGGTGGGGGAGTGTAGCTACGGGGGGAGCAACCGCTCATGACCGTTCATACTTTAGGAACTCCTCAGTTTCTCTGATAGTCTGAAGCATCTGTACTTGCCCTTACAATACAAGAATCTTTTTTTTTCTCTTTTCTTTTCAGTATAGACATTACTTTTCTTTCCTGCCTGAAGCCAGAAGGGACTTCCTGTGTATGAATCATAGAATATCAGGGTAGGAAGGGACCTCAGGAGGTCATCTAGTCCAACCCCCTGCTCAAAGCAGGACCGATCCCCAGCTAAATCATCCCAGCCAGGGCTTTGTCAAGCCTGACCTTAAAAACTTCTAAGGAAGGAGATTCCACCACCTCCCTAGGTAACGCATTCCAGTGTTTCACCACCCTCCTAGGGAAAAAGTTTTTCCTAATATCCAACCTAAACCTCCCCCACTGCAACTTGAGACCATTACTCCTTGTTCTGTCATCTGGTACCACTGAGAACAGTCTAGGTCCATCCTCTTTAGAACCCCCTTTCAAGTAGTTGAAAGCAGCTATCAAATCCCCCCTCATTTTTCTCTTCCGCAGACTAAACAGCCTCTCCTCATAAGTCATGTGTTCCAGTCCCCTAATCATTTTTGTTGCCCTCCGCTGGACATTTTCCAATTTTTCCACATCCTTCTTGTAGTGTGGGGCCCAAAACTGGACACAGTACTCCAGATGAGGCCTCACCAGTGTCGAATAGAGGGGAACGATCACGTCCCTCGATCTGCTGGCAATGCCCCTACTTATACACCCCAAAATGCCATTGGCCTTTTTGGCAACAAGGGCACACTGTTGACTCATATCCAGTTTCTCGTCCACTGTAACCCATAGGTCCTTTTCGGCAGAACTGCTGCCTAGCCATTCGGTCCCTAGTCTGTAGCTGTGCATTGGATTCGTCCGTCCTAAGTGCAGGACTCTGCACTTGTCCTTGTTGAACCTCATCAGATTTCTTTTGGCCCAGTCCTCCAATTTGTCTAGGGCCCTCTGTATCCTATCCCTACCCTCCAGCGTATCTGCCTCTCCTCCCAGTTTAGTGTCATCTGCAAACTTGCTGAGGGTGCAATCCACACCATCCTCCAGATCATTTATGAAGATATTGAACAAAACCGGCCCCAGGACCAACCCTTGGGGCACTCCACTTGATACCGGCTGCCAGCTAGACATGGAGCTATTGATCACTACCTGTTGAGCCCGACAACCTAGCCAGCTTTCTATCCACCTTATAGTCCATTCATCCAGCCCATACTACTTTAACTTGCTGGCAAGAATACTGTGGGAGACAGTGTCAAAAGCTTTGCTAAAGTCAAGGAACAACATGTCCATTGCTTTCCCTTCATCCACAGAACCAGTTATCTCGTCATGGAAGGCAATTAGATTAGTTAGGCATGACTTGCCCTTGGTGAATCCATGCTGACTGTTCCTGATCACTTTCCTCTCCTCTAAGTGCTTCAGAATTGATTCCTTGAGGACCTGCTCCATGATGAATGGAAAAAAAGCATCTCTCGCTCCCTCTCCAGTACTTCCTCTGAAACTCTCCTATTAGCTGCTCCCATTCACTGCTTTTGACTAAAAAACCATGGTGAATATTTCTATTAAAATTTTCCCATATGGAAGGAATCAGTGAGGGAATCAGTGTACCCATAACCCACCTTGTAATTTTGAAGTATTTCCCCATTTTGTTCTACCAGGGTGGCTCTCAACATCAGTCTTGACTTAGAGTATTTCATCCAAACCTGTATGGTTCCTTTGCATTGAGTGCTCCCATGTTCAAACCAGGCTCACGTTTCCAGTTACAGAAGGTTTGTTTCTGAGTGATTTAAGTCTTACATCATTCTACATTCTACTTTTAGGGGTTGTGGCTTGATAGTGATGGTGGAATAATACAGTATATGCTCCTAGAATTCCAGTCTTTGTGTGTGGAATTTTGAGTTTTTAAATGAGTTAAAAACAAAATGAGTACTTTAAGAAATGTTGCACCCTGTCAGACATTTTTGTCCCTAATGGTTTTAATAACGGAATAATGCAGATTCTTCCAGCTTCCCACTGTGTATCAATAGCTACACTCTACGTAAGGTTGTGTTAGAGATCTGTTTAACAAGAGGTTTAAATTCTTTATTTTGTAAAAATCTCATTGAATGGGAAAAAAACCCTACACCGTTTGAATTTTTCATGGCTGTTTGATGAAAAATTAACTGATACAGAAAATCTTTAATTAAAAAAAAAAATAAAAAAATCAACCCCTCTGACAGTTTTTCCACTGGATTGTCTCCTTCCTTTGTACGCCTTTTGTGACGAATCTAAAATACTCTGGGACCTGTCCTTTGTTCACATTCTTGCTGCTCATGCAATATATACTAGAATATCAGTTATACATAGGGAGTGTTTGTCTGTATAGCATATTATAACTTGTTAGTTATAACTAAGGCTACGTTTTAGTCAATGGTATTTTTAGTAAGCCATGGACGGTAAACAAAAATTCACAGCCCGTGAGTTGTCCATGACTTTTACTATATACGCCGCAGGTGTTGGGGGGGCGGGAGGGGAGAAACGGGTCGTGGCCCGGGATTCCCGCTGGTATGTGTGTGTGGGGAGGGAACCAACTTGAGGGTGGTCCTGGAAGGAGTGCCAATCGAGAGCCCTTGACCCTTGGTATCTCCAATATCGGATGTCTCCGACCTCAGCTGGGGAGTGTATGTCCGCGAGCTGCAGACCCAAGGACCTTGGTCTCCAGAAGAGCTGATGTCATAAACATCAGGGAACTCAGAGCAATCTGCCTAGCCTGCAAAGTCTTCCTGACACATCTTTCTGGTTGAGTGATATGGATAGTCATGGACAACGTGGCCCCGATATTCTACATCAACAGGGGAATCCGCTTGTCTGCTCTCTGTCAGGAAGTGTTCCAGTTGTGGGACTTTTGCATCCAGGATGACATCCACTTCGATGCATTGTATCTCCCTGGCATCTGGAATGTGCTGGCAGTTTGCCTTGGCAGGTCTTTCTTCTCTCACTGGGAATGATCCCTCCACCCGGAGGGTGTCCAGGTACTCTTCCAAAGGTGGGGAATTCCCTGAGTATGCCACCGGGCCGAAGAGGAAGTGCCAGCAGTTCTGCTCCCTCCAGAGCCTAGGTAGGGATTCCCTTCCTTCTCTGCTTTATAAGAACCAGTAACGAGTCCTCTGCCTCCAGTAGCCGTAATTCTCTGTTCTGGACTCAGATTTTTTTCCCTTGCCTATATTCCCTGAGGGTCATGAGAGCTTTTGACTGTGGCTGTGTCTACACCAGTGGTGGGCAACCTGTGCCCACGGGCCGCAGGTTGCCCACCACTGGTCTACATTATAATTTATGCTGGCATAATTGATGACGCTCGGGGGTATGAATAAGTGACCCTGAGCGACATAAATGACACCGGCATAAGCACTCGTGCACAGTGCTATGTCAGCGGGGGAGCTTTTCCCACTGGCATTGTTTCTGCCGCTTGCAGAGGTGGTTTTTTATGTTGATGGGAGAGCTCTCTTCCATCGACACAGGGCGTCTTCACTACATGAGTTGCAGCAGTGCAGCTGTAGCTCTGTACGGGTAGACATGACCTACATGGCACTAAGTGGCTTAATTATGTGGAAGTTAAAACACAGGGAGAATTTCTGGCCCCTTTAGGCCTCTCAAATCTGTAATGGGAGATTTGAAATTATGAAGTCCCTCAGATTCTTCCCTCGTTGATTTGCATCTGAGAGAGAACCTGTCTCCTTTGAGTCAGCATTTTGTTTGAAGGATGAGCAAATGGGAAAAAGAACAAATGTGTGTTCACTGGAAATGTGTCCTAGCTCTCTTTCCCTTGGCAATCTCTTAAATTTGTAGGAAGTGTGTGAGTACTTGAATGAGAGATTTGGATAACAGGATAGGAAAGAACACATCATCTGTTGATCTTCATTGAAATGTTATCCTGAAAGGAAGAAAAATATTTCAGTGATTAACAATACTTGGGAAAGTCCCTTTTTAATGTGACCTGATACAAAATGACCATTTTCACTTAAGTGCAAATAAATCCATTACCTCAAAAGCTGGGCTTGTGGAAATGCTGTATAGCTTGGAGCCGGTAATAAAAATTAGTGTGAAAGACTTCATAAACTTTTAAAGAAATTTAAAGGACTGTTTTATTGATAGATCACTTGGCCACTTTGGATCCCGAGAGATTTTATAAACAGAATATTACCATTATCTCTTGAAATCATTATTGGACAGCTGTGATTGTTTAACATTGCATAATAACCAATTATATACCATCTTGAAAAATCAAGGTGAATGGTAAGCTCTTCCATGTCAATATGGGAAGTTAAGCATCTATTCTGCAGAATTTAAACTTGTGCCTTTTAAAAGATATAATTTTTTAGCTTTTTATGGTTGTGAAGATACTCTTCCAAATGTGAACTGAATGTAAATTGATGCAATATTGTCCCTGACTGAGACTATAGACAACCAATGCATGTCCCCTTGGTAAATCTATAAGCAGGTTTACTGGTAGGCACTGGATTTATTCTCTAGGTAGAATATGAGAATGGGGAACCGGGTGGAATAACAGAGACTTCTCAATATCTGCTCACAACAGTAAGGAGTCTGGCCAAGGGCGGATGGTGGTTGGTGTGGATGTTCGGGGGGTGGTGGGAGGAACAGGACAAACCCTCTCCATGCTTGAAATACTCAGTAGTCTCTGGAGGGAGAAAAAAGACAAAGCTCCTGACAGATTTTAATGAACGTGAAGTATTGTCACTCTGCTTAGTACTGTACTAGTATAGGATACAAAGAAATACTGTCCCTATCCCAAGGAACTTTCATTATACAAGTCCTTTTGGGGAAAAAAAATTAGTTTGTTTAAAAGTTGGGAAGGGTAAATTGAGATGAATGCCCAGGGAAAACAAGGTCCACAGGTTGGGGGTCACTGTAACAAAAATACAGTTGTCTGCTCAGCCAAAGAACAAAGTTCACGGCAACTTTCAGTGTAACCATTGCCTGTACTATCGAGGGCTTTAAGAATTAGCATGATCAGATTAAACTCTGACACTTCATATGTAGTCAAAGAGGAGAACATGGAGCATCCATAATTAATTGCTGTTACTTATCTCAATGAGCAGATGTAGTGCTGAGTGACTGAGACAGGTTTCTTTTTGCACTAATCCTGTCATACAACTATCTCATGATCCATGGATTTCTAATCCCATCACCTGACAAGCAGACTAAACAAGGCACATCCAGCTCCCTTAAAGGGCCAGTCTCACATGCTCCTCATCCTCCCCCCCCCCCCCCCAAATAATAATAATAAAAAAAAGACTTAGGCATCCCCAGGCAGGCTCTGTCTGGTTCACTGCTTCCTGCTCCAGAAAGTCTACTTTTCTGGCACCATTCCTCCAGCTCTTCTTTTAGCTGGCTGGTCTCAAAGTAGCTGGTCACTTTCCTGATGTATGTCCTGAAGTTAGTGTATCTGGAGGTGAAGTCCTTCCAGCATAGATATGTGGATTCTAATCCTTGCTTTACTTCAACTAATTCATCACTTTCTTGCAGGGCCTTCTTCCTAGCTTGCTTTGAAGCATCAATTTCCTCTTAATGCTTATTGGCCAAGGAGGTTAGGCCCTCATAGCCATCCCTTTCAGTGTGGATTGGTAAGTCTGGAAGCAGTAAGAAGCACTCTCTTGACTACAGCATCTGGTGCTTTGTTTGTGCTGATCTCAAATGCTTCTGTGTCCAATCTCACAGTACATTTCAATAGTTTTCAGTGGGCAGGTTCCTTTGCTACGTGGTATTCTCTGCCCATGCTTGCAACTGTGCTTCTTCCTTGATGCTTGTGGTTAATCTCAACCAGTGTAGAGCCTCTCCAGATCCACCTTCTGTTTCAATTCCGCCTTCATGTCCCTTGTCAGGGGAAGGATCTGTATCTTATGCTCTCATGCTTTTGCTTCAGCATGGTCCCACTCTTCTGCATACTAGGCAGAGAGATTCTTCTCCGCTCTTTTCTGCTCCAGTTCCTTTGTCTTACTTATAGATAGGTCCCTACTAAATTTATGGTTCACTTCGGTAAATGTCATGGTTTCGGATATTTAAATCTGAAATTTCACGTGTTGTAACCATGGAGGTCCTGACCCAAAAGGGAGTTGTGAAGGAATCACAAGGCTATTGTTAGGGGGTGGTACTGCTACCCTTACTTCTGCGCTCCTGGTGGTGGTGGTGCTGCCTTCAGAGCTGGGCAGCCGGAGAACAGTGGCTGCTGGCCAGGAGCCCAGCTCTGAAGGCAGTGCTGCTGCCATCAACAACACAGAAGTGAGTATGGTATGGTATTGCCACCCTTACTTCTGTGTCTTTGGCAGAGGTGGGTCTCACCCGGCCCCGGGAGCAGCTCGTGCAGGAGAAGAGGAAATCCCATCTCTCCACAGGCTGGCTGGGACTAGTAGCTGGAGCCTGGTGCATGGTAGGAGCCCTCAGCGGGGGCACCCCCTACCTGCCCCTCCCTAGCTTTTGGGGTTTAAATTGGCCATGGTCTGCCTGTGGGGGCGACACAGTATCCCACGACCATAGAGCCTTGGGCTGTCGCCAATGTCACCCACTCATAAGGCCAGCCCTGCTCCCCCCCAAAAAGCGGCAACCCTTCTCCCCATATCATGCCATCCTCACTTCTGTGCTGTTGCTTGCAATGGTGCTGTCTTCAGAGCTGGGTGCCCTGCCAACAGCCACCACTATCTCACCACCCAGCTCTGAAGGCAGCGCAGAAGTAAGGGTGGCAATACCGCAACCTCCCTACAACAGTCAGATTTCACGGTGGAGACTAGATTTCAGTGTGTGAAGCATTTTTCACGGCCATGAATTTGGTAGGACCCTACTTATAGGTCGATGACTTTGTCATTTTCAAAGTTCAGTCATCAAGCTAATGGCTCTGGCTTCAGCTGTGGCTGTACCTGTAGCTCACTCTTGTCACTGAGCCTCTTTTCTCAAATCAAGCTTCTGTGCCTGCATTTCATTTTCAGCACAGAGTTTAGCTGGCTCCTTCTCCAGCAACAAGCACTGCTACTTCTCATTTTTCCACTCTTAAAAGTATGATTTCATGTTATCTTGCACCACTGTCATAACCTGTGATCCCGTAACTTTCTTTCAAATCTGGGCATGCAGATTATAGAGCTGGATGATGACTCTGTCCTAGCTCTTGTTAGCTATGCTGATATGGCTCATTAGCTCCTTTAAGACTATCACAGCCAGGGAGCGCTACTTTATTTCCAAGTCTAGCTTACTGCCAGTGGGCTATTTTTGTTTTCAGCTCCAGCAGTCTATTAGGTTCATGAACAGTTAACAGGATAATCCAGTACTGAAAACTGCTTGTGAGCATGTCTACACTAGCCTGTGTATATGGACCTGCTGTAGTCTCCTCACTTCCTGGGGAATTATTTTCCTTTTGTCTTCAGGGTTTTCCTACAGCTACGAACATCAGCTGTCCTAGGGTGACTCATTTCCTCAAAGTTGTAGTTCTTAAAAAAGCAGACCCTTAAGTTCCCCATTGGAAACACTCTGTTCATTCTGCTGCCTGCGTTTCAGCATTTGTACTTCCTAAGAGCAAGCTTCCAGGTCTGCAGTTGCCTGGCAAACCTCCTATGTGTGTCCCCTTTCTGGTGCCACTTGAGTTCCCCTGCCTCACTACCAGACCACCCTAGTACTAACACCTCTGTCATTCTAACGTTCTTTGTCCAGGTTTCTCACAAGTAGACCATCAATATATCCTTCCTGTGCCTAGGGGAATCATTGCTTGGTCATGAACAGGATGTGCTCTAGGAACTACTGATTCCTCTCTAGTTCCTGTTGCTGACAGGGGTGGGCTTCCTGCTAGTGCTGTTTAGCAGTGAGTTGTACTGTCTGTTCCTGCTGCTGTGCCACTAGCTGATGGCTCTGCAGCAGACAAATGAGGGCAGCCTGGGTCTGTTCTGGGTCTGTCCTGGTCTACTGTTGCAGTGCCACAAACTGTAGCTGCTGCTGCTCTTCTGCTCTGACTTATTGCTGCTGCTGCTGTTTCAACAGGAGATGTAATATTTCTGCCACAGTCCCTCTTGCACGGGGAGAGACTCTGAGCTCCACCATTCAGGGTGGATAAAAATCCATGATTTAAAAAAAATAAAAATAAACTTGGATTTTTTTTAATTTTAAAAAGGGTTATTTAAAAATATATATTTAAAATTGAAATTGACAACCTACATTAAGGCCTAAACTAATTATGTCTATTAAAATGATTTAAATTAAAGAAGTGTATGTATTGCTTAATATTTTGCTTCCAAGTTTTAAAGAGAATCAAACCACTGAACAGGTGGATGTCATTGGCTGGGCACCTGGAACCAGAGTTAGTTCAAGTGCTGAACCAGCTTTTGACAGTAGGAGCCTCTTCTGCAGATGCACAGAGACTATTTTCTTCATTTCAGTTGATTTTACTAGTTCAGCTCAGTTACTAGCTCATTCAAAGTTAAGAAGCCAACTGGAAGTTGCAGAAGTAGGAAAGCTTGTTATCCTTTTCCAGTTTATATTTATAAACTAGGTCTGAGAGGATGTGATCTATTATTTCTAAAATCTTGACTATCATGGTGACCAGAAAACATCAGTTCAGTTCACTAACTACAGATACTTCCTTTGTTTAAGATAGCAACATAAGAATGGCTATGCGGGGCCCAGTATCCTGTCCTCCGTAAGTGGCCAGTGCCAGATGCTTCAGAGGAAGTAAATGGAACAGGGCAATTTCTTGAGTATTCCATCACGTCATCCAGTCTGAGATTCTGGCAGTCAGAGGTTTAGGGACAACCAGAGCTTGGGGTTGTGTCCCTGACCATCTTGGCTAATAGCCATTAATGGACATCTCCTCCATGAATTTACCTAATTTTTTTTTTAAATCTGATTATTCTTTTGGCTTCATAACATCCCCTGGCAATGAGTTCCACAGGTTGACTGTGTTGTATGAGAACGTACTTCCTTATGTTGTTTTAAATCTGCTGCTTGTTCATTTCATTGCGTGACCCCTGGTTCATGTGTTATGTGAAGGGGTAAATAACAATTAATTCATGATTTTTATAGACCTCTGTGGTATCTCCTCTCAGTCTGATCTTTTCCAAGATGAACAGCCCCAGTCATCTTAATCTTTCCTGAGATGACATAGTCCATACTTTTAATCATTTTTGTTGCCCTTCTCTGTATTGTTTCCAATTATAATATATCTTTTTAGAAATGGGGCAACCAGAACCGCATGCAATATTCAAGCTGTGGGAGTACAATGGATTTATACAGTGGTATTATATTTTCTGTTTTATGTATCCCTTTCCTACAGATTCGTAACATTGTTAGCATTTTTGACTGCCTCCTGCACTATTCACGATGATTTCCAGATCTCTTTCTTGAGTGGTAACAGCTCCTTTAGATGCCATAATTTTGTATGTATAGTTGGGATTATGTTTCTCAAGGTGCATTACTTGGCATTTATCAACATTGCATTTCATCTGCCATTTTCTTGCTCAGTCACCCTGTTTTGGGAGATCCCTTTGTAATTCTTCAGTCAGCTTTGGAATTAACTTTCTGGAGTAATTATGGATCATCTGCAGACTTTGCCACCTCACTGTAAACCCCCTTTTCCAGATCATTTATGAATATGTTACAGTGCTGTTTCCAGTACAGAGCCTGAGGAGGCCCTGCTATTTACTTCTCTCCATGTGAACGGGGACTATTTATTCCTATCCTTCATTTCCTATATTTTAACCAGTTACTGATCCATGAGAGTACAAATTAAAATTGGAAATAAGGCACATTTTTAATAGTGAGGGGTATTAACCACTGGAACCCTCCTAATCTGTGACAAGGTGAGTAGTGGATTCTTCATCTCTTGAAGTCTGGATGTAAAACACAAGTTATAGGGTTCAATACAGGGATAATGGTGTAATTCTGTGGTCTGTGTTGTTCCTGAGGTCAGACTCTAGTTAATGGTCCTTTCTGGCCTTAACATCATCAAAGAGAGTGACTCAAAATCCTGCCAATTTATGCCCGTTGTAGCAATGGTTTCTTCTTCGAGTAATGGTCCCTATGTGTACTCCATTATGGCTATGCATGCATTCCATGTGCCCGAGATGCTAAATGTTTGGATTTGTTGGGTGGGAAGTTGTTGATTTTAACCAGCCTGAAGTTCCGGATAGCCAAGTGCTAATGTCTAAATACAGTTTCATTAACAATTCCAAGCTTGTGGAATTCACAAACTCCTACAGTAGCACAGTTTCAGGCTTTGATTTGAAGAAGGTAAACTGAAAGCTAGGTCATTCTTACAAGCCCTGGTTGTTACAGCAGACACAGCCTCCCATTTGATAGTGACAGCTGTTGTTGTGCATCCAGTGTCATGGTTGGATTCCTCAGGGAGGTTCAGTCCACCGTGGAGCATTTGCCATTTGAAGGGTCTTATCTGTTCAATGAGAGAACAGATGAATCAGTGCATTCATTAAAGGACCCAAAGGCAATACTTTGCTTATCGGGGATTTGCTCCCTAGCACTGAGGAGAAGATAACACAGATCTCAGTCATACAGGCCTCAACCAGCACCTCAACCCTTCTACCCAAAGGGGTATGAACTGCCACAGAAGAGATAGAAACTGTAGTGGAGCAAACATAATGTTCCTCCTTCCTGGGACCTTTTTGCATCTCATGAGAATAGAAAATGCTAAATCTACTGCTCCAGGGGGGTGCAAGGAGAAGACTCCAGAGGAGTTGACCGTAAGCTACCATTGTGATGCATCTGTGAAAAAGACAATTGTGATCCTAGGATGTATCAATTGAGGCATTTCTAGTAGAGATAGAGAAGTATTAATGCCATTGTATAAGACATGGGCAAGATCTCATTTGGAATACTGTGTACAGCTCTGATAACCCTTATTCAAGAAATATGAATTCAAACTGGAACTGGTGCAGAGAAGAGCTACTAGGATGATCTGGGGAATGAAGGGCCTATCTAATGAGAGGACTGGTAGAGTTTGGCTTGTTTAGTCCAGCAAAAAGAAGACTGAGAGAGGATATGATTGCTACCTATAAACACATTGGGGAGAGGTGTTAAATACCAAGGAGGGTGAAGAGCTGTTTAAGCTCAAGGACAATATTGGCACAAGAACAAATGGGTGTAAACTGGCCATAAACAAATTCAAGCTGGAAGTTAAAGGTTTCTAACCATCAAAGGGTGAGGTTCTGGAACAGCTCCCAGTAGGAGTTGTGGGAGTAAACAACTAAATAATTAGTTTTGAGAGAGAGCTGCATAAATTTATCTGTTTGATTATATAATGGGGTTGCTTGTGATGATAAGGGACAGGACTCAGCAGCCTTGGGGCTCAACTTTCTTATGTTCCTAAATGCTCGTGCTTCAGGGTTACAGCCAGCCACCTGGAGGCATCCGGAAAGAAATTTTAGCCCCCTAGTGTGTAGCCTGATTTAGGGTGTGCTAATCATATTAATTTAATTTATTTAATTTCTGTAATTTATAATTTAATTTTATTTAATAATATTAATTAGTATGGGTTTAGGCTCCCCAATCTGTTTGATCAGAAGATAAAAGTTCTTGTCCCGAATCAGGCTCCACAGAATTTACAAAGGACCCTCGGGGGTGTGACAGGAAGCTCACACTTAGATATAGCCTTAAAGACTTTTTTTAAAATCAGTAATAGTAAATAAATGGTAAAATACCCAGAGTTACAAAGTTACAGTTGCATTACTGCTATTCAAAAGATACATATGATGATGTAGTATTATATACAACAAAGCTTTAATATACTCACACCCTTCCTGATAACCTGGTGGTAAGAGACACAGGACCAGCCTTGCAGTTCAGGTTTCTCAATTCTTGAGTGAGGGATGCAGTGCTTAGAAGAAACTAATGCTAAGAGCTATTAAAGCGAACTTAGGGTTTACTTGACTAACTTAAACTTAAAAGCAAAACCTAATAAACTAGGAATAAAACTTAGGGAAACGAAGATTAGTCTAGTTCCCGTGAAACTTAGTTTAAGAACAACAAGTATAGCCTACCAATAGTAGTAGTCATAGTAGATAGATAGAATAGATAAAATAAAATAGAGTGAGTGAAAGTAAGAAAGATAGAGTAAATGAGAATGGAGTAGTCTAGTGAGGTGGCTCATCTCTTTTATAGGGCACAAGTGCCGGAAATCCTTCCTCCTATGCCCAAATTTCATTCCTCACCCACAAAATGTTAGGGTATGCTTACTCCACAGGCTAGTACAGGGGTCTCAAGCACGCGGCCGGCGGGGTTCTTTCATGCAGCCCACCAAGCTCCCCGCACGCACGCCCTCCCCACCCTGCCCCTTTGCCTACCGCGAGCCCTGTGCCACTCCCTGAAGCGTCCAGAATCATGTCCCTGCGACCCCAGGGGGCAGAGGTCTCCATGTGTTGCTCTCGCTTCCAGGCATCACCCCCCACAGCTCCATTGGCCGGGAACAGGAAACCGCAGCCAATGGGTGCTTCGGGGGAGGTACCTGGAGGAGCAGCAAGAGCAGAAGACGGAGCCCTGTGCTCCACCTCCCCCAGGGACATGATTCCGGCCGCGTCCTGGAGCAGAGCGGCGCGGAGCCAGGGCAGGCAGGCAGCAAGCGCGTACCCTGAACTCCTCCCGCACCCCAACTCCCTGCCAGTCCCCTGCCGCATCACACACCCCTCCTGCACCCCAACTCCCTGCCCGGAGCCCCCTGCCACACCCCTCACCCCTCCTACACCCCCTGGGGGCGGGGAAGGGATGGGAAGAGGCGGGGCAGGGGCAGGGCCTCGTGGAAGGGGTGGAGTAGGGGCAGGGGTGGGGGCAGCAAGAGGGGGGTGTCAGTGATGCGGCCCTCAGGCCAATGCACTAGTCCTCATGTGGCCCTCGTGGATCTAGACTGTTCTCAGTGGTAGCTGATGACAGAACAAGGAGTAATGGTCTCAAGTTGCAGTGGGGGAGGTTTAGGTTGGATATTAGGAAAAACTTTTTCCCTAGGAGGGTGGTGAAACACTGGAATGCGTTACCTAGGGGAGGTGATGGAATCTCCTTCCTTTGAGGTTTTTAAGGTCAGGCTTGACAAAGCCCTGTCTGGGATGATTTAGTTGGGGATTGGTCCTGCTTTGAGCAGGGGGTTGGACTAGATGACCTCCTGAGGTCCCTTCCAACCCTGATATTTTATGATTCTGTGATTTGAGTTTGAGACCCCTGGGCTAGTATGTTTGTGCGTATTGATGACTTATATATTCACATAAGTTTCCTTGTGGTGTGCCTGTTAAGTCTGTGGGTACGAAATTGAAAAACTCCCTATGCTATTTTTCATGGTCTGTTGGTCTAGATAAAAGGTCTTAAACATATACGTGGGTGCTTATCTATTTAGGTAACAAGATATAGGTCAACTTTACTTTCTGGGTAAAAGATCTTAATATAGATATGCTAACTTTGCCTTAGCTTAACATAAGGGTTTTTGGCCTGTACGTCCCTTACATTACAGCCAAACTTAGGTATATAGATTTATATTAAAAATTATTACAATACATCAAATACTTAAACTATAAGAAAAGATATATATAAATAATATACATGCAAGCAAGCAGGTTAGTTCTATAGGCTACAAGTGTATTCTGATTTTTATTTATTTATTTTAAATCTCCTTCCTCTGAAGATTCAGGGATGACTATGGGTGGAGGTGGGACTTTGGACAGAGAGGGCTAGTGCTCTGAAGTGGCACCTAGCATTCTCTTTCAGGTGTTGTGCTGGCTGGTTATTGTTTATATGCTCAGGATCTAACTGATTACCATATGTGAGATTGGGAAATTATTTTCCTTCAGGTCAGATTGGCTGTGACCTTGGGTTTTTTTCATCTTCCTCTACAGTGTGTGGGTGTAGGACACTTGCCAGGATTATGTGGGTATACAACTTCCTTGCGCTTTATTGTACCATGGTCCTGCCTAATCTCTGCTAGTGATACATAATGGTCTAGTCTCCTGTGGACTGTAATATTTTGGTCTAGTTTCAGTTGTTGGGTTTAGTGTAGAGGTGCTGGGTGGTGTTAGTGGCCTGTGATATACAGGAGGTCTGACTTAGATGATCTAGTGGTCCCAGCTGGCCTTAAACTATAACTTCAAGAGATGCCCTTCTGGTTCACTGGTCAGGTCAAATGATATATGCCTTTCTCCCCATTGCCCTCTTATTTTGGGTTCTGAGAAAGATCAAGCAGGATGGCGTAGTGGTCATTCTGATTGATTCCAGATGGCCCAGACATTTCTGGTTCCCAAACCTCCTCCAGTTGTCAACACACTGATACTTCAGCTTACAGACCATCCATCCTAGACCGACTGATGAAGGAGAGATGCAGCGTCAAGCATCCCAGTCCAACTTCTTTCCATCTGAAAGCATGATTTTTGGATGGGCATTGAACCTAGAGGCTGCATATTCAGAAATGGTTCAGACTGTCCTTAACAATAGTAGAAAGGAGTCCATGAGGAAGTGTTTCACAGCTCAGTGGAAAAGTTTTCAGTCTGGTTGTACAATCACTAGATCATCTCAGTTCTAGTGTCTGGTGCCACGGTGGCTTGCCGCAGGCAGGAGGAGCAATTGAGGGAAAGTTCATCTGCCCTGGGCTGGAGAATGCCCACTACAGTTGGAATCTTCTAAGAATTTAGCTGACATTTTCAAAGGCTTATAATTTGGCTGACTGGCTGGTTTTTCACAGGAAGCGGGGAGAAGGGGGTGGGGAGTCCCCGACACAAAATCAACCCCCTTGCTGAATTTCAAGACACTGCTCCAAACCCTGGAGATGTTAAAGCTTTTCAACTTAATGGTTGACTTTGCTTTTAATATGGGCAAAACCACATTTTTCCTTAATTGTTTTTGGAAATGGCCAAACCATTTTTGCAGAAAATGTCCTAAAAAATTGCAGCCTGAGGCAGAAACTATGCGTGGAAAACTTCAGCCAGAATGGCTAAAGTTTGGCAAAGTTTTATAAGAAACTGAAAACTGGAACTTACAATGAAAAGTGTTTGTATTACAAGTGGAGCTAGTAACCTAAGTTTTCAGTTTTGGTGGTAAAGATGAGAGGAAGAGTGGAGTGCTAAGATGACGATCCTTATGGAACTGCTTAGAGGAGGGATCTTGGTGTAGAAGAAGACCTAGAGAGAGAAATTTGTATGGATCTGGAATGTGGTTCAGAAGAATGAAGTGAACTTCAGTGTTGAAGGCACAACTGAAATAAAAGGAATTAACTACTCTTCAGCAGAAAGAACATTCACTACATAAAACTGCCATTTCTGTGCTATAGGCAAAATGAGAGTGAGTGAATAATATTGTGTAAAACATGGTTGGAGAGATGAGACTGCCTTTTTCCAGATGCTTCACTGAGAGAGTTGAAAGATGGGGTGGGAGTGCCAGAGTTGAGAAGAAGGTGCCTTATTAAAAGAGGCTTGACAATGATAGATCTCAGAGATTTGGGAAGGTTTCAAAGGAGAAGAGGAGTTGACGGTGGCAGTCGTGCAGGGATCAAGTGTGGGAAGACCAGCCCAAACAGGAAAGGGAAGGGAATCAAGGGAAGCAATAGTTTTTTGTAGGGTTGGATGTCTGAAAGGTGATGAAGGAAGAGGAAGAAAACTATCTATCTCTTTCATTCCCAATTATGATGATGAATTTTGATAATTAGGCCTGAATTGTGGGATGAGAGTAATGGTATAGAAGGAAGAGAGAGGACTACCAGCACGCTTGGAATTTAAAGCAAAAATAGAAAGCAGGCTTTGCAACCTGATTATCATTTTTGAAGAGTATTTGAGGTTTTATAGAGAGGACATCGTGAAATTAGGAAAAGCCATCTTAAATCTTGGTTTAAGAAACATTAGAATGAAAAAATGGTGTCCGTATTATGTAGAAATACCCCTGCTGACTGGAATAGCATTGCCTCTAATACTCAATTAGCTTTTGGGCGTTAATGAAAATCTCAAAAGATGGAGCAGAAGAATAATCTGGGAAGAATAATACTTAGAATTCTGCCTTTCTGAAGAGTTCCAAACTGCAGTGAAAATATGTATTGTAGAACAAAACATATACTCTTAAATATTTTTCTTAAATACTGTAGGTGTTTATTATTTTGTGAGTTTTATGCACAGTTATCATAGTAAGGAACATTCTGTATTGCACCATTTTTGGTGTGTGTTCCAGTGGCATTGACATGGATCCACCTTTTTTTTCCTGAGGAAGGGTACACCCTTTAGAGGCTGGGCTTCGTTTGTCATGCATTCCCTCATGACAGACTTAGCAAACTGCAGCATAGTAGTTAAACTAGTTGGTACTTTCTGCAGCTTCTGCCTGGAAAAAGCTTTTGGTTTCTCTGAATTGCTGGCACGCTGTTTATCTTGATGCTAAAAACCAGAATTTCTCAGATTTTTTTGAGTTGTTTTCTGGCTAAGAATGCAGGCAAGAGCAAACACTAGAAGTGTTAAAAAAGAGCTTGTTATCGAGTCTCCCCAGCGATACAAGGATGCAGCTCCATGTGAAGTAGAGGTGGACAGTCCAGTAGAAGTGCTGGTAAGAATTGTGTAGATAAGAGATATGTTCCCCAACTGTTCTTAGTTCTCATTCTTTCTGGGAAGCTTCTAGGTTGCATCCGATGAAGTGAGCTGTAGCTCACGAAAGCTTGTGCTCAAATAAATTTGTCAGTCTTTAAGGTGCCACAAGTACTCCTTTTCTTTTTGCGGATACAGACTAACACGGCTGCTACTCTGAAACTAGGTTCCACTAGTGAGTCAGATTTCAACATTCACTTTTTGCTGCTGCTGATATATGCATTTTCAGATCAATTCTCTTTGATTCTTTTTAATGAGCACATGAGTGTTTGTTTTATATATGCAGCTTTGATTTCCATGAGACTCCTTTGGCAAAATATTCATTATTTTTGTTTTTGTTTCCTGGCTTATTACTTCCTAACTGTCTGTTTTGTATTTAGTTGGTCTAAAGTTGTCATACACCTCTTTAAAAAGAGGTGCGAACTTAATTTGTGAAATATATAAGCAATACACTACAGTAAATGTATTTTTAGTTGGCAGTGTGTTTTTAAATTTTAGAGATTTTTCTGAATTGTTCCTTAAATATTGTGTGTGTGTGTGTATATACATAAACAGACATCAGGATTTGTCTTAATTAAATTATTTTTGAGATTAGTCTAGTCTATTCAGGTATCCTTAGTTTAAGGTTACTTTTCAACCTGTGTAGAATAGAGGATTTTTAAAATCTTACTTGCTAAATGATCCTCAGTGAGGAAAAGTGAATAGTTTGTGTATTTTCTGAGGGAGGAATTTCAGAAAGGAGTTTATTCTGTATTGTTGTGTGGGTTGTATGCTTCTGCTGGAATTTTTATAATACATAAGAAAGCATAGTATTTTTGCAAGTGAGCTGCAAGAAATCCTCCAACACACTTTAGCTAAAACAATTAACCTTTTCAGATATTAGTCAAGGGGATTGTTAAGCTAGTAAACAATACATTTATACTTGGTTATTAAAAATGAGTGCTCAACTGAGGTCTTCCATCGGGTACATGAACTCATCTAGATATTTGCCTAGTTTTACAACAGGCTACGTAAAAAGCACCAACAAAGTCAGTACAAACTAAAATTTCATACAGACGATGACTTGTTTATACTGCTCTATATACTATACACTGAAATGTAAGTACAATATTTATATTCCAATTGATTTTTTTAATAATATGGTAAAAATGAGAAAGCAAGCAATTTTTCAGTAAGTGTGCTTTGACACTTCTGTATTTTTATGTCTGATTTTGTAAGCAAGTAGTTTTTAAGTCAGGTGAAATTTGGGGTATGGAAGACAAATCAGACTCCTGAAAGGGGTACAGTAGTCTGGAAAGGTTGAGAGCCACTGCTTGATTGGTACTGGCAAATTAGATCCGTGAGGTGTTAATTGTGTGGCTTATTAGCAAATAATTTTTAAAATGTCTGGCCAAAATTTTCAAATTTGGGTGACAAAATCCACAATTGGAGAACCTAAATAAGTGGTCTTAATTTCATTTGCTTTCACACCTGTAGGAACCTTGGGTATCAGGGCTGGCTCTAGGCAGCAGCAAGCCAAGCACGTGCTTGGGGAAGCACATTTTCAGGGGTGGCAATCGGGCAATCATTTTTTTTTTTTTTTTGCAAAAGGACTGGGATATTCGAGCTGGGGGCCGCCCTGCAGGGTTCAAGGAGCTGCCCCCCAGCGCCGCAGCTGGGGCTGGGCGAAGCAGCCTGAGCTGCCCAGGGGCTGCGGCAGGGCGGCCAGGAGCAGCAGCAGCAAGCCCATAGAGGGGACCTGTGCCCAGGGCACTGCCGTGTGGGGCCCACATTCAGCTCTCCGGGGCTCTGCTCCCTCTGGGGCTGCCCTGCCCTGGCTCCTTAGCCCCCTGCCGGGGTGGTCCCCCCGGCTCTGCCCTCCCAGGTCCCGGCCGGTCCTGGAGGTGGAAGCCCCAGCTGGAGGGACCCTGAGCTGAGGCGCTGCCCGGGAGCCCCGCTGCTTACCCCGACCCTGCCAGCGCCGGACCGGCTGGAGGCGAGGGGGGAGCGGGCGGAGTCAGCACTGGTGCGGGGGAGCCCAGTGTTGGGGCGGCAGGGGGTGCGGGAGGGAGCTCAGGGCTGGGGTGGGGGGCAGCCAAACATTTTTTTGCTTGGGGCGGCAAAATACCTAGAGCCGGCCCTGGTGAGTATTCAACTCCTCTGAAAACGAAGGCACCTAAAAAAAGCAGCCTAACTAGTTTAAACACCAAGTTCAAAAACTTTTTTTTTTTTGCCCATGCATATATAAGAACCTTTCTTGTAATGTGTCTTCATTAGGAGAATTCCATTTTATATATCATTGGAAGTCTAATCTGTCCCTATAGGTAGTGTCTGCTAGTAAGAAAATATAATGCAAGCGAAGCCCACTTCTCTAAATCCTTTTTTTATTCAGGGAAGCCATTATTTAAACTTATTTATGCGGGGTATATTCTAATTTTGGTCCAGATCTTTATCTTAGCAATGTGAGCTAATGTTTTTGTGTGGCTTTCTTGCCCCCCTTTGGAATGTTTAGCTTCCTTATTTAGAACTGGGTTTTTTGTTCTATTTAGCAAGCTCTCTCTCTCTCTAGTTAACAAAACAAAAGTGTGCTTCTTTCTGTCGGGACAGCACTCAGCTGGTGCAAGCTGTGTTGATACAGCTATAGTTCACAGGGGATATTATGTTTTTTTTTCTTTTCCCATGAATGTTTTGGGAGGGTATTAAAACCAATGTTTGTGCAGAATAGAAGAAAAGACTCAGTTCTAAATAAGGAAGCTAAGACTCGTTTCTCTGAACCTACTCCTGCTTTTCAAGATCCATCTTGAATTGTGAACACCAGAACTGGACACAGTATTTCAACCGTGGTCACACCAATGCCTAATATAGAGGTCAAATAATCTCTGTACTACTACTTGATTCCCGTATTTATTCATCTAAGAATCACATGAGCCACAGGTGGTGCACTGGGAGCTCATGTTCAGCTGATCATCCACCAGGACCCCCAGATCTTTTTTAGAGTCACTGCTTTCCCCAATAGTGTCCCCGATCCTGTATGTAATGACCTACATTCTTTGTTCCTAGATATATGCATTTACTTGTATCAGTGGCATGTCCTCATTATTTACCAATCCCCCATTTTTTGTGTCATTTGCAAACTTCATCAGTGATGATTTTGTTTTCTTCTAGGTCGCTGATAAAAATGTTAGAGTAGGGCCAACAATTGAGCCCTACAGGACTCCACTGGAAACACATCCACCTGATGATGATTCCCTGTTTACAGTTACATTTTGAAGCCTATCAGGCAGCCAGCATTTAATCCATGTAATGTGTGCCATCTTGATTTCAGCATCCTAGAGTTTAATCAAAATGTAATGTGGCACCAAGTCAAATGCCTTACAGAAGTCTGTTTACATCAACAATATTACCTTTTTATCAACCAAACTTGTAATCTCATTTAAAAAAACCCAACAACAAATTAGACAGGTTCTATTTTCCATAAATAGATGTTGATTGTTCCATGTTGATTGGCATTAAATAAGTCCTATATTAGCTGTTCCGTTATCTTGCTCAGGATTGGCATCAGACTGACAGGCCTGTAATAACCCAGGTCATCTCGTTTACCCTTTTAAAATACTGGCACAACATTAGCTTTCTTCCAATCTTCTGGAACTTCCCCAGTATTCCAGGACTTACTGAAAATCAACATTAATGGTTCAGCAAGCTTCTGAGCCAGCTCTCTTAAAACTCTTGGATGCAAGTTATCTGGATCTGCTGATTTTAAATATGACTTTCTTTAGTAGCTGCTGTTTAATCTCTTCCTGAGATACTAGTGGGATGGAAAGAGTGTTATCATCCTGATGAGACTACATCATCTGTTTTTGCTAAATACAGAACAGAAATATTTATTGCACACTGCTGCCTTTTTATAATTTATTAATAATAATTCTACCATTTCCATTTAGTAGTGGACCAATGCCATTGTCAGGAATCTTTTTGTTCCTAATATATTTTAAAAATTCATTACTGTTTTTAACTCTGCTGACCCTACACTTTTCCTTCTGTCTCTTTGCTTCTCTTACTAGTTTTCTACAAATGCCAGCTTCTGACTTTTTATATTCATTACTATCAATTTCCCCTTTCTTTCATTTGTTAAAATTTTAAATATAATATAGATTATAACTGCTTTCACTTCCCTCTAATCCAGGTTAATTTTTTTAATCAAACCTCCTTCTTTGATTGTGGCTTATTGGGCATCTAGTAAAATGTTCTTAAATTCCTGGTTATTCACTTTTTTTCTGATGAAATTCTTCCTCCCACCTGATTTAGCTCATAATTGTTTTCAGTTTTGTGAAATTGGTCCTTTTAAAGCACCAAGTGTGTGTGTGTATATCTATCTATCTATCTATATGGCTGGTTTGGTCATCATTCTGTTTGCACATTATAAATGTGATCAAGGCATGATGACTTGTACCTAAGTTACAATTAATTTCTAGTTCTGTGATCAGTTTCTTTGTCTGTCAAGACCAGGTCTAATGTAGAATTCCCCTCTGGTTGTGACACTCTTTCAGTTAGGGAATTGTTATTTATAATATTTAAAAATGCCAAGGATGTTTTAGTACAAGCAGCAAGAGACCTCCAGCATGTTACTCAAATTGAACTCCTCCATGATCAAGCAGCTTTTTTCCTATACATTATGGAGCTGGTCATCCTGTTCACCAGTGAGATTTGGTGGTCTGTAGCAGACACCAACTAATACTCCATGTTGTGCTTTATCTGTTAGGACATTGATCCATAAGCATTCAAGATCATTTTCTTCTGAGTTCAATTACTCAGAAACATGTAATGGCATTTTTAGTATAGAATGCTACTCTCCTTCTGCTTTTTTCCACTTGACCTGTCCTAAATAGGTTGTAACAATTGATTTTTAACATTCCAATCTTGTGAATCATCTCACCAGGTTTCAGTAATACCAGCTACATTTTGAATTTGTGCTGATAAATGAACAATTCCAGTTCCTCTTGTTTGTTACCCAGGCTGCTACCACTGGTGTATAGGCAATTAAAGAATTTGTCCTCTTCATGTCGTTTGGTTCCTTTATTAATTTTCTTCTCAACATACTGATTTTGTGCTGGAGTGCTCATGTCTTTTTAATTCTCCCCTTTTGTTATTAGTTTAACGCCCCTCACACACCTATCCCTTCTCTGACCTTCTCCCTAAAGCTGTCCCCAACAGCCATTTTCCTCTCTAAATCCTACCTGGATTCAGGTTGGGTGGTTCCCTATATGGTCTTCAGCAGTGGTACTGATTGCACCATTCTATTCTGGGTACAGAATTTATTCACATACTCATCACTCTTACTTTTTGTACTAAGATCAGTACAGTACCCAGCCAGACTTTTCGGTGCAGTTCAGAAGTCTTATGGCCTCTAGTAGAGGAACTCTGCCCCTTTTAATTCCTCCAGAAATTCTTTTTCCGTGGTCAGTTTTAATTCCCCCAAAGTCCTGAGATCTTTCACTTTCTCAGGGAAAAGACCTCTTATAAGTAGGGCCCTGCCAATTTACGGCCATGAAAAATGCATCACAGACTGTGAAAACTGGTCTCCCCTGTGAAATGTGGTCTTTTGTGTGCTTTTGCCCGTGCTACAGATTTCACAGGGGAGACCAGTGTTTCTCAAACTGGGGGTCCTGACCCAAAAGGGAGTTGCAGGGGCGGGGTTGCAAGATTATTTTAGGGGGATTGTGGTATTGCCACCCTTACTTCCGAACTGCCTTCAGAGCCGGGCAGCTGGAGAGCGGCAGCTGTTGGCCAGGTGCCCAGTTCTGAAGGCAGCGCCCCGCCAACAGCAGCACAGAAGTAAGGGTGGCAATACCATAACATGCCACACTTACTTCTGCACTGCTGCCTTCAGAGCTGGGCGGCCAGAGAGTGGCAGCTGCTGACTGAGGGACCAGCTCTGCAGGCAGCAGCACAGAAGTAAGGGTGGCAATACCCTACCATGCCATCCTTACTTCTGCGCTGATGCTGGCGGCGGCTCTGCCTTCAGAGCTGGGCTCACGGCCAGCAGCCTCCAGCTGCCCAGCCCTGAAGGCAGTGCTGCCACCAGCAACTATGCAGAAGTAAGGGTAGCAATACTGCAGCCCCTCCTACAATAACCTTGTAACCCCCCACAACTCCTTTTATTGTTTAGGACCCCGCAAATTACAACACTGTGAGATTTCAGATTTAAATAGCTGAAATCATGAAATTTATGATTTTTTAAATCCTATGACTGTAAAATTGACCAAAATGGATCGATTTTTGATAAGGCCTTACTTATAAGGCCTGGATGAGTTTACAAAAGAATGCTCTGATATGGTGACTCCAATTTTGAAGTGGCATTAGTGTGGGCATTGTTCTTGTGTCCACTAAAAATATCATATCATGTCAGACCTTTGGCTTTTATGCTTAAAAACTAAAGGCATGATACAGCCCATGGGAAAGTATTGGTATGTTTTGGGTATTAATAGTAAATATTGATAGTATCCAAAATCCCCAATCAGGATTGAAAACCCACAGTGCTGGGTGCTGTACAAACACAGGAAAAATTCCCTGCCCTCATAGGCTTACAAATTTAAAAACACAAACAGAAGAAGGGTAGGGGATGTGGTAATACATACAATCAGTACAGTGAATATGGTGGAGAATTTGCATATCGTTAGTTACGTGTAGACAATTCAAGTGACTCATGATTTTGTTTTACATGTTTTGCTTCTTTTAATTATGATCGCTTATTTCCCTAAAAATCTGACCAAAAAACATAGCTCAGATCAAGATACCCAATGTAATGATTGTTCTTTAACATAAAAAAAGAATCACTGTGGTATTTCTGGGAGATTGCATGCAGTGCTGTAGCTGTGACAGTCCCAGGATATTAGAGAGAGAGAAGGTGGGTGAGGAAATGTATTTTATTGGGCCAACTTCTGTTAGTGAGAGAGACAAGCTCTCACCTTGTCTTTCTGAGAGATTGTAATTCTTAGAGGCTGTCTCTCTGCCTTCTGTCTCAAAATGCACCTGAGGGATGTAGTAATATCCTTACAATACCCTCTCTTTAGTATTGATCTGTTAAAGGGATATTGCCCAAGTCCAATCCCCCTGCTTTTAACAGCCTTTACGCTGACAAGAGAATTTGGGATTTAACAGGATATTGTTTTTGTATTTGAAGGGAAGAAGATAAGACGTACTGGAAGCAGAAGTTTATCCACATTCAGATACATGTGACAGTAGTGCAGGATATCTTAAATCTATTTTATCAAAATGTTTGAGATCTGAGAGGTCACCATTCCCTTGTTAAATGAGCACTGGCAATCTACTAAACATCCATTTGTATTTAATAAAAGCATAATGTTTTGTAATCTGACTGATGTTCATTCAGAACTGAGTCTAAAAATTCAAACACCGCTTTAGTGCTTTCAGTGTAGACTAGCTCTTAGATAAACAGTATGCCTAGGGATTCTGGTTTTTAGTTTAAATTGAAATAAATTGATAAAATAACTCTAACTGGTATATTTTTTTCAAAAGTGTAATGAAATACTCTTGTATTGCTTCCTGTCCGTTCTGTTGATGGTTTACATCTGGATTGCATATAGCAGTAGTATAGTAAGCACTTCTTTTAGGTATGGTTATGGGAGAATACAGGATGTGATCAATAAATCAAATTATTTTAAAAAGATCGACATTTAAAACTTGTTTGGGGTATTGCTAAGGGAAACCTATTTTTGCTCAAATATACGCAGTATCAAATCAAATCTACAGAAGTTAATGTACAGGAAGTAACAAGGCGCTAAATTAGCCAAAACTAAAAAAAGTGAATAGCAATAGTAATCAAAATCATACTTAAGTGTAACCAATTTCTTTTACAACAGCATGTGCAACTTTTCTTCAGGATTTTTTCTAAAGTTAACTTTTTTTTTTAAACAGAAAACTTATTTCAGGAGCTGTGCACACTGTCCAGGCTTTTATCTTGACAGTGGTACCTTTTGGTCTTACAGCTTCCGATTTTGGGAGGGAGTGGAGGGTTTGCAACTTGTTGCAGGTTAAATTGAAAACTTTGTTACATTTCTATTTAATTCATTACAAACTAGGAATACAATAATTTCCCAATTTGGAAATTTTGTATCTGATTCTGATAATTTAGCCGATTTATATGTGTACATATTTAAAGAGGAAAAATTTTCTGAATAATTCTAATAACCAGCCTTCAGTGATAGTTATTTTTAAGTATGGCTGCCTCTTACCCTCCTAACTCCTTCTCCCAATCTCAGATCAACTTTCACACTGAAAATACAGTAGTAAAAGTAAATAAGTGGGTATCGAAAAACTTAGATACCTAACAAGCCACATATGTATTTCACAATAAATAAACTTTCTTACTACTCTTGAATGCTATTCAGTGGCTCTCTTCTCATCTAAAAATAAATGAAGCTAATTAAAATTGGTTTACCATAAAATGGTGGACCGTGGCTCACCACCTTTCATCTGAACGTTTTTCCTTTTATGGAGGCACATTCTCCCCATAAGAGGAACCAAGGGGTAAGGAAGGTGGAATCTCTGAATCTAGCAAATAGCTTTTAAAAGAGGGATGAATGACAGTTCAGTAAAAGTCAGATAAAGAAAAACACTGTAGTTTTATGATTTATGTGCCTTACTGACAAATGTGAAGACAAGTGGTGGTTTTCCTGGTTCCATTATGTCAGTGCCAAAACTCCCGTTGACTTCAGTTGGGTCAGGATTTCACCCAAGATCTCTGCCCTGAAGAGCTTAAATTGGTCGAAGATTCTCAAGTGCAAGCCATGCAGGAAAACTCTTCTTGCTTTTAAGATTTTTATAATTGTATATTTTTTTTTATTTTATTTTTTATTTTGTTTTGTTTTGCCTATAGGCTGGTTCAAGGGCACTGTCCATCTTAGCATATTGTAGCCTCAGATGCCTAAGGAGACTAGAATGTTTTGTTAGCCCCAAACATCTTACATACTAAATTAAAGTCTCATTTCCTTCTCCTTTTTTGTTAATGCAGACAACAAAAAGTAAATTCCAGAACAACTGCAGTAGAGAAATGGCTCTTTGTAGTGTGTGCACAGAACACCTCACGTCATCAGTTAGTCCTCCAGTCTCAGAGGGGAGATTGGGGTGGGTGATGTAAATCTTATGTATCTTCAGGAAATCTGAATTACAAGGCAAGAGATTCCCTCATCTGTAAAGATACAATCAATACAAGATTTTCATTTTTGTAGTGCAAGTAGCTCCAGGGATATCCTGAACTAAAAAGTATAATAGTGAAGAACACTGTAATAATTGTGAACAATGCAAATGTTCACAAAGAAGGAGACCCTATAGCTGCCTGAGAGTGCAAAATGTCTTAAGAGCTAGAAGTTTTTCCTTCATATTTCATGCTGGAGGCACAAGACCAAAAAGGGAGAAACATGAGCAATTCTTCTGGGCAGAAGTACATGGTTAGTAATTATCTCAACTAAGTAAATACCACACCCTATCTGTAGTCCATAACACAAAGGCACAGCCAGCAAAAGATTTCATCACATATCTTATTAGAGACATTTTTTTGGTCTAACATTTTTTACTTTAAATATACTAAAACTTTTTTTCATATTTTGATTGGGGGACTGGTGTTTATAGGCCTTCTGCAAAAAGTGAAGGAGAAGATTAAATGTAGGGCAGACTGGGTCAAGAAGGGGACGATGGAAAGAAAAGCAGGCCGCATTGAAGAAAATAGGTGTGGGAAACTACCCTTTTTCTGTGCTTATAAAACACAGTGCTACCCATACTGTGTGTGTTAGCATAATAGCTAAATTATCTCCCATAAAACAGTGCATATGCAAACAGATTCAAAGATTCTGGATATAGCTTTCCTCTTTTGGCTTTTAATGTAACCTTTTTAAATTGGGTTGCTTTGGAAAGCATTGAACACTGTTTTTAGAAAACACTCACTTTCATATTTTCTATTTTAATGTGGGTGTAGGTTAGTTTATTTGAAGTCTGAAGATTCAAACTTGGTTTAAATTGTCAGTGATAGTGTAGCTCAAGAAGGTGAAGTATGACCATTTCAACCACAAATCTTGATTTTGTGGCTTTCTTAGTTTGATGCATTTGTTTTAATTAACATTTTGGTATCTCATCTTGTTTTTTTGGTACAAGGTTCTAAACCTCCCCTGCTCGTGCAAAGTATTTAAAAGACTTAGACTATGTCTATATTTGGATCTGGGGCTGTGATTCCCAGCTTGAGTAGGCATACTTGCAGTAGTTGTCACTGAGCTAGCATTCTAAAAACAGTAGTGTAGTCACAGCAGCATGGGCAAGCAGCAAGAATGTACTCCCAGGCTCTAGGCAGGTTTGTGTTTAGTATGGCTAGCTCAGTGTGAACTAGCGCAAGTATTTCTGAGTGTAGATATGCCCTTACAGGTAGAAGTTATTATGAAAGCCTGTAAGTTAGCACACATCACCTTGATCGATTGGTCCATCAGCCCTCACAGAGAGAGCGCCGATCACAACACATCATTCGTGTTGTTCTAGCCAGTCCTTCAGCCACCCGCTGACCAGGCTGTCAGTGGCACTGGACACCCGATCGGCATAGCGCACCATAGCCCAGAACCCTTGAGCCATCCGCCAGCCTCAGCCTCCCACGTAGCTGGGATTATAGGCGTGCACCACTGTGCCCGAATAGCATACATGCTTTAACCAAAAAAAAAGTTTGTCTTCATTAATGTCAATATATTCAAAATATGTATATTTCTGAGAATGGTAAAAACTTTGTGAAGTAAATATGTACAACAAATATTTCATGGTTTTCTTTCAATCCTGGTGCCCACTTTTCCTTGGAGAAGGAAATGATCCTTCTATTTCTCTTTCTTCAAGCGTACCCAGAGTGCGATGGAAGTGAGGCTGAACGTTTTCCTTCTAGAGATGTCCATGCAAGCCACCTCAGACATTGGTTCAGTGTCTCCCAGTCACTGTCCCAGAGAGCTGGGATTCTGCTCTGAACTCCTGGTCCACATCCACTCAGAGGTCCCAGTTTTCTGCTACTGTGTGGGCATTGATATCTAAAGGGCTGAAAAGAGCACCACTCCAAAGATGTGCCCAAGGGCAAGTCACCTTTTTCTGCATCTGGCAAGACACTGAAGGGTCATCAGCTATATGGCTCATCTTGGGCTAATACCTGTAAGGCTCATAAGCCTGAAGGCCAATTCTTGTATCCTGGTACTGATGTCTAAGGCAGCACATATGGTATCCTCTAAATCAGCCCTTGGTACAGATCTCTCTGCATCAGCCCTGGCACCAAGTGCCTTGGTACCTGGAACCACAGAACTCAGTGTTCTGTTATTGTAGTGTTGGTACTTTCCACTTCTGTACGGACTACCTCCGTCATACCCACTGCTTTGGCACTTGGTTTCTTGTCACTAAAACCTTTTATATGGTGCCCAAGTGACTTATTGGAGGGCTCAGCCCTGAGTCACCTCTACTACAAAAATGAAGAGAGATGATTGCCAAACCACCAGCATTGGAGTCACTGGTACGCAAGGTTATTTACTCTGTATTTACCTCCTTTATACAAAGGGTACATGTGATAGGACTGCCCCTCCCTGAGAGGATATATATTTCTGCTCTGTCCAGCAAGAGGAGAAAACACTCTCCCACTTGTGATCTGTTCTTTCTCTGGTTAGCTCACTAGGAATCATGGAGGGGTTTTAAGGGAAGAGTCTGAGGCATAGTAGAAAGAGGTTTGAGCTTCAGTGGGACCACCCTACCTGGTACTGCCCATGTGCCCTCTACCGCATTACTCCTACCCCATACCAGCCACAGCCTTATTGATCCCCTGGGGTGTACAACTTTACTCCAGAAAACCTGCTTAATTGACTGTCACAAGGGCTAGATCACTCTTCCCAAAGAGACAAATCAAGCCACCTCCATTGAGCCAGTTGGTTCAGCCACATCTACTTGAGAGGCAGGAGGAAAAAAATGAAGAGGAACATCAGCTGCCAGGGAAACAGCATCCAGTCCCTATTGCAATGTTCTCATCCTTTCCTAACAAGGCTGTGTATTTAGAATAAAAAAATAGCAATAAATTGTTTTTTCCTCTAACATTGTTATGTAGAAGTATTAATGAAATAATTGGAACATGAAGGGGAAAAGCTGACTAATATAGTCAAGCCGCTTAGTTATGACAGTTAATTTTATTACCTCTAAGTAATCTGTAATAGATGAATGTATAGTCCGTTCTCGAATGTCTCTAGTGGAAGTAATTGTACTGTTCTGTTAACTTCTCCCATTGCTAAAATATTCTTGTTATAGGGGACCTGGTTATGACCCCTATATTTAGTTTCCCCATCACTTTCCATTATAAAAAGAGTCTTGCGTCCTTTTCTTTGGGACGTTCTTGCACCTTTATTGTTTTGCAGCAAGTTTTGATATAAGCAGGGGAAATCCGGTGGCTAGAGAAGTGATTTGTTTTTCTTCATACCTTGAAATTTCATTCAGTTTTTGCTGATAGCAAAATTTTTTAAAATGGTTTGTTCCATTCTCTTGCTTGTGCAAGAAAGAAGCCAAAACTGGGCACTTCATCTAATCTAGCGGTTACCCCCACCCCATGGGGGCACAATACAGGGCAGGAAAGCTCCCCCAGCTTTGGGTAGGAAGTAGGAGAGTGAGCCAAGTGGATGCAGCATCAGGATCCAGCAGTCCATCCCCATTTATACTGTATAAGAACATAACGGCCATACTAGGTCAGACCAGTGGTCCACCTAGCCCAGTATCCTGACTTCCAACTGAGGCCAATGTGAGGTGCTTCAGAGGGAGTGAACCGAACACGTAATCATCAAGTGATCCATCCGCTGATGCCTGTTCCCATCTTCTGGCAAACAGAGGCTGGGAACACTTAAGAGCATAGTTTTGCATTCTGGAATAACAGCTCTCTCTTGCTGCTAACTAGCATAGTTAGTCTTGTAGCTCAGTGGTAGCAATCAAATGTGTTGATGTGGTGAAGATCAGACAGGTTTGAACGCTGAACCATGCATGATGGGGTATGTATGTTGTTTTTACTTGTTTTCCTTAACAACAAACAAAACACACCTAGGAAATTGCGTTACATTAAAAGAACATTTATTTTAGTTGCAAAATCAAATACTGAAAGTTTAGAAATGTGAAACTTAAGGTTGGTCATGCAACCTTAATTCTGTCTCTCTTGTGCATTTGCAAATGAAACCGTCTTCAGTTACGCACCCATAGTCCCCTTACTTCCCTGGTGACCCCTGTCTTATTTAGTGTCTGCACAAGGTGTCAAAATTAGATTCCACAGGTCACTGTAAATTTCCTATTTCCTAACTTTAAATATTTGACTTTAAATAACATTTATATATATGTCGCTTTATCGTATGTTAAAATGTTTACCCTAATTTTTAAACTAAACTCTCCCTTGTACATTGCATGTGCATTCCTTTATTATTGTTCTGGTCTTGTTGAACTAAGCATGCTGTGCTCTACAAATAGAAAGGAAAAGTTAGTTCTCATTTGTTATATCATTGTTCCAACATATTTGTAAACAATTGCTTTTTCTTTTTCTGTTGACTAAGCATACCCAATTCATGTAATCTCTCCTGATGAGTCTTATTTTCCAAATTTATCATTTTGTTGCCTTTTGAACTCCCTTCAATATTCTAATATTTACTTACTGGGAATGTTACCATGTGGTAGATATTAGACTATCTGAAGTAACTTCTGAGTAATTTATAATCTAAGCATGTGGACGCTGGTAACCTTTCCTGGATAAAGCCTTCCAAGTACAGAGATTTATTATCAAAATTTGACTAATCTGCTTCATTCTTGAAAGAAAAAACAACATACTACCTTTACTCACCTTGATGATCAGCAATAATCACTTCATAGGTTTAGTATTGTAAATAGTAGGATATAGGATTTTAAATGGTTATTAGATGAAGAAAAAAAATTAGAGAAATAGGCGATTCCCATTTTATGCAGCTAATTTTTCAGCAAGGGCCAGATTCTGCCATCTGTACTGATGTTGAGTAGAAATTTACTTCCAGATTAGTTCTATTGACCTTAGTTGGTCTAATCAAGGAGTAAATTACTGAGCACATGTAGTAAGTATTAGCAAATTAAGGTGCTGTCCACAGAAAAAACTTTTGTAATTGTCACTGTCTCCATTATTTGTATGTTATATTACTGTGGTATTTCAGTTTAACTGATGCAAGGAAATCTTAAATCTCAATCCAAATTTAACATTGTTCTGCAGAATTTGAGGTTACATTCAACATTTTCTAGATTATTTGATTGCACACAAGACTTTTCAAAATGTAAACAACAGTATGCTTCACATTTCAGCATGACAGACTGGAATAACTTAGCATCAACAGAGATACTAATTTACAGATTTCATATTAATCATAGAATATCGGGGTTGGAAGGGACCTCAGGAGGTCATCTAATCCAACCCCCTGCTCAAAGCAGGACCAATCCCCAATTTTTGCCCCAGATCCCTAAATGGCGCCCTCAAGGATTGCCCTCACAACCCTGGGTTTCGCAGGGCAATGCTCAAGCCACTGAGCTATCCTTCCCCCCGAGTAATTAATCAAGTATTAATTATCATGTGTTTTAATACTACTCAGACTTTTCCAAGTAGGAATCAGATGTGGAAGTGCTCTGATTGGAGCCTAATCTTCCTGATTATTCTAAAACCCTACATTTGACCCAAAGCACCAAGTTAAACTTATTAAAAATTAGGGTGTCTCTACACTGGGAAATTGACTGGAATTGCTATAGCTAGCTATACTGGTATAACTCCCTTGTGTGAATGCTCTATTCTGGAATAAAAATTAGTTTATTCCAGTATAGTGTCTAATTGGGGTAGGGATATGTGTTACGTGAACATATCTATAGCAGAGTAAATATTTTGCTACAGCTGTGCTGTTCAGTCTCTCCATGTGGGTAAGCCTTTAATTATAAACACTTAATGGTCACATTGAATACTAACTTTCTTTAAAAACCAAACCAAATCCTCAAGATAGATTCTCTGTAACAGGCGTACTATAATATTACTAGGCAGAGTGGCTGTAGCTGTAATCAAACCTGTGGATTTGGCAAAAACTGCGTGTGTCCCCTTGAAGTTGCATGTGATTCTAAGGCGATGTCTTCACTGCAGAGTTAATCTGGATGATTGGTGCCTGGGTTAATCTAGTCTGGGTTGCACATCCCTGCTGCAAACCCCTATTTGTGCCAGATGTGTGGCTGTGTCCATACTGGTGCTGTACTTACCCATGTGAGATGCTAGGACTTCTGGAGGGATATCCCAGGTCTCTTTGCAATGTCCTGAACTGGGTTACTCTATGAATTTTATGCAATGTATTGTTGGAGAACTTTGTTGTTGTTTCTGGGACCTATGTGGGAATGTTCTTAGTTAGCAAACTCATTAAGTAATCCACCCAAGGTTTGGCTGATTGTCTGATTTCAGATAAATGTGTTCAAATTTTAGGTCTTAGCTTACCTCATCCAGAGGCACACCGGAACCCTGGTGTCTGCATCTGGCCAGCTAACATTGCACTGAGAGGATGACTTCTCAGATTGCATCACTGTTCAAGTACTCTGAAATTTCAGTAGAAATGTAGCAGGCCACATGCAGTGTAGGGTTTAAATGCCAAACTGCTGTATATAAACTGGAAGAAGTCTTCCAGTGCAGAAGAGGGGAGTAGGTAGAGTGAAAGAAAATATGGTCCAGCGAAATTGTGGGATGGCATTGAAGGAGTATCAGCACCCATGTTGATTTAGCCTGCATCTGCATTGCAAAGCAGGTGGTTTACCAGCCCAGGTTAAAGCACAACCCGGTTTCAAGTCTATACCAACCAGGGGTGCCATCTAGAACAGGTTTAAAGCACCACTAAACCCAGGTCAGAGGTTTTTGTGTGTGATTGGTAGCCAGGTTAAGGGCAACATCTGGGTAAGAGTCCAGGCTAACTATTCAGTGAAAACATACCCTAAATGAGTATTGCCACAGTGTGTATTGCCATAGTCTCCACTCTGTCCTCCCTTTTCCAGACACTTTTTGTGTCTTACCTCTTACACAAATCAGCGTATTTATGTATAATTGTTAGTCATTATAGTTCAACTGTATTGTGTAATGTGATTTTTTTTTAAATTCCTAGTTTTGAATGCTGCAAATTTGTGATACCTGAAGTCAGTTGTCAAGTAGCTTTTTATACAGCAATTTTATACAGATAAATGAGTACAGAATTGTAATTTTTTCACAGTGTATTTAAGAGTATCTTTTCTATTCATTTTCTAGGCAAAACCAAAGCTAATTGAGCCAATAGACTACGAAAATGTCATTGTTCAGAAGAAAACACAAATTTTAAATGATGCGTTACGTGAGATGCTACTTTTCCCCTATGATGACTTTCAGGTAATTATTTAACTTCAATTTCACAAAATTTTATTAGTAACGTTACAGACATGACACTGTAGTAGATGAATGGAAAAACCATTAAGTACAGTATTACATTTCTAAAACTAAGGATCTTTCTATCAGCTGGATATTCATGCGTCTTTTTTTTTTTTTTTGGTCTTTATTTTGCCTGATTTTTCTAGTGCAGACTGATGAAGTACTGACACAACTCCACCATTCTTTCAGGATACAGGAGGAGCTTGCTTTCCACTTGAGAGGCAGCTGGTCAGACAGTGGCAGCCCTTATTGCTTTTTAAAACTTCCTAGATACCTTTAGTTTTTTTATGTAGCTGCTAGATTAGGTGCTGTCTGTTGGACCCAAAATATCATGACTAGTTTAAAAATCATAACTTAAATAAAATTTGTGTTTGTTATTTGCTGTCTGGTTTTTTACTCCTTAGGTACAGTTGGGTCACATTTTCAAGCTTTTCTCCATAACAATGAAAGATACAAATTTTCTTTTTTAATGAAAGCTGAGATTCTCATCTAATCACAAGGCTCCAGAGGCTCAGGCTTTTAAGAAAAAACACCAAATGTTGTGGCTTTTGTGATGTAATCAGGAAAATTGGCAACACTGTGTACAATACATGGAGATTCTCTTTTGCAAAAGGAGTAAGTTACCATTGAGCAGAGAGAGGCACTACAGAGACCTATATATGAATGTTTTATCTCTATAATTTTTTTCTTTAGATGTCATAAGTTTTGTGTAGAGAGCATAGTAGCCAATAAATGTTTTCTAAAAGTAAAACCATATACATAACTAGAGAAAAAGAGTACAATCATAGGACTGGAAGGGACCTCAAGAGGTCATCAAGTCCAGTCCCCTGCACTCATAGCAGGACTAAATATTATCTAGACTATCCCCGATAGGTGTTTGTCTAACCTGGTCTTAAAAACCTCCAATGACAGAGACTCCACAGCCTCCCTGGTAAGTTCTAGTGCTTAACCAACCTGGCAGGAAATTTTTCCTAATGTCCAACCTAAACTGCCCTTGCTGCAATTTAAGCCCATTGCTTCTTGTCCTTTCCTCAGAGGTTAAAGAGAATAATTTTTCTCCCTCCTCCTTGTAACAACCTTTTATGTACTTAAAATCTGTTTTTGTCCCCTCTGGCTTCTCTTTTCCAGACTAAACAAACCCCATTTTTTCAGTCTTCCCTCATAGGTCAAGTTTTCTAGCCCTTTAATCATTTTTATCGCTCTTCTCTGGACTTTTTCGAATTTGTCCACACCTTTCCTGAAATGTGACACACAGAATTGGACACAATACTCTAGGTGAGGCCTAATCAGCGTGAAGTAGAGCAGAAGAATTACTTCTTGTGTCTTGTTTACAACGCTCTTGCTCATACATCCCAGAATGATGTTTGCTTTTTTTGCAACAGTTACACTGTTGATGGAGATTTACCTGGTGATCCACGATGACATCCAGATCCCTTTCTGCAGTATTCCTTCCTAGGCCGTCATTTTCCGTTTTGTATGTGCGCAACTGATTGTTCCTTCCTAAGTGGAGTACTTTGCATTTGTCCTTACTGAATTTCATCCTATTTTCTTCAGACCATTTCTCCAGTTTGTCCAGATAATTTTGAATTTGAATCCTATCTTCCAGAGCACTTGCAACCCCTCCCAGCTTGATATTGTCCACAAACTTTATGTGTACTCTCTATGCCATTATTTAAATCTGATGAAGATATTGAACACAACTGGACCCAGAACTGATCCCTGTGGGACCCTACTTGATATGCTCTTCCAGCTTAACAGTGAACCACTGATAACTACTCTCAGGGAATGGTTTTCATACCAGTTATGCATCCACCTGATAGTAGCTCTGTCATAAATATAAAGGGAAGGGTAAACACCTTTAAAATCTCTCCTGGCCAGAGGAAAAACCCTTTCACCTGTAAAGGGTTAAGAAGCTAGGATAACCTCGCTGGCACCTGATCAAAATGACCAATGAGGAGACAAGATACTTTCAAAACTGGAGGGGGAAGAAACAAAGGGTCTGGGTCTGTCTGTGTGATGCTTTTGCCAGGGACAGAACACGAATGGAGTCTTAGAATTTAGTAAGTAATCTAGCTAGATATGCGTTAGATTATGATTTCTTTAAATGGCTGAGAAAATAAACTGTGCTGAATGGAATGGATATTCCTGTTTTTGTGTCTTTTTGTAACTTAAGGTTTTGCCTAGAGGGATTCTCTGTTTTAAATCTAATTACCCTGTAAGGTATTTACCATCCTGACTTTACAGAGGTGATTCTTTTTACTGTTTCTTCTATTAAAATTCTTCTTGTATGAAACTGAATGCTTTTTTCATTGTTCTTAAGATCCAGGGGTTTGCGTCTGTGTTCACCTATGCAAATTGGTGAGGATTTTTATCAAACCTTCCCCAGGAAGGGGGTACAAAGTTTTGGTGAGGATTGTGGGGGGAAAGACGTTTCCAAACAACGCTTTCTCAAAAATAAACCTGGTTAGACATTTGGTGGTGGCAGTGGAAGTCCAAGGGCAAAAGGTAAAATAGTTTGTACCTTGGGGAAGTTTTAACCTCAGCTGGTAAAAGTAAGCTTAGGAGGTTTTCATGCAGGTCCCCACATCTGTACCCTAGAGTTCAGAGTGGGGAAGGAACCTTGACAAGCTCCATCTAGGTTGCATTTCCCTAGTTTGTTTGAGATGGTCATGTGTGACAAGGCATCTCTTCACTGGCAATATTAAAGCGCTGCCATGGCAGTGCTTTAACATGGCTTGTGTAGTTGCAGCATAGGGCTGGGAGAGAGTTCTCCCAGCACTCTAAAAAAAACCACCTCAGCTAGGGGAATGGCTACCACCACTAGGAGCGCGTCTCCCAGTGGTGGTGCACTGTCTACAGTGGCACTTTACAGCTCTGAAACTTGCAGCGCTCAGGGGTGTGTTTTTTAACACCCCTGTTGGAGAAAGTTGCAGTGCTGTAAAGTGCCAGTGTAGACAATCCCACAGTATCAAAAGCCTTACTAACGTCAAGATATACAGTACCACATTTACTGCTACCTCCTATCCACAAGGCTTGTTATCCTGCCAAATAAAGCTCTTAGGTTGGTTTGACACAATTTGTTCTTGACAAATCCATGCTGACTGTTACTTATCACCTTATCTTCTAGGTGTTCGCAAATTGATTGCTTAATTATTTGCTCCAATATCTTTTTGTGGGTACTGAAGTTAAACTGACTGGTCTGTAATGGTGACTTCCAAAGGTCCTCCACCAGTATTACCCTCCTGCAGTCTAAGGTTTTTTGTCCTATGTGTGGATTTATGGTGGTTCTATTGAGAGGAATTTGGGTTTTTTTATAAGAAGCTTTTACAGTGTATATCGTCACCAGCTGTGGGATACTGTTCTCTCTCCATATGAAACTATTGTATTACATTTAGGGACCAGAACTGCCAACCAAGTAGGTGAAAATAAACATATTTTTTACATTCAAATTTGGCAATCATTACTATTTATCTGAGAGCGCCAATAGTCCTATATTCTACTAACTTTTGACATTTTTTTCCCATTTATTCTGTAGCCTATTTAATAGCTTATCTGGAGGTTCACTGAAAATTATTGGACCCAGTTGTGCTTTTCTAGTATCTTCTGTCATATGCCCCTTTATTCCCAGGAGCAATATGGGAACAAATCCATGCTTCTCCACTAAGAGTTCTCTACAGATCCCCATTCTGGGAAGCATGTCCCTCTGGTTCAGTGAGCTGCAGGCTATTTTGAAAGCCGTGATTGTTGGGGGGCCTCATGCATGTTCAGACAGCTAAGTGTTTGGTGCAAGTTATGTAAGGGACAGTAGTCCCAAAGACCCATACTTCTACTTCTGTAAGTAGTTGGCTTCAGAACCATTGCTCTGTTCATCTGCAGTATGCAGCTGCTCTACCTTTTTTTCTGTTTCATTAGCTCTAGTATTCTATACAATATCACACAAAACGTTAAAGTTTGCTCAACTATATTTCTTCACAAGACCAAAAACGCTAAATCAGGAAAATCCTAAAACAAAGATCACTTGGCTGTGAATGATACACTTCTTTCCAAATTCTAGACTGCTGCCATCATGACGCTTAACCACACCATCACACTAATACCATGTGCTAAAGCAGGAATTCAGATTTTTCATCTGGCCTGCATTGGTGCCTGCACACTCTTCTACATTAAAAAAGACCAAAATTAGCAGTTCTTCCTATGTGACAGCTTCAGAAGGACCAAAAAAATTGGGTTTCCTTCATTGCAAGGCATATTTTTATGCTGTTCTGACCATTCAGATTGCTAACCGTGAGGAGGCAAATGTTCAAGTAAATTGTATTCCTGGAGTAGGAATCTCCTTCTTGGACCACCTCCCGAAGGAGCAATATAGAGAAGTGAAACCAATTTTAAGAGCATTTCTCCAAGCATTCTTTGAGAGTTGTGGTTAGGTCAGTTAGAACAGTTTTGTCTTTCTTACACTCTTAATTTCAGACCTCTTGGCCCATCCTAAGAAATTTAGGCCAGAGTATCCAATCTGCTGTTTGAGAAACATGACCTCTTTAGTCTTCCTTTTGAGAACAAAGTGACAGTAAGGTCTTAGGGTCTCTCCTTTCCTTAGGATTCCAGGGTCAAATCCCATCAGAAAACTGCTAAAGGGTGTGTCTACACTGCATCTGGGAGCAAACCTCCAAGCCCGGGAAGACAGACTTGCGCTAGCTTGGCTTTAGCTAGCATGCTAAAAATAGCTGTATGCACATTGTGGCACATGCAGTAGCTTGGGCTAGCCACCCCAACTTGAACCCACTCGATCTCCTGTGTCTGAACTCAGGTCGTTAGCCTGAGCTGCAAGCAGTGCCACAATATCCATACTAAGAAAAGGAGGACTTGTGGCACCTTAGAGACTAACAAATTTATTTGAGCATAAGCTTTCGTGAGCTACATCGGATCTGATGAAGTGAGCTGTAGCTCACGAAAGCTTATGCTCAAATAAATTGGTTAGTCTCCAAGGTGCCACAAGTACTCCTTTTCTTTTTGCGGATACAGACTAACACAGCTGCTACTCTGAAATATCCATACTGCTATTTTGAGTGCTCTAACTTGAGCTGAGCTAGTGCAAGTCTGTCTATCTGGCCTAGGAGGCTGACTCCCAGCTATGGTGTAGACACCCTCAGGTGTCAGTTACATCAGACCACCATATGAAGGAAATCTTAGACCATCTGTGTCTCCTTACACAGCACCTGTCAATTAGCATAGTAGCTGAGCACTTCTTTGGCTCCCCCTACAATATCCAGTAGTACTTCATGCTAGATCTGGCAGTGCTGTGTGTTAGCAAAAGAGCCTTTTAAACTGAGAAATAGAATAGGGAAGATGGGAACAGAAGATCTGCCACACTGGATCAGACACATGATCCATCTAGACCAGTGGTTCTCAAACTTTTTTTTCCGTGGACTACTTGAAAATTGCTGAGGGTCTTTGCAGTCCACTTAATGATCTTTCCAAATGTTGTCTGTACCATTAGCTAACTATTGTAAAGTGCTTTGGATAAAAGTGCTATATAAAAAAAACTTAATAATTAACATTTTTTTGTTCTACAGATAAAAGCACACAACTCTTTAATATCAGTAGTCTTACCTTTCTAATGCAATGGCTGTGCTCTCTCTCCCCTGCTGCAGCAGCCACAGCCCTGGAGCTGGGGAAAGTCGCCTCTTTCTCTGGCCGCCACAGCCCTGCATGTCCCAAATTCCCCCCACCCCCTCTTCTCACCCCACTGCCCCTTCCCATCTACACCCTATTCTCCCCAAGGCCACCACCTCAGTTTACATGTGAGTATTCTCCAGGGTCCAGGCACCACAGTTGGAGAACCTCTGATCTAGACCACTGTTCTGTGTCTGACAGTGGCCAGTATCAGGTTCTTCAAAGGAAGGTGTAAGAAATCTCCCAGTGCCTTGTTGTTGGAGATTGGCCTATACTTGGAAGCATGAGATTTCATCTCTTCCAAAATGTATTAGCATTAACAACGGTAACTCTCTAAATATTCTTATCTGCATAAATGTCAATCCCTTCTTGAATCTATTTAAATTCTTGGCCTCAACAACATACCAAGCAGTGAATTCAATAGCTTATGTATTGTGTAAAAGTAAATTAAATTAATTTCCTTCGATCGGTTTTGTATTTGCCACATTTCAATGTCATTGAAAGTCCCTTTGCTGTTGTGTTATGAGACAGGGAGAACAGAAGCTCCTGATCTGTCTTCTCTATACCATTCATTATTTTATGTATTTTTATCATGTCCTCTCTTATTTGTCTGCTTTCTAAATTAAACCTATTCTTTTCAGTTTCTTCACTGATTTATTCCCCCAGCCCTTAATCATTTCTCCCCTTCTTTGAACCCTCCTTCTTGAGATGCAGTGCCTGGTAACACACACACTGTATTCTAAATGAGGCCACATTGATTTAACTAATGGTGTTATATTTTTCCATATTCTCCATCCTGTTTCTAATGTATTTTACCATCTTGTTTGTGTTATTTGGTGGCAGCTACACAATGAGCTGTCAAAAGATGCTCAGGTCCCGTTCCTGAGGCAATGCAGTTAAGAGAGCCATGTTAGTCTGTATCCACAAAAACGAGGAGTCCGGTGGCACCTTAAAGACAAACAGATTTATTTGGGCATAGGCTTTCATGGGTAAAACTCACTTCAGATGCCTGGAGTGAAAATTACAGATGCAGGCATTATTATACTGACACATGAAAAGAAGGGAGTTACCTCACAAGTGAAGAACCAGTGTTGACAGGGCCGATACAATCAGGGTGGATGTAGTTCACTCCCAATAATTGGTGAAGAGGTGTCAATTCCATGAGAGGCAAAGTTGCTTTTCATAGAATTGTAGAATCATAGAATAACAGAGTTGGAAGGGACCTCTGGAGGCCATCTAGTCCAACCCCCTGCCCAGAGCAGGACCAATCCCAACTAAATCATCCCAGCCAGGGCTTTGTCAAGCCTGACCTTAAAAATATCTAAGGAAGGAGATTCCACCACCTCCCTAGGTAACGCATTCCAGTGTTTCACCACCCTCCTAGGGAAAAAGTTTTTCCTAATATCCAACCTAAACCTCCCCCACTGCAACTTGAGACCATTACTCCTTGTCCTGTCATCTGCTATCACTGAGAATAGTCTAGATCCATCCTCTTTGGATCCACCTTTCAGGTAGTTAAAAGCAGCTATCAAATCCCCCCTCATTCTTCTCTTCCGTAGACTAAACAATCCCAGTTCCCTCAGCCTCTCCTCATAAGTCATGTGTTCCAGTCCCCTAATCATTTGTGTTGCCCTCCGCTGGACGTTTTCCAATTTTTCCACATCCTTCTTGTAGTGTGGGGCCCAAAACTGGACACAGTACTCCAGATGAGGCCTCACCAATGTCGAATAGAGGGGAACGATCACGTCCCTCGATCTGCTGGCAATGCCCCTACTTATACAGCCCAAAATGCCATTGGCCTTCTTGGCAACAAGGGCACACTGTTGACTCATATCTTGACATCTGATTTGTGTCCATTGATTCTTTTACGTAGAGACTGTCCAGTTTGACCAATGTACATGGCAGAGGGGCATTGCTGGCACGTGATGGCATATAATTATAACATTCATAAACCAGTCGGAGAACACTTCAGTCTCTCTGGTCACGCGATTACAGACATGAAAGTTGCTATATTAAAACAAAAAAACTTCAAATCCAGACTCCAGCGAGAAACTGTTGAATTGGAATTCATTTGCAAATTGGATATAATTAACTTAGGCTTGAATAGAGACTGGGAGTGGCTAAGTCATTATGCAAGGTAACCTATTTCCCCTTGTTTTTTCCTAACACCCCCCCCCCCCCCCAGACATTCTTGTTAAACCCTGGATTTGTGCTGGAAATGGCCCAACTTGATTATTGTACACATTGTAAGGAGAGTGATCACTTTAGATAAGCTATTACCAGCAGGAGAGTGGGGTGGGAGGAGGTATTTTTTCATGCTTTGTGTGTATAAAAAGATCTTCTACACTTTCCAAAGTATGCATCCGATGAAGTGAGCTGTAGCTCACGAAAGCTTATGCTCAAATAAATTGGTTAGTCTCTAAGGTGCCACAAGTACTCCTTTTCTTTTTGTATACTTTTAATTTCCTTGATAGTATTTACTGTTTGAAGGCAGTGAATTAATTCTTTGTGTCGTCTTCACTGCAGAGGATGTCAGGGAGATTCCCACACCTGAGACATTGTTTTTAAGGTGACAGATCTGAGGAACTGTCCCAGATTGAGGTATTAGTAGAGGAGGTTTTGGAACAAATTGATAAATTGAAGAGTAAGAAGTCACTAATACCATATATTGAGAATATTCTGAAGGAACTCAAATTGCAGAACTACTAACTGTGGTAGTAAACTATTGCTTAAATCAGCTTCTGTATCAAATGGCTGGAGGATAGCCAATGTAAAGCCAATTTTTAAAAGAGGTTCTAGAGACAATGCTGGCAATTTTAGGCTGGTTAATTGAACGTCCGTATCAGGCAAATTGGTTGAAACTATAGTAAAGAACAGAATGATCAGATAGAGATGAACACGATATGTTGGGGAAGACTCCTCATGGCTTTTGTAAAGGGAAATCATACCTCACCAATCTATTAGACTTCTTTGAGGGTGTCAACAAACGTGGACAAAGGTGATCTAATGCATATAATATACTTGGACTTCCAGAAAGCCTTGGACAAGGTCCCACACCAAAGACTCCTAAGCAAGGAAAAGAATCATGGGATAAAAGGGAAGGTCCTCTGATGCATCAGTAACTGGTTAAAAGATGGGAAACAAAGGGTAGGAATAAATGGTCAGTTTTTACAGTGGAAAGAGATGAATAGTGGGGTCCCCCGAAGATCTGTAGTGGGACCAATGTTGTTCAACATATAAATGATTTGGAAAAAGGGGCTAACAGCAAGACGGCAAAGTTTTCAGATGGTACAATATTACTCAGGATAGTTAAGTCCAAAACTGACTGTAAAGAATTACAAAAGGATCTTCCAAAACTGGGTGACTGAACAAGAAAATAGCAGATGAAGTTCAGTGTTGGTCAGTGCAAAACGATACACCCTGAGAAATATAATTCCAACGATACCGACAAAATGATGGGATCTAAATTTGCTGTTACTACTCAAGAAAGATCTTGGAGTCATCGTAGATAGTTCTCTGAAAACATCTCAATGTGCAGTGGCAGTCAAAAAAAACTAGCAATGTTAGGAACCATTAGGAAAGGGATAAGACAGAAAATATCATAATGGCACTATGTAAATCCATGGTATTCCCACATCTTGAATACTGCATGCAGTTCTGGTCACCTGTTGAGGGGTTCAGTGTCTGTGCCCAGCAGCGCCACCCAGTAGTGAGAGTCTGTGGGGCTGGTGGTAGGGGAACCCAGATCCACCATGCTCTACTGGTTTCTGACCCAGGGTCCTGTGCCTGGCAGTTAGATATTCAGCCTGAGGTGGACACCTGCCAAACCTGCTCCCTGGGTCATTTCCTACCACAGCCTCTTCCCCTCCAAAGTTACAGCAGAGTCTTCTTATGGATTCACCAAGTGTGAAGGTTCTCTTTGGTAGATATCTGGATGCTCTTCCCCATCAGTTTCAGCCTACTCTTCCGGTCTCTATAGGGGCCTTTGGCATCTGTCTGCCAAAGTGGGGTCAGCTCCAGGCAGAGTGGAGCTCCTGCAGCCTGTCTGCAGGAGCTAACAGCGTAGGACTGCTCCCTTGCTCTGTCTGTGATGACTGGTCTGGGCCGCTGCCTTTTGAGCTTTGCTTCCATTGTGCGCATATCCAGCAGGTGCGGCTTGGTGGGGCCTTTTGGGCCCAGAGTTTCCCGTTTAACCCTTTGTTCCCCAGTGTGGAGCTTATACATCATATCATATCCCCTGATACACCTCTACCCTGGTATAATGCGATCTGATATAACAGGAATTCGGATATAACGCGGTAAAGCAAAAATGGTTTTCTGTCTCGTCTACAACATACAGTACTTTTATTCTGTTTAATCCCATTTTATACATTTAATGATTACCGTGTACATATTCAGTATGTATGTTTTTACAAGCCTGCCTTGGATCGAAAGTCAAAACACAAAGCCGAGCGCATTTACAACATTTTTAAACTTTCACTCCAATCTTCATTGCATAAAAAACAGTCTTGTCTGCAAGTCTTAATTAAAGTTATAATATTGACAGTTTAAATCCGTTGATAGTTTAAAACCATTGAAAATTTAAATTTGTTTTGTGGACAACAAAACCGTGTGCGAGGTGGTAGCTAATTTTCAACGGCTGTTATAATTAAACGGCCTTTGTATTTATAACCATGACTAATTGATCAAAAAGGAGAGTTCAGTCTAACTTTGTCGTTGACTAACCTGCTGCCGCCTTGCCAGTTTAAAGTTGTTACAAAACCATCCGTGGTCGGCGCCTCAGCTCTGAAAATGTGGCTTGCAGCAAATTACATACCTGCAGTACATTGTCTGTACAAATGTGCTTATATCCAAGTGGTGGAACGAATGTGCAACAATGAGATGGCAGGGGTAAACGTATGTTGCCTGCCCATGGTCCCATTAGGCGTTCTCCTCTCTCCTGCCTATTTTAATCTTGTTTCTAAATTGTGTGCAGTATAGACTAAGCTTAAGTGGTCTCACTGGTTGTATTTTGGAAACATTGTAATTCTGCATTGACATTTTCTAAACAATTAAAAAAATTGTTAGCGTTAATATTAAAATACCATTGACGTGATGGCAAGTAGTTCACAGCCACGGAAACAAAAGGCATGGACAGTCAAAGAAAAATTGGAAGCTTTGGACAGACTGAAATCAGGAATGAGCCAAGCAAAGGTCTCAAAAGAACTAGGAGTAGGGGAATCAACATTAAGAGGGTGGATCAAAGATGAGGAAAAATTACGATCAATGCTCATTGAACTGGATGAAAGTGAGAAGACCTGGAAAGGAAGCGCCTAAAAACTGCCCAGGATAACCAACTGGATAGAGCAGCATTTACGTGGTTTACCCAAGAACACTCCGATGGCACACCAATTTCCGGTGACTTTATAAGGAAGCAAGAGGAGAAATTGAAGAAAGATCTCGATTTTTAGACACTCGGGCGAGGATGCTTCTGCACATCAAGGTAACGTATTTAAAGCTAGCAGTGGATGGCTTAATCGTTTTAAAAAGCATCATGGCATTTGGCAAGTCACAATTGCAGGAGAGACGTGCTCCGCAGATATAAAAGCTTGTGATGAATACCTGCTAGAGTTACAAAAGATCATCATCGAGGGTGGCTATGCTTCGGAGCAAATCTATTACGCTGATGAAACTGGCTTACTTTACCATATGCTGCTGGATAGAACACTTGCTTCTAGGACCGAAGAACAAAAGGCTGAAGGTTTTAAGGTGATAAAAGAGAGAGTAACCATACTTTTCTGCGTGAATAAAACTGGTTCACATAAAGTTAAACCTCTGTGCATAGGCAAATCCAGGTCACCGAGGGCTTTCCACCATAAGAATATGGATTTGCTTTCATTCATCTCCATTCAAAAAATGCCTGGATGACCTCGGATGTTTTCGAGGAATGGTTTAATAAATATTTTGTACCAGCTGTCCGGAGCCACCTATGCAGACAAAACCTGGAGCCAAAGGCATTGCTCCCACTTGACAACTGTACCGTCTGTCAACCCCTCAGCTGAGTCCTTAACCAGCAAAGACGGGAAGATAAAGGTGAGCTACCTTCCTAAGAACACAATGTCCAAAGTACAGCCCCTTGGTCAAGGCATTATAGCCACATTTAAAATGAACTATCGTAAAGCCTTAGTAAAGAAAATTGTTGAGGACAACAGTAGCATAACAGATGTAATCAAGAAATTGAATTTGTTGGATGTATTTAACTTAGGCAAGACAGCCTGGCTAGGAATCACTCCATCAGTGATAGAGAAATGTTGGTATCGTGGTCTCAAAAGTGCTTTTGTCACTGAAAGCAGCGACAACCAAGATGAGGAAGACAAAGATGAGAACAACTTCGAAGCTTTTACGGCAGAAGAGGCCATAGAGGCAGAACGAGTTTACAGGGAACTTATGGCTCAAAGTGGGATAGCTGACGTTCAAGAGTGGATGGAGGTGGATGCTATGTGTCCAACCTATGAACGACTTAGAGATGTAGATATAATTCATAATGTTGTCCCTCAACCACTTGGTGCCTCAGAAAATGTGTCTAACCCTGAGGATAGTGATGAAGAACCCTCGGAGCCACCGCCCAAAGCTTCTGATGCGGTTGCAGGGTTAGAGATTGGTCTTAAGTGGCTAAAAAGCCAGGATGTGGATAGACTGCAAATACTGCAGTTAAAATCCATAATTGACCTGGCAAAGAAGAAGGCTCGCAGTAGCATGAAGCAACAAAGGATAACAAGTTTTTTTTTGTTTTTTTTTTTTAAATTAGAAAAATTTTAAGGGGTGCATCTTAAATAAGAAAGCATCTTGTACACCAAAAAAAGGTATTTACCATTTTATCAATGTCTCTAAAACCTGATTACTTTACCTTTTTTAGCTTCATTTTAACCTTTTCTATAAGTAAAAACTCCCATCTCCAAAATGTTTTCAAACTATTTAATAGTTAACAGTTCATATTACTTAACAATCTACGTATAACATAGTTGGCTAAGTGACAAAGTGGCCCATGCTCCTATTTGCTAAAATACCAAAATCCTTTTTTACAACAATTTGTAAGGATGTGTAATTAAAAGCGTTTTGATATTTTATGTGAATTTTGCATTTTCCTGAGCATTACATGCAGACCAAACAATTTATGTATGATGAAACCCAGCCCACATGGTTGCATTTAGCAGTGTTTAGTACCTGTGCTGTTAATACGCTGTATCTTTTAAGTAAGCTTATAAAAGCTTATTGTTGTAATTAAAGAAAGGAGATACAATTTAACTGTTGTAGAACAGATTTATTTACTGCATACACCGTGTTAGTTCTAACAAAAATGATTTGCTGATTTTTAACGGAAATGCTCGAGGCCAAAGCAAGTTCAATATAACGTGGTTTCACCTATAACCCGGTAAGATTTTTTGGCTCCCGAGGACCGCGTTATATCGGGGTAGAGATGTATCTAAAACAATATACAATGTATTAGAATTCGAAAAAGTACACAGAAAGGCAACAAAAATCATTAAGGGTATGGAACAGCTTTCATATGAGGAGAAATTAAAAGACTCGGACTGGTCAGCTTAGAAACAAAATGACAAAGGAGGGCGTTATAGTGGAGGTCTATAAAATCATGAATGGTGTGGAGGTCAAAAAGGAAGTGTTTACCCCTTCACATAACACATGAACCAGGGGTCACCCAATGAAATTAATAGGCAGCAGATTTTAAACAACATAAGGAATACTTCATCATACCAGTCAACCCCTGGAACTCATTGCCAGGGGATGTTGTGAAGCCAAAAGTATAACCGGCTTAAAAAAATTAGATAAGTTCATAGGGAATACGTCCATCAGTGGCTATTATCCAAGATGGTCAGGGATGCAACCGCATACTCTGGGTGTCACTAAGCCTCTGAGTACCAGAAGCTGGGATTTGGACGCCAGGCAATGGATCACTTGATAATTGCCATGTTCTGTTAATTCCCTCTGAAACATCTGACATCAGCTACTGTCGGAAGACAGGATACTGGACTAGGTAGACCATTGGTCTGACCCAGTGTGGCCATTGTTATGTGAGCCCAGTAGTTCCATGTGAGCATAAAGTACATATATTCCCCCCCCCCCCCATCCCCAAAATAGAAAGTGTTTTAGGTAGTTTAGTAAACCCTTCTCTTTTTTTTTGGTAAAGGCCAAATTTTGGTTGTAATAGTTGTTGTATCAGTCCATCTGTACCATTAACACAGTAGATTTAACCTCTCTTTAAAATCACTCAAATCTGTCTCATACTCTACTATTCTTCAGGAACTGTGGGACTGATCCAAAGCCCACAGAAGTAAATGGGACAGTTTCAATGGGCTTTGCATTTGGCTTATATTATTCTCAGTTTCTTTTAAAACCAAAACAAACAAATCTAGTAAAACCACAAACACAAAAAGAAGTGCAGTCCATGTTCAGGGTGCAAATTATATTGTACATTAAACAATTACAGTATCAGTCACTTCCTAGCTACACTTATTTACAGATCCAGACTAACACGGCTACCCTTCTGATTCTTTACACTTATTTAGTTACTTAATGTTAATGTTTAAAAAAAATCAAATATTTCTCTTCATTATAGGTTTTAAGACAGTTCTCTCTGTCATATTATTCCTCTGCAGATTCTTTGCTCTTCTTTTTTTGGTAAGAGATGCTGTGGTTGGTTGGATTCAACTTCAGAATTAAAATCAGGATTTGAGACCAGAGGTCAGCTTGAGATACATGCTGCTTTTTTGTTCTCCAGAATCTAAGCTTTCATTTAAAAAAAAACCAAAAAAAAAACCTGTTTGGTTATGGTTACTGAGAGATCCTCAAAAAAAAATTGTGTAAATGTGTATCTACATTTGCAGAACCCCCAAAAATGACTAAGGCATTAAGTGCCTCATTCATCTTAATGGGTACTAAGTCAGATTCCCAGAGATAATACTTTAAATATCAATATTATTAGCAATTTCAGTGCTTCAGCACATTTTAGGTATGTTTGTATAAAGGTGCTTTATTGTTCAGGGAATTTTATCTTTTGTGCTTCAATTCGTTTTGTCAATATAATTCAGAGCGACAGGGACTGGATTTCATTACATTTTACTTGTCTTTTATTTGATTGAAGTTCTCAGACTATTTTTTGTCATTAACAGACAGCATTATTGAAACGTCAGGGTCGATATATATGCTCTACTGTTCCTGAAAACGCAGAAAAGGAAGCTCAAACCTTGTTTGTAACTGAGGTACCATTTATATTTTTGTGTGTGCGCGCGCGCATGTAACTAGTTAAGTTATCTACTTGTTTCCGTAGATTAAATTTCAATGGGGCTGAAAAAATTTACCCAATACTTATTGGCATCTAGTTCTTAAAAAAGACAGGGGTCCCCAGATGGGTTTAAAGGCAGAAACTCTGTGATCCCTCTCTTAGCTGCTGGAAATGAGGGGTGATGTCTTAGCATCTTACATGGGAGCAATCTTTCGTATCAGGTATGGCTAATAGGAGTCTGCAACTTCTCACCCTGTCTCCTCTCTTGGCTCTTTTGGGTTGTTGGGCACTTTTCCCTTCCTCCCTTCTGTCTCACCGCTGTGTAGTTCCTCACAGTTTTCCCATCCACAGCAAAGTGAAATTGGCAGGATTCCGGTCAGTGTTGCTGCTTCAGAATAACATTGGGAAGGAACTATGGAGCTGATCAGAGACTGGTTAATTTCACTTTGTTGCTGATGACTTCCAACTATTGACCAGAAGAAACTTTATTTGCCGCTGGCAAGGCCAGTTTTCAAGTATTTATATCGTAGTAAAATTGGTGGTAATTATACTGTTTTAGGAACAAGTTCAGGGCACAGAAAAGCCCTCACAAACCTTTGTGTTTTGTCCCTAAGGTCTGAATATTTTGGATCTGTCAGCTATTTATATCTTCTGTTCTTTGCAAATGAGACTTATGTATGGAGTATGTCACAGTAGAGTATATTTGGTGGTGGGGGGCTGGTGTGCATGAGTTAAATCATGAATTTTAATGAAACATCTAATTTATACACACTTTAAAGAATTATTGCCTAGTAAATGTTGACTTTGTATTTTACAAACAATGTATACAACTGCACTGGAAATATGGAGTACATTTGCGTGTGAGTGTGTGTTCATATGATGTCTAAAAACTTCAAGTATTGTATAATATTGTCTCTTGCAAGATACTTGAATGTTTTTTATGCTACTTCTGCTAAAACCAAGATAAATTTGTCTGTTAGTTACAGCAACATGGGTGGAGTAAAATGATACTTCCTGTGATCTGGTCCAGAACAGAATGACATAATTGCTTTTCAACAGCTGCAAGCATGCAGTTTAGATTCAAAACACTCTTTTAGTTTGGGTTAAAAATATAAAATTGAGTACTTACAATCATAACATAGATTTTAGTTCTTCCAGGATAGAAAGTACTGAGTTGATCCTGCTATTTTGATAGTACATGTGTATTTTTAGGCTAAATATACTAAAGATGTTTTATCATGTTGTTTCCACCTACATTTAGCTTCTTTGCTTCTCAGGAACTTGGAGGTGATGTTTTTATTTCAGATGACTAGTCTATTATTTTCTGAATTTATAAGTTCCTTATGCTTTTAGCATTTGTTTCCAGCAACTAGTTCATTTGACATAAACACACTTTCGTTTGTTCAGCTTCTGAATCTGAACATTCACCATACTGGTAAGATAAATTTAATGTTTAACAAAAGAAAGAAAATGTGACATGCACAGAATAAACATTTATAATGCATTTGAACTTGCAGTGCTTTCCAGGTAACTATAATAGTTCACAAATAACTGTAATTTAAGAGAGCCGTTACATGTATTTAAGGAATGCTTTGAGCTAAACTTACTTAATTTGATGTATTGTGGCATTTGTTTCCATTGAAATAGTGCATCAAAACCTACAACTCAGACTGGCATATTGTTAATTATAAATATGAAGACTACTCAGGAGAGTTTCGACAGCTTCCAAAGTGAGTAAATTATCTGATACTGTTACAGATTTTGAAGTTGCAGAAAAACTTTATACATATTTTTATGACATATTGGGTCATAAAAAGGTCATTTCATGTAATATAGAACCTCAGATCTAGCCTACCAGTGTTAATACTCTGTACTGTACCCTGAGGTTTTCAGGGTGGAATTCATATTGGTTAATTTTTTTTAGCCTTTTGAAGATATAAAAAGCTGTTGAAATGTTATCTGGAAAAATCAATAATCATAATAAAGCTGCCTTGGCAATTGTGGGATAACAAGAAGAAGAACTTGGATTACTGATAATGTAAACATAAAACTGATCATTAAAATATGGTGTGAGTTGTTTTACGCTACTGTGCCAATATACAGTCTTTTCAGCATTGATGGCAGCTTGAACAACTTTTCACACGTTTGGCACAGAACCTTTATATTTCTCTCTCTCTCTCTCACACACACTTAACAGAGAATGAATGCAATTTTTTTTTGTTTGTAGAGCATTGTAAGAATACACAGCATTTAAAAACACAGACAAAAGATGTTTGAAGTCTGCATGGAAAGGAGTATTAATGAAAGACAGGCATTGCTTTTCTGAAACTAGGATTTTGTCTCTTTCCATCTTTGTGGTGGAGACACACATTTTCTAGGATGGAGGTTTAAAGTAAAGAGATCAGTTCCTCTTCCTGAAATTGCCTGTGGAGAGGCTCACAGATGTTGCATGCCTCACAGGTCCTGAACCATTTAAAAGCAGGTAACCGATGAGGTCATGCGCCTATGTCAACTATAGCTCAGTGGTTTGAGCATTGGCCTGCTAAACCCAGGGTTGTGAGTTCAATCCTTGAAGGGGCCATTTAGGGATCTGGGGCAAAAATTGGGGATAGGTCCTGCTTTGAGCAGGGGGTTGTACTAGGTGACCTCCTGAGGTCCCTTCCAACCTTGATATTCTATGAAAGGAATAAAAAGCCAGCAAAAGAAATGCATTGTAATAGGAAAGTAAAGAGGAGAAGAAGAATTATGATAAGGCCATTAGTGAGATATATATTTCAACTACTGGACCTAAATTCTGCAGCAAGTATCTCCTTTTCTGAAGTGGTCCGGTGCTGAATTATTTGAGAAACATGTCTCCAAGTAGATGAAAATGGAGGTTTTTTATTGAATTAACTATGAAAATGAATGATACAACTTGTACAGTATTTCTTTTGTTACATACTTTTTTGCTGACCCAGTATTTTCAGCATGTCACACAATTTTTCTGTATTGACAACACCACAACTAAGCTGCAGAAGTTTTCAGAGGAAAGCTTTTAACAAATGGGAAGATACAGGAGGTGATTCAGGTTTTTGTCACCCAAGAGGTACTGTTGGCATTGGTGAAAGGATCTTCCTTCTTTTCATATTTGGGCACAGGTGGACGTGGCTTGAAAGTTTTATTTTTATTTATTTTTATATTTTGTGTGGCTTGAACTGCTAGTTCTTCTACCTCTGCAACCCTTGACATCAGCCAACTGCCACCTTTTCCCTATCCCAATTCTGTCCTACTATTTATTGCTGCAGATGAAAACAGGGCAAAAGCATGTGAGCTGAATGTTCCCTCTAAAATTATCAGTGAAATTGCTGAATATTTTTACAGTTAAAATTTTGCTCTTAGACCTCAGAGATAACATGTTGTGGTGAATAAAGGGATTCAGTTTGCTAGCAGATGCTTTTTGATTTGTTGGTAAGAAGGGTCTACTAAATGTTTCACTAAGTACTACATTGTCTCAAATGTTGAATGTTTTCTCTGCAAATGCGAGGATTAACCTTTTTTTATGTAATTTTTTTTAAGGAGAAAAGAGCTTAATTCAGAATTGAGCTAGAAATTCTGTGTCCTTTTTTAATTTAGGAAATAATTTGAAAATTAATGCCTTTGGACAAATGATATTGTATCTGAATTATCCTTCTCCTCCCCAACTCTAGGTCCCTTTTGTCCTGCAAATTCACTTTATTCATCATGGTTTTTTTCCTACTTGTATGACTTCAGCCACCCCTTCATGTACCTAGGTAGCTTTTCTGCTGCCTTTTTTTAGTTCTCTTCCCATAACTTTTCCTTCTAGCATTGTCTTTTTTGAGATGTTGTTTTAATTACATTTCCAAATACTTGATCTCAGGTTAATTAAACGTGATCAGTATAATCACCTTCACAATATTTGATATGTCATTGGTCTTTTTAATCTCTAATGTTGATTAATAATTTCAGTTTGAAGGCCTCCAACCTTTTAAATCTGTGTTCAGGACTTTTATTTTTACTGTAACAAACTGAATTGTCAAATGACAGATAATTTAAAAAGGATGAATAAATTAAGTGCTTCTGTATGAAAATTGGTGAATGTTTCTTGCCTGGTTCCTTTGGGGATTCCCAAAAGGCAACTCAAACCCAGGATAATTTATGGTGCAATGGCTACAACATTATATTCTTTTTTTATTAAATAAATAAATGAAAAATGAGAATGAATTTAATCTTGGCAGCAAAGGGTGACTGTAGCTGCTTGGCCTGGCCATCATTCTGTTCTCCTGATTGGCAGATCCCCAGGTCAAAACTTCTGCCCAGCTGGAGAAACCATGCGACCCACCAAACCTTGGACATGCGGTTTGGACCAAACTGTTCTACGCCCTCAGAGAGGGTTCGAGCTGTCACTGAGACAGACTTAGGCAGTCTGCAGCAGTCTTAGTTCCAGTTACACATGAAATTTCACTATTCTGGAAAATATGTGCCAGTTTGGGGGTAACTGCACCTTTGACACCCCCCACCCCCATTGTTCTAGGAATGCTGTTCAGGTTTCAAGCCTTTAGCCTTCACCCCTCTCTGGGCAAGGACCTGTGTCCTTTCTCTCCAGACTGGAGTTTTTGGCAGCAGTTCCTCCCGGACCCTTCATTGTGATGCACCCAAAAGCCAGTCTGCCTAAATCTGAGTCTGTTTAAACTCAGTTTTATAAACTGAAGTTCACTCTTTGTCTCTTGCCTCTCCTCTGGCATTGCTTTAAACCAGTATATGCAAACCAGTATATGTAAATCACCCTGGGGACTGGTACTTCCCTAGCGCTCTTCACAATCTTGGGGATTGTAGTAATCACCCCCCACTGATTTTACCTGAGGAGCTGTAGTAACCCTCCCCTTATTGAGTTGTATACAGTCCCTGGCCCACAATGGTACATAAAACATTCATAAACTTAATACAATATGGTCCCTAAAAGTACTGCGTGCATATCTGTCACAATATGCTCCTCCCCACCTGCAGTCCTGACCCTAACAACTGACTAAATATACTCTACCTCCACTCACTAAAGACTATGACTGCCCTCAAAGTTGCAACACAACATAGTAGAACTTGTGGAGACTCAAATGTGGTTCTTGATTGACCCAAACTAAAAACCCAATGATTAATCAGTATAACATACGTTCAGAAATTAAATGCAAATACAGTCTCTCAAAGTTAAGGATTTGACTGCTTGTCCTAAATCCTGTTTCCAGTCCAGAGGGGAATAGAAGGGAAAATTATGGTATAGCAGCAGGAGAGCACTTACTCAGTCTAAGGCAGCTCTCCCCAAGCCAATAAGAAGCCTGGGCAGAAGATGCAACTGTGGAAAATGGCTTAGGTGAATTCTGTTCCACCAAGGAACACATATTACTGCCTATTAATAGTGAGATTTATATTTTCCTTTCAGAATAATTGTAAAAGGTTGGCTACTGAATGATCATGTAAGTGATCACAAAATATCTGAGTATTAAGTTTTCTTTCTTTAGCAAAGGGAGCAAATCAGAGAAACTTCCAGTTCATGTATATGAAGTTGATGAAGAAGCAGATAAAGATGAGGTGAGCAGATAATAATCTATTTCTTTCTATTCTGTAAGATTATTTCATTAGAAATAGTCTTTTAAATGTTTATATCAAGTAAAAATAAAGGTTTAATTGGATAGTCATTTTAGACTTTAAAAAAGGTTTGAAAGTGGGAAAGTGCAGGTTTTTAACCAGTCTTGTGTTCCCAATGTCTGTCATATGCATAGAGGAGAAATTCTGATTTGAGAGAATGGGTTTGTGTTGGAGGTGAGGGGATTATAATTGGTGAGAGCTAGTTTACACACAAACTTGCACCAAAATAACAAAATTTGCTTTCATGCAAGTCTGTGTGGACACTCGTTTTGAAATAAATGTTCCCTTTCAGTGTAACTTACAACTGAAGCAAAGTGGAATTAGAACAGTTTTATTCCAAAATAAGAAAGTCCGTGTACATACGTGTACACACACACACACACACACACTCTTGCACCTGAATAACCAAAAAAGAAAAGATTAAAAATATTTAGTTACTTTGGTGTAAGTCTGTATGTAGACTGGTTCTGAGAATGTCAGAGAAAGCAGGAACTAATCAAAAATGGCTGAAACCTTTTTAATTATTTTCCTTCCAATCCTCTGCTTCCTGAGAACAGTGATTTCAGAAGTGCCAACTGGTTTAAAGAAGGTTTCGAACTTCAAAATATGTTTTTCAGCAAAAAAACCTCTTTCTGTTGACGGTATACATTACATAGTTTTTACCGTGCTATATTTTAGAACAAAGGGATTGAATGTTGCGGCTGGTGCCTTCTTATCTCATAAATATTTCAACTCCCTTATAACACTGCGAAAGCCTTCAAGTAAGCTAACTCAATTTTGTATTTCTTATCAGATAAGTACTGCTGATAGTAATACTCACGACTTACATAGTGCTTTTTAATCTTCAAAATACTCATAATCATTAATTAATTGTGTGTAAATTAGAGCTAGTCCTTGATTGACTCAGTGGTGCAATAATCCAAGCCTAGTGGTTCAGTCGATAGGATGCTGAATGAGAAGTCAGAAGATTTGAATTCCATTCCTGCTTTGGCACTGATGTGCTTGGTGACCTAGGGCAAGTCATTTCACTTGTCTGTGCCCAAGTTTCCCCATGTGTAAAATGGGAATAATATTTTTAGAGTTCTTTGAGGTGAGATAAGACCTAAATATTATTATTTCTGAAGTCTAGCATTTCTGATATCACAGTTCATCACCACAAAAGCTGTTTAGATACCATTAAATGAATTAGGTGGCAAAGGAGCCTGAGTGTGAATAAGAAAAAAATCAACTTTGCTGCAGTAGTTACAGTATTTCCTAATAAAGTTAAACAGGTGTAGGAAAAATACCACGACTCAAATACTGCAGTGTAATAAAATTTTGAATGGCAGTCGCTCTAGAAGATGTCTGTTTATACATAAATGCCTCTGCAAACAATAATAATAGGAAAAGAAATCCAGAAAAAATGACTTCATTGGGCACTTAAAAAAAGTGCCAAACAATACACAACTTCATGGATAAAACTGACCAAATAGAGCAAAAGGTTTTTCTTCTTTTGGACTGTAAGATAGGCTTTTTTGTGGGTAAAAAAAAGTTCCTTTGTAAAATGATTTTTAGACACAAAGCATGTAGAAAACAAAGTTATTAAGTTTGCAGATAATGGAAAAAAATTAATGAAGAGCAAATAAGGAACAGTGATATCAAATTGAAAAGAAATGCACATGTACTAATAAAAGGATTTGGATAATTCAAGCTATTGGGTCAGCAGATGGCAAATGCTGTTTGATGTAGGTGAATTTTAAAATCAGCCTGAGAGTGAGGAATGAAGCTAGGGTGTAGGTGATTGTTTGAACAATAATCTGTTCAGAAGTAGGGTTTGGATCTTATTGTGGAAAAATCATTGAAAACATAAACCTAGCATGCAACAACAATACAAATGGGGAAATGAGCCTATAATCTGTAGGAAACAGGAAGCGAATTTTCAATGCAAAAGCATTGTGCTATTGGCCAGGGACTGTGCCTTCCTTTGAATTAACAGATGGAGCAGTGTAAAAGTGCATTAGCTTTTCACCTCTGGAGACTTGAGTTCAAACTTTCTTATTTTCAAATGGTGGAATAGGTGAACACACACTAATTCAGTTTCTACCACAAAAACATTACACAGTTCAGCAGAATTGGCAAACTCAGGTCAACAGAGGCCTGGAACTAGAAAAACAAAGTTGTGTTAAGTCAGAATTTAGGCCTGGTCTGCACTGAAAAGTTAGGTCAACCCAGCTATGTTGCTGAGGGTGTGAAAAATCCACACCCCTGAGTGCCGTAGTTAAACTGACCTAACCCCTGGTGTAGACAGTGCTAGGTTGATGGAAGAATTCTGAATCTCAGGGAGGTGGATTACCTCTGCTGATGGGAGAATCCCTCCGGTTGGCATAGGTAGTATCTACCCTGAAGTGCTACAGCAGGGGTTCTCAAACTGGGAGTCGGGACCCCTCCGGGGGTCGTGAGGTTATTACATGGGGGGTCGTGAGCTGTCAGCCTCCACTCCAAACCCTGCTTTGCCTCCAGCATTTATAATGGTGTTAAATATATTTTAAAGTGTTTTTAATTTAGAAGGGGGGGTCACACTCAGAAGCTTGGTACGTGAAAGAGGTCAACAGTACAAAAGTTTGAGAACCACTGTGATGCTACAGTGATGCAGTTACACTGCTGTATCCTTTCAAATGTAGGCAAGCCCTTAGATACCCCTTCTCTTTTAATTTGTGCCAGAGAAAAGAGGGAGCTTGTAGTTGGAAACAGTGTTCCTCAGATGACTTACTGAGGTATTTATAACATACTAGTGCTGAGATACCCAAGTACTTTTCAAAGCAGTGGGCAGGGATTTGCGAGATTTTGAGTCGGGCTAGTGAATGTTAACATTTGATGGTAGGTCTCCTATGGCCCAACACGCTAGGGGTGACTGGGACTAGGGGCCTGACCAGGAGCAAGCAAGCTCCTTAGTGAGACAAGGAAAGAATTGAGGCCTACTCAGAGATAATAGTAGTCCTGTGGGGGACTGTTGGACTGCCACCACCATAAAACCATGTTGACTGGCATTTATGAATATATAGATTAAGATTTAATTGTGCAGCCCTCTGCACATTTTTCTGGCTCCTAGCACACATGTATAGGGTGCTGCTAGCCAGAATAAATATGCACATTAATGGAGCTTTTAAAAGAATTGTTGTTGTTCTGTTTTAGTCTGTGGTACTAAACAATGTTAATTTGAAACAGTCCCCTGTAGATATACAAAGTTCCATCCCATGCCCACTTGATAACTGGTTTGTTACTTCTTGATATCCACATATGTTAGAGACTATTTTCCTCCTCTCTGTGCTTCTCTAGAGGGCTGAAACTACCCCTTCTAGTCCTCATTCATTCATTCTTTTGTCCTAACAGAATGGGTTACCTCAGCTTGATATGTGGTGCTACACTTGAAGACCACTCAAGCTTCAGCTAATAGTGACTTATTTAACAGTGCTTCTTGTATGGGGCTTGTTACATTTGTGCTCCTTAGAATGTTCTGTTTTAAAATTAATTTTTGGGTGCAATTAAAGGTTTGGTTTTAAACCCAAAAGCCCTTGATAGCTTGGGTTCTGTTTATCTGAGGTACCTCATCTCTCATGTTACACCGGGACAACTGACATAATCTGGGACACTCAAGTTTGCAGTCCCTAAAGCTTTGTATATCTGAAGAATTTGCCAGGCATTCTCACATACATCCTCCCTGGTTTGGGCTACTGTGAAAACAAATCAGGCCCATGCTCCTGTGGCTCCACAGGCTTCAAGTCGTCTTCTGGTATTCGTTTAAGTCCTGGGTCATAATCTTCCAAGCAATTAATGGATCAAGACCTATTTACATTTACAACTGTATTTTCATCAATGAATCCTTGAATCCTATGCTCCTCTGTCCTGGACTTTGATATGCATTTTTCCAAAGTGTATGAAACCTGGGGACAAATCGTTGTTGGTGGAGGGGATCCACCTATGGCATGAATTTCCAGAGGAAGTAAATGAATCCGTGGTTTGACCATCTTTAGGAAATGCTGCAAAACCTTCTTCCTCTTTGACAAAACCTTTCCACCATAACAAGAATGACATTCACAACACTGACATACACTCCCTCCTCCCAAAACAACAACAAAATTAGACCTGAAATTAAAATTAAAAAAAAATCCCTACCCAAGCAGACTTTCTATACGGGGGTGGGCAAACTTTTTGTCCCGAGGGCCACATCTGGGTGGGGAAATTGCATGCAGGGCTGGGGCAGGGGGTTGGGGTGCAGGAGGGGGCTCAGAGCAAGGGGTTGGGGCAGAGGAGGGGTGTGGGATGTATGAGGGGGCTCAGGGAAGGGGGTGCAGGAGGGGCTCAGGCCAGGGGTGCAGAGAGGAGTGTGGGAGGGGGTGCAGGGTGCAGCAGGGGGTTGGGGTGAGGGGTGCAGGAGAGGTTTGGGCTTTGGCCCAGTGCCGCTTACCTGGAGTGGCCCCTGGGGTGGCAGCGGCACACACCAGGGCCAGGCCGCGCCACTGCTGAAAGTGGCTGGCACCAGTTCCGGGGGTGGGGGGAGGGCGGCAGAGGGCTCCGCGCACTGCCCTTGCCTATGGGTACCTCCCCCGAATCTCTCATTGGCTGCGGTTCCCCATTCCTGGCCAATGGGAGCTGTGGGGGGCAGTGCCTGGAGGCGAGGGCAGCGGACGGAGCTGCAGGGATGTGGTGCCAGCCACTTCTGGGAGCAGCGTAAGGCCGCAGCGCCACAGGGGTGGCAATCTCACAGGCCGGATCCAAAGCCTGAGAGGCCAGATCTGGCCCACAGGCTGTAGTTTGCCCACCCTTGTTCTATACCCTGAAAATGGAAAACAGAGGATTCATGAAATGCACTGAGGACTTAACTATTGCTAACGGATTTTATGTGGAAGGTGCTCAGATGCAATGGTAATGAGCAACAGTATAAAATCCTAAAATAGAGTTTTGAAGATTGTTATGATAATTGGATTACCTAATTGTAAGTTCAATTGTAAAAAGTATATGAAAATTCATAAAATGTTACAATAATCTATCACAACAATTGTTGATGGAAAGCAGTTTCAGTTTGTGCAATTTTGTTTCAGGATGCAGCATCTCTAGGATCTCAGAAGGGTGGGATAACCAAACAAGGATGGCTGTACAAAGGCAATATGAATAGTGCAATCAGTGTAACTATGAGGGTAAGTTTACTGTGCTACACTAAAAGATGACTGTTTATAGATATTTAATATTTCAGTATGGTTCTTCTCTGAAAAGTAGATATGTAAACTTTGCTTTTGTTAAAAAGAACATAGGGTTAAGAAGGAGAAGCTTCTGCTTACCTTATAGTAGCAAAATATAAAATTAAACAGAGAAGACTCCTGAAGACACACTCTCAGACCAGGTCTCTTAAGAAAGTAGGTGTTGTTTTTACAGTCACTTTCAGATTACAACTGTACTGAAAGGTGTAATTGTGATCAGAAAAGTGACCACGTAATATGGAACCTTCTTATTCTGATCACCTCCCTTTTGTATGTTGAGTCTGTTTTGCTTGCTTTATTTTTAAAATTAGATAATTTCTAATTGCTTTTATTAGCACCACAGTACTGCCATACAGATATGGAGAGTTAACTAAGATCTGGTTATAAAATCTTACTGGCGTAATTGAGAGAAATGGATACTCAACTTGACTTTCTGATCCCATGCAGGACTGGCAGCTAACATAATTTGTGAAACATTTCATTTATACAAAATTTGCGCATTTTACAGATCCATTGAGAGAAACATGGAACTCTATGATGCACTTTCTATAGTAACTTCAGAGTATAGCCTTAAAATTCATTGCCATTCATATTATTATTTATATAATGTATGTTTTATACATGTTTAGTTTTTAAGTGCTGGGGCTGACTTTAAACTTACAGCCAATATCATGATATAATTCATAAATTGCTCCCTCCCATCCCTATTTTATCAGTATAATGAAACTTTCGCCGTTGGAAAATTAAATGGATGTAATTTTATTTGTGTGTGTGTGTGTGCGTGTATTAGGTTAAACAGAAAAAAGTTCTGTCTTTAAGCTATGTGCACTGATGGCGTATTACATAATTAAAGCCAGTACAGTAACTCCCCACTTAACATCCTCCCCGTTAACATTGTTTCGCTATTAGGACGCTGACCTATTAGAGAACATACTCCTTTAAAGTCCTGCAATATTCCCATATAACAGGGGTCGGCAACCTTCAGCATGCAGCCCATCAGGGTAATCCCCTGGCGGGCTGCAAGACTTTTTGGTTACGTTGACTGTCAGCTCCCCGTGGCCGCAGTTCACCGTTCCCAGCCAATGGGAGCTGTGGGCAGCAGCGGCCAGCATGTCCCTGCGGCCCCCCCGCCCCCACTTCCCGCAGCTTCCATTGGCTGGGAATGGTGAACTACGGCCAGTGAGAGCTGGGGGTGGGGGGCTGTGCCTGCGGACAGTCAACATAAACAAAATGTCTCACGGCCCGCCAGCGGATTATCCTGATGGGCTGCGTGCCAAAGGTTGCTGACCCCTGCCTTACAATATTCTTTAGCTCCAGCTCCCCCGCCCACCTGGTGCTCCTGGCAGGGACTGGGCCAGGACGTGGGGGCTTGTCCCGCTCTGCCCACGAAGTGTTCCAGCCGGGGAGTGGGTTGGAAGCGCAAGGGCTTGCCCAATTCTGCCCGGTGCTCCTGCCGGGGAGCGGGATAGAGGTGTGGGGCTTGCCCCATTCCGCCCGCCCAGGGCTTCTGCGTTGGGGCGCAGGAGCTTTCCCCATTCTACCTTTCCGGGGTTCCTGGCAGGGAGGGCGGTGGTGGTGTGGGGGCGTGCCCTGTTCTGCCTGCCTGGGGCTCCTGCTGGGGAGCGGGCAGTGACCCTGCTTCCCAGCTGGCATTCCGGGTGGGTGGAATGGGGCAAGCCCCCACCCTACTCCCCCACTATACCCCTGCCTCAACCAAGCTTCATAATCATTATTGGTGAGTACAGTATTAAATTGTTTGTTTAAAATTATTTAAAACTTATACTGTATATGAAAAAAATTTCCCTGGAACCTAGCCACCCCACCTATTTACATTAATTCTTACGGGGAAATTGGATTTGCTTAACATGGTTTTGCTTAAAGTTGTATTTTTCTAGAACATAGCTAGGATGTTAAGTGAGGGAGTTACTGTATGGATTTTGAAATATGAAATTAATAGTACTGCTATTAACAATGTTTTTTTTTTTTAAACTAGTCATTTAAGAGAAGATTTTTCCACTTAATCCAACTTGGTGATGGATCATATAATCTCAATTTCTACAAAGATGAGAAAATATCTAAAGAGCCAAAAGGATCAATATTTTTGGATTCTTGTATGGGGGTGGTTCAGGTAAATATAATTGTACTGGCTGTTTTTTATATATTGTGCATGTAGATGATGAATTTATTAGACCAGAATTTTTCAAAATCTACATAATTATCCTGGGATATAATTAAACACATACTGCATACTTTTTAAATAGTCACATAAACAGGCAGGTGCGCTACATGTTAGGAAGAAAAGTAGTTGGATTTTGTAGGTTGTGTTTTAAATTTCAAAGTGGTTGTTTCTGAAAATGGACAAAGTCACTGATTTATGTGATGAGTTTATAAGAAACACATGGAGGCAAGTAGCAAGACAAATAAATGAAGAAAGCATGGAAAATTAATGAAAGCATAAAATTAAGTTCTATTACATTTTGTGTAGTTATATGGGCTGTAAAATATTTTGCATAGCTTCTTGTGTGGGATTTTAGTTGTGGGAGTGGGAATCATATTCACAGCCACCCTTCCAGATGTTTTCACTTGACCTTTTTACTTTTTAAAAATAAATGTTTGAAGCAAAAGGTACAACTCTTTGGCCCAAAAGTTTTCCTCGTAGCAAGAGCCAGAGGATTGGTTTCATGGAGTTGTGTTATATGTTTATAGTACAGCATGTATCTGTTTTGTTAGGCAGAGCAGACCTGGAGACAACTGGGTTTTTCAGCTCTTAGCATTAATTCCTGAATCTGGACATAGTAACCTTTGTGGAAAGAATACATCTATAAATTATTTTGTATATGTATTTCCTTTCTTCCTTGCATAAACTTGTATAGAGGCTTAAAAAGGTCCACCCAAAATTATTTTCTAAATAGCACAAAAATATTTGAATAAATCGATAATGTAAACTTGGCTGTAAAAGCCTTGCATTTGTAACACAATTACTTATGCATCAAGTTGATCAGATGTAGTGATTTTACCGATATTATCTTGGTTTAGAAAGTTAGTCCTGGCTAAACCCACTGAAACTGTAGTTTGGTTCAAATTTAAATAGAACACAGCAAAGAGCAATAAAAGGGCATCGTGACCAGAAGTCTATCTGCCATGTACCTCTTATTCACTCTTTCCCTGCCCTTCCCTATCTTTGTCACCCCTGACTGAGATGATGTTAAATGCTAGCTCAGTTGTGCCAGTGCTGGGCCTGAAGCACATACTGTCCCCATAAACAAGAAGTCCCTTTCGCTGATTCTCCTTATGGTACTGTGATATAGATGACGGGGTGCAGTCTAGAATATTCCATCATTCATAGCATGGTGGAGCACTAAGACTCGGTGGGAAGCAGCTGGCAGGGACGAGGCACATGGGCCCACTAGGAACAGATGGGCTTGAATTTTTCACTATGAATGTATATTGTGCAGAGGGAAGTGGCAAAGAGCAGACACAATATAGGGAAGGAAAGGTTGCCCACCAAGTGACAGGTTTCTCCTCCCTCTCAACCAAACTCTGTCGTTCCTCACTCTTTGGCTCCAGTGACTTAAACTGAAATCTGAGTGCATTGTCCTGCCCCCCAGTTAGTGGGTTGTTTTTTTTTTTTAAATCTCAGCATCCTAATCTTCAAATTCCAAAGGACAGAAATAGCTCATAAATATGAGAGCAGAGTTTTTCTTCCTGCTTTAGTCAAGTTCGTTAGTATTTACCATTATAAAGTTTTTGACCATTAGAAACAGACATAAAATCAAACTAAGCTGAAATTTGACCTGCAGCAAATTATTCTCCTCTGCCTCTTCTCCCGTCTGAACTTTTCCAACAAAGGTCCTCACTGTGTGTTTTGTAAATGACTGAGGAGCTCTACTTTTGCCCATTCTAAAGTATCTTCCCTTGAAATCCTGTCCCAGGGTCTCATCTCTGTAGTTCAGGAGCCTTGTGGATAGGAGTTCCTTGTGGAGTGCTTAGGCACTTCTGTCCAGAGGGTACTCTCATATTCTTACTGCCTTTATTTTCCCATTTCCCTGTTGCACCTAAGGTTGTGAGCCTGTACTCTTTTTATAAGTTATACTAGCATAAGGGGAAACAAAACTTTTATAGACACTAAAAATCATAAACTCAGTAAAGACACTGGATTTTATGGCTCATTATAACGGTCTGCAACCCATTAGCCCACCTTTAATCTATGACTGCAGAGATGTTAACAGCCCACTTCACTTTGAGTGGTCTCTTGCAACATGTGTTAACCCCGTATATTTAACAGTGTGTTCCACCTTGTATTTAGCTGTGACACTCTGAATACTTTTCCCGGACCTGAAGAAGAGCCCTCTGTAAGCTTGAAAGCTTGTCTCTTTCACCAACAGAAGTTGGTCCAGTAAAAGATATTACCTCATCCACCTTGTCTCACAAACAAAAAACTTAGTTAAGGTTGCTCTCAGCAATAAACTAAATAATAAATTAGGAAATACAAAGTTAAGGATTAAAAATATGCAAAGATGAGCACTCTGAAGTTAGGAAATGCCAGAATGAACGTTGCCCATGCAACCTTAATTTTCCACCTTGTGTATATGCATTTTGATATAGTTTTTAATTACACGCAGAAGTGATTATCTATGAAAAGTTTGGTGTAAGTGATTTGCCCAGCATCACATAAGAACTCGATAGCAGAAGCAGGGATATAATCCAAGTCTCCAGAGCAGCATTTAACTGCCCTAACCATGAGGCTGTCCTTTCTCTTTCTGCAGTCTCCTGCCTCATTCACTACAAACCTTCCAGCTTCTGCAGCAAAAAAGGGCAGGGGTCCTACAGACAACATACTCCTTCACTCCAAAGCTCCAATTGATCCTCAGAGTAGATCCATCCTGTATGCTGAATGAACCAGGGGTCTTGTGTGTATTTAAAAAAAAAAAAAAAAAGATAATGTGTTTAAAAATTACCATAATGCATACTCACAAGGGGGCTGAATTAAAGTTGCATGGCAACATTCATTCTGGCATTTCTTAACAAGTGTTTCTTGTAACCTTTTAATTTCCTGATTTTTATGGTTTAGTTTATTAATAAAAGCAAAATTAATGTTAAACAACATTTATTTGTGAATGTTCTTAGTTTTTAAATTGAAAATGTTTTCTATATGTACTGTTTAATAAGGCACTTGCAAATTTTTTGTCTTCAGTGTGTTTTATCGTCATGGTCTTTGTGATGCTCCTTATTTTACCACTGTGTCATGCTTACCAATGTTTTGAAAGTAAACTATATTAATAAACAAAACATGATTTTTTACTGCAAATTCTAAATAATACTTATTTTAAATTATGTAACAAGACTGAATAGGGACTCACTTTTATAATTTCCTGGTTTTTTAATGTAAATATTGAAGATATAGCCCCCAGTTTGTAAGAAGCATATAAATAATATATATGAAAAGGAGCTGTAATTTTATCTTATTTTCATGTAACCCTTTTTGAGGAAAGTAGCAAACAATTACCCTTTTAAAAGAAATCATGTAATTTACTACAGTACAAACTAAAGGAGTACAGTGGGAGGTTCTGAAAACACAATGTGCTTTTATGTCAGTTCTACTGTGACCTTTCTTTGTAATAATTTTAGTGTCGTTTGATGTAAATCAGTTATCACAGTCAGCTGTTGCCATGACAACCCGGGCCCTAGTGACACTTCCCAGAATGCCAGTGAACTGGAGTGAGTGCGTGACTGATAATCTGTGACCTCTCAGTATTGCCACTCAGGAAGCGGCAGAAGACAGTAATTGTGCATAGTGTGTGTGTGGGAGGGAGGCAAAATCAGGCTTTTCTGGTGTTCCAGTTTCCCCAAATTTCCTGAAAGCAGCCTTCAGACAAAACACACATGGAGACAATGACATAAATAATAATTAGTGGCTGAAATTTGGGAATTCCCCATGGCATGTTTACAAAAAAGGGTCCTGTAAAAAGGTGAAACAGAGGTACAGACTCTGTAAAATAGAAAAATCTGACACAACTTTAACTATTGTCTTGCTACTGGGAGACTAAAATATATATTCATCAGTTTAAGATTTGCATTTTTGACTCATACAACTTTATAATCAATTAAATTGCACAAGCCATTCATCCATGTTAATTTGTCTTGGCACTTTGGATTTAAAGACCACTAATTTCTGCTCCAAACGATCAGTAAAATACCAAAAACATGAAATCTCTCATCAAAACTCACTTTTGCTGAGAAGCCAGGAAGAAATCAACCAATTAATAATAGCTCAGTTAAAAAGCAGTTTTGGGAGCTGGAGGGAAAAAAAAACCTTTCATATTATTTTGGACCATGAGGTTGTGCACAGTGACCCTGTGTAGATGCACGGTTTTATTACCATTAATCTTGTCCTGTCTCCCTTGTTGCCCACAATAATTTGCTGTATGCACTTGTTGTATTTTAGTATTTGTATTGCAGTATTGTCTAGAGGCCCAGTTGGGGAACATGGCCTCAGTTCAATAGGAACTGTATGCTCATATACTGAAAAGACAGTCCATAACTCAAAGAACATATCTATTAAGGCCCCAAATCCTGCAAAGATGCCTTTGTATGTTTAACTTAATGCACTGTGAGTAGTCCCATTGAAATTAATAGGAATACTCAGAGTGTAAAGTTAAGCACATGCCCGAGTCTTTGTAGTATAGGGGCACAAAGTACTTGTTTCAAATCAGATATTCTTTGTAGCAAGGACTGGATCCTTCTGTGTGTTTGTACAGTGCTTTCCACAGTGGACCCCCAATCCTGAATATGGCCTTTGGGATGCAACCAAAACACAAATTTTAAAAATGTTGAGTTGCACACCCAACAAACTTAAAATAATCAAAACCAAGTTTGCTTTATTTATGAAGTTTCTAAGGAGCACATTTCAACTGCTTTAACCTTATGTTGAATTAATGAGAAAAACCTTGGTGAGCCCATGCTGCAATGTTTTTTTCAATTTACTGTATAAAAATGTTGCGAATAGAGATGAAATATTCCTTTAGTACATATATAACGTTGATCGGTGAATTGTGCAGTAAATGGACTGTAGGCCCATATAATATATGCAGTTTAACCACTTAAATAAACATACAAATAATCTAACCCAAATGAGTCAGTTGTTTTTAGTCTCTTAGGTTAATGCCCTGCAAACTAAGGCCCAGGTCATTCCCTCTGATTAAAAACCACTGAGAGGTGTCTGAAATCATTACAAAGATCCCCTCAGAGTGCCTCCCAAATTGTTTCACTCTGTCTCTTCCCCTCCCCTCCCAATGCTTGCCACAAAACAGACCAAAAGAACACATCCAGAAATGTGGCATATTCTAGGGCCCCTTGCAGGAGGGAAGGGGTCATCAGTAGGGAGGCGCTGTGTATTTGTACTGGCTCTGAACCCCAGCATCCTTCCCCCATCCTTGGTAAAGAGGGAGGAAAAAGCTACTTATATATTTTTATTCTCCTTCACTCATATCCTGGTGACCTGCAAAGCTCAGGATAGGATAGGATTTGGCCATAAACTGTGGTCATTGTCGAGAAAGTGACTTTTTAAAAAATGGTAGCATGTTAGTCAACAAGAGCTGCTGCCTCTGTTTATCTGGGGTTGTATCTATTTACTTTCATAACAGAAATGAAGTTTTTACTGTTAACTTTTTAGAGCTAGCACAGCTATGAGAAAGTTAAGTGAATTTTGTTCTGGCTGATATATTAACATAACTGTTAATTAAGCAGATTCTGCCATCAGTCACACTTGTGCTGCATCTCTGAAGACCGTACAATTGGGTAGATGTAACTGAAGGCACTTGAGATTTTGAATTGCAAAATGTTAATTACTAACAGTAATGTACGACAAGAAAAGACCAGAACTTGACTTTTAGGTACCACACTGATTTGAGCTTGTAAAATAGAAGTAATAAAGGTCTGGATCTTGAAGTTCTGAAGGTACAATTAAATTTGGGGTCACTATGCCTCAGTAGGTCACTGCTAAGACTACCAAATTCAGGACAGACACCTGAGAAATCAGTCAGACTCATCACAAACTGGTGGTTACTCTATTATTAGATTATAACCAAGCCAGTAACAAAAAGGGAACTTGTCTCACCACACTGGTTAAAAAGAAGCCAAAAATGCAGTCTCCTTAGGCACTCTTGGCTCACCACTCAGACACTAGACTTTATGATGAGTGGTTACTGAAAACCAATTTTGTCAAATACAGGGTCCTTATAATCCCAATAAACCAATTCCATCAAATATAGGGTCCTTCCAATCCCACTTAGCCCGGTCAATATATAACTTAGATCTTCTTTTTTATGTGGATTCCAAATGTGGGTGTGTATGCGTGCCATGTGCCAGAGCTGGAACTGCTTGTAGTAGTGTCTGTTGACTGGCACGTGTTACATGTATCAGCAGTGTGATGTGTACTTTGAGTCTGTGGGGGTCAACGCTTCTCCAGTTCCCTCTTTCTCCTGCATGGCTAGAATCAGAACCCCTGTTCCTCGGTGCTCGTAGCTTGCTAAGAGAGCTCTTGTCCGTTCCTTCTGTAAATAGTTTTTCTAGTTGTATATAGTTGTCTAACAGTTTTTAGTCATTTAGATCTCCCCTGCTGGATTTTTTTCCCCTTGTGGAACACTCCCCCGTCCTGGGGCCTATGCTCTGGCAAGCCGGCTTCAAAAGGTGTGCTGTGTGCTGGTGCTCCTTCTCTGTGAGTGACAAGCACCAATGCTTTCTCTGTTGTCTTGGTGAAGCCCACGCTGGCGCCAGCTGCTCCATCTGCTGCTCATTCCTACCTCAAACTCGGGAAGCTAGGGAACTTCGCCTCCGCAAATGCCTGGTGGAGGAGACGTAATCGGATCTGGCACTGACAGATCTGCCAGAGTGATGCCTGTCACTGATGGTGAGTGCCTCCGTGGGCCCTTCCAGCGGTATTGACACAACTGCCAAAACCCCACCATGCACATAAGAAACACACAGACATAAGGGCGGCTCCCTGACGGGGACCATCTCTAAACACAGTGTTGCCATCCCAAGCTGCGCCAGGTCAGGTGAGAAGTTGCGTGTTGACTCAGCTGCTCCTTCTCCTAAGAAATCTCATATAGAGAAAAGTCCAAGGACTGCTGTGACCCGCCAGCACTGTCTCCAGTATTGGTACCGAGTTCGCCGCCTTCATCTCTGGCACTGTCAACACCTCCATGACCATCCAGACTTTCATGCCCAGTCCCGCCCACGCTGGGACGCTTGTTCCCTGTGATACTTATGGCCAATCTCATGCTGCTATGCATGGGCTCCCCTCAGCGCTCTGGGTCTCCAGTCGCCTTGAGGCTTCCATCTCCTTCGGATGAGTCTTTCCTTCTCTGGCAGCATCTTGCTCTGCACCTTCTCTCACCACTGGTATTGCCGGTGGCTGAACCTCTCCTGCTCCAGGACTGCCCTGTTCTGCTTTGTCTTGCGCTGGCAGCACCGACGGCCTGGCCTCTGCCGGACCCATCCTCCAGTTCTGAGTGGTCTCCTGAGCCAGACTCCCCATTCTGTCCTGCACGCTCCTGTAGCCTGGACCCCCAGAACCAGCCCTACCTGCCAGCGTACGGCCCTTCCCCCAAGGCATGGTTCCATTACCCTGAGGGGCTGTTGATGCCCAGTGACCCATATGCCTGGCCCTACTGGCGCACTTGGTATCCTTACCAAGACTGCAGTGTACTGCCGCTGCCAAATCATCAGCCATCCCCTACTCGCACTGCTCCTCCTCCCGTCTACAACAAACCCCAGGACATTGCTGCACCGCGGGTCCCTACCAGAGCTGCCTCGTCCCGAGACCAGCCCTACCCTCAATGCCTGCAAGAGCCGTCTCTCCACCGTCTGCACGCACAGCGACCTCACTATTCTACCTCTGCCACCTCCACCTTCCAACAGCATCCATCCAAGCAGTCTTTTTGACTCTTTCCCTGAGATCCGCGAACCCCTCTCAACCCCTTCCATGGCTCCTCAGATCATTTTTGGGGAGTGTCTTGCCCTGTTTTCTCACCACTGGGGAAAGATCGCCACCGAACGCTGTGTGCTGGATGTTTTTCACCAGGGGTACCTGATAGGGTTCTTCTCCTTTCCTCCTTGTCGACCGCCCCATGGAACCCTGGGGATCCTTCCCAGTGCAGTCTTCTCTGAGAGGAAGTGGATACCCTTCTCCAGAAGAGTGCCATAGAACACATCCCGTGCTGGTACCATGGCCGTGGTTTCTACTTTTCTTATTTCCTTGTCCAATAGAAGTTTGGTAGGGGTATGTGTGTGTGCACGCGCAGAGGAGGGGGAAGGGTGGGGAGTGGCCACCGCCCCATTCAGGATCTCCGGTCATTGAACAAATTCATATGCAAGTTCTGCTTCTGGATGGTCACACTCCCCCTCGTTATCCCATCCCTTCCCCATGGAGCATGGCTTGCAGCTCTCGTTCTGGAGGATGTGTATTTTCATATAGACATCCACCCCACTCATCGTAAGTTCCTCCGCTTCACATTGGGATGCTTCAGCTATCAGTTTTGGGTCCTCCCTTTTGGGATTGCCACCCCTCTCCATGTGTTCATGAAGGTCTTTGCAGTCGTTGTGGCCTAAATGTGCCGTCTAGGCCATTCCATATTCACTTAGCTGGACAACTGGCACCTTATTGCACCGTCTCTCAACTGCCTCCTTGCCACTTATCCAGACCCTCTGCGTCCTTCTCACTAGCCTGGAGATCTGCATCAATGAGGACAAGTTGGTTCTCGACCCTGCCTGTACACTCACCTTCATAGGGGCTCAGTCACGGCTTGCGCCTTTCTCCCATTGGGCCAATTCACCTCCCTCACTGTGCTCATTATGCTACTACATCACCGTTCATGTACACGCATCCGGCAGTTCCTCTCCCTTCTTGGCCATGTGGCGGTCTTCACCTCAGTCATACCATGTACCCACCCTCATATGCGCTGCCTCCAGCTGTGGCTCTGGTAAGGCTGCAACCTACAGTTGGACCGCTTGTGCAAGCCAGGCCTGATCCCCGCCTCCATCCTGGCTTCCCTCACCTGGTGGTGCCAAGTATCAGAGCGGTAGCCGTGTTAGTCTGTATCCACAAAAACAGCGAGGAGTCCGGTGGAACATTAAAGACTAGCAGATTTATTTGAGCATAAACTTTCATGGGTAAAAAACCTACTTCAGCTGCATAGAGTGAAAATTACAGATATAGGCATAAATGTACTGGCACATGAAGAGAAGGGAGTTACCTTACAAGTGGAGAACCAGCGTTGACAAGGCCAATTCAGTGAGGGTGGATGTGGTCCACTCCCAATAACTGATGAGGTGTCAATACCAAGAGAGGGAAAAATTGCTTTAGTAGTGAGCCAACCACTCCCAGTCCCTATTCAAGCCCTGACCAGGGGTATTCTATAAACCTGGATGTCCCATCATCTCAGGCATTGGCACTCTTACAGCAGGATTATCTGGCTATTTGGACTCTCTCCTCAGACCCTACGCTACCAGCACTCCTAGCTATCTTCGAGACACCACCGACTTCCTGAGGAAATTACAATGCATTGGTGATCTTCCTGAAAACACCAACCTGGCCACCATGGATGTAGAAGCTCTTTACACCAATATTCCACACAAGGATGGACTACAAGCTGTCAGGAACAGTATCCCTGATGAGACCACGGCACGCCTGGTGGCTGAGCTTTGTGACTTTGTCCTCACCCACAACCATTTCAGATTTGGGACAACTTATAGCTTCCCGCCCATTCCCCTGCTCCTGCAAGTCCTGCGCAACATGTGGTGAAATTGCATGACAGTAATTCTCATAGCTCCCTCCTGGCCTCACCAATATTGGTTCACCAATCTCCTCCATCTCTTCGCTTACCTCCTCATCCCCCTTCTCTGCCTCACGAATCTCTTCACACAGGTGCACGGCCACCTGCAGCACCCCACTCCACAGCCTGGTATTTGGATGGGGCTTGCTTGTAAACAGGGTGTGCTTCGCCGCCATGCACAACATCCTCATTCACAGCAGATGGCCGTCAATTAGAGCCTGCTACCAAGCTAAATGGTGACGCTTCAGCACCTGGGCACATCACCACCTTTACTCTCTGGACTCTGTCTCCATTCCCATCCTTCTGGACTACCTCTTTCACCTTCGACAGTCTGGCCTCGCCCACTCCTCTGTCTGCATCCACCTGGTGGCACTCAGTGCCTGCCTTCCCCCTGTGGATGGGCTTTCTGTCTTCGCTCATCTGACTCTATTGCCTGATTCCTTCGCGGCCTTCTCAACACTCTCCCATACAAATGGAAGCCTTCCCCCTTTTGGGACCTTAATCTCATCCTCTCCGCCCTCACTGAGCCACCATTTGAAGCCCTCACGACCTGTTTTCTCACCCATTTCTCCATGAAAGTAATGCTTTTGGTGGCGATCACCTCAGGACGATAGGTTAGCGAGCTGGCGGTCGTGATGGCTGACCCACCCTTTACTGTCTTCTGCAAGGACAAGGTCTCCCTGTGCCTTCACCCCAAATTTCTAGCCAGGGTGGCCTCCCTGTTCCACCTCAACCAGTATATACACCTACTGGTCTTCTATGCTAAACCGCACACCTTTCCCAGGGCATGCACATTACACTTTCTTAATGTCTGTCGGGCACCGACCTTTTATCTCCAAAGCACCCACGCCTTCCATGCTGCACCCCAGCTCTTCCTCACCATCGCAGAGCGCTGCCAGGGCCACGTCCCCAGCTCGCAACACCTCCAAAAGGATCTCCCATTGCATTGAGGAATACTGTATTCTCTCTCACGTTTTCCCCCCCCTTTCCTCTTGGAGTCACGGTCCAGTCCAGGCGGGCACATGCTTCCACTTCAGCCTTCCTTGCGAGCGTTCCGTGGCAGGACATTTGTAGGGCGGCCATGTGGTCCTCCGTCCATGCCTTTTCTACTCACTATATCATCGCCCCTGTGGCAGTTGGACGTACTATCCTACAGACTGTGACTTCTTGTGAGCTTCTCTCCCACGTCTGGAATCCATATAGAGACTATCACTTGAAGAAGAAGAGGTGGTTACTTACTGTAACTGAAGGTTCTTTAAGATGTGTACACCCTATTTGGCTTCCCATACCCACCCTCCATCGCTTGCTGACAGGAGGGACTTGGAGCTGTGTTGACTCAGTCCGCACCGCTTCCAGCAGCTCCCATTGGCCTGGAGCAGCAAACGGCGGCCACTGGGAGCCGCGATCGGCCGAACCTGCGGATGCGGCAGGTAAACAAACCGCCCTGGCCCGGCAGGGACTTTCCCTGAACAAGTGGCGGAACAAGTTTGGGAACCGCTGGCTTGGAGATACCAAGAGATACTGCCCCGGTATCAACTTACCTCTGGACCTATGATGTACAACAGTGACTCCCTTCCTTGAGGTGCATCCTGAGGAAGAAACCCCCTGCTGGAGATACACCCAGCAAACCTGGGAAGGGTAACCCTGGATTCCAGCCCTGTTCCCTTATGCCCCACCTGATTGGGCTTATTGGAACTCATGGTTCACATATTGTAACCAGCTCTACAGGTTTCGTAAGAGGACAAGCCAAAAGCAACACCTGCCTCCTCGGACCCTGCTCCACAGGAGGAACTTATAGAAGAGCAAGAGCCAGCTGGGGAAAAAGAAACCCTACATTCCCACAATTCTCTTCCTCGCCAGATGAGCCTCTTATGCTTTCCCCACCATCTTACGCTGATGATTTCAAGGCCTTTTAAGCCTTAAACTATGAATAGCAGAAACCTTACAAATTTTATTAGATGAGCTATAAGAACCCCAACATTCCCTGTTGGACATTCTCCATACATCTCCTATGGGCAAAATTTGCCATCCCTATCAATGATGCTCTAATGGTCTTATCTCATAGAGTATGGCAAACTCCAGCTACCATGTCGCCTACATGTGACTGGGCTGACAAAAAATACTATATTCCATCCAGTGTTCAGAGCATTTTTTTCTCCTAACCTAACTCCTTGGTTATAGAGGTCATCAACAAATGAAACATGCAACATTTGTCCCAATTGACACCATCTGAAAAGGAACTGAAATAGCTGGCGCTTCTTGGGCACAAAAGCTACTCCTCTGCCTCTTTACAGTTCAGAGTAGACTATTACCAAGTCCTGGTTGCAAAATATGATTTTACAAATTATCTAAAGTTTTAATCTTTTATTGAACACCTACCACAGGACGAGATGGAACAATTTCAAGCTCTCATAATGGAAGGCCAGACAATTGCCAAAGCATCTCTCCAGTTCTCACTTGATGCTGCCAGTACAGTTGTATGTCCTATGGCTATGGCAGTAGTAATGCATCAAGCTTCTTGGCTGCAGTCCTCTGGCCTCCCCCAAAAGGCACAAAACACCAAAAGGACCTCCCTTTTAAGGAATCGTAGTCAGTGATGCCACAGACAGGCCCCATCATACACTTGAAGACTATTGAGCAACACTACAATCTCTGAGGATCTATACATCTGTGACAAAGAGAATGTACAGTAGATGGCAGATGGCTCCGTGGTCTTGCCCAGTCCACTACCAGCCAGCGAGACCAGCTGAACGTCCAAGAAAAGTCCATATTCGCTAGGAAAGGACCTTCTTCTACAATCACTTTCAAGTTGGCAATGTCTTCAAAACGACCGTTTTGACCTGTTGGTCAAGGGTCCTAACTATCTCCCTCTCCAGATTCTACACTGCACTATTCCTCCCTCCACTGTTATGGGGATTGCCTCTCCCATTTTCTGCCTTCCATGTAGCTAATCACCTCAGACAGATAGATCCTGTAGCTGATTTCATCCAGTTTAGCTCCTTCCTTCCCCCAACCCTGTTCACCATCCCTCTTTAGGGACCCTTCTAATGAGGGTTTCTAGTGGCAGAAGGTACAATCTCTTCTAACAGTAGGGGTAATCAAAGCTCTTCCACTAGACTTCTTCAAGAGAGGGTTCTATTCTTGGTACTTTCTGATCCCCAAGAAAAGCTGAGGCTGGAGACCAATTTTGGACCTCAGCACTTAAAAAACCTTCTTCCACTCTCAGTGGTTCAAAATGGTAACTGTAGCAGTGATAATTCCATTGCTGGATCCAGGAGATTAGTTTGTCTCCCTTGACTTTCAGGATGCTTGTTTTCATATATCCATGCGCCCCTCACACAGGTATTTCTTGTTTTTCATAGTGGGCAGGTGTCAGGATTCCCTCCCCACTCTGAATTCTAGGGTACAGATGTGGGGACCCGCATGAAAGACGCCCTAAGCTTATTTCTATCAGCGTAGGTTAAAAACTTCCCTAAGTCACAAATCTCTATTTGTCCTTGGACTGAGGTATGCTGCCTCCACCAAATTATTTAGACAAAGAATCAGGGAAAGGACCACTTGGAGTTCCTATTCCCACAAAATATCCCCCCAAGCCTACACCCCCTTTCTTGGGAGGCTTGAAAATAAACAAGGTGAGCACAAACCAGACCCTTGGGTTCGTAGGACACTAAAAACCCAATCAGATTCTTAAAAAAACAGAACTTTATTATAAAGAAGAAAAAAAAAAGTAAAAGAAGCACCTCCTGTAAAATTATCTTCCATCCTGATTTTACAGACAATCAGATTCAAAACACAGAGGATTTCCCTCTAGGCAAAACTTAAGTTACAAAAAACCAGGGATAAACTTTCCTCTAGCACAAGGAAAATTCACAAGCTAAAACTAAAGATAAATTAACGCATTTCCTTGCTTTACTTACAATTTTTGTAATCTAGATGCTTAGTTCAAGTAGGGCTTTGAGAGATATATTTTCCCTGTCCTGATTCCTCGCTGACCTGGAGAGAACCAACAAAGAGAACAAAGCAAAAACCTTCCCCCACAGATTTGAAAGTATCTTCTCCCCTTATTGGTCCTTTTGGTCAGGTGCCAACCAGGTTACCTGAGCTTCTTAACCCTTTACAGGTAAGGAGAGATTTTATGATACCCTTAGCTGTATGTTTATGACAGCAGGGAACACTACCATTATTGCATATTACCCTTCGGCCTTTCCACCTTCCCACCCCCCCCCTCCGAAGGGTCTTTACTGAAGTTATTTTGGCTATCACAGCCCATCTTCTCCAGTTGGGAATAATCAAATTTCCATACCTGGTCAGTTGGCTCCTGAAAGGCGGCTAATTTCTCAAGGTACAGATAGCAACTACCAAGGCACCGTCCTTGTCTGACTTCTTGGGCCTCTGGCTAAATGCAAAAAAGTCTGTACTCTCACCCACTCAACAGCTAGACGTCATTGGGACCACTCTGGACTTCTCCACTGCTGGAGAATACTTACACATGGTAGGTTGCCAAATGTCCAGCCTCATTTCAGCAATACACCACAGCCTGCAAACCACAGCACAGGCTTGTTTGCAACTCTTGGGCCATATGGCAGCCCCTACATTTGTGATACCCTTAGCGAGACTACACGTCTGATGTCTTCAAGCCTGACCTAGGAACTATCTATACCCTCAACAAGCACATTCTGTCCAAGCAGTGTTGATATCTCACTGGGGCCTCAATACTCTAAATCAAGAGTTCATGGGCGTGCACACATCCTGAAGTGAAGCACTTACAGGGACACTGCTTAAAGGAGGAGGAGAGGCACCTAATTAAAATTAAGCAGCCACAGAATTTCCAATTGGCTGCATCAGAGAATCCAAAGCTGTTTTTCAGAATGCAGGTGAAGCTGGCCACAGAGTATATGAAGTCTTGGCTATAATTACAGAACAGGCTGTATTGAGTGGGGAAGTGAGGAAGCAGGACTAATTCCCCAACACGTTGCTTGTGGAACGTTACAGCCAAAAGAGAGCACTCAAAAAGTAGACTTACGACTGTAACAGATCGCTCCTGTCGGTCTTAACTTGCTAGTGTGTCAAGGGCTCTGATACCTAAAATGTTAGCAAGGTGATTTCACGCTTCTGAACTTTGATCTAAGGACACTCGTACAGGTGGGAACTTTTACATAAGAATTTTATTACTTAGACATTCACACAATTTAAATAAATACCTGTAGACTGAGATTTTTAGTGCTACCTATTTGCACATTGCATTTGCTTTTAGTATGTAATCGCCAATAGGGTGATGGTAGGAAACAAAAGCATAGGTAAATTAAGTTGCTTTCAGTGTTTAAATGAGTGGTGGGCAACCTGCAGCCCATGGGCCGCATGCCACCTGTCAGGGTAATCTGCCAGCGGGCCACCAGACAGTTTTACATTTGCATTTAGTTATGCAGCTCCCAGTGGCCACGGTTCGCCGTTTCCGGCCAATGGGAGCTGTGGGAAGAAGCAGCCGGCACGTTACTGCGGGCTACTCTGCTTCCCCAGCTCCTATTGGCCGGGAACGACAAACCGCAGCCACTGTGAGCTGCAGGCGGCTGTGCCAATGTAAACAAACTGTCTGGCGGCCCACCATTGGATTACCCTTGTGGGCTGCAGGTTGTCCACCACTGGTTTAGACCATCACTACGCTATAAAAATCTTTCCAAAGATGAAGCAGCAGAAAAAAGGAAGCATTGTAACTTAAAAAAATCACACTTGTGTTGCAGTGTGTATATATATGTGTGTATATATATGTATATATATATTTTTAATCATAGGTGAACCGCAGAAAACATTATGCAAGACAGTTTCCTCCCCTGGTTTATAGGAAGAGGGGAGGTGGAAAAACTTGGCTAATATGGAAAGGTCCTTTTATTTTATTGTAGAACAACAAAGTGAAACGTTTTGCTTTTGAACTCAAGATGCAAGACAAGAGTAGTTACCTTCTCGCTGCAGACTGTGAACTGGAAATGGAGGAATGGATAACTACTTTAAACAAAATTCTCCAACTAAACTTTGAAGCTGCAATGCAAGAAAAAAGAAATGGAGAATCGCATGAAGGTAAGTAATATTGTTATTATATAATAAATAAATTTATTTGGGCAACATTGATGTAGGTAAAATCCTAAAGTAAGGATTTGTCATGCTTAGCAGCTAGTGCTGTCATCATTTCCACTCCCTGTAATACTGGAGATCACAGACCTTATCCTGCCCTCTTGAAATTAACGAGAGTTTTGCCATTTTAGCCTTGTTTACATGAGAAAGTTGCACCAGTATAGTTTATACTGATTTAATTGAAATGGTATAACTAAATCAATAATGCACTGCTGTGTATGAACTTGTTTAAGCTACTGCATTTGTAACATATTGTATCCTCACAGCACAGCCCTGTATTTAAGTGCATTACACTCTGTGTGTGTAACGCAGGGTGCCAAGGGCTATTGCTAGGCTCTATGCATTCTTGGTAATTTTCAGAGGATTTTGGTACTTAAGGTTAAACTCCCATGATCCCTTCTGCTATATCATATAATTCAGTTGGTTCCCAGTAGACCATGCCATTTATGCATGGAGGCCTGAGTGTAGTTGTGATGATACATTTCAAGGAATGTGAGTCGCAAATAGAAATTTTTGGCCTCTTCAAGCAGCTTTTAAGCCCATGGGAGGGGGCCTATCCAGTCCAGTTGACCCAGGAACAGTGGAGTGTGGCAAGTAACTAGACAGGTTGCTTCAGGTGTGAACTGGTGCAGTGTGGGATAGCAGTGGGAGGAGTAACTGAATTGGTGTAGTTATATCAGGATGACAGTGCCTCCACATGGACCTTACATTGATATATCTCCCTCCAAATAGTTAAGTCAATTGGAAAGGAGTCTGACTTTTATGATTTAGGTAGCAAGATGAACATATAGGACAACTTATCTATGGACACAAACAGTTTCTGCTGGAAAAAAAAAAAGAAAAAAAGAAAGTTATACTGGTGCAACTTTCCCATGTACGCAAGCCCTTCCTTTAATCAGGCTTGAACCCCGTGTGTATTGTTAGGTAAAGGATTTGGTGTACGTGTGGGAAAAGAAAGTACAAACTGCTCACTTATGGAATTGCAACAATTACTTTACACCCTCCAACAAACAGGAAAGAACACAGAAGTCGCTGGATCAAAATGAGAAAGTGAGCAATGGCACACAGTTGCCTGCTCTTTATTTTTATTGATATCAGCGTTTATTATTGTAGATGAAGTAGTAATTACAATCATAAGCTAGTTGTTGGAAATAAAGCATTTTCCTGAAGTTATTAATGGCTGTTTAATTTTAAAATTTTCTATTTTGTAATTGCAGATGATGAACAAAGCAAAATGGAAAGCTCGTTATCCAGTTTAGATAGCTACTTTCCTGAAATTGCCAAGGTAGTGTATTCCTTTAAAGCTTGTATCAGTGATTGCAATGAAATAAGTGAAATCTCATTTTAGTAATTTTGGAGGCACAAGGTTGGGCTTTTGGTCCAGAAAAAATTGGTCAATTGAATGGTCAGATATTGTCAAATAATGTGAAAAATGGTCAAATATTTTAAAGCACTTATTTATTAGAATAATAAAAAAAAGTGAGATTTTATTGTCTCCAGTAGCCTAAGCTTTAGATAGATACTATTGTGTTAATTTAGATGAAGTATATGGATCCAATGAATTAAAGGTGTTAACGTGGACCAGTTAGCTGTCCAACATTAAACACCATTAAACAAAGTTCAAGTTTGGTATACAGAGATCTCAACCTGCTTAATACCAGAGCAAACCCACTATAAAATTAATGCCAGAGGTTAGAAATTTATTGATTGAAACACACAAAAGGAAAAGAATCAAAATCATGCAAAGAGCTTTGAAACTGAAATTGACTGACTATTGGAGAAAGGTGTGGTAAGTCCAATCTTTTATTGGACCAGCTTCTGTTGGTGAAGGAGACACAACTAAAATACAAGGTTACAGCTAAGATACAATACAGATTGTTTAGCATAAAGAGCTAACATGTCGTAAGAGACTATTTAAGGTGAAATGGGCAGTTAATACCTCTGAAATTGCAGGACAAAGGAGCGTTAGTGGATTATGGATTGTTATAATAAACCATCAATCTAGTGTCTTTGACTCCATGATTTTTAGCGCCTACGAAGTTATGAATTTAAGCTCCCAGGCTCATCTTTTGAAGGGGTTGTGGAGATTTCCTTTGAGGATGAGGACTGAGAGGTCAGATATGGGTGATTGTTTTGTGGAAATGTTCACCCATGGGTGATATGGAGTTTGTCTTTTATCATTTTTATGTGTGAGTTCATTTGAGAGAGTCATGATTCATAGAATATCAGGGTTGGAAGGGACCTCAGGAGGTCATTTAGTCCAACCCCCTGCTCAAAGCAGGACCAATCCCCAACTAAATCATCCCAGCCAGGGCTTTGTCAAGCCTGACCTTATTGATTGTCTGGTTTCACCCACATTGTTGCTATTGGGGCATTTGATGCACTGGAAGAGGTACACCACATGTGAGGCATGTGTAGGATGCATGGATCTTGAAAGGACTGTTGTGGGAGGTACTGATCATCATAGCAGTGGAGATATGTTGGCAGGTTTTGCATTTGTTCATGGCAGGGTCTGGTGCCTCTTTGAGTTGGTGGGTCCTGGACTTTGGGGAGCTTGCTTCTGATGATGAGTTTGGAGAGGTTGAGAGGTTATTTGAAGGCCAGAAGAGGGGGTTCAGGAAATATTTTCTTTAGGATGTGATCCCCATCAAGTATGGATTATAATTGTTTAATGAAACCCTGTATGGGTGTCATTGTGTGGTGGAAGATGAGAACCAGGGATGTGTGGTTGGAGGTCCTCCTCCCAGGTATTGAGGCAGGTTCTCTCAGGGTATTTGTGTGGCCCCTTCCATGATGCAATCCACTTCTCTGGGGGAGTGTCCTTGTTTGGTGAAGATGATTTTAAATATATTAAGGTGTATAACCTGGACCTTCTCCTCGGAGCATATTTTATATCATCTGAGTGCCTGGTTGTGGACAAGAAATTGCTTGGTAAGTTTGGGGTGGTTATGGGATCTGTGAAATTGGGTGCAGTGATCCGGGGGTTTCTTGTATATAGTTGTCTGTAGAGTTCCATTGTTGAAGCTGATCATGGTGTCCTGGAAGTTGATGCTAGCGTGGGAGTGTTCTAGAGAGAGTTTGATGGATGCATGGTGATGGTTAAAGTTGTGGTGGAAATCTGTGAGGGAGTTTAGGTTATCTGTACAGAGGACAAAAATTATATCACTGTATCTCAGGTATATAATTGGTTTTGTAGTGCATTTGTCCAGAAATTCTTCCTTGAGGTCACCCGTCAAGAGGCTGGCATATTGGGGAGCCATACTAGTACCCATGTTTGTTCCCATGGTTCGGACAAAGTATTTGTTGTTGAAGGTAAAGATGTTACGGGTGAGGAGAAATGGATGAATTTGGCAACATGTTTGGGGTGGCTAACTGTGTTTTTTCCATTGTTTTGTGGATATTTGAGGTGGGCTGCAATGCTGTCATGAGGGATGTTAGTGTGTAGGGAGGTCATTGACATCCATGGTGGCAAGCATGGTATTCTGAGGGAACTTATTAATGCTGTGGAGTTTCTGGAGGAAGTTAGGTGTGTTCTGGAGGAAACTGATCCTTTGTGTAGTGAGTGGTTTGAGGATGATTTCTAGCAGACCCGACATTCCATCAGTTAGAGTGCTGTGGTCAGATCTGATGGATCTGCCTGAGTTCCCTTGTCTATGTATATTGGGAAGCATGTAGAAGGTCATTGGGGTGGTTTCATGGGGGATGAAGTTGTAGAGTTTCTCTTGGGGTTGTTTCAGGAAGGATTTGATGATATACTTAAATTCTTGGGTGTAGGGTCGTCTTTGAGTTCTTTATAGTCGGTGGTGTTGGAGAGTTGTCAGTTGGCCTTGTTGATATAGTCATCACGGCCAAGGACCACCATGGCACCCACTTTGTCTGCTGATGTAATCGTTATTGGGTGGTTGGATTTCAGTGACTGTATGGCAGTCCTCTCAGTGTTAGAGAGATCGTGATGGATGTTATGTTTGTTAAGGATTTCAGGCAATTTTTTTTCCTGAAGCAATCAATGTAATGATCAAGTATGTGGTTTTGTCCACTGTGGCATGTGCAGTCAGATGATTCTTTTTTTCTTCTGATTGTCAGTGAGGATGTGGCAATTGTGGTGGTATCTTTGTTATGAGAGAGTTCCTTGAGGCAGAGTTGGTGAAAGAATTCTTCTAGATCTCCACGTTAGTACTGTGTCAGGTTCTTTGTTAAGCAGTAAAAATCATGGACTCAGTAAAGACACTGGATTTATGGCTCATTATGACAATCTGTAACCACTAACCCACCTTTAACCTATGACTGAAGAGGTGTTAACTTCCCAGTTCACCTTGAATGGTCACTTGCAATATGTGTTAACCCTTTATATTTAACAATCTGTTCCACCTTGTATTTAGCTGTGACACGCTGATTACCTTTCCCAGACCCAAGTTGGGAATGATAATCACTTTCCTGCTTTAGACAAAACAGACACAGTAGGGAGAGAAAAGATAGGATAGTAAATATGAGGGAAATACACCTTTCGTTGGTCTTCTCAGAATATAGGATGGTTGGTCAGTCATGGACAGATGCTTTGGGCTGGCAGGTTGGCCATGACAGCTGTTTCTCTAGACCCCAGCTCATGTCCTTGGTCAGTGACATCATGTGATTAGTCAGGTCGCTCTTGTTTACTGGTCCTTTACAGGCTGAGCAGAGCAGGATAGGCAGTCTCGTCTCATTGTGCTGGTGCCACGCAGTACAGTTCAAGATCAAGTGAAAAGCCAAGAGAGGGAGGACAGGAGTAAGATGAGGGGGGCAGAGGCAGGGCAGAAAGGAGCACATGTGGGACGGGAAAAGAGAGCGGGATCTCACATGTATTGGGCTGGGTTCCTCACTTGTGTAGGAATGAAAGTCAAGCTTCCCCACTGGAGTATCAAGGTCTGGTGTCACGCCAACAGTTTTTTTCCCATAGCCACGGAGATAGTAAAAAAAAAATTTCTCCTCCCCAAAGTCTTTTTTTTTTTTCCTAAGGGCCCCCAAAAGGTGACAGGTGGAATAGTTCCATCCTCTCTCATTTTTTGTCCACAGTTAGGTCTAATTTCCAACACATGAATTTTGTTTCATTGATTTCTGCTCCTCTTGTTTACCAGTCATAATGTTGACATAGTCCTTGCATGGTATCATTTGACCCTTACTGTTTAAATTAGGTCAGGCTTTCTGTCTTCTCATATCTTTTCTTAAACAGTTTTATGTAACAGATCATTTTAACAATTCATGAATCTTTATCCACTTTTCACCAGTTAGGCTAACAATTAAAATAGGCCTATTAGGCCTCAATCTTTACAACAATACTTATGCCTAATTACAAAAAACAACTGAGTTATTTTAACTTAGAAAGATGTAAAACATAGTGAAATGAAGTTATAAAACATGAAAGAATACTTATTACAATTTTTAACAATGTTAGGTTAGCATTTAAATGTGAATGTTGTTCAAGATTGAACAAAAGAAAAGAAAAAATTAATTAAATAAAACACACAAATAGCGCTGTAAAAAAAAGTAATTTTTAAGTGCATTTACGCTAGTTAGGCAGCAGGCCAACACTTCAAGAAGGTTAATGTCTCTTTCCCTTTTCTTTTTAATGCGGGCGGAGGTTTAATGACTGAACCGCATTCCCTTCTGAGTTAATTTCTGTATGTTTGTTTAGTCAGTTTAGACTGTAAGCTGTCTGTGGCAGAGACCCTGTCTTTTAACTTGTTTAATGTGCTTTGTAAACTGCCAGGTATATTGATGGCATGATATGCAAATAAAGATACACATACATAAATACATATGTTTGTTCTAGAAGATTCCAGTCAGTTAAGATATTCAACTTTCCCAACAGATGGCATTATCATGTAGTAAAGTGAGCGATAAAGACATTTAATAGGTTTGCTAACATATGGCACCATGATTCAATCAAAAAGGTAGGCCGCCACCTGTATGAGGGCATTCTTTCTGGAATATATGACAGGATTTGACCTTAATCCAATAATATGTGGTTAGTTGACCAGACAGTTGACATTATTTGACCAGCCAATTGACTGGCCAAGCCTACAGAGGCACAGTTCCAAGTCTGTAATTGAGTTGAGTTAGAAACTCACTTGAAAATTTCTTCATTTGTAAATGTTGGCATCTCTAGTATAAGCTGATTTTGAAAAATTAAAAAATATTCATTAGCTATTGCTGTTTTTCATAACTCTTTCTATCTGTCATGGAAGCTGCCTCCCTTAGCGCTTATCGTCTTGTGAAGTTCCTAATTCCACAAGTCTCTTGTCTCTGAAGAGTTAAAAACTCTGCAGGGTAGTGAAATAAGCGTGTGGGGGAATCTTCTAAAGTATATTGTGGTGATAGAAGTTAATTCGCTAATAGCCTAACTAAGTAAGTACTTTTTTATGTAAAGTTTTATGAAGTTAAGTGTATAAATAGTGCATGCTGATGTGCTTAAATAGCTGAACTATAAAGTTGTTTTTTAAAAAAAAATGTTTTAGACAACAGTAAAGGTAAATGATGGCTTTCTAACTCCCAGTTCCGCAGAGCTGATGGAAGCAGCCAGATAGCTCAGGAGCTCTCAAAACTTAGCCGCTCTCAGGGTAGTAGGCACTGTTGAGTTCCTTCATTTTCTGCTTGTGGAAGCAAAATAGCTCCTGGCTTAAGATTTATATGCAGGCACATTTATCTCTTTAACATTTTAATACGTTCAAATAAGTTCTGAAGCATGTGTATGCTAAAGCCAGTTAACCCAGTGCTGTGCATGTAGTTTATATAAGGCTGGTAGTTGATCTCATGCTATCTGTTGGATAGTGTAGCGGCCACTGAATGCGCTGAGGTTATGTTCCTCCATGGTGGTCTGGACAGACCCAAATTTGGTGCGTTACAGGGTAGGATGCCTGTGAGGGACAGGTGACTGACTGGGGGTGGGAGGCATGTCTTTTCATCTTGCTTTCATTGGGTCAGAGTTGAAGATGATTCATACAGGGAAGTTGGTAGGCATTTGAAGCAGATGACCATACCATGTTAGAGATGCCAACAATTGACATCCTTAACCTGGACATTGCTCTGATGAGCCTCAACTTTGAGCCTTCCCTATTCACGTTCCATGTTTTAATATCTAAGGGAATAGTGTTAATTAAAGAAGGAATTCATTATAAATCAATAGCATTTTTGTGTGGGTATTAGGTAGTAAATTCATCAGTGTTAGCTTTATTAGTACTCACTTTAAAAAAAAAATTTACGTTACTAAAACACTCTAGTGATATTGGACTACATTTCTGAATTCAGTCAGAATAAATTAGCAGGATAGTACTCAAAACCAGTTTTGCTGCCATCATTTGTCTGCCTCACTTTCGTAGAGTTAAGTTGAGAATCATTTTACAGAAAGTTACCTTATACATGCAAAGTCTGAGGTAAAACTATTGTAAAGCGCGGCCAATAATAGGAGAAAATAAATTTATAATTGTTCTAGTAAATAAATCTAATAAATCTATAATTAGTTCAGTTGCGTTTTTTTAAGATACTGAAAATGAAATTGTATTCTCATTTGCAATCAACTTTCAAATACAGAATTTTCCTTTACGTAGTTCTATAGAATCAAAGGAACTAAGTAGTTAGTCTATGGAAGACAATTTAGAAAATGAATATAAAACTTGACATTTTGATGGTACAATAAATATTTTTTCTTTCTTTAGAATATAAAATCTTAAAGAGGAATGTTTAGCTCTCTAGATGACTTCGGGATTTTGCTTTTATTCAAGTTTGTTTTGCACCTGCTCACTAAACCTAATTTTAGTGCTGAAAATGCTACTTCCTGTTTCCATGAACTTTTGATGGGAGTTGTTTTGACTTCTTAGTCTATATATTTGTTTTAGTTTTTTTTCTGGAATGTTATCTTTACTATTTTTTTGGGCAGTGATGGTTTGTTGTTCCATGCATCCAGTCTACTTTGTGTTGTTTCTCTCAAAATATTTTTTCCAGAAAATATCTCAGTCATTCTGTCCTAGTTTAGTTCTTTCTTGCTACCTAAATGATACCCTGTAAAATTTGCTCTATTTTCTTTCTAGCATCTAGATTTTTCCTAGTGAGAAATAAAACAGTACAAAATTCTTGTGAGTTTGTTAGGGCACTCGCTGTGTTTTGTCTGGATTACTTCTGTGCAGTCAGCTCCTCTGGGGATCCTTGTCTTCTGTTCTCCATCTGTATCAAGTTATCTAGTGGTGTCCCTCTGCTGCCAGTGTATCTGATATATTGATCTCGCTATCATCCCTCTAAAGGAAGACATCACGGGGCATCATGTAAAACATTTGGGCTTTCTTTATCTGCTTTTTGGACCCTAATAAGACTAGTATAGCACCAAGTCTCCTGCTTCCTGTCATTGTCTTTTTCTTTGTAATTGAAATATTGCTAAACAGGATGTGATGGACAGGAAGATTGAGTTTTGATACAAAAATAATGATAATGTACAATATTCTGAAATGCAAATATGTGTCTCTTGGAGTTGTGTGCCAAGCTGCATAAACTTTAAAATGTTAGGTTTACCATATTTTTGTAACAAAGGTTGTGTGCTTCAACACTTGCACATTAGAACACCTGGACTGTACCTGGCTAGACGTTAGCATACCTCTTAGAGTTAATTCCTCCTGGTCAAGATCAATAGAATTTAAAAGCTTAAATCACTATTAAATACTAATTTAAGTACTCTTTCCATTTTACTGATGGGAAAACTGAGGCACAGAGGCTAAATAATTTGCTGAAAGCCACACTGGAAGGTTTATGACAGAGCAGGAAATAGAACTCAGGTCTCCCAAGTCCCAAACTAGTGCCCTAACCATTGGACTTCCTCCCAAAATATATACTTTTGTGGCTTATTCCTAATTTTTGGTGTTATATGTTATTTCTCCCAGTAGGCAAAATATGTGGAATGCCAATGATAACTACCATTCTAATTTCTGCTCAGTATGTTTCTCTTCTCCCTTTTCATTTTTTTCTCCATCTGATACGCTTTCCTTGTTCTCTGCATTTCTTTTTAAAATGTTTCTCTGATTTTCCTGATTCTTTATTTTTTCTTTTCTATAGAAAAAAACCCAGCAATATTATTTTATATGTGGAAGGGTTCTGCCTAACAATTTAAGTTTGTTTGTACAGCCTTTCCCTGAGTGTTAAGAGCATGAAATAGAGAAAGATAAATAGGATTGGTCGCTTTTCTTCTGATTATTTTTCTCAAGATTTTTACCACAGGAGCCTATTACAGTGGGAATAGAAAAGAGGTTCCCAAGCTACGGTCTACAGAATATTTGGTGCTGGTCTGCAGATAGGTGGCTGTTCTCATGGAACGGTCTGTTCACTGTATTCCAACTGAGAAAAACAGAACAAAGAGGGATAAAATGGGGAGCCAAAGTAGACACTATCACCTTTTTTTTTGTTTGTTTCCTTTCGTCTCCAGAAAGGAATTAAGAAGGTTTTGTCAAGGTTTGTAATGAACACTTTCTGGCCAAATTTCAATGCTGGTAACTCCATCTTCATTGGCCTCAGGGTGGATAAAATTGATGATTTTTTAAATTAAATTTAAATTAAATGCAAATTTATTTAAAAAAAACTATTTAAAACTAAATTTGAAATTAAGAGTTTGTTAAGGCCTAAATTTTTTTATAATCTATTAATCTTTTAAATATAAAAATATTAAACAGTATATGTTTGCCAACGTTTAAAGAAAGTCAAACTGTTAAACCAGCTTTTGACAGCAGTAGCCTCTTCTGCAGATGCAGAGAGACTGTTTTCTTTATTTCAGGGTATTCAAGTAGTTCACTTCAATGACTAGTTCATTCAAAGTTAATAAACCAATTTGGAGATGAAATAGTAGGTAAGCTTGCTTTCCTTTTACAATCTATCAATACAAACTAGGTGTGAAAGGTTGAGATCTACCAGATCTAGAATTCTGAAGGACATGGTGACCACAAACAACCAGTTTCGTTAATTAACTACAGATAATGCTTCCTCTGTTTAATAAATCAGTTAGTTTATCAAAACATGTTTTGCACTGAAAACTTTCCTATAAACTTTTTTCTTATGTAGCCAGCACAATTAAGGTAGCTTTTATTTAATTAAAAAAATAGAAATGCTGTGTTTGTGCATTTTTAATTGAATTAGTATTTCCATCCAAATAAAGCTTGGCAGAAATCACAAGTAAAAAAATAATAATAATATAGTAAATAAGAAATGCATCATTCATCATTTTCTAACCTAATAAAATTAATAATATGAGTAAATGTAAATAATGTATATAGTTGCTCAAATAAATGGGTAAAGATATACTGTATCCTCCTGGTTCGCGGGAAATAAAAGCAACAAATGTAAGGCTATATTTTAGCTGTAAACCAGCTTGTTTTAATCATTACCAATCATTGATAGCCAAGAAAATAACTAAAGTACAAATGCAAAGCATAATTAAAATTGATGATTTAAATCAAGGTTTCTGCTTGCTTATTTAAATCATGATTAAAGTCTGTGATTTAAATTGGTTTGATTTAAATCAATCCACCCTTCTTGGCCTATTTGGCTGCTTTTGACACGGTTGACCATACTTCTCCACTTGAGATTGTTTCATGCCTGGGTTTTGTTGACTCCATCCTCTTCTGGTTTCCCTCCTACCTCTTGGATTACTCCTTCAGAATCTGATTTTTTGGGTCATTGAAGGACATAAATCCACACTGTGTAGAAGTCAACCATAGGAGTTTATTACGTACAGTGCTGACGGAGTGTCACTTTGCTTATTAGACTCAGAGACACTGTCAATCAATTGATTACAATGGAATATATGGATTTTCCATGGGTGGGGAAAGTGACGGGGTAGGCAGTCCCACACCCCCGGATAGGTTTAGTTGCAAGGCATGATACCACAGTAGCCAATGGTCAAAAGGTTACATAATGTCTCCGCCCATGGTCTCAGTGTTAACAAATTAACATTTAGCATTTAATTAGTACTTTAATAAATATATTAGTATAGAATATACGTTGAATTCAATTTGGGGTCCATAGGAACATTCAGCATTTAATTAGTACTTTAATAAATATATTAGTATAGAATACATGTTGAATTCAATTTGGGGTCCATAGGAATGAAGTAGCTCCTTTGATTGTCCAACAGATACATATCTAGGGGTAAAAGCAAAGAAACAGTGAAAGTATATGGCAATAAAGATTGTCTTTCAAGTTGCTTATTTGTGTTTTAAGGCAGGCATTGGTTCCTGGGAAAGGGAGGTGGGAAGAGGTCATATCTTATACTGACATGTTCCAGTCTTTCATAAACTCAAGGTTGGATGTGTGGGAAGAACGTCTCCCTACAGAAGAAACTAACACAACAGACACAGAGCTTCTTTGTTCTATTTGCAACTTTGAATAAGATACAATTATAGCCCCCAACATCTGGCGTTTTGCTGACCAGACATCTTAACGAAAACAAGGTTATCTTTGGTTATTCTGCTTTCTCTTAGCTAATCACTATTTGCTAGGCCTCTGACCTCGTGACCAAACTCTGGACTTTGGGCCTGTACACAAATCCATATACCAGGTTATTACATCAGCAATGGATTTTAACCCTTCAGTCATCATTTCCTCTTCCTCTTTTGGTGTGGATTCCTTGGGTTCCGTCCTCAGCTCCTTTTCCTCTTCTCCCTCTAAACCCTTTTTTTGTGTGGGTAATCTGATTTGCAAACATGGTTTGACCACCATCTTTATGATGGACTCTCAAATCTACTTGTCTATTCTGGACCTGTCTCCCTTCATCAAATATAACATTGTGGACTGTCTTTGATATCTCCGTTGTATGTCAAACTATCTACTGAAACTTAACAATCCCAGAACTGAGTTCTTGATCTTTCCCTCAGAGCTCTTCCTTATCTCCCCTTTGCCTGTCAGTAGGGAAAGCATCAGAATCCTCCATTTCATGTAAGCCTATAACAGCGCTGTTATTTGTATTATTGTAGTTCCTCGGAGCCTCAGTCATGGACCAGGACCCCATTGTGCTAGGCTCTGTACAAACACATAATAAAAAAAACAGTCCTTACCCCAAAGAACTTACAATCTAAGTATAAGGCAAGAGACAACAAATGGATACATACAAACAGGGGAATACAAGAAAACAGTGAGACAATATTGGTCAGCATGATATGCTGTGGTCTCAGAACACCAGCATTTTAGCTGTTACCAAGTTTTTTTGTAGGCATCCTGACAAAAAAAAAAGTTCTTCTCATGTCCATTCCATGTTTGGTGTGTGTGCTCACCACATGCACTGGTTCCAGAAGTTTTTCCTGCATTGGTATCCATAGGGCCAGCCATAGCGCCCTCTAGAGTGGCACACATGCGTCAGTATAAGAATCTCACCTGTCTGCATCTGATAGCATGAATGCTACATGGCTAAGCCTCGAGGAACCAGCTTTCTCCAGACAAGTCCAACAGGTTATTTTGGAAAGCAGAAAACCTTGCACTAAAGCTACTTACCTGGCTAAGTGGAAGCACTTCACTTGCTGGATGTCTGAATCTCTCGACGCAGTCATCTTTGCAATCCATCCTGGAATACCTGCTTCTTCTGACAATCAGATTCCTCAAGGGACTGGAAAGACTCTTTCCACAGATCCGGGACCCAGCCCCCCCATGGGATCTCAACCTAGTCCTGTCTAGGCTCAGCAGCTCTCCTTTTGAGCCTTTGGCATCCTGCTCACTTCTACTCCTATCGTGGAAGGTCACCTTCCTTGTAGCGATCACCTTGGCAAGACAGGTCTCCGAGATCAGGGCTATACCCTCAGAATTCCCTTACATGGTTTTCTACAAGGACAAGGTCCAGCTGCGCCACTGGCCTTCAGACCAAAGGTGGTGTTGCACTTCCACGTCAACCAGGATATCTTCCTGACAGTGTTCTTTCCAGAACAGCAAAACTCAAACAAGGAGAGGTGCCTGCATACTCTCAATGTCAGACGGGCCTTAACCTTCTACCTTGAGCGAACCAAGCCCCTGCGTCGGTCGTCTAGGCTTTTAATGGTGGTGGCTGACAGGATGAAAGTGATCCCGGTGTCATCCCAGAGAATTTCTTCCTGGATCACTGCCAGCCTCCGTGCCTGCTACGAACAGGTGAAGGTTTCATCTCCGCCGATAGTAACAGCTAATTCCACAAGGGCGCAGGCATTCTCGGCGGCAAGAAGGAAGTTGGGGGAGGGGGTGGCGCATCAGCAGTGGTGCTCCTTATACCGGTGCATACATGCGCCATTCCAGAGGCCACAATGGCCAGCCCTACGGATACACTGGGGGAAGAACTTCCAGCACCGGAATATGTGGCAAGCACACACACCTAGAATGGAATGAACATGAGCAACATGTTACGAGAGGTAAGCAACCATTTTTTTAAAGGAATGTTATGTTATGAAGAAGGATAATGGGTTACTTTGGAGATGTTTATGGGGAGCTTTTTTCAGGCTTCGGGAGCAGCATAGAAGAATGCATGAAGGTGCTTGTTTGAAAATGCAACAAATGGGTGTTGGAGGCAGGAATTGATCTTTCAATATAGTGTAAGAAATGATAGCTAGGTAGGGGTTAGGTCATGACGGGCCTTGAAAATGTTGGAAACAATAGAAAGGAGGGAGCCATGGCTTCATTTTTGACTCCTTGATCCCATATCCAGGTTGTATCTAAGTTGTACCTTTTGTTCTTGTGCAATGATTCAATGATTTGACTTTTCCTCTCTGCTTTCTCTGCCAAAAGTTTTGTCCAAGCCATGATCATATCAAGCCTTAACTACTGCAGAATCTTTCTTTGGCCTCAGCGGCTACGGTTTTGACTCCTTAAGCCCATTCAAAATGTTTGTTCTACAGACATTTCTCTGACTAGATCACCCTCGTCTTTAGTTCTCTGCATTGGCTCCTGCTCTTCCAGTGCATTGGACACACAAGTTTTATTATAACTTTTAAAACCCTTCACAGTTTAGCTCTGCGCTTCCTATCCTCCCTGTCTTAATGAAAGGTTGGCACCTGCCTTTACTTTGCTAGTTATATGAGCCTTGATTGTCTGCTTCTCTCTTAAGTACCGTCCCACTTTCTCCTATGGCACCTGTAATACAGAGAGAAAAAAGCTCATAGTCACAAGCCACAAAGATATCAACTTATCGTCCATGTCCTTCCTCAGATCTCACCTCTTCTGTAATGCGTACAGGAACTTCATCTGACAAGGGCTAGGCAGGTGTTGAGTTATGATTACAGCTACTGATTGGCTAAGAATTGTGCACGTTGAATTTTTGTGACCCTATCTCTCCCATTCCCCATTGAGACACTCTTGATTCTCACCATCTGTTATCATAGAATCATAGAATATCAGGGTTGGAAGGGACCTCAGGAGGTCATCTGGTCCAACCCCCTGCTCAAAGTAGGACCAATCCCCAACTAAATCATCCCAGACAGGGCTTTGTCAAGCCTGACCTTAAAAACCTCAAAGGAAAGAGATTCCACCACTTCCCTAGGTAACGCATTCCAGTGCTTCATCACCCTCCTAGTGAAAAAGTTTTTCCTAATATCCCACCTAAACCCCCCCCCCCCCCATTGCAACTTGAGACCATTACTCCTTGTTCTGTCATCTGGTACCACTGAGAACAGTCTAGATCCATCCTCTTTGGAACCCCCTTTCAGGTAGTTGAAAGCAGCTATCAAATCATTCGCTCCAGCCCCCTCATCATTTGTGTTGCCCTCCGCTGGACGTTTTCCAATTTTTTCCACATCCTTCTTATAGTGTGGGGCCCAAAACTGGACACACTACTCCAGATGAGGCCTCAGCAATGCCAAATAGAGGGGAACGATCACGTCCCTCGATCTGCTGGCAATGCCCCTACTTATACAGCCCAAAATGCCGTTAGCCTTCTTGGCAACAAGGGCACACTGTTGACTCATATCCAGCTTCTCGTCCACTGTAACCCTTAGGTCCTTTTCAGCAGAATTGCTGCCTAGCCATTCGGTCCCTAGTCTGTAGCGGTGCATGGGATTCTTCCATCCTAAGTTCAGGACTCTGCACTTGTTCTTGTTGAACCTCATCAGATTTCTTTTGGCCCAATCCTCTAATTTGTCTAGGTCCCTCAGTATCCTATCCCTACCCTCCAGCGTATCTACCACCACTCCCAGTTTAGTGTCATCTGCAAACTTGCTGAGGGTGCAGTCCATGCCATCCTCCAGATCATTAATGAAGATATTGAACAAAAGCGGCCCCAGGACTGACCCTTGGGGCACTCCACTTGATACTGGCTGCCAACAAACATGGAGCCATTGATCACTACCCATTGAGCCTGACGATCTAGCCAGCTTTCTGTCCACCTTATAGTCCATTCATTCAGCCCATACTACTGTAACTTGCTGGCAAGAATACTGGGGGAGACCGTGTCAAAACCTTTGATAAAGTCAAGGAATAACACGTCCATTGCTTTCCCCTCATCCACAGAGCCAGTTATCTCGTCGTAGAAGGCAATTAGATTAGTCAGGCATGACTTGCCCTTGGTGAATCCAGGCTGACTGTTTCTGAACACTTTCCGCTCCTCTAAGTGCTTCAGAATTGATTCCTTGAGGACCTGCTCCATGATTTTTCCAGAGATTGAGGTGAGGCTGACTGGCCTGTAATTCCCCACATCCTCCTCCTTCCCTTTTTTAAAGATGGGCACTACATTAGCCTGTTTCCAGTCGTCCAGGATCTCCCCCGATAGCCATGAGTTTTCAAAGATAATGGCCAATGGCTCTGCAATCACATCCACCAACTCCTTTAGCACTCTCGGATACAGCGCATCCGGGCCCATGGACTTGTGCAAGTCCAGCTTTTCTAAATAGTCCCGAACCACTTCTTTCTCCACAGAGGGCTGGTCACCTCCTCCCCATACTGTGCTGCCCAGGGCCGTAGTCTGGGAGCTGACCTTGTTCGTGAAGACAGAGGCAAAAAAAGCATTGAGTACATTAGCTTTTTCCACATCCTGTGTCACTAGGTTATGATTAAGGTTAAGATTTTGTCATCGTTATTTTTTAGTAAAAGTCATGGACAGGTCACAAGCAATAACCGAAAATGCATGGGAGACCGTGACCTGCCCCTGACTTTTATTAAAACATAACTGTGAGAAAATGGGGAGGGAGAAGAGTCCAGGTCCCCTCTGCTGTGGGCTCCAGGGTCCCCCCCACCCACAGTGGCTGAGAGCGAGGAGTCCTCCCTGCAGCTGGCAGCAGCTTGGAGCTGTGGCGGCTGGGAGCTGCAAGGTCCCTGTGCCACCCACGGTGGCGGTTGGGAGCAGTGGGTTCCCCTCAACATCTGAGGCTGTGGGCTGTGTGTGTGTGGGGGGTCTGCCTTCCACAGTAATGGCTGGGTCTGCGAGGGGAGGGGAGAGGGGTCCGCCTCCCACAGTAGCAGCTGTGAGCTATGCGGTCTCCTTGGCGGTGGGGCGTCAGCTTGGGGCTGATGGGGAGAAGGTTCCCGCCACCTGAGGCAGTTGGGAGTTGTAGGGGGACCCCACCAGCTGACAGCTCTTGCCCCGCCACCCTGGGGCTGAAGCGAAAATGTCAGAGGTCTCTGGAAGTCACAGATTCTGTGACTTCCATGACAAAATCGTAGCCTTAGTGATGACATCTCTCTCTTTTTAAGATTATAAGCTCTTTGGGGTAGGGAGTGTAATTTTTCTGTATTTGTATAGTGCTTAGTAATGGGGCCCCAGTCTCATGGAGGCTACCACCATATAAAATTGTATGCAAAATTAATTTAAGCAACAGTTATAGTTGTCAGAGGGATATAATGGGATTGCAGGTGGGAGTGGAGGTAGTCTGTGTAGTCATGAATAGGAGGTTGAGATGTGGTGCCCAAAACAATCTCTCTTAAAATGTAGTCTGTACTAAAAAAAAATTTCGACCTGGGTTAAGATTACATGTCCCTTTTTGGATGGCTACAATTGTAAAGTACTAGCTATACTGCAAAGGTAATTTGGTTGCTATTTGCAGCCACTTGCCCGCTACCTGAGGTGCCTGTTTGCCAACTGACTTTAAAAAATGGTAGAATATCTATTTAAATGAACTGTCTTACAAGGAAGGTAAACTAAATGTATCACAGTTTGTCCCACGCTATTTTATTCTGACTTGTTCTAGTTTTGGGACTGATGAGTAGGAACCTGTAAATCCCATACAAGTGTTGAGACATTGGAAGGAGTGATGTCAGTACTCAGCTATACACAGTCTTCTATAGGTGTTCTTGTTTTTCCTGCCACCCACAGGAAAACCACTTCTTTGGCAGTTGGAGGTTTACGAATTTGCTATGATTGTGATTCCTAACATAGCTAACCTGTGGCTTCCTGAGTGATGTAGTGGCCTCAGTATAGTTCTGAACTTTAACCTATATACAAAGATAATTTTTTGTTTGTGTAAAGCACCTTTGCTAAAGTGATTTAAGAATGAAAAGTACTATATGAGAGCTACATAGCACCAATAATATTTGTCAAAACTTGTACAAGGCATCAAATTATACAAAGTGTCTTTCTTTGTGACATATGTACTGTGCTGTATTAGGAGGGCTGGAGGATCATAAGTGGCCAGAAGTTCACACTTTAACATATCTGCTTTAAACATTCTACAGTAAACTTTAAAGCTCAGTTTAATGGGGAAAACACCACATGGATTAAAACTAAATGGGTTACAACAAAAATTGTAGAATATTAACAAAGTTTAATTACTTTCATTTGATCATCATGTTTAAATAATAAATATAAAACTGTGACTTTCTTACTTTTCGCAGAGTACCAGAGATGCAGAAATGAAATTCAAAAGTGAAAGCAGAGTTAAACTTTTTGTCTTGGATCCAGATGCACAGGTTTGACATTTTAAAATAAAATAGTAAATGTGTTTATGTTGTACCTTGTAAAACGAGAAACAGTTTTCATTTTTGTTTCCTTTTAAAGAAACTTGACTTTTCGGGTATTGAACCAGAAGTGAAGCCATTTGAAGAGAAATTTGGGAAAAAGATTCTAGTGAAGTGTAATGACTTATCTTTCAATCTGCAAAGCTGTGTTGCTGAAAATGAAGAAGGACCAACAACAAATGTAAATTCTTTATGTAAATACTTTGCCTTTATGTATCAGATATATAGTAGTTAAACCTCTTAATATTGGCATTAGTTGGCAATGCACTTCAGACCAATAAATCTCAGATACCGTGAGGAAGAAGTAACTTTTTTTTTTTCTGCTGCTCATTAATCCATTAAAATGAAGGAAAGCATGAATTCTTTGTAAAACTTTTGTAGCTGCTTCTTTCATGCTGTTAATGAAAGTGTTTTATTTCTTCACTGTATTTTACATAATGGATATAATAGTCAAAGAATGCTGGCTCTTCTTTGTAACTAATGTACAGCAGTACAGTAGACCTATTTCCTTTGCATTTGCATATCAATACACATCTGTATTTGCAGATAATCTTTTGAGGGTGCTGGTGATAACCTTTTTCACACTTTTTAATGTCTAGGTAGAACCTTTTTTTGTCACATTGTCATTGTTTGATATTAAAAACAATCGGAAGATTTCAGCAGATTTCCATGTCGATTTGAACCATGTCTCGGTGAGGCACATGATATCTAATGTGACACAGCAACTGATGAATGCCAGTGGTGATTACTTACACAGGGCTCAAGATATTATCCATGAGTCTATCTTGCAATATCCTAAACAGGTAAGGAGAAACAATATAAAGTGCTGATTCAGAACAAGAGTAATGGGTTATCTGACAGATTTCAAATAGCTTTTCCACTGGATGTAGATTTAAAAAAAGGAAACTGTAAATATATAATACGTGTGTGTATATATATATTTTTTTTTAGGTAATATTCTCCGTTACATGTCCACATCCTGATATATTTCTTGTGGCAAGAATAGAAAAAGTACTACAGGGAAGTGTTACACATTGTGCTGAGCCATATATGAAAAGTTCAGATTCTTCTAAGGTACTGTATCTCTTAAAAATGATGTTGATAAAATGCTTAGACAAAATTACTCTGTATTTGTGGTGTTATAACTAAAAAACTCAAAGTTGGTTTCCACTTTTTGGATGCCCAAACCTTTAGATGAATTTTGTAAGGCACAATTTCTTATTTAGCTGTCGGATGGCTTTAATTAAAGTGTCATAGATAAAATTTTTCATATTGCTTTTAAAATGTGGAGATTAGCTTGTATACTGTAAAAATTTGGTTGTATACAGTGCTTTTTGTAGTCTTTTTTCCATGGTCTTTAAAGTGATTTTACACAATAATAGTCCTACAACTTCAAAAATAAAAGTTTGATTTTTTTTGAGCATTTGGAATATATAGGATGGGACAGACTTTCGGAAGTATAGGCAAAACTCCAGGGTTTCACAAGCCTAAATGTGTTTTTACATACACATGAACAAATCTGTTCCCTTATGTTTAACTTTTTATGTACCTAGTCAAATTCTTTGCTGCAGTGTGACTTATTTACATTTTTTGGTTATTCCATTTTAGAATCACTATACTGGCTTAAATCCTCTATATATTTAAATGTTAAACATGTTTTGTCCAATTAGATTCCATCTTGCAGACAATAGTATGCATTCACACGTTTGTCTTCTGAAATGCACCATTTAAGAAGCTATTTTTGCTATTTGTCTTTTCAGTTGCTATTGCTTGTCAGAAATTGAATAATAAAACAAGAGTTTCAACTGAAATACCGAAAAAATAAATGTCTGGTACTTTGTCGCAGGCCTGAAGGCTGTAAGACACAAACATAATCTGTTACAGCTCCAGTCAGCTACCGTTGAACTATTTTTCCTATTTTCCACAGTGCAAAATATAAGATGGAAGCTGCAGAGTGTAGTATTCAACAGACAAATAATGAACCCTGTTACCAGTTATTATAAAGGTTCTTGCATTCACCTTAATGAGCATTATATGTTTCAGTCCGTCTTAGCATATATTAAACTAAATTATCTGTGTTTTGTAAGCAGCATTTAATCTTTGTCATAAGTAACAGGCAGCTTTACAATCTAGGAAGCCATTGATTCACAGATTCCAAGTCCAGAAAAGGGACCATTGCAGTTATCTAGTCTGACCTTCAGTATAACACAGACCATACATCTTCCCCAAAATAAAAAAAATAAATCAATCTTCAAAATAATTTCTAAAGCATATTCTGACTAACAGTTAAAGAAAGACTTAAAAAAAAATCAGACTTATTTTTGGTGGCCTTTATTTACAAGACCCTCTGCCATAAAGTAGACTTAATTTGGCCTGCAGTATTCTTTCTCTTGATTTGGTACCCAGCACTAGAGCAAGAATCATGTTATCCTTTATTATAGATGGAATTGGTAGCAACACTTGATGGGGTTGCCTACTATGTGTTTTTATATTATAACCCCGTTTTCAATTGCTTATGTAACACTATCCAAGTTTAACTGTTTGGGCTGAAATTTTTCTATTCTTGCTCTCTGCCTCAGGTTAAATTTTTTCAGCAGAGTGAAACAAAATCAATTATTCTATCTCCCACGGACTTTCCTACACATCAGCTTCATTGACCATGCTTCCACGCCCCACAGAGTTAATGCTCCTGACAGGGAAAACAGAACCTGGAGACTCTTTGGTCTAGGAGAAGGTGTGTTGGGCTGGAGCAAAATCATTAGTTCTTGTCTCAGTTCTTCCCAACTAGTGTTAAGGGTTATAAAGTGCATAGAATTATTATTGATGAAGGCCTCATGGTTGCCAGTCTCCTAAGATACAATTGTAATTGCCCGTACTTTACGGATGGGGTAACTGAGAAGTTCCATAAGGTCACAGTGGCAGAGCTGGGAAAAGAGCTGTCTCTAATATGAGGTATGGAAGGCTCATCCAAGGCACACTGCCTGTCACAATGAATGTTGCCAATCTATTTGCTTGACTGATCTGTGTGTAACCACTAGAACTCAGAATGCCTCAGTCAACATTCCTTTGCTGTCTAGCAAATAGCTTTATAATCCACTGGCAGAGTGTATGTTGTAACCCTCTCTAGTTGCTGATTCACAGAAGATAGCAGCCTACTACTTCTACCAGCTACTACTTTAGTTCAAGTGGTAGTGCTACACATCTAAAGGTACTGGGTTCCAGCCTTGCTGATGATCCATGTGAGGGCCATGTGGTAGGATTTGTTGTCTTCATTAAACAAACAAACAATCTAGAAAAATTGCACTCTCAAAATTCAGTTAAAAGAAAGCTATGGTTCCAAGTCAAACACTCAGGAATTAGGAAATTCCATAATTAAAGTTAACTGTGCAACTTTAATTTTACCTTGCTCCTTGTGTGTGTTCATAATAATATAAGCTTGAATTATGTGGTCTCATGCTATTTATTTTACAGGATCCCTGCCTCATTCATTCGCCCACTCCATCTCTAAAAACAATCTAATCATCCCAGACATCTTCATATATTTCTTCCTCCAACTCCTGGCTGTCACAGAGACCTGGTTCTTGTTGTCTGATGCTGCCTCTCTAGCAAGCCTCCCTTATGAAGGCCTCTTCTGCTCTCTCACTCCCTGCCTTGGATCCAGACTGCTGTGGGAATGTTGGGCTTTTCCTCTCCTGTTCCTGCTGCTTCCCACCCTCCATCTCCCCTTCCTGCTGTTTCTCCTCTTTTGAACAGCCCTGCATCTGACTCTCATCTCCTCTTTGCTGTCATCTACCATCCATTCAACTCCTTCCCATCAGCCTTCCTTTCTGATTTCAGCTCCTGGCTCACTTTCTCTCCACTCATCAGAATTACCCACATCCCTCCTCAGTAACTTTTCAGCTTCCATGAAGATGACCCATCTGACTCCTTAGCTGCACGTTTGTTTGTAGTGACTTCGCTAGTGCTTTATATGTAGCCTTTTGTGTAGAAAAACAAACAAACAAAAAACCACCTAGGCAAATATCTAAGTTGATAAACCCTGTGGAAGACTTTTGTGTACCCCCAGTTGAGAACCACTGTGCCCCAGGACCTTAGTAGGTTCTAAGATAGCCTAGTTTATTGGCAGAGCTATTCTAGATGGAGCCTGAGATGTTAGAATGCCCACCAGTTTGAGATTTTTCCTGAAGCTCCCCCTGTTGCTGGAACCCTTCCCTTCTGCAGGTAAGGACTTTGGCAGAAGCGGAAGGCTCTGGCACCTCCCCCTGCCACATGGAAAGACTCCAGCAGTGGGGAAAGTCACTGCAAGGGGGATTCAGAGGAGAAAGGCTCTGGCAGCTCTCCACTGCTGGCGCCCTTCCCTACTGTGAGGAAAAGGCACAGGTGGTGGTGGGGAGGCAGCAGGGAAAGGCTCCAGCAGCTTTCCGCTGCTGGAGCCTTCCTCTGCTGTGGGGACAGGCTTGGCAGCTTCCTGCCTCTGGAGTCCTTCCCTCCTTCCAAACCCTCCTTAAAATTCTCCTTTGCCTTGAGGCTTTCAAAAAACTTGTCTGCTGGTGTGGTGAGAACACTGCTTGTCATGCTGCCCAATATTTTCTTATTGTTTCCTTGTACTTCCCCATTGATCTGTCTCTTTCCATCTGTTGCATCTTGTCTTATACACACTCTGGGGCAGGGTCTGTCTTTGTTTTTATAATGTTTAGCACAGTGTGGTTCTGGTCCATGCCTGAGATTCCTAGGGACTACTATAATATAAATTATAACATTTTTCAACACATAGAATGGAAAATAAATATAGCAGCGAGGGTTTCTAAAAGAAACTGGACTGGGATGCAGTAGAGTTAGGTTCTGTTCCTGGTTCTGATACAGCCTTCGTATGTAATCATGGGTGAGACTTCTCTTTAGGGGGGGGGAAGGCCAAATTAAATTGTACAGGCAGTGTTAATTCTGCTGTCATCATCTAACTTTTGAGAGCTTGACTTTGCAAATCTAACATTCTGTCAGCTTTTTATGCGTAGGGACATACACCGCATGAAACCAATGCATATCCATCTAGTCAATATGTCCACATTTAGTATGTTAGGCTCAAGGCCTTATAGAATTTGGTGGGATCTTAAGACCCATTTCTGCTTTGCATAAAATCCTATTTCATTCTGTTTCACTTGTCATTTTCTTGCAGTCTAGTGATGATTATAAACATTTGGAGGCTTACAAATTAACAAACAATAACAAAAAAACTCCTTTCTCTGTATGGCAGATGCTGCAGAGATGTCAACAATATAGCTCTAAAAGAAAAAAGGTATTGAAATCACAAAATAAGTTGCCTTGCTACAGAATCAGACAAAACATACTGCTGAGTATTTTGACAGTGAGAGAGCAGAAGAAACATTTGTTCTCTGTAAGTAAGAGGTGGAAGGAGAGAGGCATAGTCCTAAGACCTCTTCTCCAGTCTGAAGTGAACTACAGGCCCACTTGTACTCTGCCTTCCTCATCTAGATCTTTGACTTCATCTCTGTAGCGTATCCATTAGAAGGTACTATTAAAGGTACTAGAGAGATGCAGTCAGTACAAGGGATGGAGAGTGAAGGCAAAGATCAAGTAGGCCTGAAGCGGTACTGTTTTCTTACAGAATGAAACGTGCCTTCAAAGAGGCAGTAGATTAGGTGATCCTTTTCACCTGTGGAATCACAGAGAATGGCAGGTCCTGCTAATACAGTATCTTGAGGATCTATTAAAGAATTTGTGTTTTAATTTTTTTTTGTTACCACTTCTCATGAATTTACTAATACTGATAAAAGTTAAAATCTTTTAAGAATTGTTTTCTACTTGGTCTGAGCATAGACTTTTATTTATTTATTATGAACCTTCAACTCCTCATCTTATGGAGTACATTGCATTTTAGGAACTTTAAACTTCATATATATATATTATCATTTGCAGGTTGCACAGAAAGTGTTGAAGAATGCTAAGCAGGCATGTCAGAGACTGGGACAATATAGAATGCCATTTGCCTGGGCAGCTAGGTAAGGGATGCAATTCTCGTCATTCCACTACATTTTTCTAGCTGATTGTTTAACACGGTTTCCTACAAAATAGCAGTGTAAGTCTCATTTGTCAAAATTCAACTTCCTATTTGTGGGATCCGTTTTTTCTTGCTTATTTTAGAATGGCCCTTGTCATTTTATCCCAGTCATAGATTTTTGGCAAACGAGACTTAGGTTTCTGTTTTATGGTGGGATGGGTATTGTAGATGATTGTAACTCCTAACCATACAAATAATTTAATTTTACCAACTTTTTTCACTCCAAGATTTTTTTTCTTGCTTTTCTAAAAAGTAAATTGTGCTTGTTCTGCTTATTAAAATATTAGCTGTGAATATAGTAAAACTCACCTGGGTACAATTTTAAGAATATTAAATCCTTCACGTAGAATGTGACACAGTGTAAATAGTTGCTTTACTTTATCCTCTTGCTACCAAAATTTAAAGAGAGAATTTGACTTTCAGGACATTGTTTAAAGATACATCAGGAACCCTGGACAAAAATGCAAGATTTTCTGCTCTCTACAGACAAGACAGTAATAAACTCTCAAATGAAGACATGCTTAAATTGCTAGCAGATTTCAGGAAGTGAGTATATAATTTCTTAATATTACAAAAGTTTAATATATTTCATTATTAACATAAATTTAAGCAACTATTCCTTTCTTATGATACATTTAAATTAGAGTTGTCAAGCGATTAAGAAAATTAATCGCGATTAATCATGCGGTTAAATAATAATAGAATACCATTTATTTAAATATTTTTGGATGTTTTCTACATTTTCAAATATGTTGATTTCAGTTACAACACAGAATACAAAGTGTACAGTGCTCAGCTTATATTTATTTTTTGATTACAAGTATTTGCACTGTAAAAAAACAAAAATAGTGTTTTTCAGTTCACCTAATACAAGTACTGTAGTGCAGTCTCTTTACCATGAAAATTGAATTTACAAATGTAGAATTATGTAGAAGTCCACGCAGTCCTACTTCTTGTTCAGCCAATCACTCAGACAAACAACTTTGTTTACACTTGCAGGAGATAATGCTGCCTGCTTCTTGTTTACAATGTAACCTGAAAGTGAGAACAGGCGTTCTCATGGCAATGTTGTAGTTGGTGTTGCAAGATATTTACTTGCCAGATGTGCTAAAGATTCATATGTCCCTTCATGCTTCAACCATCATTCAAGGGGATATGCATCCAAGCTGCTGATGGGTTCAGCCCCTCACCTATAAAAGGTGAATCACCACTGGCCCGTGAGACTGGCGCGGCTGTGGCTTGGAAGCAGGGGTAGTGGTCCTCTCAGTGACAGTATTGGAACCTGTGGGGTGTACCTGTTATACTCCCACCATTCCTCCCAGGCCACATCCGACAAACTGCCCCGAGCATCAGAGTCGGAGCACAGTGCTGAATCCAATGCGGGAGCAGCGCAGAGGGCCCCAACACCCAAGGAGCTATCCCCAGACAAGCAAGGGGAAGCCGACCTTCCCCCTGTGGTGCAGTAGTCTTCATCGTCCCCAGTGGTGGGCACCTCGCAAACAAGCAGGAGCCTCAATGACTTCGAGGAGCACCAGGCCCTGCTAAAAAGGGTGGCTGCTGACATGGACTTGGAGGTCAAGGAGCAAGCGGAGGAGTCCGATGACCTCTTTAACGTTGTACCCTCCTCCACCCCAGCCCTGGTCGCATTGCCCGTCCACCCAGGGGTCCTAAAAATTGCTGAGTCTTTGTGGCAGACCCCTCTTCCATTCTGCCTACCTCAAGAAGGCAGAAAAGAAGTACTATGTTCCAGCAAAGGGATTTGAATACCTGCATACCCGTCTGCCAATGGGGTCCCTGGTTATGTCTGTCATCTACGAAAGGGACAGGAAGAGACAGGTGAGTGGCACACCAAAAAATAAATACGCCAAGAGGCTGTACTTATTTGGCAGGAAAATTTGTTCGACAGCCAGCCTGCAGAAAATTCAGGTTTCTAACCATCAGGCCCTGCTAGGCAGGTACAACTTCAACCTGTGGGACTCCATCAGCAAGTTCAAGGAGGGCCTCCCACTGGACCGAGCCCAGGAGTTTGACACTTTATTGGATGAGGGCAAAGCAGTGGCGAGAGGTGCCCTCCAGATCGCCTGGGACACTATGGACTCTGTGGCCAGGGTAGTCGCCTCTGTGGTGGTCATGAGGTGCAGCTCCTGATTACAGTCCTCTGGGCTGTCCCAGAAGATGCAGACTACCCTTCAAGACCTCCCATTTGAGGGAGCAGGGCTCTTCTCAGAGCTGACTGATGTACGGTTCCATGGCCTTAAAGACTACCATGCCACCCTCCGGTCCTTGGGCCTACACACCCCTCAGCAGGCTAGAAAGCCATTCCATCCTCCGCCTCCATTGAGGTCCTGGGGTGTCCTCCGATCCAGCTGCTACAGGAAGAAGGACGGAGACAAAGGGTTTAAGCGGCAACACCCTTCATATTCCCATTCCTCTGCCCAGCTTGGTTCTTCCAGAGGCCAAGGAAGCCGGAAACAGGCATTTTGCTGATGTGCCTGAGGATGGCGCCCCAGTCACTTCCCAGGATCCACCCCACCTGCTCTTTTCTCAATCACTTGCACTCCTTCCAGTCAGCCTGGTCACGGCTGACGTCGGACCGTTGAGTGCGCGACATAATATCTTCGGGCTACATCCTGCCAGGTGGAGCCAGGTCGCCTGGCATTTGCTAAGAAGCCCTCAGGCTATGGGACTTCTGTGTACAACACAACATCCATCTCGTAGCCACATACCTCCCCTGGGGCCAGGAACACCTTGGCAGATCGCCTCTCCAGGACAGTCTCGTCTCGTCACGAGTGGTCTCGCCACCCAGAGGTGGTCAGCATCATCTTCCAGAGATGCGGTACTGCCCGTGTGGATCTGTTCACATCCAGATAGAAAAGGAAATGCCATGTTTTCTGCTCCTTTCGGGGGTTCAACAGAGGCTCCCTGTCGGACGCTTTCCTGTTCCCGTGGTCGGAGGCTCTGATGTACCACCCGCTCTCCCCCGGATGGCTTGGTTGCTGTGTGGTTAAATGCAGAGGTGCAGGAGTGCTTGGTGGGTGTCCAGCAGGTCCTGTTGGGCAGCAGAAAGCCCTCCATCAGAGTGACCTTCCTGGCCACATGGAAGCAGTTCGCTTGTTGGACCTCGGATAAAGGCATTCAGCCCGAGTGGGCCTTGCTGCAGTTAATCCTGGACTACCTTTTGCATCTCAAGCTCCAAGGCCTGGCCCTTTCAACTATCAAAGTCCAGATGTCTGCCATCTCGGCCTTCCATCTGCTGCTCAAGGGTAGGTCGGTTTTCGCCCAGGACATGACTGCCAGGTTCCTCAAAGACCTTGAGTGTCTTTACCCGTATGTCATAGAATCATAGACTATCAGGGTTGGAAGGGACCTCAGGAGGCCATCTAGTCCAACCCCCTGCTCAAAGCAGGACCAATCCCCAACTAAATCATCCCAGACAGGGCTTTGTCAAGCCTGACCTTAAAAACTTCTAAGGAAAGAGATTCCACCACCTCCCTAGGTAACGCATTCCAGTGTTTCACCACCCTCTTAGTGAAAAAGTTTTTCCTAATATCCAACCTAACCCTCCCCCACTGCAACTTGAGACCATTACTCCTTGTTCTGCCATCTGCTACCACTGAGAACAGTCTAGATTCATCCTCTTTGGAACCCCCTTTCAGGTAGTTGAAAGCAGCTATCAAATCCCCCCTCATTCTTCTCTTCCGCAGACTAAACAATCCCAGTTCCCTCTGCCTCTCCTCATAAGTCATGTGCTCCAGCCCCCTAATCATTTGTGTTGCCCTCCGCTGGACTCTTTCCAATTTTTCTTATAGTGTGGGGCCCAAAACTGGACACAGTACTCCAGATGAGACCTCACCAATGCCAAATAGAGGGGAATGATCATGTCCCTCGATCTGCTGGCAATGCTCCTACTTATACAGCCCAAAATGCCGTTAGCCTTCTTGGCAACAAGGGCACACTGTTGACTCATATCCAGCTTCTCATCCACTGTAACCCCTAGGTCCTTTTCTGCAGAACTGCTGCCTAGACATTTGGTCCCTAATCTGTAGCAGTGCATGGGATTCTTCCATCCTAAGTGCAGGACTCTGCACTTGTCCTTGTTGAACCTCATCAGATTTCTTTTGGTCCAATCCTCTAATTTGTCTAGGTCCCTCTGTATCCTATCCCTACCCTCCAGCGTATCTACCACTCCCAGTTTAGTGTCATCTGCAAACTTGCTGAGGGTGCAATCCACACCAATGTCAGGGACCCCGTCCCTCCATGGGACCTGAATCTTGTGCTGTCACGGCTCACGGGCCCTCCCGCTTCAAGCCTCTGGCTTCCTGTTCTCCTTCTCCTTTCCTGGAAGGTTGCGTTTTTGGTTGCAATAACATATGCCCGCCGGGGTCTGAGATTAGGGTGCTTACCTTGGAACCACCCTACACGGTCTTTTACAAAGACAAGGTCCAGCTGCAGCCACACCCGGCTTTCCTGCCCAGGGTGGTCTCACAGTTTCATACAGGCCAGGACATTACCTGTTTTTTTTTTTTAAAGCCACATAATTCAGAGGAGGAGCATAGGTTGCATTCCCTAGACATCAGGAGGGCGCTAGCCTTCTACATTGAAAGAACCAAGCCATCCGCAAGTCGATGCAATTGTTTGTCACGGTGACCAACAGGATGAAAGGTCGTCTAGTGTCAGCTCAAATAATTTCTTATTGGATCACTGCCAGCATTCACTGCTGCTACAGTCAGGCAAGGGTGCCACCTCCAGTGATCATGACCACCCGTTCAACCTCTTACACAGCTTTCCTATCCCAAGTGCCTATCCAGGACATCTGTAACGCAGCCACCGGGTTGTCCATCCACATGTTCACATCCCATTACGTGCTTATCAAGCAGGCCTGGGACGATGCTGGTTTTAGTAGAGCAGTGTTGCAAGCCGCAAGACCGTAAACTCCGATCCCATCTTCGAGGATACTGCTTGTGAGCCACCTAGAATGGAATCGATATGAGCAAGCACTCGAAGAGAAAAAACAGTTACTTACCTTTCATAACTGTTCTTTGAGATGTGTTGCTCCTGTCCATTTCATTACCCTCCCTCCTGCCCCTCTGTTGGAGTTGCCAGCAAGAAGGAACAGAGAGGGCGTAGGGTCGGCAGCGCCTAATATCCTGACGCATGAGTGCGGGACTCAAGGTGGCACCACAGCAGACCCTAAGGATACCACTAAGGCAAAAGTCTCAGACGACTGTGCATGTGGGCGCGCGCGCACCTAGAATGGAATCGACACAAGCAGCACATCTTGAAGAACAACAATTATGGATGCACAATAGCAGAACACCTTCTGTCTGATAAGGCAAAACTTGTGTTTAGGTCAGACGTAACAAGGTATTCAGCTCTGTCGTGCAGTGCTCGTATACTCTGTTGTCAAAGTGTTCTGTAGCATCTCAAAGGGTAGAGTGTAGGTATGTATACGTGTTGGAATGTTGGGGCATTGCTCAAAGAAGGCAGAGTTGAAGTTGCATTGGGGGAAGTAGCATGGACCTTAACTTTGTATTTCTGCTTTTCCAGTGGTTTAAATGTAGTCACCACATTCTAGAGGGGCATGAGCCACAACCAGGCAACCTTAATTCTGCGTTAATGACATTTTTTTTTGTATTTAATATAAATAAAACCAAATTACACTCCTCAAATAAGAGCTCTCGAGTAAATTCTGCTCCACATATTTTTTTGTTTGTTCACTTATTTCACAAAATTCAGAACCTAGAAAGCATTGAGATTCTGCTTAATTGTGATGTGGGGAACAGAAGTATTATTCCAGGCAAGAAAAAGAAGCAAACCATACTGATACTTTTAAAAAAGCAACTATTTTTCTATAGGTATGTCTGTTATGTGTTAATTGGAGTTGGCCTAAACTGAATGTTGAATATTTCCATGATGTGTCAGCATTTTTATTTTTGTTTGGTTTGGTTAAGTCAGATTCTTCAAGCTCTTTTTAACATTGCATTTTCTTTTTTGTTTTTTTTCTCTCTACTGCCTCTTTTTCCTTCTGTATTTCTGATAGATTTTGGCAACTGACCTGACTTTTTTGTTGTTTCTCTTTACAGACCTGAAAAGTTGGCCAAGCTGCCAGTTATTCTAGGAAATCTAGACATAACAATTGATAATGTCTCTCCAGATTTTTCTAGTAAGTATTGATAAGCATTATTAAATAGTTGAATAAGCTTTTTTACTTCAAATTTTTTTATTGTTTTTAATATATTTTCAGATTATGTTAACTCATCATACATTCCCATGAAACAGTTTGAAAACAGTACCAAGACAGTAGTAACGTTTGAAGTAGAAGAATTTGTTCCCTGTATTCCAAAACATTCTCAGCCTTTCACCATCTACAACAATCATCTTTATGTTTATCCAAAGCACTTGAAATATGACAGTCAAAAGTCATTTGCAAAGGTGAGTGTAAGGAAAATACTGAACTCTTGTTGTGCGCTGCAGCTCTATTCAGATATTAATGACCAAATATATATTCTGTTTCTATGATGATGGTTCTGAATAAATTTTTTTTTTATATATTGTTTTAGGCTAGAAATATTGCCGTGTGCATTGAGTTCAAAGATTCGGATGAAGAAGATTCTCTGCCTTTAAAGGTTTGTCTGAGATTTTGATATCTAATTGAAGAAAAACATTAAGGTTTACTGGTTTAGAGGTAACACATTATTGGCCTACACAAGGATTAGAGTTGGGATCTTTGTTCTTCCTTCTCTGTGGCAGTTGGATTATCCTGGAGATGACTTGCTCATCTCTGAAAGATAATGAGCAGAGCCACTAACCCCTGCTATTGGCCAGTCTTGGTGAAAATATTCCCACTGGTCTTTTTATTTGATTAGGGGTCTAGATTATATGATTAGGGGTCTAGAGCACATGACTTATGAGGAGAGGCTGAGGGAGCTGGGATTGTTTAGTCTGCAGAAGAGAAGAATGAGGGGGGATTTGATAGCTGCTTTCAACTACCTGAAAGGGGGTTCCAAAGAGGATGGCTCTAGACTGGTCTCAATGGTAGCAGATGACAGAACGAGGAGTAATGGTCTCAAGTTGCAATGGGGGAGGTTTAGATTGGATATTAGGAAAAACTTTTTCACTAAGAGGGTGGTGAAACACTGGAATGCGTTACCTAGGGAGGTGGTAGAATCTCCTTCCTTACAGGTTTTTAAGGTCAGGCTTGACAAAGCCCTGGCTGGGATGATTTAACTGGGACTTGGTCCTGCTTTGAGCAGGGGGTTGGACTAGATGACCTTCTGGGGTCCCTTCCAACCCTGATATTCTATGATTCTATGATTCTATTTCTATCCTCACCCGAATGAAGCTTCCACAGAAGAAGGGCCTGTTGTGGTGTGGGGTGATTTGCTTCTACACAAGAGGGAAAGCTTTAGAACACTGACTGACTCAAGTGCATTTGGCTTCCTGACTGACTGACTGCCACAGTGGAATGGGGAGAAAGTTGCCTGAGAGAGCCTAATACTGGTTTTGAGGTGTTAGGCAGGGCTAAAAGTGAATGATGATTGCTACGGTTCCATAAAGGGGAAAAAATTATAATCCTGCCTTAACTGCTTCTCACTAACAATAGGCTTTCTCGATGGGGATTTCACTCTATATTTTAAATAATTTAGCAGTACATATTTTGATGTACAATAAACTGTAGTAATAAAACATTGTTTCTGTTGTTAAATAAAATGGGAAAGCAGCTATGTACAATTCCAGAAATTCTTTAGACCTAAATTTTCAAAACTGACTAAAGAATTTGGGTGTCTGTTTTTGAGGCCCCAACTTAAGATGCCCTTAGGAGACCTGATTTTCAGAAAGTGTAGTGCACCTGTCATCTGAAAATCAAGGTGACTAAAAGTTGAGCATCAAGAAATTTAGGCACCCAAAACCACTAGTTCCTTTTTAAAATTTAGGCCTTAAAATGTGGTTCTTAAAATGTCTCCAACACAGACCCTCTCTTCAGGGCCCAACACAAATACCACCTCCAGAGAATCCTACTTGAAAAGTAAGGAAAAGAAGCATCATTCTGGCACTGAAGAGATGTGAGGGAAGAGAAAAAGAAGCACATTCTTTCCTCCTGATCAGCTCCCCAGGACAGGTCCTTTCTATGGTGACTGTGCTGGAGCAGCAGCATCAATAGCTCTTGGTACCAGAGCTGCCAGTGCAGGTGTAGTCACTGTGGATCTCAAAAGGGTTCACTTCACTGGAAATCCCTAGGACCTTTTCCCCATCTACATGCTTCAGCAGTAGGCTGCAGTCTAAATAATAACTACCTAACTGCATATTTCTCCTCATCTTGTCTGGTACCATCACCCAATCCTCCCCATAGGGTCACCTCACTAGAGGATTGGTACAGGGACACCCTTAGTGCCATTTGGGGTGGATTTGAGAGGCATGCTGATCTCAGCACCTGGGAGACTCCAAGGGGTTTGGCCCCTGCAGCGTTCCCACAGATACCAGGTCTTTGGAGGGAACTTTATACAAGGTCCTCTCCAGTTAATAATATGAGATTATATTCAAGAGTGTAGTCAGGTCCTTACTGAATCTGAAATACCCAAGCTATCTGAACCTCGTGCTGTGGGAGATGCCCCATCAGTCCTGCCATTCGTGTTCACAACATTGTCACAGCCTTCTGCACCAATCTCAGAACTGAGAAAGCTGATCCCGCACCAACACTCTCTCCTGCCTCCACCTGACATGCCCCTCACCAGTGGCTGATGTGCAGGTTGATTTGGACCCACTTGATGAAGTCCCCTAGATGGTGGAATATCCCTTATTGGGGACACAAACAATGCTACAACTCTCCTTCTGATCGTATGGACTCCTCTGCTATAGCTCCACCTGATGGACTACAAACAGTTCCAGGAGTGTCTCAGGAGGAAGGGAAATAGTGTCCAGCTACATACAGAGACAACAGTGGCAGAGTCTCCTCATCCCCTTTTTTATATCCTCCAAGTCTGAATGCAAGTTAATGTCTCTTACCCAGGGCTTACACCTCCAGTCTTCTCTGGCAGTCTACAGGAAAATACACAAGATGTATCCTGTTGCATCTGATGTTTCCATTTCTTGAAAAGTCACCCAACCCCAAACTCCCTAGTTGTTTTAGTTTTGAACCTCCCATTCCATTTCTACCAAAAGAGAGGGTAGCAGGCTGGGATGCCTTTGGATGTAAGACCTAGTAGTCAGGTTCTCTTTGCATGAAAGTTTCCAAGTGTGGTGGCCAAGTACCATTATGCCCTCCAGGTTGCCATTAACCGCATGTTGGAAGCTCTACAAGAGAAGTAAAAGCAAGCAGTGAGATCTGGTCACAGAGGGTCGCATTGTGTTGATGCACTGTTAGGACAGCCTATGACAACTCAATGCCTGTTTCAGAGCCATGGGGCAGGAACTTCCCTACATAGGTATTCCTGGATACATTCATTGGGGATCACTTTGGAGGCACAGAGTAAGATCAAGGACCTTCTGTTTGAAGGGCAAGGCCTTTTTCGTAAAAAAGTAGATTAATTATTCAAAAGGATGAAAGTTGCCAGGGCTAGAGCTCGGTCCCTTGGCCTCATTCAACCCTTGTTCCTCTTAGGAAACCACCAGCATATCCCTCCTTCAGATATCAAAGTCAGGGAGTGGCCACATCCCAGAGCTTCCCCCCCGAGCCTCAAACTTGACCCCCCTTTTAAAGGAAACAGAAACAAAAAAGGCAAATGTCTCTTTACAGTCCACCTTCTCTGTCACCAAAAAGCAGATTTAATGGTGCAGGTGAGAGCAGAGTTAGGCCTGGGCTACACTGGGGGAGGGGGGGATTCAAACTAAGATACGCAACTTCAGCTATGCTATTCGCGAAGCTGAAGTATCTTAGTTCGATTTACCTGGCCATCCTCACGGCGGCGAGTCGACCGTGGCAGCTTCCTCGTCGACTCCGCTTACTCCTCCTGCCGAGGTGGAGTACAGGCATTGATTCGGGGATCGATTTATCGCGTCTAGACGAGACGCGATAAATCGATCCCCGATAGATGGATCACTGTCCGCCGATCCGGCAGGTAGTGAAGATGTACACCTTAGTCTTCGAGTCCTCTTCCTTCCATCCCCTCCTTTTGAGTTCTGTCTGTCCTATTTTAACAATGCCTTGTGCATGACTACTTGCAATTACTGGGTTTTAGAGAACATTCACGACAGATACACCATCCAGTTTTCTACCAGCTGACCTTCCCTGAACCTCTTCAGGGACACTTCTCAAAAGGAAGTCCTGTGGGATGAAGTAGACTCCCTCTTCTCAAAAGGAGCCATAGAGGAAGTCCTTCTGTGAACATCAGGGGAAGGGCTTCTATTCTAGGTATTTCCTGGTTCCAGAGTCCTTGTGTACACTACAGAGTTTTGTCAATGCAAGTTACGCTGGCATATAGCCACCTCTGTAATTAAACCGCTGTTGCATGTCCACACTATACTCTTTGTGTTGGTGGAGAACATCCACAATAGCAGCTCTTGCATTGACACACAGAGCAGTGCGCTGAGTATCAATCCCACTGTGCAACGGGCTGCAGGGTGCTTTGAGAAGTGTCTACAATGCCTCATGGGGCAGGTACAGCATCACATGATGAAGCTTTCTAAATCCCATCGTTCCATGGGCATCCTAAGGATTGCCAGCTGCTTTTCAACTGCACTGGTAACCTGCAACCCAGTCATCTCTGTTAGAAAGCATGGATCCTGCACTGCTGTTCAGTATTGTGCTGTGTGTTGTGAACACAAGTCTATAAGAGGAGCTCTGGGGCTATTTGGCTGAGGGATGCCTTGAAGGAACATACTAACACTGAGCCACAGTAATGTGTGTTGCTGTAGCGTGCTGTAGCCTGTCATTGTTTGCACTGTGCTGTGACCCTTGAAATGATTGCTCCGTGTGTCTAAAAAGTAACATATTTTAAATCACGTTTTAAAGTTAGCGCTTGGTAAGATGACCAAACTGACATTGCTGAGCACTAACATGAGAAGCCCACAGAAATGTGGGGAGACGGCAGCGTGTGTGTGTGTGTGTGTGAGAGTGATTGTTGGGTAAGTGTGTGTGTTGGGGAAGAGTGAGTGTGTCTGCATGCTGTCTCTAAGTTCAGACAGTAGCTGGAAGCAACCAATCCCAAGGCAGAAGCTGGTGCACAGGCAGCTGTTGTCCCCGTCCACCCCATCCCAGCTCAGCAAAGACCAGTACACTGGCAGGGGAGGGGGACACATTGACATCAACCTCCATCTCGCTCCCTGGCTCTGTACAGCACAGCATGAGTCTCCCACCCCCCGCTCCCCAGCAGCAGCACGCTCTGTCTGCCACTGCAGTCCTAGTGCCTGGGAGAGCAGGATCCTGTGTTAATGTTCTGATTCCATGATTCACTCTGAGTTTTCCCACTCCCTCCCCTGTAGTCCAGGCAGGAGTGTGCTTGCTGCCCAGAGCTGCATGCTCAGCTGGGCAGTAGCTGTGTGAGCTCTGCATGCTGAGGAATTTCAACACTTTCTGGAGCTTTGAAAGGGGAGGGGTGCATGCTGTGTAGCTGGATGCAGGGCAGCAGAGTTCAAAACAGATCTGGTCATGGTGGGCGTTGTGTAGGATACCTCCTGGAGGCCAGTTTCGAGGAACAGTGTTTACACTGACACTTTGTCAATCTAACTTTTCTGCAAAAAGCTCTGTGCCTCTAGTTGAGGTCATTTTATTTTGTTGGCAAAACAGGAGAGTTTTTTTGGCAGGAGGAGCATGGTAGTGTGTACAATTCCGCTGTTTTGTCGGCAAAAGCTGCCTTTTGATAACAAAACTATATAGTGTAGACAAAGCCTAAGACAGTAAATGGTCTCAGACTGTGTCTGAATCTCAGAAACCTGAACGGATACATCAAGACTCTCAGTCTAAAATGCTTTCCCTGGGATCCAACCATTCCCTCCTCTCAAGGAGACTGGGTATCTGAGTCTCACTTGATGGATGCTTATTTACACATGACCATCAGAAAAAAGCACTTCAGATACCTGAGTTTCAGCATTGGAAACGAACATTTCAATACACGATACTCCTTTTTCAGCTTGTACATAGCTCTAAAGGTCTTCACAATGTGCCTGGCTGTGGTAGCTGCCCACTTAAGATGCCAGGGGACACGTCTTTATCTATATGACTAGGTACATTGTGGCCTCCATTACTGTACTATTTAGGCACCTCACAATCTTATAATTATTTATCCTCATAATGTCCCCCTGAGGTAGGGAAAGAGTATTATCCCCATTTTAAAGATATGGAACTGAGGCAGACTAAGTGACTTGCCCAAGGTCACACAAGAAGTCTGTGGTGAAAATGATAATTGAATCCAGATCTCCAAGTCTCAGGCTAGGATACTTACTACTGGGCCAGCCATTCTCCCTCTCTAATAAGAGACAAATCACAACAGGAAATGCCAGAATCAAAACATGCAGTCCGTTCAGCACCAAAGGTCTGCAGTTAAACTGGGAAAAGTCTACTCTATCTCCTTTTCAAGGAATCGTGTTTACTGGACAGTGGTGGATTTAGTCCAAGCAAAGGAGAGGAGAGATTCCTCGGCATCTAGAAAGCACCAGCCTAAAGAGCCTACCTGAATCAACCTACAAAGTTATTCCTTAAGCTAATGGGTGTCATGGCAATTATGACATGTGACACACTATATATATGCCTGCCTACATATGACACCGCTGCAAAATTGGCTGGTTCAGTAATTAATTAGCCACCTCCATACTCAGGAACTGGGGACATTCAGTCTCTTGAGAGAAAACACAAAATGCTAGCTATACTACACAAGAGCAGTATACATCTCAAGTTCAGGAACTCTCATTAGTCTCTCTAAAAAGTGCACCTGGCTGCTATCTCAGCACATTACCAGTCAGAACAGGGAAAAAACAATACTTTCTTCTACAGTAGCCAGATTCCTAAAAGAACTCAGTAAAGCTTTTACCCCAGTGAGAGAACCACCTCATTATTGGGATTTAAATGTGGTGCTCTGGCCTTCCATCTGCCCATCAACAAGGGACACCAAATCCCATAAGTGTGAATGCACAGAGATACTCTTGAAGAACAGCAGTTACTGGTAAAGTGGTCTCTTTTTAGCTGAGCCTAATCTTTGAGCAAATGAACATTTCTTTGCTTTCCATTCTTCATGTTTTAAATTTCTCCAATTTGTTTTTAAAATATTCAATTTTAATATAGTTGTTCAAGCTTATTTTAATACAGTGCACTTGTCCACAACCCACAGTCCAAAGAATATTAATGCAAGATTAATTTTTTTAACACTTTGAGTTTTAGCTCAGTATCCATCGTATTTCCCAATAGCAAAAAGAGGCTAAAACTTGATTAAAATGTGTCATGAGCTATAAAAAATTGCATTGCAAAACATTATTTTTAAAGGAGATATGTAAGAAAAAATAAAATACTTTATACTCTTGACAGCAAGGAGGAATATAAGCTGAGAATGACAAAGGACCGTTTTTTCCCCTCTCCTGATTCTTAGTGTATCTATGGTAGACCAGGTGGACCAGTGTTTACAAGAAATGCATTTGCCAATGTTTTACATCACCACCAAAACCCAGAGTTTTATGATGAGGTAAGCAATTCTAATTGAGACTTCACTTTTACTGGCTTTCAGTATGTATTTTTACAAGTTTCACAGATTGCAAAACAGACTAATGTGGAGACAGTGTGCCCACTTGCTGGGAGGGGTAAAGTGTATTATGTATTTAATTTCTCAACTTCAGAAGTTTCTTTATAACTTTTTATTTAATTTAAATTGAACTAAAGCTCTAATTGTAATTGAAAATACAGCGTTGTCTGTAGTATTATTAATTATGCTTATTGCTTCATTCACTTTTACATTATGAAAATTAAACTAAACTTTTTTGGTCCTTGATTTATTTATTTTCATGCTGGCTTTGCAAAAACATTAAAATCAGACCCTGTCATTATCTTTCAAACTATTACTTCTACATAATTAATGTAAACCCTACACATTGTATGACTGCATTCTTAAATCTTTTTTCAAATCTAATTGAAACCAAGTGTTGTACTCAGGTCAGAGTGGACAACTGCATGCTTGTTGTTCATGAACTAGTATGATGTGCCTCTGCATGTCTGAATACTTTTTCTTCACAAAAATCACTGAAGCTGATGTTTATCTGCCTTTCAGATTAAAATAGAATTGCCCACACAGCTACATGGAAAACATCATTTGTTTTTCACATTCTACCATGTCAGCTGTGATAATTCAAGCAAAGGCAGTACCAAGAAGAAAGATGTAATTGAAACACAAGGTTTGGCTTGTTGACCCTTTTTACTTTTAAGAATGGTTTAGCAGATTTCAAAAAGTATATTTAGCTGGTATACTGGATACTTGTTGCATTGATGCAGGTAATTCTGAAATATAAATTATAGTGGAAAAATAGATTTGCCACGTGAAATATTTATCTTTAATTTCAATTTTTTTTAAGAATTATGAATTTCAGTGTCAAGCAAATTAAAATGTTACAGTTTTTTACCTGAAGGTAACAATATATTGGTTTTTTTTTTAACATTTTTAGCTTTGTTTATAGTCTGTTCAACAAGTTGGGTCTTTGTAAACCAGAAATCATGTAACCATGTATATGTTATACATAGAGAGGAGTCCACTGAAGCTCTCATATAGGCCTTTAATTAAAAAATACGTAATATATGTAAAATATTAATTCCATTTTATTTCTTGTAGTTGGCTATTCTTGGCTTCCACTATTAAAAGATGGGAGAGTAGTGACAAATGAGCAGCACATTCCTGTGTCAGCTAATCTTCCATCAGGCTATCTTAGCTATCAGGAACTTGGGATTGGCAAGGTACAGTACCTAGATAGGTGTATACGTATATTTTTTTTCTTTGTGTTTCACAAAAGAGAATACAAGAAATAAAATGGGCTTATGCTCAGTTCTAAGCTTTGTAAGAATTTTAAGTAGCTATTTTCCAGTTAAAACATTTGTTTTATGACTCTTCCAAGATATAGATTGTGTGACATAGAATGTATTGCAGAGGAGATGTAACTGTTGTGGAGTCCTAAAATAAATAAATTAGAGAAATCATATGAGCAAATCCTGTCATTTTGCTTCAGAAGGACTTGAGTCAATCTGCACCCAAATAGATTTTTATGTAATCGAGTGTTTTTTTCTATTATCCCTTGTGTGTTGTGTCTGAGAAGCTTTTAAATATTGTGATGGGGGTTTTTTTGTAATAGTGAAAAACTGGATGTTGTCTGTGCAGAGAAAAATAGACTAATAACAAAAATTTAAAAAACATTTGTGCAAGCAGTTATTCTGTACTGATTCCTGCTCCTGGTATAAGGAATATTCCCTATATACCAAATCTGTTCTTTCTCTCTTGATACACTGAAAGGTCCTCCATTTGTTTCAAAATCCAGTGGTAAAATTGTTGCCATTTGCTTAGTTTTCTGTAGTATATGTAACTTAAAAATAAACTATCATAATTTTTATTATGACCATAGTTTGAGGCTTTTTATATAGAGCCTCTTTAGTGGCTGCGTGTTTGCTAGGAATATGCATTTGTGTAGCAGAATAATATTAGGGAAGGTAGTAAGCATTTCAAGAGTATTTCAGTTGCACCCAAAATATTCTCTTGGAGTTTTATAATCTAGAATAGACGGACCAAGACACTCTTTAATATTGGTGTGTGTTCAGCAAGTGATGCAAATGTTCAGTTGCGGTTGCTCCACACACATATGAACTGGGAATATATGTGCGTCCTTAAGTTGATGATTTGTTGGCCAAGATTTTATTCAGGTAAGAGAGTGCCTAACTGATGGTCCCTGCATACTAATTCCAAGGTCTGGCCACTTCATCTCATCCAATGAAAAACTTCCCAATTATAGCGTGACATACTTTAAATTAAATTTAAATATACAAGAAGGCTTTGCAAATTCATCTGAAGTTCTTTTCTTAACTTTTATTAGAATGTCACCTTATCCATGCACTTCTCTTTCAATAAACCTCTCACCCAAGAAAAGCCCTTGTTCCACAAACTGAATCTTGGAGCTGCTAAAATCCTACCTGCCAGCATTGTCAAAACAAAATCTGTAGATTATAACTTTACATAAAGTCATAAAAAGATGCCAATGTAGAAGGGTCAGGGGGAGATATGCAGAAAGTAAAAGGGAAATTAATTGAAGGGGGAATGAGGCAAGCGGGGGGAGGCCAGAACTCAACTTAGAAGAGGGAATTAATTGGGAGAGTTGCTTCTCCACCTTCTCTGTGTCCAGTCCTCCGCACCACCACCTTTTCACTCTCTAACTTCCCCCCCATCTCCTTGCTTTTCATAATCCAGCCATGCCTATCCCCCCCTCCCCTTAATTTTAGGGAAGCACTTAGCTCTTCACCCTCTCCTCCCAAGTCTTAGCATCCGGAGGACTAGAACGTCTAGATGCAGGGTCAGGGATACTAGAACAGTTTGTATAGTGGGGGTGCTGAGAGCCATTGAACCAAATTGTAAATCCTTTATATGATGGAAACCACTTCAAGCCAGGGGATGTGGCAGCATTCCTAGCATGCCTAGTTCTAGCACCTATGCACAGGGCAAGCAGGAAACAACAGATCCCCAACAGGATCTCACTTTAGAGAGCTGAGTACTGCTCTGACATTCCCAAATGAGAGGGAAGGGGAATACTGACTGCCACACATTCTAAGACACCAGTTTATCTTAGTGCAAGCAGCAGCTCTGATTGACTGTCCTTCTCAAGAACAGCCAATCAAATGAGGATTTCCTGTAGTCCAGAAGATTTCCCCTACACTTAAAGGAGAGTCAGAAAACCCATATCTTACAAGAAAAATCCACTGTTAGCCTATTTAACCCATAAAGTTCATCCACCTGCAAGTTTTTCATGTGATGCCAATACAATGGGACAGTTTGTCTTTAAAAAGAACCATTTCTAATTGAGTAACTACATACATACTTCATAATGATTTTTAGTGGCATTGCCTTTCAATTATTTATTATTAATGAGATTTATTCATTGCACAATTTTACTTTATATGTACAAGTTTACAGTTTAGAGGACAGTCTGAAATGTGCACATATATGGTATGCAAACCACTGTCCTGTTGTTTTGGGTTAGTATGCTGACATAATATATTATTTTTCCTCTTTGTGCGCAAACAGCATTCTGGTCCTGAAATTAAATGGGTAGATGGAGGCAAACCATTGTTAAAAATTTCTACGCATCTAGTTTCTACTGTATACACACAGGTAAGTTTAAAACCAGGACAAATATTTTATGATTAAGGTGTCTTTGTAGCATGAACACAATATATAAAGGAGATTTTCAAACACACAAAAGATACAAAAGAAACACACAAAAGGCTGCCAACTCCCTTTTTGTGCCTCTGAAAATCTCCCCCATAGTTAATATATAAAACGTACTGTATGCTGCAGCGAATTTTAAAATGATTATCAAATACAAGGCCTTTTGTGTAAGTCATCAGTTCACATTTGAGTCCAGCCCCATTTTTAACCAAAGTGAAAAGTGCCAGTCTCAATCCAATTCCAGTTGTTCACATTAAAACCATTACAGTGTTAACTGACATGCTTGTTGTCAGTGTAAGTAGAGAGCTAAAGCATTGAATGGTCATGAAGAGTGATCTACCCTCTGACAGCTAAAAGTGGTTTTTAGGTCAGCTCGAGATTTAAAGCGTGTCAGTGTGAGAAAGCTGCATGGACAATACCTTTACTGTATTGATCTGAAGATAAATATGATTTTAGTCTCAGCTACTCACTTGGCATCTTTGACAAGTACTAAAAACATTTACTTAAAATTTAAAAACAAAACTGTAGTTAGTTTTGCACTGCTGGATGTGGCTGTCTTCACATATAGTTGTATCTGCAGATTACTATATTTTGGATTAGTATTTTGGGTTCTGTACTGATAGAATCAAATACAGGACTTAGACAATACATGCTTATTACTGTTAATCAGGGCAATTGTAGTAACATTTTTCTCCATGTCAATTATTTTTAAGGAAATATACATGCTATTTTTGTGAAATGATTTTTCAGTAATGGATCCATTTAATGCGGTTGAAGTTTTTGGCTGTTTGTTATACACCTATTTTATATTGGCATTTGGAAGTGCATTGCTTTGTTCCTCTTTTGATTATGGAATTAAACTTCAGTTATTGCTGATTAACTTTGGTTCTCTTGTTTTTGGTAGGACCAGCACTTACACAATTTTTTTGAGTACTGTCAGAAAACGGAGTCTGGAGCCCAGGCCTTAGGAACTGATCTTGTAAAGTATCTTAAGGTACAAAACAGCAGTGATGTAACAGATTTAATAAAATTGGGAAGTGGGGGAGAGGGGGAAAGGACTGGTCATATCAATTGAGGGTGGGGCTGCAAATCAGGATGTAATAATGATGGAGTTTGGCTAGGTTTAGCCCCCAGTCACCTCAACCACCTTCTCTCAAGATTGATATAGCTTGAACAAAAAAGTAAGGTTCCCACAGGAATGTTAATTTAGCCAAATTGGCCAGAATTTTAAAATAGCTGCTGAAGGCCAAGCACCTAAATCTATTTATTTTCGTAAGTACATGCAGCTCTTGTTGACTTAATTGTGGGTAGTTAGCCCCTCAGAAAATCAAGCCACTTTTTAAGAGGCTGAAATATGGATTTAGGGACCAAACTTTATGTATCTGCATCTTGGCCAATGTGACTACATTAAGGTTAACAAAACATCAGCTTCAACATGTTGCCTTTGGAAACCAGAAAAATAATATTGTGGTTAAGGCACAGGACTTGGAGTCCAGAGACCTAGTACTATTCCTGGGTTTTCCATCAATTTTCTGTGTGACTTGTACAAGTCACCTTAATCTCCTTAAAAAGAATGAGGAGTACTTGTGGCACCTTAGAGACTAACAAATTTATTTGAGCATAAGCTTTCGTGGGCTAAAACATACCTCATCGGATGTATGCAGTGGAAAATACAGTAGGAAAATATATACACACCCCCACACACACAGAACATGAAAAGATGGGTGTTGCCATACACACTATAATGAGAGTGATCAATTATAAGGTATTCACCTTAATTGATCGCTCTCATTATAGTGTGTATGGCAACACCTATTTTTTCATCTTCTGTGTGTGTGGGGGTGTATATATCTTCCTACTGTATTTTCCACTGCATGCATCCGATGAGGTAGGTTTTAGCCCACGAAAGCTTATGCTCAAATAAATGTGTTAGTCTTTAAGGTGCCACAAGTACTCCTCGTTCTTTTTGCTGATACGGACTAACACGACCACCATTCTGAAACTTAATCTCCTTGTGCCTCACAGAGGATGACTGTCTGCATCACAGGAATGTAGTAAGGCTAAATTAATGGATGTTTGTAAGGTATTTATCATCTATTACTTTACTGTCTCAAAGCTGCAACTGAGATTAGGTCTTCATTGTGCCTGGGCACTGTGCATACACGCAGTAAGACATTATCCCTGTTTTAAAGAATTTACAGTCTAAATAAGCAAGGCATAGAAAGGCTGGAAGAAAGTACACAGTATTATCTTCGTTTTAAATATGGAGCTGAGACACAGAGATGATGTGACTTGCCCAAGGTCAAGCAGAAAGTCTGGAAAAGCTGAGAATTGAAGCCAGCTCTTTTGTGTCCCAGTGTAGTGCATTAACCACAAAACCATCCTTCTTTCCTGACATTATTTTGAAATCATCAAATGTCAAGTGCCAAATAAATACACAGCAGTATTATTATATTTAATATAGAGAGCTTCCAATTTTCAGTTTTAATCAATAACCACCAATAAAACCTCCCGATACAAAATAAATGAAATGGATGTTTATCCAGTAAACACTGGGGGGGAACCAGAGTTTCTTGTATCTAAAGGTTTGTCTACGTGGAGCAGTAATGCGTACTACAGGGATGTGATTTCTGAATCCCAGTAACGTGTATGCATTAACTCAGTGATACTCAGACTGTGCCTCTTAAGCCGCAAGAGGCTCTTTAATGTGTCTCCTGTGGTTCTTTGCAGCACATGTTATTAAAACTCGGTGTGATGTAATTACTAATCAGTCTAAGTTATTACCCTATCAGGATGCTTTTACCATGTTATTAACCAATTGTAGTTGATAAAATAATAATACTTGGTCAGTCATTTTGATGTGAAAATTATATAGATTTTTCTTGTCATACTATTTAAATATGAATATATAGCACTATAGTAAATGAAACAATGAACTCACACTACTGTGGCTCTTTTGGGTAATGCTGATTGCTAATTTGGCTCCTGAACCACTGAGGTCTGAGTATCACTGCATTGACTGGTCCATGCAGACCCTGCTGGTGTGCACTAAAGGTTCCCTAGTGCACTTTATCATAGTTTATTGCACCCAATGCAACATGCATGATTACCTGCCCTATGGGCAGGTGGCATATGTGTGCATTCAGTACAAGGAGCTCCTGGCCTTCAGAGACCGAGTACGGGCTTTTGAAACCAGGGTGGCTGAACTGGAGGAGCTAAGGGAGACAGAGGTACATAGATGAGACTTTCTGGGACACAGTAGAACGGTCCCATCCCCAGTCTGACAGCCTCTGTGCTGCTGAGGAGGATGAAAGCTTCAGGTGAGGAGAACACCCACCCGGAGCAGAGGGAAACGATCCCATAGTTGGGACCCTGCTTCCAGATGATGATGTGGTATCCTCTTGCACTGAGGATACCTCTCCGGGGGAGAGAACTTATTAGGAAGAGACAGGTAATAGTTGTGAGCGATTCAGTCATTAGAAACATAGATAGCTGGGTTTACGATGACCGGGAGAACCGCATGGTGACTTGCCTGCCTGGTGCGGAGGTTGCAGATCTCTCCAGACATCTAGATAGACTTACGTGTAGTGCAGGAGAGGAGCTGGTGGTCGTGGTACATGTAGGTACCAATGACATAGGGAAGGAGAGGAGAGAGGTCCTGGAGGTCAAATGTAGGCTGCTAGGTAAGAGATTGAAGTTCAGGACCTTCATGGTATCATTCCCTAAAATCCTTCCAGTTCCACGCACAGGGCCAGTTAGGCTGAACTGCGGGGTCTCGCATGGATGAGACGATGGTATATGGGGGAGGGGTTTAGATTTATTAGAAATTGGGAAAGGGGGAGTCTATACAAGGTAATCGGCTGGTGGGCCACGAGAGATTTTGCTAATATTGACTGTCCACAGGCACGGCCCCACGCGGTTCACCGTTCCTGGCCAATGGGAGCTGTGGGAAGTGGCGGCCAGCACGACCCCGCAGCCCGCGGCGTCCCACAGCTCCCATTGTCCAGGAACGGCAAACTGAGGCCACTGGGAGCTGCGGGGGGCCATGCCTGCAGGTGGTCAATGTAAACACAATGTCTTGTGGCCCCCCAACAGCTTACCCTGATGCACCGCATGCCAAAGGTTGCCAATCCCTGCTCTATGTCCTAGTAAGGAGGAGAATCGTCAGTTTTAATTTTCAGAATAAATCGTCAGTTTTCAGTATGGAAGATGAAATACAGGTGGTATCTGATGAGAAACAGTCAAATGAAAAAAAGTCTTATTCAATTACATCATGTAATGGGAAACAGCTAAAAAGTGACATGCTTTTAAAGTGCTTATATACCAATGCTAGAAGTCTAAATAATAAGATGCGTGAACTAGAGTGCCTTGTATTAAATGAGGATACTGATATATTAGGCATCACAGAAACTTGGTGGAATGAGAATAATCAACGGGACACAATAAGACCGGGGTACAAAATATATCGGAAGGACAGAACAGGTCGTGCTGGTGGGGGAATTGCACTATATATGAAAGAAAGAATAGAATCAAATGAAGTAAAAATCTTAAATGAACCAAACTGTACCATAGAATCTCTATGGATAGTAATTCCATGCTTGAATAGTAAAAATATAGCAGCAGGGAGATATTACCGACCATCTGACCAGGATGGTGATAGTAACTGTGAAATGCTCAAGGAGATTAGAGACTATTAAAATAAAAAACTCAATAATAATGGGGGATTTCAACTATCCCCAGATTGAGGTACATACCACCTCAGGACGGGATGCAGAGATAAAATTTCTTGACACCTTAAATGACTGCTTCTTGGAGCAGCTAGTCCTGGAACCCACAAGAGGAGAGGCAGTTCTTGATTTACTCCTAAGTAGAGCACAAGATCAGATCCAAGAGGTGAATATAGCTGAACCGCTTGGTAATAGTGACCATAATATAATTAAATTTAACATCCCTGTAGCAGGGAAAAGACACAGTGGCCCAACACTGTAGCATTTAATTTCAGAAAGGGGAACAACACAAAAATGAGGAGGTTAGTTAAACAGAAATTAAAAGGTACAGCACCAAAAGTAAAATCCTTGCAAAGCTGCATGAAAACTTTTTAAAGACACCATAATAGAGGCTCAACTTAAATGTGTACCCCAAATTAAAAAACATAGTAACAGAACCAAAAAAGAGCCACCATAGCTAAACAACAAAGTAAAAGAAGCAGTGAGAGGCAAAAAGGCACCCTTTAAAAAGTGGAAGTTAAATCCTAGTGAGAAAAACAGAAAGGAACACAAACTCTGGCAAATGAAGTATCAAAATATAGTTAGGAAGGCCAAAGAAGGATTTGAAGAACAGCTAGCCAAAGACTCAAAAAGTAATAGCAAAAAAATGTTTAAATGTATCAGAAGCAGGAAGCCTGCTAAATAACCAGTGGGGCCACTGGACAGTCGAGATGCCAAAGGAGCACTCAAGGATAAGACCATGGCGGAGAAACTAAATGAATTCTTTACATCGGTCTTCACGATGGAGGATGTGAGGGAGATTCCCAAACCTGAGCCATTATTTTTAGATGACAAATCTGAGGAACTGTTCCAGATTGAGGTGTCATTAGAGGAGGTTTTGAAACAAATTGATAAACTAAACAGTAATAAGGCACCAGGACCAGATGGTATTCACTCGAGAATTCTGAAGGAACTCCAATGTGAAATTGCAGGACTACTAACTAGTCTGTAACCTATCATTTAAATCAGTTTCTGTACCAAATGGCTGGAGGGTAGTTAATGTGACGCCAAGTTTTAAAAAGGGCTCCAGAGGTGACTCCAACAATTACAGGTCGGTAAATCTGACTTCAGTACCAGGCAAGCTGGTTGAACTATAGTAAAGATCAAAATTGTCAGTTGCATAGATGAACATAATTTGTTGGGGAATCGTCAACATTGGAATTCTTTGAGGGGGTCAACAAGCATGTGGACAAGAGGGTGAATATAGTGTATTTAGATTTTCAAAAAGCCTTATTTCCCAGATCCTCCTTTTCCCCCTTTCTTTGAAGGGGAAAGTTCTTTTTCTAAGAACGTAGTTCTCCAAGTAGATTGTAGAGGAGTTTTGAAAATAATGTTAAATGGCTTGACTACAAGGAAGTAATATTACTACTCTATTTCTTTCTCTTAGAGTCTTCATGCTATGGAGAGCCATGTGATGATAGCTTTCCTGCCTACAATTCTAAACCAATTGTTTAGAGTTCTCACTAGAACTACTCAAGAGGAAGTTACAGTCAATGTGACAAGGTAAAGAATTTAAGTGGTCCAGTGTGTTTAAATGATTAATGGTTTGTGCCCATGTGAGATTTCTCCATGTGGTAGTAAGTTGCAGAAATGAACTGATCTGTAATCAAAGTAAACATTTTTGTTACAGCAGAACATAATTTTTTTCTGCAGTTTTATGTTTATTGTTCATTTCTATCTTTTTTTAGGGTTATTATCCATATTGTTGCACAGTGCCACGAAGAAGGATTGGATAGCTACTTGAGGTCATATGTCAAGGTATACAAAATAAAGCAATTTGTTTGCTTCTTTAAAACTAATCACATTAAAAATAGTTGCATTTATTTAAATTCCACATGTTACATTCTGTTTCTTTTTTCCGGCAAGTATGCTTATAAAGCTGAGCCTTATATTGCTTCTGATTATAAGACTGTACATGAAGAACTGACCAAATCCATGACAACAATTCTTAAACCATCTGCTGACTTTCTTACAAGCAACAAGCTGCTTAAGGTATTTGTCAAAAAACTTTTCCTTTTTCCTTCTTGTTTCTAATAAAGTAGAGCCTAATCCTCAGAACTGAACTGTTAAGAAACAATATGTCATCTCTTTCCTAGCAGATGCTGTAAATAGTTAATTGTATCCAGGTTGTCATTGGCTGCAAAAAGACTAATTTAGTTTTGGAAATTTTAGACTAGTTTTGCAGTTTTATATAATGCAATAATTTCGTTTTCTTTTCAGTATTCGTGGTTTTTCTTTGAAGTTCTGATAAAATCAATGGCTCAGCATTTGATAGAAAACACTAAAATAAAGGTATGTAGACTTATATTTAGACCATTAAGAGCCTTTTATAGCACAGCCTCCCCCTTCATCAGTTTTTATTACATGTTTTTGCTGTATATAAGAACACTAACTAGAGTTAAATTAAATGACTTAAAACTTTGTTAACCCAGAGTTAAGGTTGCCTGGCAATAGTTTGTGCACTTCCAGAACACTGAGTTCAGCAAAACTCAAACTTGTTAAAACCAGGAAATAGTGTTAAAGGTACACATCTGTGCAACCTTAACTCTGCCTCCCTGAAGCAGGTAAGAGCCACTGATGATTATTTGCATACACTCCAGCTGTATTCACTGTGTTAGGTGTAGTTGTAGTGAATGGTAGAGAAATAAGATAGAGCAGCTTGGAAGAGTTGTAATTGTGATACGAGACAATTGAGGGGACCGTGTTTCTCTGGGGATGTGTGTTAGGCCCTCTCCTTGACCCCTGTGTGTGTGTGATCAAAGGAAAGGTGCATGCTACTGTGAGAGATCTAGTATGCTTCATTTCAGCATTGCATTGTGTAGAAATTAGGTGGGAGATGAAATTCAGACCACACTAATGAGGTATAAGTGAAAGTATAGTCTTAGATGTCATTGTGTACATAAGGGTAAAGGTGTTGTAAAAGGGACTGAAGGGACTTGTAAAATTTAGCAGATGTATTCTTTCTGTGGAGTAGGCTTAACTGTAGAAGTGTAAGTGCCTCTTGTTCTTGTACAGGGCAAAGGCAGAGAGTGTGTGTGTGTGTGTGTGTGTGTGTGTAATAGGTGTATTGGGGCATCACTCAAAGAGGGCAGAGTTAGCGTTCTGTGGATGCATACCTTAACTCTGTATTTCCTAGTTTTCACAAGTTTGAGTTTTTCTGAACTCTGTGTTCTGGAAGGGCACAAGTTATCGCCAGGCAAACTTAACTGTGGATTAACTAAGTATTTTTACCATTTAATTTTCTGGTTTTGTGAACAAAAAGAGAAAAATGCTGTTGGTAGTTTTTAGTTGTCCTATAGATGTGCACTTCAGACACTCTTATGAGCAAATAATGTTAATAATACCTAGTTCTTACAAAGTGCTTTTCATCAGTAGATCTCAAGGAGAGAAACGTCATTATTCCCTTTGTACACATGGAGATAGTGAGGCACAAAGAGGTGAAGTGACTTGGCCAAAGTCCTCTAGCAGGCTAGTGGCAGAGCTGGGAACAGAAACCAGGTTTTCTAAGTCCCAGTCCACTGTTCTACCTGCTAGGTCACACATTTGCTGTATGAGTCCCAAGTACACTTTGTTGCAGTAGAATGGGGATAATGTATGTGTGAGTCCTCATACTGCTGTATGAGTCCTCTCCCCTGTACACTTTGTTGCAGTAGAATGGGGATAATGGATGTGCTTTGAAATGTTTGAAGTGTGTAGTTGCTAATAAGCTGCTGAGAGAAATCTTAGACATGGTCTGGGTCCCGAGAGCTTGACAGTTGTATTACATGGTGGTTACAGTAAATTTAAGCTTGTGATTGGTGACTGTTATGCCTCCCTCCCTTCCCCACTATTCCCCACAACATGTACTCTCCCAGCCACACAGCTCACCCTCCCCTTCCAGTCCAATTAAGCAATTTATATTTTATAAGCCAGATGCACAACACACGTGTGCACGCATGCACACATACAAAATACATACAAAAAGGTAGAATCTGTGAACTTTGAAGAAAAGCTTTTGTTTTGGAAAGAAGGCACGGGGGCGGTATCTCAGGTACCTCTTACTCAAATTACGCTAAATTTTAATAACTTACCCATACCCCATGGCCCCATAGTGACACAGTAACTGTCAAGACAATCCAGGTACACATTTGGATGGTAGAACACTTAGAAGAATCGTTCTTTAAACAGAAGACATCTTCTCAGTCTTAACTTCAACAGAGCTCTGCTATACTATTTATGAAATTAATCATCATCAAATGCTTAGCTACATGGGGGTCTGCAGCAAAAGATAATCCCTGCAAGTAGAGGAGATTTTGAGAAGTGTGAATGTGATGGTCTCAGCTGAATGAGAATACCCCATGGAGATTAATACATCTCAGAACAATAGCTCTGAGATGTGTCAACTCCTCTATTCATGTCAGTAGTTGTTCCCCCTCCCTGTCCGGTGCTGAATAGTCTGTGAGATCCATCAAGCATGTCCATTCTCAACTCCTTACCCCCGTGTCAGAAACATGTTTTTGGCTCATGATCCCAGGATGCATATTCTCATCTCTCCACCCAGTGGGAAGGGCTTTTCCAGATCCTGGTTCACGTGAGGGACAGGGAAAGGGCAAGTACCCCCAAGTCCCAGCTCACATGGTAGAATAGGGAGAGGGGCTCAGGTAACCCCAGAAGGGCAAGGGACACCACAGAACCTTTCACACAAGAGGGAGATAGGGGGATTACTGGGGGGTCAGACCACAGTAGATGGGCAGCACCCCACCTCCCAACAAAATTCTGGGACACAGGAGGGGACAATGTGGGGATGACAGGAGCCCCTGCCCCTATTCACCTCCTGTCACTCACCCCCATGTCCCCTTTCCCAGTATCCACCCTCTCCTCCTGCTTCACCAAGCTCCCACCCATTGCCATCACCTGACCCCCTCCCACTCCTAACCCCTCCCTACTCATAATCACCTCTCCCCTTGCTGCACCCCAAACCCTTCTCCCCCTATTGTCACCTGTTGTTCCACCGTTAATCACCCTCTCATCCCAGTGCGAATGTACATATATAAATTATTTTGTTTTTAAAATAGTTTCATTGGCTACTGAATATTCTGCTGTACTCAGATTATATTTCCCCCAAAGAGGAAACACCCTTTGACAGAAGCAGATTTGAGCAACATGTCTCCTTTTTTAAAGTTCAGATTTCTGCCTCGCCTGTATGTTGCTCAGGTTCAATGACTGTAACATTCCCCCTTGAGCTATTCAGGTCCTGAGAGTCATAGCTAGCTTTCAACCCCATTAACCGCTATCTCTGCACATGCACCGTGTAATCCATTTAGCATGTGAGCCTTAAAACTGCTCAGTGCCCGCCTAACAGGAAAACCAAACTCTTTGGCTAATAACCTTGTAATTTGATTTCCTCCATAGGGCTAGTAGGTGGCATGCACTCTGTTGGGGTACCTCTCGAGCATTTGAGACTCTGATGCAATGATCTGAGCCATAGTTTGACCTCTATCTGTGCACAAAAAAAGTTGCAAAAATATTTCAACCTTTAGAAAAGCTGTTTTTGTCCAGGGGCTGCATCTTGGAAATCTCTTGATCAAATGGCTCCACATTTGGATCAGTAACTGAACCCCACACAGTCATGAGGCACACCAAATTTGAAGGCAATCCAAGTAACCATGTGGATTTTATAGCACTTAAAACAGTCAAGCTTTACACAGAAAGCTGGTCTTGTCCTTAACTGTGGCAGAGCTGGCACTCCGCCACAATAAGAAAAAATATAGAAGTAGGTACGTGAGAGAGAGTAATGTTTTACTTTTGCTCGTTGCTTTGTTGTAAGAAAACTCTGAGAAAAAGAGAGACAAACCATAAGAAAAGAGGGAAAGATGACACATAGCAGAACATAGCACATCAGACAGAAAAGTATCATACAGAGCCAGAAAATTATCATAGCAATTATATCAGTCTAAACAGTCTTTTGGCCACTAGACTCACCTGTACACATCACCATTCCTTATTATATTGTTGCATGTGTATATTCTTCTTTGAGTGATTGCTCATGGGTATTCCACAATAGGTGTGCGTGCTCGCCATGTGCACTGGTGCTGGAAGTTTTTCCCCTAGCAGTACCCGTAGGGGGAAGTGCCTTCCTGGCGCGGTATAAGGGGAGCTGCGCGCCTCCCCCACCCTCAGTTCCTTCTTGCCGCCAGTGAAGGTGCATCGGAACTGCTCTGCTCCAGCTTTGTTGTAGCTCGTCCCCAGAACTGTTAGTTCATTCAGTGTTGGTACCTGTAGCTAGTTAGCTGTTTAGTTAGTCAGTGAGCCCAGGCCGGGGCATGCCCCGCTCCCCGGGGTTTAAGTCATGCGGCTCTTCTAGGCATTCTATGCCAAGAAGTGACCCGCACACAGACTGTTTGCACTGTTCGGGAGAAACCCATATCAGCGAAAGGTGCAAGATTTGCAAGTCGTTTAAGCCTCAGACCAAAAGAGAAAGGGACATCAGGCTCCGGGCCATCCTGACGGAGTCGGCGCTGACCCTGACTCTGTCACACCACTCCAAACCAGTACCTGGCACCGCGGCGTCGGTACGCGGCGACTCTCCAGTGCCATCGACCAGTCGGCACCGCTCCCCATCCATGGGTTACACCAAGAGGGCCAGGAAGACTCCCTCTTCTCAGCGGCACTGAGGGAAGTCTGGGACAGAGGATAGGCCAATGTCGGGCAGTCCTCGATCCCCACCAGGCCCCAGGCCTCCAACTCACGTTGAGCGGAGTAGCCCAGCCCCTTCGGAACAGGCCTCTCTGGATGTCCAGATGCCATCTACGCCTGAAGCCCTCCAGCCGGCCCAGGATGTTACGTCCATGCCGGTGCCCGGAGCGCCGCCAATGTCAGCCCCACGCTCCGGAGGCAAGCCGCTGTTGGGATCTCCGCAGTTGCGTCCAGCCCGGTCTCAGTCGAGGGAACGTTCCCGATGCCGTTCACCACCCAGCGACCGCTCGGGGCAGAGTCCATGTGCATCGCCCTCGACACCAACCAGACTGTCTGGCTGGGTTCTGTCAGGCCAGGACTCTCGGCACCGCTCGTCCTCAAGGACCGAATATCGACGGGACCACAGCGGGCGTCTCCAACGGTCCTTGTCTCGGAGAGGGTATTGCAGTCGGTCACAGCACGGTCATCAACGCCATTCCAGCTTGGACTCCCGCTCCAAGTCTCCACCATCGATGCCCCGGGCATCGATCGCTGTCGCAGGTCCGCCCGTTGAGGACATTTGCAGAGCATCTGTTACTGTCTGTATCGGTCCTCCTCGTCAAGATCGCGGTCCCGTGGCCATCATAGATCCTGGCACCGCCACTCCTCCCAGTCCAGAGATAGCAGCAGATTTTATGCCAACCCGGTCTCCATTCGTAGCTGTTCTTCAATGGGCCAGGCCAGCCAACCCGAACAGCTGGCCCCACCAGTGCCACAGCAGGTACAGTGGCACTGAGCATCGTGGCCAGTCCAATGGTATCAGTGGGCGCCGTGGCCTCCGGCGCAGCCCCCAGTGGAAGCTTGCTCGGTGGCCGGAGCGTCGGAAACACCATCAGCCTCGCTCTCCAGACCCCCGAGAAAGGAGTCGGTGGGATGTACATCCTCAGCACCGTGCCCAGAGTCGGACCAGGTGGTGGACCCTCCGGTGCTGGCCGACACCCAGAGCACTGCACCGGCCTCCTTGCCCCGCCCAGAGGAGGCGATTGCGGCTCCGCCCCGCAGGAGGACTTCAGGGCCCACCAAGAACTCTTAAAGAGGGTGGCAGTAAGCCTCCACCTCCAAGCAGAGGAGATGGAGGAGCCCTCAGACTCCCTGTTTAACGTGTTGTCCTCATCGGCACCGGGTATGGTGGCCCTGCCTCTCCATGTAGGGGTGGCTAAGATTTCAAATGCCCTGTGGAAAACACCACCCTCTTTGGCCCCCATCTCTAAAAAGGTGGAACAAAAGTACTTTGTACTCACTAGAGGGCATGAGTACCTGTAGACCCACGCGGTGCCCAACTCCCTGGTGGTCGAGTCGGTCAACTACAGGGAACAGCAAGGTCAACCAGCCCCGACCCCAAAGGACAAAGACTCTTGGAGACTGGACTCTTTCAGAAGGAAAATTTATTAGTCTTCGAGCTTCCAGTTACGAGTGGCAAACCATCAGGCTCTTCTGGGCCGGTATGAATTCAGTCTGTGGGGCCCCCTGCCCAAGTTTGAGGACTCTCTCCAGGAGTGCAATAGGAAGGAGTTCAGGGCGCTAGTGGAGGAAGGGGTAGCGGCCGCTAGGGCATCCCTGCAGGCAGCCTCAGATGCTGTGGGCACGGCCACACAATCAGTGGCCTCTGCGGTGTCCCTGAGACGGGCGTCATGGCTCCTGCTCTCTGGGCTGTCCAGCGGGGCGCAATTTTCCATGCAGGATCTCCGGTTTGACGGGAAGGCTATGTTTGCGGAGGAAACGGATACAAGACTGCATGGCATGAAAGACTCCTGCACGACCCTCCAGACTCTGGGCCTCTGTCCTGGCTCTGGCAAAACCTAAGTTCAAGCCGCAGCAGACTCCTGCCCAGGCCGCCCTCCCGAAGTATGAGACCGTCCATAAGAAGCAGCGAGACTATAAGAGACGCCCTCAGAGGCAGTCTCGGCCTACCCTGCAGCCTGGGTCCTCCAAGGGCAAGCAGGCGGAGAAAAGGCATTTTTGACGGGACGCTTGGGGGCACCCTGCCAGTCCTCACCAGGGATCCACCCCCAATAAAGCTCCCCTTCTCCAACCGGTTGTGTGCTTTCCTCCCAGAATGGTCGCGGTGAACCTCGGACCGATGGGTCCTCAACACCATCTCCTGGAGTCACACCCTCCAGTTTACTTCCTCCCCACCCAACCACCCCCGTCCCTCTTGGGGGACCCCTCACATGAAACGCTGCTTGAGCAGAAGATGGGGTGGCTCCTAGGACTAGGAACGATAGAAGTGGTGCCCGAGGAGTTCATAGGCAAGGGGTATTACACCTGTTATTGCCTTATCCCGAAGGCCAAAGCGGGGCTCAGGTCCATCCTGGACCTGCGAGGTCTGAACCGGTACATGGTGAAACTCAAGTTCCGCATGGTCTCCCTGGCCTCCATCATCTCCTCCCTGGATCCAGGGGACTGGTACGCTGCCCTTGATCTACAGGACGTGTACTTCCACATCTACGTATTCGAGGGGCACAGGAGCTTCCTCCATTTTGTGGTGGGACAGAATCATTACCGATTCACAGTCCTCCAGTTTGGTCTGTCCACTGCCTCCAGGATGTTTACAAAATGCATGTCGGTGATAGCTGCCTACCTCAGATGACGGGGGTCCAGATATTTCCCTATCTGGATGATTGGCTTGTCAAGGGCACCTCCCGGTTGCAGGTGAGGGATCACGTGGCACTCCTCCTGTCCACGTGCACCGCCTTGGGCCTGTTGGTAAAGAACACCAAGTCCACATTCGTCCCGGTCCAACGCATAGAGTTTATCGGGGCACTCCTGGATGCAGTGTCGGCCAGCGCGCCTCTCCTCCCAGACAGAGTCGAGACTCTGAAAGGTCTCATCGACTCAGTCACAAGGTTCCCGGTGACAACAGCCAGGGTTTGCCTGCAACTCTTGGGCCACATGTCGGCTTGCACATATGTGGTCCGTTACGCCAGACTCAGGATGAGGCCCCTCCAGCTCTGGTTGGCCTCAAAGTTCTCCCAGGCCATGGACAGGATGGACAAGGTCCTCACCATGCTGGACTCTGTGATCACCTCCCTTCGGTGGTGGTCCGCCCCAAACAACATGCCTCCTTTTTTAGGGACAGGGCCCCATCATTGGAGCTGGTGTCCGATGCGTCAGACCTGGGTTGGGGGCCCCATGTGGGGAACTTTCACACCCAAGGCCTGTGGTCGGCTCAAGACTTGAACCTACATATAAACGTCAGGGAGCTGAGGGCGGTGCGTCTGGCATGCCTGGCCTTCCACTCGCACCTGGAAGGCAAGGTAGTCAGGGTCCTCACGGACACCATGGCCTCGATGTTCTATATCAACAGGCAAGGCGGGGCCCGATCCTCTGCCACAAAGCCCTCAGGTTGTGGGACTTCTGTATAGCCCATGACATCCACCTGAAGGCCTTCCACCTTCTGGGCGCCCGGAACGAGAGGTTGGATCGCTTGAGCAGGGACTTTTCCTCGCAACACGAGTGGTCCCTCCACCCGGAAGTGGCCCACCGGCTCTTCCGAAGGTGGGGAACTCCCCAGGTGGACCTATTCGCGAATTGGCAGAAGTGGTGATGCCCCTGGTTCTGCTCCGGGGGGGGGGCTTAGGGAGGGGTCCTATCTCCGATGCCTTTTTCCTGTCCTGGTCAGGCCGGCTTCTCTACGCCTTTCCCCCGTTTCCTCTAATCAGCAAGGTCCTGGACAGATTTGAAGACAGATAGGGCCCAAATCCTCCTGATTGCCCCGGCTTGGCCCAGGCAGCATTGGTACGGGGCCCTCATGGGCCTGGCGGTAGCTCCACCATGGCTGTTGCCCCTCCGCCCAGACCTGCTCTCACAGGACCAGGGCCCCTCCTCCATCCCAACCTAGTGGCGCTTCACCTCATGGCGTGCCTGCTCAGTGGTTAGGCGGAGAGGAAAGAACGTGCTCAGAACAGGTTCAGCACATCCTCCTTGAAAGTCGACGGCCCTCCACTTGCTGTGCTTATTTGGTGAAGTGGTCCTGGTTCTCTAGATGGGCTGCGGATCAGGTCTCCCCGGTGGCGGCCCCAATCCAGCTTATCCTTGATTACCTCTTCCACCTGAGGGCCCAGGGCCTGGCGCCCTCGTCAGTCAAGGTGCACCTGGCAGCCATATCGGCCTTCCATCCTCCGGAGCAAGGGCACATGGTATTTTCCCATGCTATGACTGGCCGGTTCCTTAAGGGGTTGGACCATCTTTTTCCATATTCTAGACCCCCGGTCCTGCAGTGGGACCTAAACCTGGTGTTGGCTCATCTCATGGGGTCCCCGTTTGAACCACTGGCCATGTGCTCCTGGTCTCACTTCTCATGGAAGGTGGCTTTCCTGGTTGCAATCACGTTGGCCATGGCGGCTCGGAGCTCAGGGCCCTGACCTCCGAGCCGCCATACACGGTCTTTCATAAGGACACGGTCCAGCTCCGCCCACACCACACATTCGTCCTGAAGGTGGTCACCGCCTACCACATGGGTCAGGACATTTTTCTCCCGGTCCTATTCCCCAAGCCTCACGCGTCCAGTGAGGAGCACCATCTCCACATGCTCAGTATGCGGCGGACTCTGGCTTTCTACCTTGAGCGGACCAAGCCGTTCAGAAAGTCCTTGCAACTGTTCATCGCCTCGGCTGAGCGTGCGAGGGGCCAGCCGATTTCCACTCAGTAGCTTTCCAATTGGATCACTTCATGATTCCGCTCCTGCTATGAGGTGGCAGGTGTCCCCCATGTCTCCATGCCTTCATGGCCCACGTCCCCATCCAGGACATATGTAGGGCCGCCACGTGGTCTTCGGTTCACATGTTCACCTTGCACAATGCAATCGTCCGCCAAACCAGGGATGATGCTGGGTTTGGCAGGGCTCTCCTCCATCTGGGAACTTGTGAACTCCTACCCACCTCCAACCGATATAGCTTGGAATCACCTATTGTGGAATACACATGAGCAATCACTCGAAGAAGAAAAGACAGTTACCTTTTCCATAACTGGTGTTCTTCGAGATGTGTTACTCATGTCTATTCCACATCCCACCCTCCTTCCCCTCTGTCAGAGTAGTCTGGCAAGAAGGAACTGAGGGTCGGGGAAGCGCAGAGCTCCCCTTATACTGCGCCAGGCAGGCGTCATTCCAGGGGTTGCAGAGGGCGCTCCCCCCATGGGTACTGCTAGGGGAAAAACTTCTGGCACTGGTGCACGTGGCGAGCACGCACACCTGTTGTGGAATAGACATGAAGAACACATCTCGAAGAACACCAGTTATGGAAAAGGTAACTGTCTTTTGTGACAGAGAACAGAGGCAAAACAGGCAGGATCAGGATCTTGTTATGCAAAAAACACAGTCTGTCCCCTGAAGAGCCCAACTAGTTATGTTTTTAAAGGACTCAGAGAGAGAAAAGAACAATGCAAACAGGTGTGTTCTTTTTGCGGGGGGCAGGTTTGGCCTTTCCCCTCTCTTTTACGTGCTGTACACAGCTGCAATATCATTAAATTCACTGTACCAATTTTCTGTCCTGGAAGCTGTAGGTGTTTTAGCACCAGACAGTTTGCTACCAGTGAGGCTTGTAAGAAGCCATGGTTTTGTGATTCATTGGGATCTGTTGGTTGGTGTGCCCAATATAAACAATTCTGGTTAAAACAAATAAGCTATGTCTACAGTAGCACTTTTGTCAGTAAAAACACACTCCTGACCGACATAAATTTCACTGATAGAAATGACAGTGTGGACAGCATTATGTCAAACGTTATTTCTTATGCTCTCCTGCTGACATAGATACTGTTGCTCATTGGGGAGTGGTTTAATTATGCCAGCATGGGAGACCTTACAGCAGTGCAGCTGCAGCGGTACAGCTGTGCCACTGTAAGGTCTTTAGTATAGACATATCCTACTTGAGATGTACTTTGAGATATACGTTTTATACTTGTCTAATTTTGTTTCTCCGTTGTATGATAAGCAAGATCCTTAAATGCTAGTTCCATTTATTTTAAGTGCCTCTGGACTTTTTTTTTTTTTTAACCGTGGCTTTCTTTGATTCAGTTCTGGCATATTGCTTAATTTTTTTTGTTTTAACAAACAGAGATTATATTATGAAATTGGTAAAAATTGATTGATTTGTAGTATTCCCAAAATAGATATGTTCGAAGGTCAGCCTTTTACAGCTATTCCTCATATGTCTTTAAAGTGTTGTTGTGGGTAAGAATAGAACACCCTTTTCTGTTACGTTATTGGTTTGCCTCCAAATGTTGGGGTTGAATTATCCAAGCATATTGAAGCTTCCTCTAGCAAGGGATAAAATGTTAGTTTTACTGCTAGATAAAACCGGACTCTTTTGATACCCCTCAATAATTGGTGATGTTTTCTGTGTACATCTATAACCTATGGAACCTAAGCAGCAACAGAGGGAATGGTATGGAAGGGAATGACTTGCTTTTCTTTATGGATCCACATTGGGTGCCTTATGTACTATGACTAGGACAGTGGCCATGGGAGACCTGTCTCAAGAGAAAACCATGTAATACATTGTGTCCTCGGGTATTACTCCTAGGGGGATTCTATGCTGATGTGGGGGCGCAAATTCATATGGCCCTCATTTTCCTGTGCCCCCTCCGCACAGAAAAATGTAAAAAAAATTGGTTGGGGGACACGCGCCTCTGCCCAGGCAGGGGGTCTGTTTCAACGTGCCTGGAGCAACCTCAGAGACGGGGAAGGGGGGCTGGGCGTGTGTGCGTGCCAGTGACTGTACTCCTGGGGGGATTCTGCAGGACTGCTCGCCTGCAGCAGAAAACACCCCCCCCCCCCCGTATATCTTGCTTTTCCCTGCAGAAAACAGCAGGGAAGCCTCGGGGTGGGGGGGAACATGAGTGCAGTTTTGGGAGGGATTGCTCCCCAAACAAAGGCGAGGCATGGAGGGGGCACACAGGGTTATGTGCCACTGCCCCCTCCCTCCTCATTTCTACAAACGCAGAGCTGCCCAACTCGGAGGCTGCCTCTCATCTTGGGCTCTGCTGACTCTGCAGCTGAACGCAGCCTCCTGGGTCCTCTTGCCAGTGGTGCTCCCCGTCTGTGTTCTGGGAGCCTTCCTATTTTCTGTGGAACAGTGACTTCCTGCGGTGGGGCTGGATAAGCGGGGGTGGGGGAAATGCGGGAAGGGGGGTGACTAAGCCCCTCCACGCTTGGATCCTGCTGGGCTGAGCCTGCCTACCACACCTGGTGCACCTGGCAGAGAGGGACAGGGCCCCGGGGTGTTTCCGGGGCAGGCCCAGCCCTTGCACTGTGTCAGGGTCAGGTGCAGCCTCACTGCCAAGTCCCTGTACTAGGGGAAGTGGGGGCTTCAGGATGATCTCCCACCTCAGTGCAGCCAGTGGCCTGTGCTCCCCACTGCCATGCTGGAGCCACATTTATTTATTGACAAATAAAATATGCAGAATTTTAAAATATTGTGTGCAGAATTTTTAATTTTTGGCACATAATTCCCTCAGGGTAGTGTATATATACCCCATGCTGGCCCAGCAACCAGGGGGTTAATGCAGGTACTGCTGGCCAGTTGTTGATTGTCAGCCTCACAACAGCTGGGAGAATAAAAGAGCTGGGAAGCAGGGGTGCTGCCAGAGGAGCAAGCAGGCTGGATAAGGGAACTCCTGCCAGCCGCTCAGAGACCGCCTTGAGAAGGGGTGGCTGGACCAACAGGCTGAAAAGCCTACGGAAACCAGAGTAGGTAGGAAGTTGCTCAGGGCACGGCTGGAGTTGTTGAGTCCTGATTCTGCCTCTCTAGTTTAAGGGCTCTGAGCTGGAACCCACTGGAATGGGCAGGTCTGGGTTCCCCCACAAACAACCTGAGAAACTTAAGAATGGAGGAGGATTTTCAGATCCCCTGGGCAGGAGGAACTGACCGACAGCCCTGCCAGACTGAGTGAACTCCGGTGCAATGCTCTGCCTAGCCAGAGGAGGGGCTGTTGCACCAACATACCAGCCCACATATTGTAATAGAAAACTGGAATCTGTTTGTTTGTCAGAAGATATGCTGCTCTCTTTACAGACAATCAAATTTTCCTCTCCTGTCTTCCTGAAGAAATTTGTGAATTTGAAGGGTCCAGATTTTTTAAAGTAATAAGCATAAACAAAGAGGGGAAAGGAACTGACTACTTAAGGCATGATGAAAACATACTTTTAAAATTAGAGGGACATAAGGAAAGTTGCCTAGTTGTTCATATTTCAGATATTGTCATGGTTACTTTTGACTTAATTATTCAGAAAATGAAGATCAATCGTATCTAAGGGTATGTCTACACTTAAACTGCTTCAGGGGCACAGTTGCAGTGCTGCTACTGCACTATTGTAGCACTTCAGTGTAGACGCTACCTATGCTGACAGGAACATTTCCCCCATCAGTGTATGTAATCCACCTCTCTGAAAGGCGGTAACGAGATCAACCGAAAAATTCTTTTGTTGACCTACCGCTGTCTACACCAGGGGTTAGGTTGGTATAGCTACATATGTCGAGTGTGGATTTTTCACACCCCTGAGAGATGTAGTAATACCCACATAAGTTCCCAGTGTAGACCAGCCGTAAGTGTTTTAGGTCTCCATTTTCTCATTTAAAGCCTATATCTGACCCTAGAAATTGCAAGAATTTCTGTCTTGGTCTAGTTTGAACTCTTATGTGGATATTCACCTTTACCAAGAAGTTAATTTTATAACTTGGGGATTGAGGCTGTGGTCAGATATAAAGGAGAAAAGCATTACAGATTTTATGTTCTGACACTGAAGATCTTATCCGGTCAACGTGTAAATACAGTAAAAATAATACAATCAGTATCCTTTAAAGTGCGTAACACCATATTCTTCTTCGTGTGATTGTAGATGTCCATTCCAATGTATGTGTTTGCTTGCTCTGAGCATAGCTACTTGAAATTTTTCCCTCAGTGGTGTCCGTCGGGTCAGCTCTGCACCCTCTGGTGTTGCACGCTCGTAGCACCGGTATAAAGGGCCCCACTGACCCCACACTCCCTCAGTTCCTTCTTACCGCCCTTGACTGTCCCTGGAACTACTCTTTCCTTGCTTTGCAAGTACTTCTCTCAGTGGACTTTATTTCTCTATTATTGTATGTAGTTGGTTTACATAGTTAAGTTTTATTAGTAGTTAGAGTTAGTTTCTTCTCCTCCCCCAGTGCTGGGGCATGCTTTGGTCACTGGGTTTCAAGCCTTGCGCCTCCTTGTAACAAGGCTGTGCCTCTGAACGACCCCCATTCCAGCTCCTATAAGTGCCTGGGGGAAGCTCACATTCAGGAATGCTGCAAGATCTTCAGGGACTTCAAGCCCCGGACCAAAAAAGATTGGGACACTAGGCTGAAGTCCATCTTCATGGAGGCAGCACTAAGACCACCCTCAGTGACGGAACATTCAGATTCGACACTTATTCCCCCTTATTTGCAGACCATTTGTCCCACTTCTGTCGGGCATGGGCTAAGGATGTAAATAACTTTGAAAAACAGTAAACCTTTAAACTATTAAATTTTACCAGTTAAACGTTTAACTGTTAAGCTCCACTGCCACCCTGGACGATCGGGGTCCTGGACAGTAATTAGCTGCTGCCCAAGTTCAGTACATGTAACTTGATAATATTATTATACAAATACTTTGTGTATGTAATGTATAAATTACAGAAAACAAAAGTATAATGATGTTATATGGTTATAGTAAAATAGCTAGTGATAAGGCCAATGATAGAGGAAGACAGAAATTAAGATTTAGCATCAATGATTTAGATAATGGCATAGAGAGTACACTTATAAAGTTTGCAGATGATACCAAGCTGTGGGGGGAGGAAATTGAAGTGCTTTGGAGGATAGGATTCAAATTCAAAATGATCTGGAGAAATGGTCTGAAGTAAATAGGATGAAATTCAAGAAGGACAAATGCAAAGTACTCCACTTCGGAAGGAACAATCAGTTGCACACATACAAAATGGCAAATGACTGCCTAGGAGGGAGTACTGCAGAAAGGGAGTTATAGTGGATCAAAAGCTGAATGAGTCAACAGTGTAACACGGGGTCATACTGGATTACAAGCTAAATATAAGTCAACAGTGTAACACTGCTGCAAAAAAAGCAAACATAATTCTGGAATGCAGGCCTGCTGACAGCAATTCCGGGCCCCAGGGCAGAACAGTCCACCTGACATTTGGTCTGTGCTGTGTCTGCGCTGGCTGGTGCCCAGCGAGCTGCTGGCTGTGCTTCCACATGCCCACCTGGTAGGGTTGCCAACTGTTTAATCACGCAAACCCAAAGACCCTTGCCCCGCCCTTTCCCATAGACCATGCTCCTGCCCCTCCCCTTCTCCGAAACCCGCCCCTGCTCACTCTATCTCCCCTCCGTCCGTTACTCTCTCTCTCACCCTCACTCACTTTCACCGGGGTGTGGGAGGGGGTGCAGGCTCTGTGCAGGAGGGGGTGCAGGGTCTGGGAGGTAGTTTGAGAGTGGGCGGGGGGTTGGAATCTGGGAGGGAGTTTGGGAGTGGGTGCAAGGTCGGGCTCTGGGAGGGAGTTTGGATGCGGGAAGGGGAGAGGGGCAGGTTGTGGGCGGGAGTTTGGGTGTGGGAGGGGATGAGGGGTGCAGGCTCTAGGAGGGAGCTTAGGTGCACGGTGCGGGCTCTAGGCTGGGGCAGGTGGATGGGGTGCAGTAGGGATCAGGGGGTCGGGGTTTACCTCGGGCAGCTCCCGAAAACAACTGGCACACTCCTCTGGCAGCAGATCCTAGGCGGGGGGCCCAAGGGGTCTCCGTGTGCTACTGCCAACAGGCACCACTCCCTCAGCTCCCGTTGGCCACAGTTCCCAGCCAATGGGAGCTGCGGAGTTGGGGCGGGGACAGTGCACGGAGACCCCCTCCCCAAGGGCCTCGGGGGCGTGCCAGCCACTTCCGGGAGCAGTGCGGAGTGAGGGAGGGCAGGAAGCCTGCCTTAGCCCTGCTGCGCTACCACTGGCAGCAGCGGCCGGGGCCCCCAGGCCATTTTAAATTGCCCAGGCCCCTGGGCAATTGCCCCCTTTGCTTCCCTCCCTCCCCGCAGTTGCCGGGCCTAATGGAATGTATTAGCCAGAGTATTGTGAGCAAGACACACAAAGTAATTCTTATGCTCTACTCTGTGCTGGTTAGGCCTCAGCTCGAGTCTTGTGTCCAGTTCTGGGTGCCACATTTCAGGAAAGATGTGGACAATTTGGAGGAAGTCCAGAGAAGAGCAACAAAAATGATTAAAGGTCTACATGACGTATGAGGGAAGATTGAAAAAATTGGCTTTGTTTAGTCTGGAGAAGAGAAGACAGAGGGGACATAATAGTTTTCAAGTACTTAAAAGGTTGTGACACGGAGAAGGGGAAAAAAAATGTTGTCCTATCCTCAGAAGTTAAGGAGAAGACGCAATGGGCTTAAATTGCAGCAAGGGAGGTTTAGGTTGGACATTAGGAAAAACTTCCTGTCAGGTTGGTTAAACACTTGAATAAATTGCCCAGGGAAGTGGTGGAATCTCCGTCATTGGAGATTTTTAAGAGCAGATTAGACAAACACTTGTCAGAGATGGTCTAGATAATACTTAGTCCTGCCTTGAGTGCAGGTGACTGGACTAGATGACCTCTTGAGGTCCCCTCTAGTCCTAAGATTCTATGATTCTAAAATGCTAAGACAACAGACAAAGGACCTGTGTTTAAGACTAAATGTTTAAAGAAATGGAAGTCTGAGTTGTGGACTGATACAAGAAGGCAGTTTCACTATATAAATCCATGGTATATCCACACCTTGAATACTGCATGCAGTTCTGCTCGCCACATCTCGAAAAAGATAGATTAGAAGTGGAAAAGGTACAGAGAAGGGCAACAAAAATTTAGGTGTATAGAGCAACTTCCATCTGAGGAGAGATTGAAAAGACTGGAACTATTCAGCGTAGAAAAGAGATGTCTAAGGAGGGATAGAATAGAGGTCTCTAAAATAATGAAAGGTGTGGAGAAAGTGAATATTTACTCGTTCACATAACACAAGAACCAGGGTTCACTCAATAAAATTAACAGGCAGTTTTAAAACAACCATCAGGAAGTACTTATTCACACAATGTACGATCAACCTGTGGAACTCCTTGCCAGGGATGTTGTGAAGGCCAAAAGTATAACTAGGTTCAAAGAAAAATTAGAAATGTTTGTGGAGAATAGGTCCATTAATGGCTATTAGCCAAGATGGTCAGGGACGCAACCCCATGCTCTGAGTGTTCCTAAACATCTGACCGTCAGAAGGTGTGACTGGATAACTGTAGTTTTCTGTTCATCAACTCTGAAGCATCTGGCACTGGCCATTGTTGGAAGACAGGATATTGGACTGGATGAACCATTGGTCTGACCCAGTATGGCCATTCTTGTGTTATGTTCTCATGGCAGGAAGCTTCAGAGAAAGGTTTTGTACTAGGGGCAGGATTGTAGGAAACAGAGATAAAAAGATGCTTATTAAAAAGAGGAAGTTGGTTAAAAAGAGGGCTCTAGAGAGAACATCTGTTAGGTAGGTTGGAAAGCTATTTAAAGGCAAGGAAGGCAATTTTGAACTGGATCCCAGAATGAAAAAAGCCATAAACAAAATTTTTTGTGTACTGTAGTTTGAAGAGCTGAGACCTGAGGTAGCCAAAGAGCAGGGCATTGCAAACATCAACGCAAGAGAAAATGAAGGCATAGGTGAGAATTTCATCAGAGGTAAAGTCAAAATAGTGTATTAAAGGAGAAATACTTTGGAGATGATATAACCCAGGTATACAGCTATAGAAGATGTGGGAGGAGAGTGCATGATCAGTGATGATACCTTAGGTACAGTTGAGCCAAATGGGGGAGGCCTGAGTTGAAAAGGATGATAGGAAAAAATGGTACAATATTGGAGGATATTTTTTCACAATAGCCACATTTTCTCCACAAATAGCTGATAAAACAGCAACATATGTATTTGGTCAAGGGAGTTATTGGGAATGACTAGGTAACTAAGGTATGTGTAGCTAGGTACCTTAAGTAAGAATTAGAATAACTGATTTCTAGATTACTGCCCTTAACTATGCCTTTAAAATTGGAAATCTGTCTTAGGTATTGCCATGAAAGCTATTTCAATATGCTTCTATGATGAAACACCTAATGCTTTCAAGTTCCATACTTACATGTACATACTTTGTCATCTTAAAAGAAAATTGCTTTCTACATTGGATTCTAAATAATTCTGCAGATGGAAACTAGAGCTGGTTAAAATACTTCATTCAAAACTTTTCTCAACCAAAATTGGCCTTTTTCACAGTCCAGAAAAGTTTGCAAAAAGCTGCTGAATTTTTCATAACTTTTATTTTTTCATCAGAACTAGAGTATTTCATAATTTTAATTTTAGCTGTTGTTTTCTCCCTTTTCTCCTTTCCTAAATGAACTTGAGAAATAGCTTTACCTATAGCAAATCATTGTCTGCCATATGCAAGGTTACTTTGGAAATTTAAAATTCTGAATGTGTTTTTTAAATTATTCTTCCAGTTGTTACGAAACCAGAGATTTCCTGCTTCTTTTCACCATGCTGTAGAAACATTTGTTAATATGCTAATGCCACACATCACTCAGAAGTACAGAGACAATCCAGAGGCTTCAAAAAATGCAAATCATAGTCTTGCTGTCTTTATAAAGGTAGGTACCCACAATAATATAGGCTCTAGGCTTATTACTTGCAGTAATTTTAGTTTTTTTGGATTTTCACTTAGCAAGGTCTCACACAGCAGCATGTATGTATAAGGCATTGTAATGGGGCATGGCTCTTCTCCCACCTTCTTCCTCTCAGAAACTGCATGAACTCCAGTGGATATGCCTTCTCCGAACCCTTTTATTTCAAGTTCCATCCACCATTTCCACAACAATCCCCATGCAACCATCTATTTACTACTGTGCCTTTTTGACACTCTCCCCAGAACCTGAGGGGAACAGAGGTCTCCCTCCCCTGAGGCCTCCATGTAACTGAGTTCAACTAGTCCTAATCCCCTGTCTCGCTATCAGTTTTGGACTAGTGGGCTAATTGGCTTCTTATTCCATCCATCTGGCAAGCCTGATTGTCTGTTTACCCTCCCCCCATCAGCTTTCTCAAGGGGGACTAATTAACATCTAAGTGACCAGAGTGCAGGCTTTGTCCACTTTGCACTCTGTCACAGGCATTTTAAGCATGCTTTTGTAAGTGCAAACAGAGATGTATAAAAGAACAGGTTAAGTACTCATTGGAATTAGAAATAAGACTGTCTAAGCAAAACAGGGTATAGAATATATTATAAAAAATGCAGGTTTTATTTTTGTGCTAGCAATTGCATACTTCCTTGCTTATTGCAATTTTTATTCCTTCATGGTTGTGCCATCAAGTTATTTCCCCAATCCTACAAAGAATTAAGCATAAGCTTAACTGTATGCACTGTGAATAATGCACCTGCGTTTGCACTATGTAGTCAGGATCCCAATAGCTCTTCTTCTTTTATTCAATGAGTAAGCTCTAACAAAAAGCAAAACAAAAAAGGCAGACAAAACTAATGATGCTGAGGTCAATATCTTGTTTATTTGAAAAGAGCCTTTGTTTTCCTTGGAGTCCCTTTCTTACTCACAATTTGTTTCAATTTGGGGTTATTTCAATAAGAACAGTGTTCCATTAATTTTATGGGAATATGCATCAGTATTGTAACTAAGATTTGTTACCTTAAAACTATGAGCACTAAAAAAGTGTGGGTGAGCTTCCATAAAGCTCTGTACACCTACCCTTTTATCTGGTTAGATTGTTTGTCCTTGGCTGCATGGAATTCACTTGTATCTGATTCAAAAGGCCTTTCTCCCTCTGTGTTGTTTGAATCCTAACTTGTTTAAGTATGATTTTACTATATTCAAAAACTTCCATTGTGTCTATTTTATCATTGTTCTGTTATGTGTTTTGTCACAATTGGTTAGAATCTCATTTGTGGTCTTTTTATTTATTTTATTATTTTTTTAACTTTGGAAAAGAAATTTTAAATGTTTTTGAATCCTTTTCAAAGGGACTTCAAAATCAGACATAACCTCATGTTTGGGTTTGGAGGAGGTAGAGAACAGAGGCCCTCACATACTACAGTGATGTGGACCAAATAAGTACATAGAGATTTTATATAATTTATTTAATTTACCTGCCTACAATTCAGGTGCCCAGTTGCACACCTAATGATGTTGAATATGCACATTCATGACTAAACAAATTATCATATCCCAGACCCTGCCTGCTTATTTTCATGTTCTCATTTAGGTGAATTATAGTTCTGTCACTCACATTTCTCCTGCTGAAAATATTAACACGTATGTAAGCACAATTGGTGTGCCCAATTAGGCATATTGTCAGTTTTAGGGATGCAACACCAAATCATCTCTTTGAAAATTTGGTGTTTTGCTTTTTGTTAATAGCTTTACTGTTAATGGTGATGCCCTATTAACCCGGGATCATCTAAATTATGTATTGTTTGTATTACAGTCGCAGCTACAGCCCCAGTCAAGATTGGCCCCATTCTAGGCACTACACAAACATAGATGAAGACATTGGTCCCTATTCATAGAGCTTTTGATTCATTACTGTCAAAAAAAAAAAAAAAGATTTTGTTCATTTAAGTAACAGTTTTACACATTTTATAGTGAAAGGGGTAATTCTGTAATTAAAAGCTTTTCCTACCTCTACTCTGTGGGCCACGTTTCAAAACCTGGACTGATTGTGTTTTTGCTTTTTTTGAGTATCAACGGTTGCTCTATAAAATGGAAGCCAAGTTAGGTCTCTTTGTCAAATTTTCCTTTTAAAATGAAGTAGCTTTCTACTGTACAATGCTTGCTTTTAATAGCATTTATATTCAAATTATATGTTAAAAATATTCTTGGAAGATAAACTTTTAAAAGATGGATACCTAATTTAGTGAACACTGCATCTGGAACTGCTTTAGAATGGTTTATATTTTATCTTTTTCAGAGATGTTTCACTTTTATGGATCGGGGTTTCGTGTTCAAGCAAATCAATAACTACATCAGCTGCTTTGCTCCAGGGGATCCAAAGGTACTCCACTCCTTTAATAACTTAAAAATGTGTTTCTCTTTTTGGTACACCTATGTAGCAAATTATGTGTTGAGATCCCAGAATGCTCTTCAGTTATATTCAGGCATTTTTCAGATTAGTCTCCCATTCCTGTGCAATCGCTGTGTTACTTTTTGCCTTCAAGACACCTTTGGCATTTTTGCCTCTCAGAACATTGAGATTGGTTGTGTCATCTTCAAAGAGGAAGAGTGTGAACTGGTACAATTCTTTAGCATCCCTAGCTGGAAAATGGATGAAACAACATCAATGAGCACTTTGTGCAAGACCATGAAAGTCTCAAGGAACAAACTGACAATAATTGAAAGCGAGCCCTCTGATGTCTAAGATGTTACTACAAATCGACAGCCCTTCTAATTGCATGTGCCATGCAATCAAGCAACTCTCAAACAACTCTCAAATCTTGCATGCCACACAACATAGACTTGATAAAAGTAGAAAATGGAACACAGAATTAGATCTGGCTTTCAAATGCTGTATTGTACTAAAAAGCTCTCCTGGGTCTGCATGGCATGATGACCCATGTAGTCCCTAGGATTGTAGATTTGTAAAGGAGAGAGAAATCACCAGTGTTAAGAAATCTGTTTCCTTTTTAGCTATGCTACCAGAAAATTACTAAATTATTAAATTGTGTAATTTACATCTGATATATTTTTGCAGACCCTTTTTGAATTCAAATTTGAATTTCTTCGAGTGGTGTGTAACCATGAACACTACATCCCTTTGAATCTACCTATGCCATTTGGAAAAGGCAGAATTCAGAGATATCAAGGTAAATCTACATTTTTAACTATATAAATGTTAAAATTTTAGAAAGGACCGTCTATTTGAAAGAAAATGTTACCTAATGTCACCATTAGTATTTCTTGGAAGTTGTAAAAAAAAAAACAGGAGTACTTGTGGCACCTTAGATTTAACACATTTATTTGAGCATAAGCTTTCGTGAGCTACAGCTCACTTCATCGGATGCATGCCCGATGAAATGAGCATGCATCCGATGAAGTAAGCTGTAGCTCATGAAAGCTTATGCTCAAATAAATTTGTTAGTCTCTAAGGAGCCACAAGTACTCCTTTTCTTTTTGCGGATACAGACTAACACGGCTCCTACTCTGAAACTTGGGAGTTGTGAAATTTTTAAATGGAAGCCTTGTGTTGTAATTCTTTTTTCTATTAAATCCCAAAGTAGTAGTTTGTTAGTGAAGCACTGCACTGAAAGTATCTAGGTAATATAATACAGCATTAGCCAAAGACACTGTGCCAGAGGTATATCTTTGATTTTCGCTCTAATATTTCCTACTTTGCTTAATAACAATAAGATATTAATTACATATAGCTTATTGTTTTTGTGTGTTCCAATTTGTTTCCATTTTATGAATATAGATTTTCTTTTACCAACTGTGGAGTCCTATGACACTCCTGTCAGTAGGTGTGGCGTGGGATGTTTGCTCTTCTTTACTTTTTTCTATTTCTTACTTTTCTAATTTAAAAGCAGTACAGCTTTGTGCCAAAATAAGTAATCTGCAACTATTCCATTTGTGGCTCATGGAGACACTACTAGATTATATTATTAACTTGGATTTATAGTAAACCAGCTCACCAAGAAGAATTTAGAACTTCAAACGTAGTGATGATTTGAAAAACAGTAGGTCTAGTAGGGAATAAAAATGCATGAGTGTACCGTTTGACGTGAATACCTTAGATTAGCTACCTTAAAAGTCCTTTGCTGCTTTACAACATTCATCATTCTAATGATGAACTATTATTGTATATACACTGGACATACCACATTCTAGTTTTAAGCCCCAATCCTTACACTGCATCTGTATGAGTGGATCCCCATTGAAGACAGTAGGCTCTGTGCAGGCACAGTGGTCCACCCACTCTTATCCAGTTGTAGAACCGAGGCCTTAACACGTTACTGGTTCTAGTTATATTAGCGATACTTAAGAGGGGATACCAGCAGTACCTATAAAACTGGAATGAACTTTAAGTGAGCCTCTTCTATAAAATTTTTCACTTTCTTCACATTCGTACGTTCTGTATTGCAATAAATATCTTATCATTTTCCCTGATTTGTAAAAGAGAAAAGATATGTACTTAATAATAATGTCCATCCAGTTGTGTGTATAAAAACAGACTTAATTTGAGTAACTCAGATGTTCTAAACTGTCATCAAGGATCACATGAAGAAAGAGGTGCTGTCAGAAGTAACCAAAACAGTTTAAGACTATTTAAATAGTGCATCAAGCTCCTTAGCTTCTAAGAAGCCCTATCTAATGCACGGATTCTTGACAGATTAACTTTTTTGCAACCAATGTACAGTATCATACCTTATTGGCTTGATAAAACATAATTTTGCTAATGGGAAGCACTTCAGGGTGATTTAAGATTTGGGATTCAGAGTGAGGTAACTGCAGGTGATGTCATGCTCCTTGTGGGCCACAGGGTGCTCCATGTCCTGCACTTGCCTCGTCCTAGCCCTCAGGAATGCCTTGGACGGCAACACTCATTGGATAAAATGCTGCTGCTGCGAGAGAGTTCTAGGCTGTTGCTTACATAGTTCTGCTGAAGTTGCAGACGTAAAAAGGCACTAACAGACAGACAGCAGATGTCAAATATCAGCAGTGCAAGGAGGCCTGTGGTAGATCTGTCCTTTTAGCTTTGCTCTTCTCCTCTTTAATGGCATCTCTGAGGAGAATTTACCAAAACGTTGTGCTTTCATAGACCCAAGCAGCTGCTGAAATGAATAAACATGCTTGCTAGTGCTCTGTTCTATGTGGGGAGGATGACCCTAGTTTTGTCCTTTTCCTTATGTTGAGGAATGCAGAGGGGTGGAGCTGGGAGTTCCCATTTCCTGTATAGAACAGGGCACCAGTCATACCTTTTTTGTTCCTATGATTCAGCTGGGGCTGTAAGAGAAGTGAAATAGGCTCTCTTTAAGAACGTCACATTAAAAAATTGGGGCAGCAGCCTTCTTACAGCTTTGATGAAGTTCTGCCTGCAATGGTTTTCTCTTAATTCTTCATCCTGCTAAGGTCCAAAGATCCATTACGATGAGTCTGCAGCTTGGGTACAGTACCAGACCTGGTGATTCCCTACATTAGGGGAATGCTCTGTTCCCTAAAGTGCCTGCCTGTTTTGTTCTGCTTCCCTAGTGACTGGCTTGCAGGTCTAACCGTACCTCTCTGCTGATTAAACAGATATTACTCGTCCATATTAATTCTTAAAGTAAAACAGGGTGATAGTTATCATAGTTAACTAAATGGCAAAAATATCAGTTAGGAAAAAGACAAATATTAAGCATTGTGCAGGGTTTATAAAGAGACTAGATGCAGAACAATAACAGTGAACCTGAGAAATCTTGGAGGAGATTAATGAGGTAAAACCTGATAAATTGATGTGCATGCTCATAAATAAAACTTTCAAAACATATCACATCTTAGAGAAGCTCTTTCTGCACTCACTGCATAAATTAGATAGCTATAGGATTATTTTATTCTCATTTGAAAAATACACTTTTAAATTTTAAGCATTGCTTGACTTTATTTGGTGTTTCTTTATACCACAGTATAGCATAGATTTTAATTTTCATTCGACCTATTGCTAGAGGTATTTTATGTAAGTAAGTACAAATGCAGTGTTTTTATTATTATGGTGGGAGTTTTCGTTTTAAACCAGTCGTTACTTTATATGCAGCTACATCTTTAAAACACAATACTTAATGTGCAAAGATACTTATGTAAATTATTCTTAAACTTCTATTTCATAGATGTGAACTATTCCAGAGAATAATATAATGCATGTATATTATAATATACCATATGTTAACTGAATCCTTTTTCAAATATGCTTAGTAATTATTTATATTCATGTTGAGAAACTGAGAAGAAAAAATTGTTTAATTTAGAAGACTTTTATTTGCCTACTTGATACCATTTCCTTACTTCATTGTTTCATTCATAAGTGTTTTCAATATCTGCTAAAAAATTACTGAAGTATTTTGATTTCCTTGAAAAATATCAGTAAATAAACTATATATCCTTACCAGTAACTCCTTTATTAGTATGCCTAATAAATCCCTGGTGTGAAATATGCAGTTCACTAGGGCACAAATTTTTAAAACACGAATGTCTAAAATTAAATCCCATAATCTATATTTAAGACCCAGTCCTGAAAGTGGGTCCATGTAGGCACAAGAGCTCGCTCACACGGATCCAGTTATGGGAATGGAGTTAGACACTTAAGCACTCTCATTATTCAGAGGTGTTCAGCATCTACAATTGCTGTTGAAGAAAGTAGGTGCTCAGCACCTCTGTATATTGGTGCCTAAATACTGGTTTAGAAGTCTAATTTTAGCTGTTCAAGGTCAGAAATTTTTGCCCAAGTGAATTAACCTAAAATCTTCTTTCTTTGAGATGTGTTGCTCATGTCCATTCCAAGTAGGTGTGTACACGCCATGTGCACAGTCATCGGAAGGCTTTTCCCCTAGCGGGACCCGTTAGGTCAGCCATGGAGACCCCTGGAGTCGCGCCTTCATGGCGGTGTATATAGGACCCTGCTGACCTACTGCCTCTTCAGTCCCTTCTTACTGCCCATGACGGTTGCTGGAGCTACGTTCTTTCTTTAGCCTCCGCAAGCCCTTCCCCCGAGTGGACTCTCTTGTTCAATTTCCGTAAATAGTTGGATTAGAGTTAGTGTTTGTGTAGTACTTTAGATTAGTTAGTAAGTTTTTGTTGGGGGTTCTCCCCCCGCCCCCACCTCGATTCCCTTCCCCGGGACCAGGGCATGCCTTGGACCCAAAATTTGAAGCCATGTGGGTCCTGCCACAAACCCATGTCAAAAGGCAATCCATACGATTCCTGTTTAAAGTGCCTAGGCGAAACCCATCAGACGGATCGCTGCAGGATCTGCAGAGGTTTTCACCCTAGGATCGAAAAGGAGAGGGACTTCAGACTGAAGCAACTGCTCATGGAAGCAGCTCTTCGTCCCCAGCCAGCCCCAGGCCACTTTTATCCAGCACCCAGGACTTCAGTGCAGAGTGCGCTGGCCTCACTTAGAGAGACTACAGTGCAAAGGAAAGATTCTGTACCCAATACCCCTCGGCACCGCTATTCTCCAGCAACAAAGCTCACTCCACCAGCCCAGCACACTCCCACTTGCCGGTGCCTGGCAAGAGGCACAAGAAAACGGACAGGGGTGCTCGCCTGGAACAAGATGGTCCGGGCATCAAAGCACTAGTGAAGTGTGTCGCATGCTGGGGCACTCAGCACATGCGCCGCAAGGGGCAGCACTGGTGACTTAAACCCCACAGAAGGGTCTGGTGCCCGTGCAGTCCCCTGTCAGGTAATGCCATGTGGCGCAACTGGGCCTTCCCTCCACTCCATACACCTTTGAGGCAGCCAGGGACCTGGTAGCCTTGATGGCACCACAGTCCCCCGCCAGAAGAGAGGGCGCACCGGCTCTAAGACCTCCGTCATCTCATTGTAGTGCAGTGCCATCTAGAGGCAAACCGGCCATGTGGCAGGACCGGTCACCTTCTCCTCGGTACCTCTGTGGTTTCCGTGTTTGGAGTCTCAGTCTTCAGACTCAGAAGTGGAGTCCTACATCTCCAGACACAGCCGGCACTGGTCGGAGCGGCACCATCATAGGCAGGATGTGGAACAGGTCCTTGCCATGATGCCTTGGCCAGTGCAGTGGCAGGTTCCAGCACAATGGCCCTTCTGGTCCCCATGGGTGTACCATCAGGCCCAGTGGTCTATCTCCAGATGTTCCTGGTCCGTCGCCTTGGAGGGTCGGGCTGCTTTACCACCCAGGGACTGCATACCACCCTGCAGCACCCAGGCCAGCAGGGAGGTCAGCACCGGGTTAGATGACAGAGCTGACCATGCTCTGAACTGGAAGTTGTGGTGCAGGGCGAACATGGCAAGCTGGAAGGTCAGAACGGTTGATTAATGTCATTAAACTTGATTAATGACAAGCTGAAGTTTCGCTTGTCAAATATCAGCAGTGCAAGGAGGTCTTTAGTAGATCTGTCCAAGACTCACCCGCCTACCCCTCTGTTGGAGTACTCCGGTAAGAAGGAACTGAGGATGTTGCGTGTCGTCAGGGGCATATATACACCACCATGAAGGCATGACTGCAGGAGGCTCCATAGCCAACCCGACAGGTACCGACAACTGTGCATGCGGCATGCACACACCTACTTGGAACAGACATGAGCAACACATCTCGAAGAAAAACAGTTATGAGAAGGTAGGTAACCGTTTTTTACTCTTAATGTTCATTGTTACTAGTTTTCATAAAATGATACTTAAAGCTATGGTAGTTTTGTATTTCACTAACTGTCTAATACCTACATGTTGAATGAACACATAGTATATATGACAGATGTCTGCCTGACAAAGCCACACAGTTTTGAGGCAAAGTGGGTTTTTGAACAAGCCACGTCTAAACTGTTTTTGCAACTAAGCATGAACAAAGGGGGAAGTCCATGCTTATGTTAATTGGCAAATTAATTGCACCCTCCTAAACTACAGCTTATACTCTACTTTCAGACCTCCAGCTCGACTATTCGTTAACAGATGAATTTTGCAAGAATCACTTCTTGGTGGGACTGCTCCTGCGGGAGGTGGGAAATGCATTACAAGAATTCAGAGACATCCGGCAGATTGCAATTAGTGTGCTCAAGAATTTGATGATAAAGCATTCTTTTGATGACAGATATGCTTCCAGGGTAAGATTACTGCACTTCAACAATTAGGAAATTAAAAAGTTTAGGTATATACATTTTCAGGTTTTATGGTTGGGAAAATACTGTTAATTTGCAAATGAAGTATCAACAGAAAATAAGTGTATCTACAGTGATATAGTTAGTATATAGCTGATAGATATTGATACAAACATTGGGTTCTGAAAACTGATTTGTGTTTTCATTTTTTAATTATGGTAAAAATATACTTATTAAAATAACTGCACGTTACATTTAAGCAAATTACAATGTAGACAAATGTAGTCAGATTTTCTTATTTGTTCAAAATTGCTTTTTAACTTATTTATTTGTAATTACTATTAACCATTATTAATATTCAACTAATTTTGGCTAGTTGTTCCATGATCTATTAGAAGGACAACTAGTTAGCGTAAAGTGGAATTGCCAGTTGTAGTAGACATTGGATGACTTTGGAGTTTCCTGGTGTTTTCTAAATTTGGAGGGCCTTGTGTTGTGGTGAAGCCAGCGGCATATTAGCGCCTAGGCCGACAAATTTGCAGGGGCGGCAAATTTATAATAGCAGCCAGAGACTGCTTCCCCAGGTGCCGGTTCACGCCCTCCATCCCCACCCCAACTCCACCCCTTCCCTGCCCCCATTCTCTGCCCCCTCCCTGCCCCTACTGGTCCCCTTCCTCAATCCCCACCCCAGTCCCGCCTCCTCTCCTGAGTGCGCCGCGTTCCCCCCCCTCCTTTCCACCTCCTTCACGAAGCTGTTTTGTGCACAAGCACTGGCAGGGAGCAGGGAGAAGCAGGACCCGATGGCGTGCTTAGGGGAGGAGGTGGAGGCGGAGTGGAGGTGAGCTGGAGTGGGGGAGCTGCTGGGTGGGGGCAATTATTTCTGGGCCTAGGGGTAGCAAAATCATTAATCTGCCACTGGGTGAAGCATCCATGATTTTGTAATTGCAGTTCTGATGGACTTCTTAAATTTGCATCGTTTTAATTTTGACCCTTCCTGTGTATTTAGTTTCAAGCACGTATCATTTTGTTCTCCAGTGGCATGTTGAAATAGTAAAGAACAAATTCCTTGACCTATAAATTTTAGTTGCAGTATTCATTGTTGAATAATAAATATTTAGTGGTCACCATTGTATATCTGTATGCTAATGAATACATGTTCTAGACTAGCAGTCCCCAAACTTTTGAGGGTTGTGCCTCACCTTACCCCTGTGCACACCACCCCAGAGCCAGGGCTGGGAGCGGGGCCATGGCTCAAGGGGTCGGGAAGGGATGCAGACAGGGGGCTGGGGATGGGGGCAGGGACGGGAGCACAGCTGTAGCTAGGCTGCGGTGGGGGCCGGGAGCCAGGCCTGCGGCCAGGAGCGGCTCTGCTCCCAGCCCCGGCCCCAGCCTTGGCCCCAGGCGGGGAATGGAGCAGCAGCCAAGGCTGGGGACAGGGGCGGGACCCGGATTGGAGCGCACCAAGGCTGAGGACGGGGCCAAGCCCAGGGCCAGGAGCCAGGAACATGGCTGGGGGTGGGACTGGAGCAGAGCTGGGTGGCACTCCTTCCTTGCCCTCTGTGGGGACTGGCCCGGGCCCTGCAATGGCCCCTGGAAGTTCCTCCATGCCTCCCTTGGCTGTGTGCCCCACAGTTTGGGGACCTCTATCCTAGACCCTGATTTAGCATATCTTTCCTATTGCTGAATATTGGGTTCTGTAATTAGGGGAAGAACGGTAGAAGAAACATTCACATTGATGGGTTGTTTTGTTTGTTTGTTTTTTAAATCACTGGTTTCATTATTTGTTTGTTAACAAGAACCGTGAATCTTTGTTCAGAGCCATCAAGCAAGAATAGCCACTTTGTATCTGCCAGTGTTTGGACTGCTGCTAGAAAATGTCCAGCGAATTAATGTCAAGGACGTGTCACCTTTTCCTGTTAATCCTTCCAGCAGCGTAAGTGAGCCTCTTTATTATTTGACATTCTGAGTTATTTTTAGCAGAATATATTCAATAATGTGCATATGGCAAGCTGAATGCTATGGACTAGATCCTTGGGTCCAACCAAGGTGCACTTAAATCACCATTGTATTTCATATATCCTGGAGTCTGTAGCAGGCTAGCTCAGTCCTGAGCATAAATTAGACCAGCCTTATGGCTGCTCTATCTAAAATAAGCTTGTAATGGCCCCGTAGCGACTGTTATGCCACCAAGGATAGCCAGAGCAGAAGAGACCTCAAGCCATGTCCCCACCTCATTTATGTCAGAAGGACAAAGAAATGGTATTGGTTTGTTTGTTCTTTATAGACCACAGTGGTCATGTTCCTGTATTTTGCTCACTCCAAATTTCCATTGAAGTTTATTAGAACTTTAGGTGCATGGGAAATGCAGCACTGGGTTCGGTATGTATATGTTCATTTCTTTTTTTAAAAGAAATCAATTGCCTGTTTACAGCTGCACACAAAAAAAGTTAAAAGAACATTAAGGTTACAAAGTCAAACTTTGAAATTAGATAATGCCAGAATTATGGTTGTCTTTGCTATCTTAATTAGGCCCTCTTTTGCATATGCATTATGATTAGGGCCCTATGTAAATGATGATTTCACAGAAGGCATGGAAATCATGAAAATGACCCCAAATCATGATCATAGACGTTTTTCTTTTCAAAAAAAGTATTTACAACAAAAAAAAATTTGCTTCTCTACTTTTTTATTCAGAAATTGGGCATTAGTGTTTGAGCTGTCCTGCTAACTACATCAACAGCTTGCATTTTTGCTATTATAGACCCTGATCCCGCTAGCATTAACGCATGTACTTAACGTGCTTGAAGTCAATGGGGCTACTCAAATACATAAAGTTAATCACATACATAAATATTAGGAGGACTGGGGCTGTAGTTGTTAAAATGAAGACAAAGACAGGAGTCTTTGTTGGTACTCAGCAGACAGCCCATGTCGATGGACTCTTTTTTATTACCTAATTCAGTCAATGACATAAAAATTACCAAGTGAAACAAAAAAGAGACGTTCACAATACGTTTTCAGGAGAAGGAGAAATTTCTGGATGTTGTAAACAAAAGTAAGGCAAGTCTAAATAAAGTCATTCTAAAAAGTATATACCCAACTGTGTGCAGTATTGAAGTAAACATATTGACATGTTAGAGGTAACGTTCAGTATCCCACGTTTGTTTCAGTGTGCTGTGGCATATACTTTAATGTCACCCTTGACTTTTAAAAACATCTGATATCACATTCCTGCGAAGAGGGAGAGAGAGAGATGTAATGTGCGCACACATTAATTTTGGAATGTCACAAAATGTACATTATAATAATTTGTTTTTATTTTCTGAACAGAGTGCAAAAGATGAACCACTTAGTATGCCAGCTGCAAATCCTTTAGTAACACCACAAAAATCAGGAAACGCTTCGGATAACAACCTCCACAAAGATCTGTTTGGTGTTATCTCTGGCATTGGTAATACTTTTTTAAAAAAATTCTGACTAGTTTTCTCTTCTTTCTTTACTAAAAAAAACTTTAAGTCTTAGTGTCATCACATTTTGAAAACATATACTATGAAAAGGTTTAATCATTCCAGTCAAGTAAGTGAGAGCTCCTTTCTTGGATGAAACACAGATAAACTGCCAGTCATGAAAGTAAGAATGTAAAGGACATCACTTCCGCCAGTTGTCCTATGTGGGGTTTCTGAGTCTGGAGAGCAGGCAAAAGTATATGAATATAGATCCATTCTGGTATAGCCATATCTCTGCCAATTCAGTGTAACTTATTTATATTTATAGTAGGGCTGTCAAGCGATTAAAAAAATGAATCATGATTAATCGCACTATTAAGCAAGTGAAATGTATTCAATATTTTTGGATGTTTTTCTACATTTTCAAATATATTGATTTCAATTACAACACAGAATACAAAGTGTACAGTGTTCAGTTTATATTTATTTTTTATTACAAATATTTGCACTGTAAAAAAAGGGTATTTTTCAGTTCATCTAATCAAGTACTGTAGTGCAATCTCTTTATGATGAAAGTTGAACTTACAAATGTAGAATTATGTACAAAAAATAACTGCATTCAAACGTAAAACAATGTAAAACTTTAGACCCTATTAGTCTACTCAGTCCTATTTCTTGTTCCGCCAGTCACTCAGACAAACAAGCTTGTTTACATTTGCAGGAAATAATGCTGTCTGCTTGTTGTTCACAATATCACCTGAAAGTGAGAACAGGAATTCGCATGGCACTGTTGCAGCCAGCATCGCAAGATATTTACATGCCCGATGTGCTGAAGATTCATATGTCCCTTCATGCTTCACCCACTATATCAGAGGACATGTGTCCATGCTGATGACAGGTTCAGCTCAATAACCATCCAAGCACTGTGGACCGACGCATGTTCATTTTCATCATCTGAGTCAGATGCCACCAGCAGAAGGCTGATTTTCTTTTTCGGTGGTTCGAGTTTTGTAGTTTCTTTATCGGAGTGTTGATCTTTTAAGATGTCTGAAAGCATGCTTCACACCTCATCCCTCTCAGATTTTGGAAGGCTTTTCAGATTCTTAAACCTTGGAGTGCTGTAGCTATCTTTAGAAATCTCACAGTAGTACCTTCTTTGCCTTTTGTCAGATCTTCAGCGAAAGTGTTCTTAAAATTAACAGCCTTATGAGTCGTCATTCGTGACTACTATAACATGAAATATATGGCAGAATGTGGGTAAAACAGAGCCGGAGACATACAGTTCTCCCCCAAGGGGTTCAGTAACAAATTTAATTAAAGCATTATTTTTTTAACGAGTATCATCAGCATGGAAGCATGTCCTCTGGAATTGTGTCCGAAACATGAAGGGGCATACAAACGTTTAGCATATCTGGCAGGTAAATACCTTGCAATGCCAGGTACAAAAGTCCCATGTGAACGCCTGCTCTCACTTTATGGTGACATAAATAAGAAGTGGGCAGCATTATCTCCCATATATGTAAATAAACTTGTTTGTCTTAGTAATTAGTTAAACAAGAAGTAGGACTGAGTGGACTTGTAGGCTCTAAAGTTTTGCATTGTTTTGTTTTTGAGTGCAGTTATATAACAAAAAAAATCTACATTTGTAAATTGCACTTTCACGATCAAGAAATTGCAATACAGTACTTGCATGAGGTGAACTGAAAAAACTATTTCTTTTATCATTTTTACAGTGCAAATATTTGCAAGAAAAAATAATATAAAGTGAGCACTATACACTTTGTATTCTATGTTGTAATTTAAATCATTATATTTGAAAATGTAGAAAAACATCCATAAATATTTAATAACTTTCAATTGGTATTCTCTTGTTTAATAGTGCAATTAAAACTGCGATTAATCACAATTGATTTTTTTGTTAATCACGTGACTTAACTGCGATTAATGGACAGCCCTAATTTATAGAAGTACGTTCAGACACATCTTTGATTTTGTCTACCTCTTGTTCAGTATGAAGACTCTAAACTTAAATTGCTGCTGCTACTCTTCATAAGAGACTGCCAGATAGCTGTGAAAAGAAAAGGAGGACTTGTGGCACCTTAAGACTAACCAATTTATTTGAGCATAAGCTTTCGTGGGCTACGGCTCACTTCGTCAGATGCATTCAGTGGAAAATACAGTGGGGAGATTTATATACACAGAGAACATGAAACAATGGGTGTTACCATACACGCTGTAACGAGAGTGATCAGGTAAGGTGAGCTATTACCAGCAGGAGAGCAGGGGTGGGGCGGGGGGGACCTTTTGTAGTGATAATCGGGGTGGGCCATTTCCAGCAGTTGACAAGAATGTCTGAGGAACAGCTGCGGGGGGGAAGGAATAAACATGGGGAAATAGTTTTACTTTGTGTAATGACCCATCCACTCCCAGTCTTTATTCAAGACTAAGTTAATTGTATCCAGTTTGCAAATTAATTCCAATTCAGCAGTCTCTCATTGGAGTCTGTTTTTGAAGATTTTTTGTTGAAGAATTGCCACTTTTAGGTCTGTAATCGAGTGACCAAAGAGATTGAAGTGTTCTCCGACAGGTTTTTGAATGTTATAATTCTTGATGTCTGATTTGTGTCCATTGATTCTTTTACGTAGAGACTGTCCAGTTTGGCCAGTGTACATGGCAAAGGGGCATTGCTGGCACATGATGGCATATATCACATTGGTAGATGTGCAGGTGGACGAGCCTCTGATAGGGTGGCTGATGTGATTAGGCCCTATGATGGCTTCCCCTGAATAGATATGTGGACACAGTTGGCAACGGGCTTTGTTGCAAGGATAGGTTCTTGGGTTCGTGGTTCTGTTGTGTGGTGCGTGATTGCTGGTGAGTATTTGCTTCAGGTTGGGGGGCTGTCTGTAAGCAAGGACTGGCCTGTCTCCCAAGATCTGTGAGAGTGATGGGTCATCCTTCAGGATAGGTTGTAGATCCTTGATGATGCATTGGAGAGGTTTTAGTTGGGGGCTGAAGGTGATGGCTAGTGGCGTTCTGTTCTTTTCTTTGTTGGGCCTGTCCTGTAGTAGGTGACTTCTGGGTATTCCTCTGGCTCTGTCAATCTGTTTCTTCACTTCAGCAGGTGGGTATTATAGTTGTAAGAATGCTTAATAGAGATCTTGTAGGTGTTTGTCTCTGTCTGAGGGGTTGGAGCAAATGCAGTTGTATCATAGAGCTTGGCTGTAGACAATGGATCGTGTGGTGTGGTCTGAATGAAAGCTGGAGGCATGTAGGTAGGCATAGCAGTCAGTAGGTTTCCGGTATAGGGTGGTGGTTATGTGACCATCGCTTATTAGCACCGTAGTGTCCAGGAAGTGGATCTCTTGTGTGGAATGGTCCAGGCTGAGGTTGATGGTGGGATGGAAATTGTTGAAATCATGGTGGAATTCCTCAAGGGCTTCTTTTCCATGGGTCCAGATGATGAAGATGTCATCAATGTAGCGCAAGTACAGTAGGGGCATTAGGGGACGAGAGCTGAGGAAGCGTTGTTCTAAGTCAGCCATAAAAATGTTGACATACTGTGGGGCCATGCAGGTACCCATAGCAGTGCCGCTGATTTGAAGGTATACATTGTCCCCAAATGTGAAATAGTTATGGGTGAGGACAAAGTCACAAAGTTCAGCCACCAGGTTTGCCGTGACATTATCGGGGATACTGTTCCTGATGGCTTGTAGTCCATCTTTGTGTGGAATGTTGGTGGAGAGGGCTTCTACATCCATAGTGGCCAGGATGGTGTTATCAGGAAGATCACCGATGGATTGTAGTTTCCTCAGGAAGTCAGTGGTGTATTGAAGATAGCTGGGAGTGCTGGTAGCATAGGGCCTGAGGAGGGAGTTTACATAGCCAGACAATCCTGCTGTCAGTGTGCCAATGCCTGAGATGATGGGGCGTCCAGGATTTCCAGGTTTATGGATCTTGGGTAGCAGATAGAATACCCCAGGTCGGGGTTCCAGGGGTGTGTCTGTGCGGATTTGTTCTTGTGCTTTTTCAGGGAGTTTCTTGAGCAGATGATGTAGTTTCTTTTGGTAACCCTCAGTGGGATCAGAGGGTAATGGCTTGTAGAAAGGGGTGTTGGAGAGCTGCCTAGCAGCCTCTTGTTCATATTCCAACCTATTCATGATGACGACAGCACCTCGTTTATCAGCCTTTTAGATTATGATGTCAGAGTTGTTTCTGAGGCTGTGGATGGCACTGTGTTCTGCACGGCTGAGGTTATGGGGCAAGTGATGCTGCTTTTCCACAATTTCAGCCCGTGCACTTCAGCGGAAGCAATCTATGTAGAAGTCCAGTCTGTTGTTTTGACCTTCAGGAGGAGTCCACCCAGAATCCTTCTTTTTGTAGTCTTGGTAGGAAGGTCTCTGTGGGTTAGTATGTTGTTCAGAGGTGTGTTGGAAATATTCCTTGAGTCGGAGACATCGAAAATAGGATTCTAGGTCACCACAGAACTGTATCATGTTCATGGGGGTGGAGGGGCAGAAGGAGCAGCCCCGAGATAGGTCAGATTCTTCTGCTGAGCTAAGAGTATAGTTGGATAGATTAACAATATTGCTGGGTGGGTTAAGAGAACCACAGTTGTGGCCCCTTGTGGCATGTAGTAGTATAGATAGTTTAGTATCCTTTTTCTTCTGTAGAGAAGCAAAGTGTGTGTTGTAAATGGCTTGTCTAGTTTTTGTAAAGTCCAGCCACAAGGAAGGCTTGAATAAAGACTGGGAGCGGATGGGTCATTAAACAAAGTAAAACTATTTCCCCATGTTTATTCCTTCCCCCGCCCCCGCTGTTCCTCAGACGTTCTTGTCAACTGCTGGAAATGGCCCATCTTGATTATCGCTACAAAAGGTCATCTCCCCCCTTCCCCTGCTCTCCTGTTGGTAATAGCTCACCTTACCTGATCACTGTCATTACAGTGTGTATGGTAACACCCGTTGTTTCTTGTTCTCTGTGTATATAAATCTCCCCACTGTATTTTCCACTGAATGCATCCGATGAAATGAGCCGTAGCTCACGAAAGCTTATGCTCAAATAAATTTGTTAGTCTCTAAGGTGCCACAAGTCCTCCTTTTCTTTTTGCAAATACAGACTAGCACAGCTGCTACCCTGAAACCTGCCAGATAGCTGTGGGAAGCGTGAGTTCTGCCTAAATGGACTTGGAATTTTTAGCACCTAAACCATCAGGTTTTGCCTGCCTCTTTTTTATGCTGCTGAGGAGAAAAGAGGAAGCAGCTCTGAGTCTTGTCCCTTCCTGGGGATGGGTGCCAAATCCCCACTTTCAGGAGATAATGATAGAAGACAGTCATTTAGATGAATTACTACTTGTTTGCTTCCACAATTGTTTTCCCATTTTATGTGCCATAGGTGTATTTCCTGGCTCCCCACAGCTAGTTTCAGATTATTTTGGGAATCATAGAATCAAAGGGTTAAAAGGGACCTCAAGGGTCATCTATTCTAACCCACTGCCAGGATGCAGGATTTATTGTGTCTAAACCATCCGGCTATACAGCCTCCTTTGAAGTTTTCAGTGAAAAAGCTACCACAACCTCCCGAGGGAGTTTGTTCCATTGTCCTGCTGTTCTTACAGTTAGGAATTTTTTCCAGAAATTAAATTTAAATCTGCTATGCTGCAGTTTGAACCCATTGTCTCTTGCCTTGCCCTCTGTGGCAGAAGAGAACAACTTTTATCCATCTTTTTTATGGTAGCCTTTCAAATATCTGAAGACTGCTCTCATATCCCCCCTTAATCTCCTCTTTTCCAAACTTAACATACCCAGTTCCTTCAGTCTTTGCTCATATGGCTTGCATTCCATCCCTTTGATTGTCTTTGTTGTTCGCCTCTGGATCCTTTCCAGTTTCTCTACATCCTTTCTATACGTTGTTGACCACAACTGGACACAGTATTCCAGCTCAGGCCTAACCAGCGCCAAGTAAAGTGGTACTATCACCTCCTGTGACTTGCATGCTATGCCTCTCTTAATGCAACCTAAAATTGCAGTTGCTTTTCTTGCAACAGCATCACATTGCTGGCTCATGTTGAGGTTGTGATCCATCACAACTCCCAGATCCATCTCAGCAGTGCTGCTGCCAAGCCAGTTTCCCCTCATTCTGTATTTGTTCCTTTGGTTTTTCTTCCCTAAGCGTACCACTTTACATTTGTCTTGAATTTCATGTTTTTGTCTATATCCCGGTTCTCCAATTTATCAAGATCCCTCTGAATTTTAGGTCTATCCTCCAAAGTATTGGCAGTCCCCCTAGTTTTGTGTCATCTGCAGACTTGATCAGTATGCTCTCTACACCTACATCCAGGTCATTAATAAAGAAGTGAAATAACACCAGACCCAGAACAGATCCCTGTGGAACCCCACTTGAGACATCCCTCCAATCCGACCTCATTCCATTAATAGCTACTCTTTGTTTGTGGTTGTTTAACCAATTATGTATCGACTTAATGGTAGTTCTGTCGAGCCCACATTTCTCCAGCTTGCTTTTCAGAATGTTATGTGGACTGTGTCAAAAGCCTTGCTGAAGTCCAGGTTATATTATGCCCACCACAATTCCCCTATCCACCAAATGAGATACCCTGTCAAAGAAGGAAATCAAGCTGATTTGGAATTATTTATTCTTGGTAAATCCATGCTGGCTGCTAGTGATTACTCCTTCATCTTCCAGGTATTTGCAAATTTAATGTTTTATACATTGAGTAGTAGCTTCCCAGGTATCAAAGTCAGGCTCACTGGTCTGTAGTTCCCTGGCTTCTCCTTTTCCCCCTTTTAAAAGATGGGCACTACATTAGACCTCCAGACTTCTGGGACTTCTCCTGTCATCCATGAGTTTGTACATATCTCAGTGGCTCTGAGATTTCTTCAGCTAATTCCTTCAGTACCGTTGGATGAGTAGCATCCAGCCCCATTGATTTGAATTCATTTAAATTAGTCAGAAGATCTCTCACATGTTCTTTACTTATCGCGATCTGCATCCCTTCCCCTTTATTGCCTGGGGTAATTTCAGTAGTCCTCTGGTCACGTGTTATTTTTTGTGAGAAGACTGAAGCAAAGTAGGCATTGAGCAGCTCTACCTTCCTATCATCTTCCGTTACTAGCTCACTCTCTCCAATGAGCAGCAGACCCACACTGTCCTTGATCTTTCTTTTTAGTTTGACACATTTGAAGAACCCCTTCCTGTTGTCTCTAACATCTTTTGCCAGCTATAACTCATTCTTTGCCTTGGCTTTCCTGATTTTGTCCCTACATACTGCTGCTATTCCCATGTATACCTCTGTGATGACATGTCCCTCCTTCCATTTCCTTTTATGTATCCCTTTTGAGTTTTAGGTAGCTAAAAAAACTCCTTGAACAGCCACTTCAGCCTCCTGTGGCACTTCTTATCTTTCCTCTGCATCAGAATAGCTTGATGTTGAGCCTCTAATATTTACTACTGAGGGAATTCTGCGCCACTGTAATTCATGTCCCCGTAGATTTCTTTGCTTCCCCGCAGAAAAATGACTTTCTGACAGGGAAGCAAAGGGAAGCTGCAAGAACAGTCATGCACCAGTCATGCACCAGCTGGCGGAGAGGTAGACCCCAGCCAGTAGCTCCTACTCTGAGCCGGGATCAGCTGCTTGTCCCAGCTGGGCTGGAGGCAGGAGAGGACAGGACAGGACTTCCTCTTCCTCTGCAAGGAGTGGCTAGGGCTGTGTCACACCCACCCCCAGAAACCTCCCCCAGCTGCAGGCAGCTCAGCATCCTCCCCTGCTTCCTGTCCCCATTGCTCCTCAGCTGCGGCGGGAAGGGGTCACTATACAGGGAACTGCTCCCCCATCTGCCCAACCCCCATGCATCCAGACTTCCTATACTCAGACACCCCCACCAAGCCCCACCCCATTGACCCTCAAGCTCTGCATCTGGAGCCCCCTTGGGGGTCTGGGTGCAGATAATTGGGGATCAGTAGCATGGGGGTCTTGATGTGGGGGCTCAGGGTGGTGCAGGGGGGTGGGGCTCGTAATGGTAAGGGTTTGAGTGCATGGAGCTCAGTGGTAGGGTGGTCTGGGTGCAGGGGTGGGGGTCCGGAGGCAGGGCGTCTGTTCTTGATACTTCCCTTAGTAACATCGTACCTCAAGATTCCCCACAATCTAGTATAAACTTGGTCTTCCTGAAGTGGCTGTTCTTACAGATATCCTTTATGTGGTTTAACAATACTTTTTCTAATTTAACTCAGGGATTGAAAAATCTCTCTGTTCACTTGGTCCCAGACTATCAAAGTTTGCTGCCCCTGAAAACATTTGTATTGATCCACCTTCTGCCAGCTTGGAAGATATTTATTATAAATTTTAGCTTTATCAACATCTCAGTTTGACAAAAGAAATCTAATACAGATCTGCCCTGATTCCTTCTCCCAGAAGTGTTGATGTTGTGACTTTGTATGCAAGACTGCACCTTTGCCCCCTTCAGGGGTGGTTAAGACCAGTTTATCACCCAGTCAGATACAAACTATGCCTTCCTGTAGTGATACTTCCGAAGGTGCTGGCATCTCTTCATTGGTGGATGGACTCACCTTTGTGTGTGCCAGTGAGTTTTTTCTTTCAGCTTCTCCATCACACTACTCTCAAGGATGCATCCAAGCAATGATGGATTTTACACCTAGGCAAATTTCAGGCCCACAGCGTATGGTCCCAGGAGGAATTGCACTTAAACATATTGGAGTTGAGAGCCATTCTTCTACCTTGCAAAACATGTCTGTCCATGCTCCAGAACACCACTCTTCAGATCCTAACAGATAGTAAGACAGCAATGTATTATATAAACATTTGACGGTTGCAAGATCTTCGCCTCTATTGGTAATCAATTCTCTTGTGGAATGGTGTAGTCATCATATCAACCTGTTGGCGCTTTGTCTACCAGGTGTACAGGACAATTTAGGACAGATTATCTGAGCAGGAAAGACTCCATCTCCAATGAATGGGAGCTAAAAGACTCCATTTTGAATCCAATGTTGCAGGATTGGGAAGTTCCCTCAATGGACATATTTGCTACATATGATAAGAAGTATTCCATACATTGCTCACTAGGAGGAATGAGTCCAAAGTCTCTTGCAGATGCAGATCTGATTCTGTGGGATCATACAGCATGTTTTGCCTTTCTCTTTTCTCCTCATCCTGTTAATTCTCAGAAAAGTTTGTCAGGGTAAGGCTCAGGACAAGCTCCGACTTGGGCCCATCAGTTTTGGTTTCCCAATCTAATTCACCTTTCAGTTTGTCCGTCTTTGGTTCCCCATCTTTCCAAATATCCTTTTTTAATATCAGAGACTAGTGCTGGACTCAGACCCAAAAACTCTGCACTTGACAGCATGGAGGCTAGCTGACTCTGCTTGAGAAGTACTGCTCATTGGCTATTCAAGTCTTCATTCCTGTTAGGAAAGCCTCTACAAGACAGGTGTGTGTGTATATATCTATATGTAAGTGGAGGCATTTTTCAATATGATCTAGTCAGAGAACTCTTCTGTCTCAACTATTTTAGACAATCTATTATCCTTGAAACATTGTGGTTTCTCAGTTCTGTTAAAGTGCATTTAGCAGCTGTTTATAGGTTTTTTTATTGCTCAGTTAAGTGGCTATTCAGGGGGTTTTTTGTTTTTGTTTTTTTCTCAACTATTAACTCTACAATTTCCAAGTTCTTAAAGGGGCTGGTTCATTTGTTAACACTGGTTAAAGATTCCTTTCCTTTCTTGTGTTGAATATGGTATTAATGTCTTTAATGGAGCCTTCTTTCCAACCTTTAACATGTTCTTTGTAACACTTTTCTATTAAGGCAGAATTTTTAGTGGCTGTCACTTCAGCATGTAGTCTGATGGAGTTGCAGACCAGCTCTACACTACACATCTATGTCAGTATAACTGCATCACTCAGGGGTGTGAAAAATCCACACCCCCGAGTGACATAGATATACTGGGCTAACCCCCCATGTAGACAGCGCTATGTCCACAGGGGAGCATCTCCCGTTGACATAGCTCCTCCCTTTTGGAGAGGTGGATTAACTTAGCTTTCCCATTGGCACAGGAGCATCTTCACTTACGAGCAACAGCAGTGCAACTACGCCCCTGTAGTGCTGTACGTGAAGACAAGCCCACAAGTTTTGATGGCTGGGTCTCCGTATGTGATTGTCTATAGGGACAGAGTTTTATGCTTAGATCACATCCAAAATTTCTGTGTTTAGGTTTCTTATACTGTGAAAAAGTTTCCCGTTCCCTTTTCAATTAGGGTGCACTCCGCAGGGCTCAAGCAACATCTCTTGGGATGTGTTAGAGGTGCTCCTGTCTTGGAACTCTGTAGAGCACCTACATGGCATTCTACTTATACATTTTACTAACACAGCTTCTCGATCAGATGCTCAGTTTGGCAGGGCTGTCTTGCAGTCATCATTTAGATAGGACTCTTGTCATCCACTCGTAGATAGTCTGTGTGGAGAAATGCTCAAAGAAGAAAGATTACTTACCTCACAGTAACTGCAGTTCTTTAAGATACCTTTGTCCACATGGATTGCACTATGGCTCTTCTTCCACACTGGTATAGAGTCCTCCTACTGGATTTCAGTATTGGTGAAGGAACTGAGTGGCATTTGGGGTACTCCATCCTTTATGCCATGGGCTGCGGGGCAGGAGGGTATGCAGGCCAAATGTGCAGCCTTTAACAGATGCTGCTGGCTAAATGATTCCAGGCTCAGACACATGGGTATACACACCTCTAGAGCTTGATTACACTACGCAGCTTTTAGTGACAAGGCTCTTTTTTAAATGCATTGCAATTAAGATTTTATCAATTTTACTGAAAGAAGACAGACTTAACTTTTTAAAAATTTGCACTGAACTTTGAAAATAGTTCTCCATTAGTAATCTCTATAGTGTTTTCTCTCTCATATATGTGTCTTTCATTTTTTTATTTAGCTTCCCCATATACCTCATCGACTCCAAATGTTAATTGTGTAAGACATGCTGACTCAAGAGGCTCTCTTATAAGTACAGATTCAGGAAACAGCTTCCCAGAAAGACACAGTGACAAGAACAATTCTCTTGACAAGGTAAAAAATAATTAAGTCTTCACGTTAACAAATGTAATTCAATGTCATTAGGAAACCGTCTACTACATAGTAAGAAATCAATCCAGCTCCCATTGGAGTCAATAGAAGTCTTCTTGCACTAACTCCATTAGGAGCTGAATTGCATTCTGAATGTCAGCACTGATAAAAACATGAAATAACTTCATTTGACAGTGTTACGATACATGAAATCGTTAATTGCAAAATAAAAAGTAGTTACCATGTGGACTAGCTATTTTGCATTGCATACATCGTCAAAATAATTTATAGAATATGTGAACAGATGTTTTTATTAAAAGAAACATTTTTAGAAAATAGTTATTACTGTTTTCTGTGCTGGATAAGGGCACTCTGATCTACTAAAAGAAACATCTTAAGTTTTGCATTCAATAAAGCAGAACAGAAAATTTAGGGTGGGATTTTCAAAAGCACTTAAGTGCAACATAGGAGTAAAAGTCCCACTGATTTTCAGTAGGAATGATCCCAAATCACCTAGAGTGGGATTTTCAAAAGTGAGTAAGGGCTAATCTTCATACCATTTGTGCACCATTTAACTAAATCTGTTTAGAACAGATATAATTAAATTGTTAAGACTCCCACCTGTGCCAAGTGGAGGACACTGCTAGATTGGTCTGAGTGTTTTAAATCATTTTACTTTAAGCCAATTACAAACCAAAAAACTGCCGTAACTGTGAGGTATTCATTCATGTCTGATTTTAGCTGATGTTAACACTTAATTTTTTTAGACCTTGTTGTGCGTTTCACAACATATGTTAACTTTTTTCCACTTGATCCTAACACACCTTTGTGTGGCAGAGGGAGAAACTTCACAGAAGGCATTCTGCTCATGCTATGCGTTTTAGTGAAGATGAAGAAGAAAATTCCCACTTAGCAAAGAACAGCCGTGTTACAGTGGACTTTTCACTTCTGACAATTCCAGCTTTACCAGAGAAAATGTTGCATTTTGCGCTCTCTCTTCAGTTACAAGAAGTATTTTGTTTTTTGTACTTGATATAGTTAAGACTCTGGGTGAAGAGTGTGGTCAGTAGAGTTTTGCCACAGCTTTGTAGCATTTTATACCTGCTGTAAATATGATGGATCAAATACCAAAACAACTAAAAAAGTTTCATTAAAATGGCACGTAGGTCCCAATCTTGCAAATGCATATGCATGTGCTTCACTTTAAACACACAAGTAGACCCACTGAAGTCAATGGAGCTACTCACATGCTTAAATTTAAGCATGGGTATAAGTGTTGGCAGGATGGGGGCCTTAGCCTATGGTGTGCCTATTTTAAGTAGACTAAACATTATTTTGTTTTCCTTTTTTCCAAGATATATGACTGAGGGGAAAATATATATTTGGACTAAGTAAGAAAATTCCTTAACTGAAAACATGTTCTGTAGGTGTATTCTGCTGCTAAATGGCAAAACTGTCACCCAACATTTAGTTAATGTTTGTTAATGTCTTAATTTGCGGTGTTCTGCTAATTAGTTGATCTTTGGACTAGAATTTTCAAAGGAATTTAGGGGAGTTAAGTGGCAGACATGGGATTTCAATGGGATTTGGGTACCTGACTCTTAAACTCCTTTGAAAATCCCCGCCTAGTCTACCAGTTCAGGTTCTTTAGGTGTTTTGCTTGATGTGGCTGCTGTTAATGTTTCCCCAGAATAATATTTAGTCCTATCAATTATCCACTGATTTTCTAACTTTCTTTTCAGTAGATCACTTGGCATCCTTGAATTTTTCACCACTTATATAAGGATTTCATTAATAAAAAGCCAGAGCAGTTTTTTATTCTCCATTGAAAATTGCCTATAAAGAACCCTGCTTGCAGGAAGTGTATGTTCCTGCAGCATCGAATCTGAGCTTGCTAGAAAACCAGTGACTGCTAATTTTAGATGCATGCTTCCTGGATTCAGATTACGGTTACATGGAGCCATGGCCTCAGCTTCATCCCAGTTCCTTTTCTACTGCTTCAGCAGTGATGTCAGAATCTTTGTTTTTCCCATAGTTAGCATTATACAGTATCTAGTTCCACATTCAGTTCCACTTTAGTTATTTTAGTTTACTCCATGCCTGTTGGATATTTAATTTGGTCTCAGATACATATCCAGCACAGTAATTTTGCTTTCCACAGCTCTATTTTGGATTCTCTGATGGCAGATTCCCAAGAGTTTAGGGTTCACATGACTCACATGCTGAAACAGTGTCTGTCATCGGTCAGCATTTCTGCTGCCTGTGTTGAGGAGCACTCATCAAAGGTGCTCCATCTAAGAGACGTTTATACAAAGTCTTCAGAGAGCAACAGAGCTTTTTGAAGGCTCTCTCCATGGGACAAGTGCTCTGACTAACTGAGGCTGCTCCCGTGTCAGCTCTTATCCAGCTAATTACTCCATTCTGAGATCCCCTTCTTTTCATAGGAGTTAACAAGGCAATTCAATATTGTTAAGTTATAACGGTTTAAGAAAATGTTTCACTCAAATGTACTCCTATTTATTCTCAGAACCAGCACTGTGGCACTTTCGGAAGTTCTGTAGTTCGAAGTGACAAATTCGACCAAACAGAAATCAAAAGTCTGCTCATGTGTTTCCTTCATATTTTAAAAAGCATGTCTGATGGTAGGTAAACAGTGATTCCATTTAATTTTGTGAGTTTACGAGATGGAGGGTTTGATTTATAGATCTACAGTCTTTCAAACTATTTTCAATAATGCCTGTGATATCTTGTTAAGCCTTTCATGTGTGAGTTAATGGTTTTACATTTCTTCTTGTTGTACTTGAGTGATAAAATTAAGTCCCACTTGAAAACTTGTAGTTCGCAAGTACTAATTATTCCCTTCAATAGCATATGGTTAGTTGAAGGTCTCAGTAAACAAATATTTGTCACTGCATACATCAATGTATGACTTTTTATTGGGTATTGGAGACGAAGAATGGTCCAGTGTTTGGAGCTCTAAAATAGGATTTGTGAGACCTGAGTTCAGTTCCCTACTGTGCCATAGATTTCCTGTGTGACCTTGGGCAAGTCACTTAGTTTCTTTATGCCTCGGTTGCTATCTGTAAAATGGGAAAAATTGTACTTCCCTACTTCACAGGCATATTCTGAGGGTAAATCCATTAAAGTTTGAGGCAATCAGATATTTCCGTGATGTGGCTATCTCAGTAGAGCTGAGTGAATAGTTGATTTTTCAGGTCAGTGGCCAAACTGAAAAATCTGAAGAAAAAAAAAATTTGTTTCAGGTCAAATATTTTTGTTTTTCTCTTCGGGTATTTTTTACCCATTTGTTTGTTTGTTTTAAATAAATCTAGTTAAATTTTAAAACAAAATGGAGCTTTTTTTTTTGGAGGGGGGAGGTTACATTTCAGTTGGAACTATTTGCCCTGAATTTGCAAATAGTTTTGGTGAACCCAAAACTGCATTTTTTAGCGAATAAAGTATTTGTTCAAACAATTTTGTTGAGCTCTCCATGAAAGTATTTTGGAACAATAGAAACTTTAAATATATTTATAATGTAAAATATTAATGAGCTGGCCAGTACAGTTATCAGAAATCAGAGTCACCATGTAACTTTCAAAGATTATGTAAAACTAACATTAATTCAGAGTTTTAAAATAGTGACTCAACATTAAGAAATGCATAACAGGTGGCTGAAGTATAGTTTATAATATAAATGGGCGCTCTCTTTAAAATCTGAGAGACATAAAACAAGGGTGCAGAACATTTTTCTGCCTGCAACTCCCAAACTTCCCACATGGTTTCCTCTATGACCATACGTCTCAGATTTCTTTTGTTTGATTAAGTCAAAAGGACTGAGAACTGTAGTATGCAAATTTAATTTTTATCAGTTCTCTCTGCCAAATATAGCAAAGGTAGGTACTTACTTTCAGCACATACTTCGATAATTAATTTCAAATTTGATTTATGTAATGGTAAAAATATGTACACTGTGATTTGAAAGTTTCATACATTGTATAGTCTCACTTATCACAATGTCAGGGATGAGAATAGAAATGTTAATGATATGTTTAATATTTACTACATGCTTTACATGGAATACTTCATATAATTATTTGAATATAATTTTACATGCAGTAATTACAAAAAATAAAACAAAACAAAAATATTCTTTTAGTGATTTCCTCTGGCCTTAAACTCTGACTCTGACTTAAATATATATTTATATTTCAAAATATATAAGTAAACTACATAGTGTAAAACACTTTATAGGAAACCTGCAAATGCATGTTTTTTTCAATTATTCAAAGGTCTTCTATTTTTCTTAGAATTGCACAATAAACTATTGTCTGCATACTTTATTTTACACACACATAATAACTACTCCTGTACAAATTAATTCAATAGTATGCTATATATTCAATAAACATTTAATGCAGCAATATTCATTCGAAAGACTATCTTTGAAATCACAAGATGGGGTTCAAAGGAAATTTTAAATTCTATAGAAAATTGTGACAATTGTCTGCTCCCAGAAAACCCTTTTCTGGCCTTCATGAATTATCATAACCTCAAAGTTGAGAGCCAGTGGCACAAAACATTCTTATTAGTATTGTTGTTAACTACTTTATTTTTTAAATCCTTCATTTTCTAGATGCTTTGTTTACATATTGGAACAAGGCTTCAACATCTGAACTTATGGATTTTTTCACAATCACAGAGTGAGTTTGCTTAGCTTTTCATAAAAATTGTATATTTGAATTTGCTTGTTGAACTGTGTGTAGATTTAGATGTTTCATATTAATTCAAAGAATTACACCATCAATCAAAATTTAGAATCCCCATACTTAATTTTACATGCAATGTTACAGAATATTGCTAGTTCCACACTAATTTCGGGGCGTTAAGGCAGAAACTTACCACCTTTGGCACTTGGTGAAATCCTTAAATAGGCTGGGGCACTTAAAATGGTGCTAATACTCCCTTTGGAGTCACCACCTCTTCTGTGTCCCAGTTGGAGCCAGAACCATTAAAAGTAAAGATGCAGTTACAAATCAGAAAAGATGCCTGTTACTGGCTTTTTTTCTGAGTGCAGTGGTGTTGTAGTCATGTCGGTCCCAGGAGAGTAGAGAAAGAAGGTGGATGAGGTAACCTTTTTTTTATTGGACCAACTTCTGTTGGTGAGAGAGACAAGCTTTCAAGCTACACAGAGTTCTTCCTCAGGTCTGGGAAAGGTACTTAGAGGTACTTTATTTCTGAATGAAGATAGGCTGGCTTCCCAATTTTGCCCTGTCCTCTTCCACATCACAAGAAGGGAAAGAGAAGAAATCAGATGGCCTCTCCTGAACAGGAAAACAAGTGTCCATCTTTATTTCCACTTGCTTCCGAGAGCTACTCTGAATGCTGTGGTGGGGAGAAGACCAGGTGGAGAGCAGCAGCTTTGAGGGGAACAGTGCAATAGCCTTTCTAAAAGGCTTTCCTGCCATGCTCCAATCCGGATTGTTCTTCGTCACTCCCACAGCCTGAACAGGGCCATTGACACAGTGATAACCAGACATTTTAATGTTATAAATGCGCTGATCAAAATGTGTGTTACAAAATGTGCTCTGTGCATGAATTTTCATCTTCAGTTAAATATATACTACTTCAGGTGCTGGTGCCTATGTGTATTCTGTTGTGGATATGCATGCACTTCGTGTGCCCAGAGTGAGAGAATTCTGGCAAGCAGTGTACATAGGTCTGATCCTGTTCTCCTCATGTTTCAAACTGAGAGTGTAAGGCATGGGGTGAACCAACCACCTCTCCAGTTCATTCTCCTTATCGCATGGCTTGAATCGGCACCTCCAGTGCAGCTGCTTCTCTTAGTCTTCAATCTGCAAATATTTAAAAGGTTTTTGTTTTAGAATAGATTTGCAAATAGTTTTTAATAGTTTACAGTGAAGTATGTTAGATTCCTCATCCCAAAGATCCCTCACCATCCCATACCCCATTACAGGTATGGGACTGTGCCCAGAGCACTGAGCTTTGAAAACAGTCTCTCCTGTCCACACTCCTTCTCAATGAGTGACAACCACCAATTCTGCCTAGACTGCTTCTAGGAAGTACACATCTCTGCCAGGTGCAGTATTTGTTGCTTCTCCCTAGCCTCACCTGTCAGGCATGGAAATTCTGGCTTAAAAAGCACATCATGGAGAAGGCTATTGAAGGCCCAGTCAGACCCAACCCAGGGGACCCCTGCCCATATAGCATCATGAATCAGTGAGGAGCACCCCTCCTAATACAAGGTGTGACTTAGGAGTGAGGGAATCCACATTCACACACCCTCCGTCAGATCTCTTTGGAAAGGCAGGGAACTCTCCCACACATAAGAGCAGATCCCCATTTAAGTCTACATCGAAGAGGACAGATCTGACCCTGTCCAGATTGACTAAGTCTTTGTTCCCAGCCCCCATGGACTCAGAACATTCTAAGCCTAAGAGCCATGAATAAAAGGATCTTTAGAGACGGGCTCTGTTGGTACCAGCCCCACACTGGAGTCACTAGCGCTAGCAATATTACCTAAGTCAAAAAACAGAAGCCTGAAAAAGAGTACTGAAAAAGATTACCCGTTGGGATCCTCAACCACAGACAGTACCACCAGTACCCCATATGTCATCAGGACAGAGCCTCCCTGCATTGGCTCCAATGGTATGGGCAGACAGTATCCCACATACTCCAGGAAGAGCAAAGGACATTTTTGTTCTCTCTTCTTCAGTCTTCTCTGCTATCAGGACCTTCCTTCACCAGAGAAATCATGACTCCACAAATGGATATGGGCTGTGGGAGAAGTCTTTCCCCCAGTCCCATCTACCAGCTGCCGCTTTCCTCTAGCGGGACTGTCGGTACCACCAATGGAACCGGGTCCAGCTTTTTCATCATTGGGAGAATCAAAATCACCAGAGGAACTGTCATCACCTCCTCCAAGGGCACGAGTCCAGACAACAGCTCGAGAGCCTCCTGGAACCAACCTCCACTAAGATACCTTCCTCAGGACCAGTGTTACACCATGCGTTGGGGACTTCCACAACCCTCCTTTGATCCCCCTTACTTACTATGCTGGGACCTATATGCACACTACACAAGTTCAGTGTGATCCAGTAGAGAATCTTTCCATGCCTCCCTCCAAGGGAGCAACCAGAACTTCCTTCTGACCACGCAGAAAAGGAAGATTACTAAAAGACTGATGAGTCCTTGCACTTTTAAAAGGACTCCAGGGTAACCCTCCATTCCTTGGGACTATATCTACCTGCCCCAAAGAGGAAATACCACAAACATCCCTGCAAACCAAGTCTATGATTCAACAGTTCTATCGTCAAAGTCATATGAACCACCTCGTAAGATACAGAGGGTACAAAAATCATGATACCCTGCACCTCCAGCATCAACATCATCTCAACTTCACCCACTGGCTAAAAGATAATTTTGATGGGACGCTCAGGATTTGTGAATCACTAGTGATGCCTCCCCAACCAACCCCCACATATATTTTGGTGGCTTCCTATTACTCTTACTCCACAACTGGAGTGTAGTAACGTAGTGTTCTCAATATGTGGTTCGTGGACCCCTGGTGGACTGTGGACTATGTCAAAGGGGTGTGCGAAAGACATAAACTGAAAACTGACTGAACAGAATTCAACTATAAATACAGACAGTAGATTTCCATAGGGGTCCACACCTCCATTCGAGATTTCCAAAAGGGTCTGCAGATGAGAAAAGGTTGAGAACCACGGTAGTAATGGACACATGATTGTTGGATATCATCCATTCCAGCTACATAAAAGAGTTTATCTCCCTATCCCCTCCAAAAACCCCTTCCCACTTCTTTTTCATAGATCATTCTCATGAGGATCCTCCATCAGGAGGTAGGATTCCCTCCTCCAACAGGTAGTGAAAGAGTGGCTAACTCTTCAACATGAAGGAAAGGGGTTCTATTTGACATATTTCCTGGTACCAAAAAAAAGGAGGGTGGTAACTCATTCTCGATCTCTGTCAACTCGGTGTCTTTATTTGCAAACATATTTCCATATGATTACATTGACATCAATAATACAATCCCTGGAAAAGGACACATGGTTCACAGCTCTAAATATGAAAGATGCTTACTTTCACATGGACATTCATCCTGCCCTCAGAGATTCCTCAAGTTTGTGGTGGGCGCTGACCATTTTCAATAAAGGGTTCTCCAACTCATCCTAGCAACCCCATGTAGGGTCCACCAAAGTGGTTCTAGTAGCAGCATGCAGAGCAGTTTCACCATCTTCCCTTATCTAGATGATTGGCTTCTTATTGCCAAGAAGCTTCACATCAGCCTCATTGATGCTTCAGCTCCTATCATCCCTAGGAGTCTGTGTGAATTTAGAAAAGTCAATCCTGACCCCAATATAGAATTCAGAGGAGTGACCCTAGATTCAGTCAGGGCAAGGGTTTATCTCCCAGCCAACCTCAGCAACCTGATAGACCAGGTTATGTGCAACCCTTGAATGTCAGTGTGGATTTGCCTCTCTCTCTTGGGACACATGATTTCTTGTGCTTATGTGGGCTTGGCTTTGAATGGTATATACACCAAGCAAACAGTATGAATAACATAATAACAATTCCCACCAGGGTGAGATCCTCACTAACATGGTGGAAAGATCCCGAACGAGTATGTGTTCGTGTTTCCTTTCTCTCCCGCACACCCAACAAGACCATCATTATGGATGTCTTCCTGATAATCTGTGGAGCCCACCTGAACAGTCACATGACCCAGGGCACTTGGACATCACAAGAAGACAGAATACACATCAATCTTCTGAAATCTTCAGGCAGAATGAGAAGCTTACAAAGCCTTTCTACCATTCATCCAGTTTCACCATGTATTCATGTCAGACATCTTCCTTTTAGCTCTGTACTTTCCAGAAATCCAGAACTCATTGGCAGACAACCTTAGCAGGCATTTCGATCATAAGTGGGAATTATACGATTCAGTAGTGCACAACAATTTTTACTTGGTGGGGAATCCCCACTTGGGACCTGTTCGTCTCCCAGACAAAGAGGAAATGCAACATTTGCTGCTTTGGGGAGCTCAAGGAAAGCATTCCAGAGGCGATGCTCTCCTACTAGCTTGGTCAGATCACCTGAGCTATGCCTTCGCTCCTATCCCACTACTACCTCAGGTACTACGGAGAATTTGACAAGTCATGAGTCATCCTTTTTGCCCCAAATGAGGTAGGCAATTCTGGTTTCCGAGTCTTCTACGAATGTCATCCCATTCACCTATCAACATCCAGTCCTTTCCGAATCTCTTGACCTAGGAGAGTACTGGGCAACCCATTCCCAAGGCACTTCATCTCATGGCATGATAGTTGGATGAGCATCAGGCATATAGTGCTCTTGCTCTTAAAAGCCGAAAGGATTTCACCATGAAATGCTACCCAGCCAAGTAGAAACATTTCTCTATCTGGGCCCAGAAATCGCTTATATCTTCAGAAACAATGAGTATCCCCACTCTTTTAGACTATCTTCTTGGTCTCAAGATGGCAGATATCTCCCTTAATACGCTGCAGGTCCACTTGGTAACAATCAACATGTGTCACCCATCATCAGATGGCTACTCAATTTTTATTTCTGCCAGTAAGGAATCCAGGCCCGCACTGGGACCTTAACTTAATACTTTTGATCCTCACCTAGCCTCCCTTTCAATCACTAGCTGTGTGCTCATGTCTCATCTGTCTATGTAAGTTGTATTCCTTATTCCTGTCACCTTGGCCAGAAGGGTAGGTTAGTTTGAGGCCCTAATGGTTGATTCACCATACACAGTATTCCATAAGGACAAAGTCTTGCTACAACTACACCCAAAATTCATTCTTAAGATATTTTAGACTTTCACATAAACCAGTCAGTTCACTCACCTGTGTTCTTTCGGAAGCCCCATACCTCTAGCAAGGAGGGGAAAATTCATTCCCTCAATGTGCGACAAGAATTGCCATTTAACCTGCAGAGAAAGAAACCAATCAGAAAGTCACCTAGACTATACACTGAGGTCAAGCTATATCCTCTGAGTATCTCTGTTGGTTCTCTGGCTGTATCCTACTCTGTTATCAGGTGGCTCAGCTTTCTGCATCACACGGAATAAGGGTTGACTGTTCAAGGGTGCAAGCAGCCTCAGTGTCATCACTTCAACAGGTCCCCCCACTTGACATTTGCTGAGCAGCCATGTGGAGTTTTAGCCACGCATTCACGAAACATTATGCTCTGGTCCACGACTCCTCAACTGATACATTCTTTGGGGCAGCAATACATCCTGCATCCTCCTCACACCCTCCTTCTCTATGAGTAATGCTTGTCAGTAGCCCACAATGGAATGTACATCGGGACCAGTACTCGAATAAGAAAGGGAAGTTACATACCTCAGTGTAACTGGAGTTCTTAGAGATATGTTGTCCCTATCTGCATTCTACTACCTGCTCTCCTTCCCCTCTGCTATGGATTGTTTGCTGTACAAAAGGAGCTGAAGGTAGTCCATGCCACCCCTTATAATTTCAGTTTGAAGCACTAAGAGAGCAGGTGCGCAAGCGTGGACCAACAACTACTGCATGCAAGAATTTTACAATTCTGGGCCCATACAGTGCATGCGTACCCACAGTGGAATACAGATAGGGACCACACATCTTGAAGAACTCTAGTTACAACAAGCTAAGTAACTTCCCTATCTTTGGCATAATGTTAATACTGGGAGTCGAGCAACCCTCCCTTCCTTCCACAAAGAGTGATCTCAAATTTTATGAAATACCCACAGACACAAGCCTGATCAAATAGGTGAGCTTGGCAATCAGGTTCTGAAGGTTAACAGATGTTGGCTGTTAGACCAGCAGAGAAATTGTGTTCTGCAGTTGAAGGCCTTTCACTGAAGTGCTGTGCCAGCAGCCACTTCATGTAAAGCTAAGGATTAAGTGCTTACGCTCACAAACCAGGAAGAACTAGTAGGGGAAGCTAAAGTGAATGGGAACCTGGCAGGCAGTGACTATGAGATGGTTGAGTTCAGGATCCTGACACAGGGAAGAAAGGAGAGCAGCAGAATACGGACCCTGGATTTCAGAAAAGCAGACTTTGACTCCCTCAGGGAACTGATGGGCAGGATCCCCTGGGAGAATAACATGAGGGGAAAAGGAGTCCAGCAGAGCTGGCTGTATTTTAAAGAATCTTTATTGAGGTTACAGGGACAGACCATCCCGATGTGTAGAAAGAATAGTAAATACGGCAAGTGACCAGCTTGGCTTAACAGTGAAATCCTTGCTGATCTTGAACACAAAAAAGAAGCTTACAAGAAGTGGAAGATTGAACAAATGACCAGGGAAGAGTATAAAAATATTTCTTGGGGATGCAGGAGTGAAATTAGGAAGGCCAGATCACACCTGGAGTTGCAGCTAGCAAGAGATGTTACGAGTAACAAGAAGGGTTTCTTCAGGTATGTTAGCAACAAGAAGAAAGTCAAGGAAAGTGTGGGCCCCTTACTGAATGAAGGAGGCAACCTAGTGACAGAGGATGTGGAAAAAGCTAATGTACTCAATGCTTTTTTTGCCTCTGTCTTCACAAACAAGGTCAGCTCCCAGACTACTGCACTGGGCAGCACAGCATGGGGAGGAGGTAACCAGCCCTCTGTGGAGAAAGAAGTGGTTCGGGACTATTTAGAAAAGCTGGACGAGCACAAGTCCATGGGACTGGATGCGCTGCATCCAAGAGTGCTAAAGGAGTTGGCGGATGTGATTGCAGAGCCATTGGCCATTATCTTTGAAAACTCATGGCGATCCGGGGAAGTCCCGGACGACTGGAAAAAGGCTAATGTAGTGCCCATCTTTAAAAAAGGGAAGGAGGAGGATCCTGGGAACTACAGGCCAGTCAGCCTCACCTCAGTCCCTGGAAAATCATGGAGCAGGTCCTCAAGGAATCAATTCTGAAGCACTTAGAGGAGAGGAAAGTGATCAGGAACAGTCAGCATGGATTCACCAAGGGCAAGTCATGCCTGACTAATCTAATTGCCTTCTACGACGAGATAACTGGCTCTGTGGATGAGGGGAAAGCGGTGGACGTGTTGTTCCTTGACTTTAGCAAAGCTTTTGACACAGTCTCCCACAGTATTCTTGCCAGCAAGTTAAAGTAGTATGGGCTGGATGAATGGACTATAAGGTGGTTAGAAAGTTGGCTAGATTGTCGGGCTCAACGGGTAGTGATCAATTGCTCCATATCTAGTTGGCAGCCAGTATCAAGTGGGGTGCCGCAAGGGTTGGTCCTGGGGCCAGTTTTGTTCAGTATCTTCATAAATGATCTGGAGGATGGTGTGGATTGCACCCTCAGCAAGTTTGCAGATGACGCTAAACTGGGAGGAGAGGTAGATACGCTAGAGGGTAGGGATAGGATACAGAGGGACCTAGACAAATTAGAGGATTGGGCCAAAAGAAATGTGATGAGGTTCAACAAGGACAAGTGCAGAGTCCTGCACTTAGGACGGAAGAACCCCATGCACCGCTACAAACTAGGGACCGAATGGCTCGGCAGCAGTTCTGCAGAAAAGGACCTAAGGGTAACAGTGGACGAGAAACTGGATATGAGTCAACAGTGTGCCCTTTTTGCCAAGAAGGCCAATGGCATTTTGGGATGTATAAGTAGGAGCATTGCCAGCAGATCGAGGGACGTGATCATTCCCCTCTATTTGACATTGGTGAGACCTCATCTGGAGTAGTGTGTCCAGTTTTGGGCCCCACACTACAAGAAGGATGTGAAAAAATTGGAAAGCATCCAGCGGAGTGCAACAAAAATGCTTAGGGGACTGGAACACATGACTTATAAGGAGAGGCTGAGGGAACTGGGATTGTTTAGTCTGCGGAAGAGAAGAATGAGGGGGGATTTGATAGCTGCTTTCAACTACCTGAAAGGGGGTTCCAAAGAGGATGGATCTAGAGTGTTCTCAGTGGTAGATGGTAACAGAACAAAGAGTAATGGTCTCAAGTTGCAGTGGGGGAGATTTAGGTTGGATATTAGGAAAAACTTTTTCACTAGGAGGGTGGTGAAACACTGGAATGCGTTACCTAGGGAGGTGGTGGAATCTCCTTCCTTAGAAGTTTTTAAGATCAGGCTTGACAAAGCCCTGTCTGGGATGATTTAGTTGAAAAGCCCTGTCTGGGATGATTTAGTTGGGGATTGGTCCTGCTTTGAGCAGGGGGTTGGACTAGATGACCTCCTGAGGTCACTTCCAACCCTGATATTTTATGATATTTTAGGATTCTGATCTCAGTTGCCACATTATCAAGAGATTCCATTCTCCATCCCAACTATAGTATAAAGGAAGCAATTAGGAGAAGGAACAAAGTTCCCGAGCCATGTTACAGGGCATTAATATGCTTAACGTTGGGGATGGTTTCATACTCCCCTTGAACTGGTGGGGGAACATGGCACATGCTGGGCCCACCTCCCACATTGCTAATTGCACCTGCCTGATGATGATGTTTATCCTGTTTATTACGGTAGTGCCTAAGGACCCTACACCAAGAATGAGACTCCATTATACTAGTCCATTTACAAATATAGAGTCATAGATAGTTCCTGCCCCAAAATTGTACATCCAAACAGACAAGACAGGCACAGAGCTGTGAAAAAGGCTATGACTCACAAGCAGAGTGAACAATGTGATGATGGCAAATGTCATAGTCCAGGATTTATTTTTTTCAGAGAAAGAGTTAGGAGGGGATAAATTAAATGGTAAGAAAAGTGAAGGGAAAGAGGACATGAAAGCTTCAAGTTGTGAGGAGGACAAGAAAGAAAAAAGTAAGAGCAGATATGGAATAAAGCTGAGGTGAAGAGACTGTGAGGGAAAGGGTTAGAGCAAACAGCCAATCAGCACAGGACAGAGAAAGCCCAGTCTGAACTTTAGAAAGTTCTGTAAATCATAGAATATTAGGGTTGGAAGAGACCTCAGGAGGTCATCTAGTCCAACCCCCTGCTCAAAGCAGGACCAACACCAACTAAATCACCCCAGCCAGGGCTTTGTCAAGCTGGGCCTTAAAAACCTCTAAGGATGGAGATTCCACCACCTCCTTAGGTAGCCCATTCCAGTGATTCACCACCCTCCTAGTGAAATAGTGTTTCCAACCTAGACCTCTCCCACAGCAACTTGAGACCATTGCTTCTTGTTCTGTCATCTGCCACCACTGAGAACAGCCAAGTTCCATCCTCTTTGGAACCCCCTTCAGAATGTCTTAAGGTCCCTGTTTTGGCTCCTATCAGCGAGAGTTTCTAGCTGGTTCTGCCGTGCAATTTCCCGCCAAGGCCATATGGGTGAAAGAGTGGCACCACCTGGGTCCTAGTTTCCACAGAGTTGGGGGGAGGTCTCCCCTGCATGCTTCTGGGTCCAATGGCTACTGCGCGGAGTGGTGACTCCAGTTGGGCCCCGTTTTACCATCTCCCACCCAACGTAGCGATCCCTGGTTTGGCTGCTTCTGTAACTGCTCCTACTAACTGGAGTGTGGCTGATTCCTTGCAGTTTTTCCCACATTGCTGGTAGCATCTTTCTGATGTCTTTTGCCATTACTAGTAAACCTGCAAACCAGCTTTCAGTGCAGATTTGCACTTTTCTGAAGAGCAAATTAAAATGGTCTTGAGAGAGACAGAGACTGTAGCTTTGAAAGTGAACCATTTTCTTGAGGTTTGAAAAAGGTTTTATTTAAATTCTCCTTTGCACAATTTTTTCTCATGTATCTGTATATCCTTGTTTCAATCAAAAGCACGAGCATCCCCAAATACAGGCTGTTCTCACAGTATTTCTTGCTTGACCTAAAACAAAGAAGTATTTCAAATCTTCAAGAAAGCCTATGTACATGTAATAAACATCTTAAAACCAGGATGCTCATTTGAACAAAAAATCCAAGCCTTTTAAGATATGTAGATATCACTAGCTATAATCAAACCTGAAAAGCAGCTTCCCTTTTCAAGACCCACCACTGCCACAGCATCTTTAAAAAATGAGGCAATTAATGATGGCTAAGTGGTGGAGCAGATAGGGATTGTTGAGGTTTATTTTAGCTTTTAGTAACAATTTAAAAATAAAATTATATATAAAATTGTATATATTTAGTTATCACTTTTCCTGTGTCCTTAGAAAGTCATTTTTCTCAGGGCTTGTCTACACTACCATTTAAGTCGATGTAACTCGTGTCACTCGGGTGTGAAAAAGCCAGCCCCGAGCGACACAAATTACATCAATTTAAAGCGATGTCCTGCTCTCCCATTGCCTTAGCTTCCGCCACTTGTTGACATAGCTTTCGCCCCTCATTTTCACCAGACACGACATAGCTTCACCATAGCTGACATAGCTTTCACGTCTCATCTTCACCAGATGCACTACAGCAGCGCAGCTGCGCCTGTGTAGTGTGGTAGTGTAGACTAGCCCTTAGACCAGGGTGGGCAAACTTTTTGGCCCAAGGGCCACATCTGGGTATGGCAATTGTATGGTGGGCCATGAATGCTCACGAAATTGGGGATTGGGGTGCGGGAGAAGGTAAGGGCTTCAGGGTGGGGCCAGAAATGAGGAGTTCAGGATGCAGGAGGTGCCTCTGGGCTGGAGCAGGAGGTTGGAGTGCGGGGGGGGGGGTGAGGGCTCTGGCTGGGGGTACAGGTTCTGGGATGGGGATGGCGGGTTGGGGGTGCAGGAGGGTGCTCTGGGCTGGGACCAAGGGGTTCAGAGGGTGGGAGGGGGATCAGGGCTGGGGCAGGGGGTTGGGGTGCCGGAGGGGATGAGGGGTGCAGGCTCCAGGCAGCACTTAAAGCAGCTCCTGGAAGCAGCGGCATGTCCCCCCTCTGGCTCTTATACGGAGGTGCAGCCAGCCCGCTCAGTGCTGCCCCTGCAGCTCCTATTGGCCATGGTTCCCAGCCAATGGGAGCTGAAGGGGTGGCACTTGGGGCGGGGGCCGTGTGCAGAGCCCCCTGGCTGTCTCTAACCATAGGAGCTGGAGGGAGGACATGCTGCTGCTTCCGTGAGCCGCATGGACCCACAGCATGTGCGGAGCGGGGCAAGCCCCAAGCTGGAGCACCAGAGCCGGGAAAGCCCAGGACCCCGCTCCCCTGTGGGAACTCGAGGGCCAGATTAAAACGTCTGAAGGGCTGGATGTGGCCCCCGGGCGGTAGTTTGCCCACCCCATCTTAGACTGTAAGCTCACTGGGGAAGGGACTGTAACTTTGCCTCTTGTGTATACACATCACCTCACACAATGGGGCCCTGCTTATGATAGCTACAGCTAGACACTACTACCGTATAAATATTAAATAATAAAGTTTATTTAGGATACCATGTTTTAGAAATGGCAATGAATATAATTTTCTTCTTTGATTTTTGTTTTCAATCCTTGACGCTTCCCATTTGTCATTTTTAGAAATTCTAACTTGGATCAGCCAAGATATTGAGCTCTTTGCTTTGATTCCAGGTGAAAGGATCTAGGCATGCTCCGTACCCCACTCTTGCCTCTGCCACCCCCTGCTGCTCTCTGTGTACTGCAGAGTGAGAGGAATTGCGACTCCTCGGCACACTTACTTCATGGCACACTCAGTGCAACGAGGTGGCTAACACCTGTGAGGCATGCAGCTGTCACCATGTCAACCCCACAGTCAGGAGAAGGTTAACAAAGGCGACCTGACCTGAGCCCAGCACTTACAGTTGGGTCCTATCAGGTTCAGGTTAGGTTGCAGGGCTCTCTACTTTAAGGATGGGAACAATTAAAATGGATGATTTTCCTGAAGTGCCTGTGAAGAAAGAGCTTAGAGGGACTGACAAGCAGACATAATAGATAGTTGCAGTAAACATTTATTTAAACAGTTTTTAAATGTTGTTACAATGATTCCTAATATGTTCTCTGCAGAGTGTGCTTGCATCAGTTCCAGTACATGGGAAAACGATACATAGCCAGGTACTGTGTAGAATTTAAATTTATGGTGTTACGCTGTGAGAGAATTAAAATAGTAGTATGTACAATATCCACTGAGTTCTTGTTAAAAAGTTAATGTACAAGAATGGAGGAATTATTATGCAGTGATGCCTACCAATTTGAAGGTGAGTAATTGGATGCACAACACCTTTTTGGGTGCTATCTGAAAATATTGTTGCTATTAAAGAATATTAGAAATATACACAAAATATGCTTATAAGAAATTAATTTAATCGGTATTTACTTTTGAGGGGGATATTTTTGAAGAATAGGTTTATTTCTTAAAATGCTCATAGCTAATATTGGTCTGTGATTACACATTTTGAATAATGACAAGCATTGAAACTGTCTTGCTTGAACTCTCTTGGAAGCACTACTATGTAGTATTTTTACTAATTTAAATTATAATATTGTACATTTCAAAGACTGAGAATGGCATAGATCTGTAATCACATTGATTATTGTAAAAGCGGCAAAGAGACCTGTGGCACCTTATAGACTAACAGACGTATTGGAGCATGAGCTTTCGTGGGTGAATACCCACTGCGTCGGATGCATGATCCCACGAAAGCTCATGCTCCAATACGTCTGTTAGTCTATAAGGTGCCACGGGACTCTGCCGCTTTTACAGATCCAGACTAACACGGCTACCCCTCTGAAGACTGATTATTGTAATGTGTCTCGTAAACTGCCCTTTTGCAATTTTGTTTCTAACTGTTTTCTAGATTTAGATTTTTCAGTTTATAGAGCTACGTTCTAGCAGCACATGCATGTGTGACACTCACACTGAAGCCTGTTAATCCGTGGGAAGTCAATGGGAGTTGAATGCATGTATCTGAGGTCTGAATTTATCCCATAAACTGTATAGTATACTTCAGAATTTCTTCCACATTTTCATAAATCTCATACAAAGTTATAGAGTACTTGTTCTTATATTAAAGAAGTAAGTTAGTTAACCTAATCTGTTCAGGCTTCACACTGTCTCCACCACCATGGTGTTGGAGCCACTGTGATATCATTAAACTTGTGGGGTGAAATCCTGCCATATTTAAGTCAATGGGAATTTTGCCATTGACTTTAGTGGAGTCAGGATTACACTAACGGTGTTAGCATCTATATTTCCCAATGTCAGTAGCTAAATGCAGACTACTACATTAGCAGTTAACATTGGAAATAGAAATACCAAAGAGTTCAATCAGAATATAGCACAAATCACAATGACTTTAAACTGAACTTTTTCTAACTTAATGATATGGGACTTTGTTTCTTACAAAAAGAAAAATAATAAACTTTCATCCTAATTTAAATATGAAAATACCCATCCACCCTATTACATGAATGCTATTTTGGGGACTTGCAAGAGGTTTGTCAATGTCTCTTTCTCCCTACCCCCCAAAAAATTTTTTTACACACTCAGAAAAAATCTGTGATAAAACGGATCAATAGCTGTTTCTCAATTTAGATTGTGTCTTTAGCTATGATTATACTGCTTTGTGCTTTAACATACTTCACAATCTTCAGTCTTAAAAGTAACTACTATATAAAAATAACATTTTGACATAGCAGAGAAGACTGTTCTGCACTTCTGTCATATTGAATTATCACTTGATCTGTTCTGCATGTTAACAAACACCAAACTATTACAATCATATAAGTCTCTGGTGGTCTATGGGTTTATTGCAGTTTCACAAACAAATATAGCCTTTAAATCTGTAAAATGAATGTCACACCACAGCATGTTGTATCACAGTAAATGCATGTACTGCACAGAATAACACCAAGTGAGAGAGAACTCTTATTTAAGGGAACAGGGAGAGATGTAATTCCAGCACTGGTTTTCATTTCTCATCAGCTCTGGTGGTGGTACACAATAGGAAGTTTGTACTGATTGCTAACACAAATCACTTTTCTGTTTTCTTCACTTGATTGCTGACAAGTTTTAACAAAGTGTATGGCTCTTCTCCCTTCCTGCCTGGGTAAGATACAGGTGTTAGTGCCTAAAATTAATTCCTGCTCTTATTGCATGTGGGCTTTCCTGTTTTACCACTACACCTCTTTCTAACTTTTCCCCAAAACTTACATAATCAAAAGAAACTAGTGCATTTTTCAGTTCTGACTGTTGTCAAAACTGTCATTTAATTTAAATGAGCTATAATCTAAGATTAACATTGCTAAAAGCTTTGAAGTAAATTAATTATTTCAAGAGCTACAGTTTGTGTGTTTTTATTTTCACACATTAGGTTTTCTAATTAAGAATTTGATGTGATCCTTTTTTAAAATGCCTATTTTTGTTTTAGCTAAACATAAAACAACAAATGGGCTGCATTGCCATTCATTCGTTAGTACTTTTTGTGCTGTAACTGCTTAACTAACTCTCCCTGTCTTGCTGCAGTTTGATATGTCTAACTTTTGCTTCTATCCCATTTCACCCATCTTGCAGGAACCAGGAGGGGTTGGGATCCATAGTTCATGATCGAAAATCTCAGACATTGCCTGTTTCCCGTAACAGAACAGGAATGATGCATGCCAGATTGCAACAACTGAGCAGCCTGGATAACTCTCTCACTTTTAACCACAGTAAGTTTCATTACACCATAACAGTTGTCATCCTCATCCACTACCACACCAGAGGCAGGTCCCAGACCCACACCAGAGCACTTCATGGACTTTATTATTGTTCTAGATCAAACAATTAAGTGGAATTAGTTTACTGGTCTGTTCCCACTTTCTGGTAGAGCAATCAATACTAAGTGATGACATAATGTGGAACATGGTTAACTATAGCATTACATATTTTAAAGTAGTACTTTGCAAATTTATTAGTTATGAAATATTCTAAATCATTTAAATCTGAGATTGATTCAAATTACAAACACTTAAATTTTGTGGTGCTCATTTGAAAAGGATTTATATCTTACTTTTGAACTATATGGGTTGATTTTATTAAAAGTTCTATTTTCACCCACTTTTGACCCATTATAAAAAGTATAGTCTACATGTTATAATCTGCACTTAGTTGATCATGTCTCCATATTCTGACATCTCCTGATGAAAATATAAATTTTAGAATTTCTATGAGGAATGTAAAGTCCATGATTTAGTTTGTGTGGATGTGAAAATCTCCCAATAATGAAGTGACTTTTTCTGTGTTTTCAGTGTAAGAAAGATATCAAGTGTGCTTGGAATTTCTGTAGACAATGGTAAGACTTAATGAGGTTGAAGTCAGTTTGTGTAAGGCTGCTTTAATTGAAAACAATTTTGTATATTGCCTTTTTAAATATGCTGCTTTTAAATTTCAAATTATACAAGATGCAGAATATTTTTGACATGTCATTTTTCAGTTTCCTGCAGTTTCAAGCACCAAAGAAATTGGTCAGCTAACTTAACAAAATACAGCATTTATTCATGCAATGTTTTGACTTGACAGAATTGCGTACAGTAAAACTATATAATCTATGCAAGTTAACTATGCGTAAACTGTTCTTGCACATCTGTTTCCCATAGCTTGTCTAACTACCCCTTACATGTGCACAAAAACTCCTAGCTTATTGCCATTAATGTAAGACACCAGTTGATCCAATCCTGCAGTATTTACTCATGTAATCCCTGTGAGAACTTGAGAAAGCTAGTTCTGTATTGTAGACAATAACATAAATGTGTTACCCTACCCTTGAACCTTCTTTAGCTGGTGGATTTCCATCTTTCAGTCATTTCGAGTGCAATAGAAGAGATTTATTAGCAAGAGATGAGAAAAATTTAAAAGCTCAACAAGTTATTGTCTATATATATTCCTCTCTTGGTGCATATGTGCCCCAGAAATTGGCATCTTTTGAACAACGATACCCGTTGGCCCATACCTGCACCCTGTTTGCCCTCCCGAGGGCATAAAAGGGGTGGAGCGAGGCCAATCATCGCCACTCCTTCTAACCACAGCCTAGTCTGAGAAAGAGAATAATTAGCGGTGTCCTTACTTTAGCTATTTTTTTCCATTGTAAATTTTGTATATAGTCAGTATTTGTAGTAAGATTTAGTTTAGGATGAGTTTTGTAGGTTAGGTTTAATTTGGGTAACTTCTATATATTTTTCACTATTGCCCGGTACTGGGACTTCAGTCTTCATGACTGACCAGAAATTTCTTCAGCCATATCATTTAATGATGGCCATAATAACCGTTTGTTTGCTTAGGCATGGAACGTATTGCTAGCAAATATTCTATTTGTTGCTTGTTTTAAAACAAACTCAAAGAGTAAGAGAGGCTAGGCTGAAACTGTTCTTTGTTATATAAATCTGACACCAACCTGAGATCCAGGTTCTCTAGATTGGTCTCCTTTGGAACAATCTTCTTCCTCTAAAAGTGCCCCAAAAGCTTCTCTGAATATGGTGCTTGCCTCTTCTATTCCTTCAGCAAATTCTCCTGTTCTGAAATCATCTGACTGGACTCATTCTGATGGGCACCCAGGACTGAGAGTCATCTTTTTACCCCCCCTTACATCTAGCAAGAGGGAGACTTGCTTGTGGTTAACTTGGTGTCAGCTCCCTGACACCTTTAGTCTTTTAGCCACCCAAACAATCTCCTCGGGGCTATCCTAGCCCTTGCTTTGCCATGGAAGTTATCCCAGTCCCTGAGCCCGTTCAAAGCATTCCCCTGTAATGTCCAGCCCCTTATCCACTGAACATCCACAGAAATACCAAGTCTACTGTACACACCAGTTTGGTTGGTTCAACTCTGGATCAATTCCTTATATAATACCACAGCACTGAGATATATTTATAGTGGAAACAATCATATGTTTCTTATCAAAGATCAAGATTTAAGAGGTAGTGAGTTAGGATAATGGAAACAGAAGGGTTACATATAACACAAAATCATAACACTATTCCTAGTGACTAAACTTAGCAGGCTTACCTCCAATCTAAATAAGTTTCTCACCCAAATGTTCTTTGCAGCGTTTCGAAGAAGCCTGGTTGAGATCCCATTTTCATGAGCGTAATTGCACTGCTGGATTATTTCCCAGGTGCAGGATAAAGGGTTGTCTTTTATATTCCTCAAAGTTCATTGTTTGTACCTCAGAGTCAGGATGACCTCCTGTAGTATATTCTGTGGTATGCTGACTTCCTGCTGACTTCACATCCCCTCCCAACTTTGTATGTAAATGCCTCTCCATTATGTTAACTTACAATGTTTAATTTACATGTGGACCAAGGGGGATGGGTGAATAAACAGCCTTAGTCTGGCAGAAACCTTTTTGTCAACTCTGCCTTAATACAGATTTTAGGAACGTATTTTTAGCACACATACATACATAACTCCTATTGTGTGTGTATATATAAAAATTTCACAACAATATTAATGACCAGTGTGACCCCAACTTTCATTTAATACCTCACTTGATATTCTTTGGAGGATCAGGATATTTTTGTATCCCCCTTGCCAGTTGGCATTGTGGGGCGTTCCTCAGAAAGTTACCACTAAGGGTAGCTTAACCATAAATATGATCCCTCTGTTGCCCTAAAACTGTCCAGTACACATGATTTGGTACTGTTGAAAGAGCAGCTTCCTGTAAGCAGCCATACAGAGACGACAGTACTGTCACTAAGGGCTTGTCTACAGAAACAGTTTGCGGAAAACAGGTGTGTGAATCGAACCCATACCAGCCTGTTGTGGACTAACTAACCATGTGGACCTTGCTAATGTGCATTAGCAGTTAGTGCGTTTTGATCTAGTCCTCTTCACACACCAGCTTGCCGCGAACAAGGCAAGCCTTAAGAATCTCAGCACTGTTCATACTGCAGGTAGTCTCAACACCACCCTTGTTGGTACTAACATTTTCTGTACCTCATCATTCAGCACTGAAGACTTGTGAACTGGAGCCTTCAGTGCCAACCACAGAGGCACCAACATTTACGGTACTAGGGGATTTGCTGGTCTCAGATTTCCCTTAATTTCCATTGCTAGCACAGTCAGTTAAAATCCTTTTATCACTAAAGGATCAATATAGAGAGATTCTTCAAGTGTGTTAAGGGATTCTGGTGTTGGGGGATGTACTGGGAAACTGTGTCACGAGTCCGCCCAATTTAGGCTTACTCAATTTTTGCCTTTATTATACAATTTCAGACAGAATTATTGTCACTTATAGGATCTGAATATATATTTATTCTAGACAATAATAGCAGATGAGATAAAATAGGTAAAGGAGCTCTTCGGCCTTCAATGCTGGTCTTCATCTCCTCTGATTTTTCTGGTGTGGTCCTTCAGTCCCGTCCCTTCGGCTTCTGGTTCAGTGTTTCTCCAATTTGGGCCTTGTTCACTTAGGTCTTCTATGCATTTCCAAATTCCAGACTACTTAACCTTTCTCCAATCAGCTTTTAACACATCACACATTTGTTTTTTTACGTAACCCATATATTACTCATGCGCAAGCTTCAGTTTGTCCAACTTGTGTATTTCTTTGCTGTCTATGCAGGTTCTATGTTGTTTTGTACACTGTCCCTGGGTTTTCCCAGTAAAAGTCGTCTTCTTGTTTTTGTGTTTCTGTGTTTTGACTTCAAAACTTCCAGCATAACATTTTATCTTTGTTCTGTCAGAAATAACATCACTTTAAGCAGATCAGCAATTCTGTGTAAAAGAAGAATTGGCAAAATAACACTTATGCCAGCAAGGTCTTGGTCTACATGTTATCTCATCTAAACTCATTCACTATCCTTAGGTATAAATCATTAAAATATAGCTATCAAAGCTTTTAATCTTACCATTTAGCAATCCTTCATTTTTATATTTTAATATTATATTCAGTATGTGTATATCAACATACCCTCTTGATCTATTTTGTGGGGTTGGAGGGAAGTTTTGGAAAAATGATGACCCGTTTCTGTCAATGTTTATTTTCTTTAAACATGCATTTTCAAAGGCCTTTTTCCTTCAAAGACCAGTTTTGTTTGTGAAACATTACAAAAAACGTTATTAGAAATTTTCCTGTGTTGCATTTTGAGGAGTCTCTCAATTTTAAGGCCTCTATTTAGTTGCTTTTAATGGTATCCCAGCATGTGGATTCCTATCAAGTCAGCTCCCCCTATGTGAGAGGACTACTTTTTCCTCATCTTCCTCAAATGGGATTAGAGAGGGTTCCCCATCACGTTCTCCAGCCTACTTTTCATCTGATAGAGACACTAGGGCTCAAGCTCATTATCGTAAGCATAGGGAACACAGAGATACACACTCATCCTGGTATCACCTTGGTCTCCTACACAGTTTGCACCTGGTCCATATTCATGGCCATATTGGGCTTCATGCTGTCTTCAGTTTACGTTTACACATTCTAGAACAAATCACCTTCTCCAGCTAAGTCGTCTACATCTCATGCATAACACCAGCCTTAAGTTTCTCAGTGAACAGCAAATCCACACTTCTGAGGAAGGACAGTCTCATCACTCCTGCTGTATTGTCGTCATCTTTGTCTGTCTGACTGTCTTCATCATCACCACCAGATAACTACAAGACATCTCAGGAGCCTCTGAAGAGTTAGTAGAGACTCTAGAGATCCAGGTGGAAGTGATAAGTGAAATTCTCTCAAGCTTCTAGACGTATTACACACTGCTATCAGAAAGACTGGCAGTGCCAATTAACTACACACTCCTGGAACCAGCTCAGCTCTTGTGGCAAACACTGGCCACTATACCTGCTATATCATAAAAGAAAGAGAAGAGATACCAGGCCCCATTATCAGGGTTTGACTACTTCTCTGTGGATCCTGCACCAGGTTCTCTTGTAATCACAGCAGCTCATGAACATACTAAACTAAACCATATGTTTACACCAAAGGAAAAGGAGTTTAAGCAGCTGGACTTACTCGGAAGGAAGAGCTATTCCTCAGCTAGTCTTCAAATGAGAATTTCAAATTATCAAGCTCTTCTTGCAAAATATGATGACTTCTGCTGGAATAGGGTCTCTGAGTTCCTTGGTATGGTACCACAGGAGTCCAGAAAATAACTGCAATCTCTGATTAATGGGGGACAGTTATTTTTCAGAACCACATTACAAGCTGCAATACACAGCAGACACAGCAGTGTGTCTAGTGATGTAACAATGAGATGAGTGTCTTGGCTACAATCTGCCGGTGTCCTGCATGAAATTCAGAACACTATGAGGATTTACCCCTGAAGGAGTCAGAGCTATTGAGCTTTAAAATGACATGTTACATACCCTATAAGACTCTAATACAAACTTTAAGATTGTTGGGAGTCTGCCTTCTCAGATGGAAAAAAAACAACACATACAGTCTCACTGAAGGCAGCTGTCTGAACCCTTTCAGTATGCCTAACGCAAGTCTTCTGACCCTGCTAAGAAGAAACAGTGTTTCCTCTGTCTACTTATTCGTAACTGTTGCCAGCCAACAGGCAGCAAGTCTGATGGTCATGTCAAGAGCTCCGAACCAACCGTTATGAGTATTCTTACCCCTTTTGGAGTACCTTTACTCTTGGGAAGCCTGAAACAATATTTCAGTAGACCCAATCGGTCGTTGAAATTATCTTGACTGATTACTCTGTTTAGTTCCAGACTATCCCTACCCACAACCCACCATCCCCGACCCCTTTCACAAGAAGATTCCATAACAAATTCATTCTCTGTTGTCTTTCAGACACATAGAAGAGGTTCCTTCCCAGTTCAGGAGAAAGGGCTTTTATCCTCATTTCTTTCTAATTCCCAAAAAAGAAAAAAAGATTGGAGGGCTATTCTGAATCTCAGAAGACTCAATACATTCATTTGAAGATTAAAATTCAGCACAGTAACTGCAGTCTGAATAATTTCTTCCCTAGATGCACAAGATTGGTTCACAGCTCTCAACCTGCAGGATATGTATTTCCATTCATCCCCAGCCCCCACAGGAAATACTAGAGTTTTATAGTGGGATCTCAACATTTTCAGTATAGAATTCATTTGGATGGTCAACAGCCCCAAGAATATTTACAAAATAACTAGGGGTTGTTGCAGCATTTCTAAGAAAGCAAAATATTTGAGTTTATTCTTACCATGATAATTGGCTGATTCAGGATTCCTCTCATCAAGTCTGAGAGAACATTCATTATATTCTCCAGCTACTCACCAATCTAGGGCTTAGAATAAAACCAGGAAAAATCTCAACTGATCCCATTATCAAAGATGGAATATATAGATGCTCTGCTGGACTCCACACAGCATCAGCTTATTTACATGAGTCCAGATTGGAGACAATGACACGTCATAATTAATTACTGAACAATCCTCAGATATCAGGAAGATAATGTTTGAGTTCTGGGACACATGCCATCATGTATATTCATCAGTCCTCATGCCAGACTTCATCTTCACTGTATGTAAGGCTGTCTGAAGTCCATTTTCAAGCTAAAAAGCCATCATATAGACACATAGGTGATGATTCCTAAGTATGTCCTTTCTGCAGCCCAGCATGTTGTACAATTCGTATGCCTATGGGTTATTCCCTTCCCATCCTCAGTTTCCGGAGCTGTTCAGAGTTGCAGCATAGCTTGTGCTAGCGATACCCCCTTCTTCTGCTTGCGGCCAGATCGTCTGCCTTCACAGCAGCAAAGTGGCGGTTTGTTTCACACCTATCCTTTTCTTTTGGATTTTTTTACTTTTAGCCTCTTTTCAAACAGTTAAAGTGTTTATATTTATCAAGCCTTCTCACCTCTTCCTGGTCCCGGATTTGAGCAGCGTAGTGGTCCCAGCCGCCTGAAGCCTCTGCTGCAGTGTCCCCTTCCACCTTTCAGACGTGGCAGAAGAGCCATACAAGCACCAGCAAAATCCAAAAGGTGCTTTGTATATGAGGCACTTTTCTCAGGTTTGGAAAAACATAAAAAATGCATTGCCTGCACCCAGCCAGCTTACCCTATCTCTGCCGGGGCCTGGAGCTCTGAGTTGGCTAAGCACGTTGGGGCCCCAACCCCTCCCAAGTAGCTGCGACTTCACCACAGAAAAACCTGACCAGGAGAGACCGAGTAGAGTAGGGAGAGGCTCTGAGGACAAAGAGGATTTCATCCAGCTGACCTAGGAGGTAAGTCCTGGGGCAACAAAAGATCATAAAGATAAGATACTTTCTGGGCTGCTGGTCCCCCAAAAAGTCCTACAGCGGGTTTTAGGATCTGGGGAGAGAAGCAGGACTGCTACACAGCTTCCCTTCCTCACACCATGAATCAGGTGATTCTCATGATACTCTGGGGTAAGTCGTGCAAAACCCAGAGTCTCCGGTTCCTAAAATGACAAAAGCAAGTGTGTCCTTCAGAAGGCAGTGATTACTATTGTTAATAAACAAGTGGGGTGAAAATTAGGAGTTAAACCCCTTCTCCTTTGCCTTCTCCCTCTGAGGGAGTATTTGCTGGAGTTTATCTCATACACGGAGGCTCCATCACAATGTTCTATACTATGCTCACCACCCCTCCCATGTCCTGCAGCATGTGTGGGCATGCAGAGAAGCCTGTTCCTCCTTGCTGTGCAGCCCTGCCTCAGGCTGCAGTCTAATGGAAATTGTGCCTGTTCGACTATCAGCCCAAGGATCCCTAGCTCTTCCAGGAAAAGGGGCTCAGACTTCAGGAAGCAGCAGAATGGAAACTGTGCCTTCTGATCATCAGCCATACACTTTTATATACTCCTCTACCATGGTTACTGGTTCTCCGCAATATTGCTTCCCCCAGTGTTCATAGAGAGGAAAGCATAGCAAAGCTTGTGACAAAATTGTGTAATATGCCACATCTCCCATTAATTAAAGACTTGTTTAATCCACCACATGGTCATTGCTTGTTGTGAATAAGTTTATCGGGTGAGGGATATATGGTAGAGGACACGTGGCGAACTTCATGGTTCTCGGAGAATGTGACAAATAATTACTTTGCTTCGGACTCCAGTCAACATCAACCCAGGTTTCATTTACCGCAAAGGCCGCGGAGCCTTCTGAACCAGTTTTGTGCTGGATATTAAATTTGTGCTGCAGTGGAATTTCACTGGTGATTTAGAAACAGTCCACTATGTCAGTGTGGGCAGCCATATACCATGACACATGTTGTTGAGGACTTCAAAATGACTCAGCTTTCTGGAGGTCTTCCTGTCTTGAACATCCTTGATAAGAACGCTGTGGTTTGGTTTTACTACGTGAGTCTCCCCATGGGTAAGGTCTTCTATCAGGCATCTCCAAGCCTTTCTTCTGAAAATATGGGACCATTCCCTGGAGCGAATACAAGACCAGGTGCTTGTTCCCAACCAGGTGCTGGATCCCCTAAGATGATGGACAGTCCTACAGAATGTCCACAGGGGTCTTTCCATATTCTTTCCAGGCCAGCAGGTTCTCACAACAGACACGAGTTTGAAAGGATAAGGATCACTTCTGGAATCCAGAACAATGTAGGATATCTGAAGCTCCAGGGAAAGGAACCACAGCATGAAGCCTTTGGAGCTCACAGCTGTCAAACTACCTCCACTGAATGCCAGGTCTTCCTTGAGGGCAATCATGTCTTGATCCAACCAGGCAGCCATGGTTGCATACATAAACAACCAAGGGGGAACAAGGAGTGTAGCTTTATGTGCAGAAGCAATGGAGACAATAGAATGGGCAGACAAGACTCACCCTTTCCGAAAGATGATACACACAAAAGGAGAGCTGAACATAAAGACAAACTGGCTCAGAAGATGCAAAGTCGACTAAAGCAGAAAGTCTTCACTCTGATCTCACAAATGTTTGGGCTCCTTGATGTTGACCTGTTCTGATAGAATTGAAGCTAGAATAATTGTTGCAGCTTCTGAAGAGACCAGACATCTTTGTTCCAAGACCTGTTCCTCTACCCAGAGCTACATCATCTTCAGCTGACAGCCTGGCTATTGTTAGAGTTAGCCTCCCTCGGCCTATTTTCCAAAGTGATCGGGACTTTGCTGTCATCTAAGAGAATTTCCACACTAAAAAATGTACTCCATATGGACCAAGTTCAGTTCATGGTTCCAAGAGCACAGTGCAGATTCTGGGAATTCTGCCCCCTCCCCCCCCCCCCCCCCCCCCCGCCGGACTTCCTTCCAGAAGGTGCGAATAAGGGCCTTCAGCCCAGCACCATAGCAAGCCAGATATCAGCCCTAAGTAGTGTGGTACTTACAGGATCTTGCGATTCCTTGGCAGAACCATCAGGTATCCAGATTTCTCAGAGCAATCAGACTGACCAGACCAGCAGTCAGACCAACTTTCCCTAAGTAGAACCTACCACTGGTATTTGAAAGCCATAGCCACCCATCTCTTTGAGACTATGACTTCCTTCATTCCACCTATGGCCACAGCACCTGACCAAGAAGCAGTGACACACTAGAAGTCAGAAGAGCACTCAAGACCTATGTCAAGCGTGCAGAATTCACAAGATCTGGCTTCCTGTTCATTTCCTTTCATCCTGAGTTGCCAAAGTCTTTAGCGTATCCAAGCTGCTCCTTACTAGATTAATCAGACTATGCATTGCTGAGGTGTACAAGCTATCTGGCACAATTGTTCCAGGAGCAATCAAGGGGCATTCTACAAGATCCATGGCAACCTCACGGGCTAAAAGGGTGAGCGCTTCCTGTGCACAGAACTACAGAGTAGCCACATTTTCATTAACTAATGCCTCTATGAGACACTATAAGCTGGACTTCCTTTCTCTGCAGAGGCCTCCTTTGGCAGGCAGGTACTGCAGGCAGTGGTCCGGACATAACCTGGCCATTTGAGCAGTTCAAAAAAGGGTAGTGAGGGAGGGGTGTCCCCCCTGTTTCTTTTGTTCACTTTTCTATCTCTTCCTTCTCCTATTCATGGCTTCCTACTTCCCATACATACCAGAATTGTGGGAGATGCTGGGCTGCAGAATGGAAATTTCTTAGCTGATAATTTCCTTTCTGCTAACAGCATCTCCCACAGTTCTACCCACCTTGGATGTTTCACAGGCAAGGATCAGCATTTTATTTGGATAGTTATCATGTAGGCCGTGGCCTATTGTACATAGTTAATTAGTTATCTCTGAAATTATTGTTACTAATCATTTTCCAAGAGTTTTTCACAGCTTTGGAATGAATCATCTGGCAAACAGGAGAATGGGGCATGGCTGGCACAGGCTATACTTCAGTTTGAACCACATCCAGAAACTTCAGACAGGAGGGGAATAGCCTAGAATTGTGGGAGATGCTGAAGCAGAAAGGAAATGTAGCATCTTGTTTTCGGGAGGGGATCAGAGTCTCAGGTCTCTGTCGGATGCCTTCTTAATATCATGGTCCCACAGCTTTATGTTCAGATTCAGAAAACTCAAGCAGGATGCAACGTCGTTGATTGTAATTGCACCAGCATGGCTCAGACTTTTGGTTCAAAGACCTGCAGAAACTATTGGTTTGGATTCCAATATCATTGCCTCCTTTAACTTATCTTATCATCAAGTAAAAGGGAACATACTTTACCCAGAACTAGAATCTCTGCACCTTGCTTGGATGCTTGCTGTTTAATTGATGAAGAAAAGTCTTGCTTCGGGGACGTCCAAAATATTTTAATAGTGGAAAGGACTCTACGAGATCTACATATAATGCCAAATGAAAAAGATTTGCCTCTTGGATACAGCAACACCATGTCTCATCCTTTTTAACATCCTTTCATTTTTGCATTACGTGCTTTCACCAAAATCAATTGAACTTTCATTAGTTTTATAAAAGTTCACCAAGAAGTTACATCTATCACCCAGAAATCCAAAATCACCCAGTATTTTCAGACCCTAGAGTTTCTAGATTTTTAAAGGGTTAAGTACATGTTTTTCCTTCCAATTAGGACAGATCTCTTTGTCATGGGACCTTAATGTGGTATTAGCAGCTCTGATGGGCCCTCCATGTGAAGCATTAGTCACATGTTCATGTTTATTGCCATTACTTCTGCTCCTAGGATGGGAGAAATTCAAGTCTTAATGCCTGATCCACCATACACCATATTTCATAGAGATCCCTTAGAAGACCTCATCTAGATTTCTCCCGAAAGTAGTTTCTGATTTTCATATTAGTCAAACCATTCATTTACCTGTTTTCTTTCCCAGACCCCATACCAATAATTCTACAAGAAAACTACACACTTTAGGTGTTTGAAGAGCCATTGTCTTTTTATTTAGACAGAACTAAATCATTTAGAGTCTCCTTGAGAATGCTTATTGCTTATGCCAAAAAAAAAAGGGAAAGCATTTTCTTCCCACAGAGTATCCAAATGGATTATAGTATGTATCAGATTGCTATCAAATAGCTAAACTGGATTCCCCATTCAGATAAAAGTTACTTCTACTACAGCTCAGGCTACATCTGTGGCTTCTTATAGAAATAGACCTATTTCTGAAATTTGTAGAACTGCCATCTGGGGTTCAATTCATATTTTCACAAAATGCTATGCTATAGTGGAGGCTTCTAGAGCTGGTGCTTGCTTTGGTAAAGCATTTTTTTCAATCACCGTTTCACTAAGACTCCAATATCCACCTCCTGGCATGAGGTAACTGGGAGTCACCAAGAGTAGAATGTATATAGACAATCATTAGAAGAAATAAAAATGATTACTTATCATATAGTAACTGGGGTGCTGTTGAAGATGTGTTCTCTAAATGTATTCCACGACCTGCCCTCCTTCCCAACTGTGGAAGTCCCAAAATGGAGTCCATAATGACACAGATACCAATTACAAAGGAATTGAGGTAGTTGGCCCCACTCTGCCTCTTTTATGCCCTCACAATTGGAGAGACAAAGGCAGGTAGGGCACAGGCATGAGCCAGTGGGCACTGCTGGTCAAAAGATTACAATGCTGGGGATACAGACAACACATCACAAAGAGCACCAGTTACTGTAAGGTAAGTAACAGGTTTTTATATATTTGTGTTTCAGAGGAAGTGACAACATAAAGACGAATCTATTATCTCTCTCCAAAGGGAAACTATTTCCTTTTAGAACTGAAGTATTTAAAACTAATCCATTTTGAATATCTTACATTTAAAAAAAAAAGGTGGAGCACTGAGTCTGTGCATGTGTGGCTAGCTCAGCTGCATAATGAATGTACAGTTTTGTCCTGTTTGCAGTGAATGAGATATGCATGGACTAAATTACAAGATTGAAGATGTGTGGGAAAGGCACTCCAGTGTATGTAGCCAGTAATTCCAGATTATAGAGTTTATCAATTTTTCTTTAAAACAAAAAAAACCCATGCCAAGGATATTCCTTGCAAAAGCCTAAATTTAAAGGGATATTATGAAAATACTCTCTATAAATTTAGGCGGTGCACATACAATGAACCCCCACTATGTTCTGTTAGTAGGATTAGTACCCAGGATTTTTAGGAGTATGGCCGCAATTCAGCAAAGTATGTAGAAACATATTTAACTACAAGCATGTGCTTAAGTGCCATGTTGGATCAGAACCTAATGGCATTTCCCTCCCATGTTACTGATAAGGAGGAACAAAAAAAGAGCTCTCTCTTAAACCTTATGAGACCCACTGGAGGGAGGTCCGTTATGATGTATTCCTCCTAAGACTGAAGAAAAAATTGTATGATATTACATTGTTTTACTGTAAAAATAGTATGCATTGTTTTTGTGCATGTGTTGATCCCAGGATATTAGAGAGACAAGGTGGGTGAGGTAATATCTTTTATTGGACCATCTTCTGTTGGTGAGAATGGCGTTTTTGAGCTTACGCAGTGCTCTTCTTCAGGTCCTTGTCTCTCTCTCCAGCAGAAGTTGATCTAATAAAAGATATGACTTCACCCACCTTACTGGTTTTCAGTCAAAACCAGGATCAATAACAGTCACGAATCACTCCCCCCCCCCCCCCCCCCAGTGTTCCTCAGTGAAATGATAATAAATTGTCTTTTTGCTTCTTTATATTTTCCCAAAACTCATGGTTTTGAGCCCTGAGACAAGATTACCCCCTGTGGTTTTAGTCTCTGGTGTCCTCCCATACTGATTTCACATCCCTCAGTCAACCTGGCTTTTCCTGTTCACTTACATGCAAATACAGCTCCCATTGTATTTTGGCTTTTACAATGCTTGATTTACATTAGAGGTGATGAGATAATTACCTTCCCTCCTGTCTAGAAGAAAACCTGTTTCTCCTTGTGTTTGATACTATGCTTAAAAGTCTTTAACCAATCAATGTCCATAATTCCTCATATATCATTAATGCATGCATTTCAAAATGATGTTGACCAGTGTGTCACCAGCTTTCATTTGATACCTCACACAACATTCTTTATACATAAACACTGTGACAGCAACTGTGTTAGGGGTAGTGAATTTGTCAGACCTGATAGGAGTTGCCGACCCAGAGTAGTGAACCACCTCTGTGGTTCACAATCTAACAATGTGTAGGCAGATTGAAACCCTGACCTGTCACAGCAGTGTTACTCATTATTACCCTCATTGGATTTAATCAGATTTTACGTAGGTATATTGCAATATGGAAAAACCAGTGTAACTGTCAACAGCCAGTTTAGCTTTGACATATTTTAAAATCTGGTTACTGTGTAGCCCCCATAGTTGAGGTTCAGTTGAGTTTGCACATAAAATTGAAATTCAACTTCTTTATGTCTGCAGAATGTAATATATCTTTCTTAAAATTACAGCACTTTCTCTGAATCCAAATAAATTTTGAGGGAAGGTGGGAAGGACAAACAAGTGTATACTCTGCTTTCTGCTGCTTTCATGATGCAAAGCATCTGTAAATCTAGTTTAACAGGTCAGTATGCTCTGGCTGCTTTGTGCTGCTCCATATTGGCTAAACGCAGCCAGAACATGCATGTGAATCCGACCCTGAAAGTTAAAACAGGTAGGAGACCCAAACAACCATAAATCTTACCTACAGTGACACCAGTGGGTGATGTTGGAATCTAATGTGCCTTTTAAAAATCAGTTAATCTGAGACACAAGCATTAAATTGTGTTTATCATACGGATAAGATTATGTCACAGTAACCCTGAAATTTTGCCATTTACAAGGACCCAGATGCCACACATTAACAGTTTGTGTTAATCTAGTCCCATTTCAAAGAGGACTAGAACAAAGTGAACTAACAAATTGTTATTGTGTAGCAGCAGGGCCACAAGGTTACCCTGACTATAGCGTGAAATTATTTTTTTTCCCACAGTTATTCATAATTTTATTGTGACAAAATCATATCCGGAATCATAAAAATATGGTTATTGCATGGTGTCACAACAGGGCACAGTAGGGGTTATTTCGATGCCCTGTTCTGCATTTTGATGCTTCAACATGTTTGTATTTCTTTTACATTTAACCTTAACTCTGAATTTTCAGGGTTTATAATTCTTGGGATAATTGCAATATTCTTAGTTTTACCCTAAATTACTGATATTTGTTCTCCACCTTAATTCCATCTATCCATGTACTTTTTGTTTTTGAATATATTAACATAGTATTACCAGTTATTTAAATCCATTATTTTAAATATGTTTAATGCTGCTATTTTAAGACTTTACCTTTACACTTCACTGTGTTGTTATCTTAATTAAATTATTTGAATACCAAATATTGTACACATATATAATTGTCTCGTGGTTGGAAAAGTGTGAAAAAAACTATGTATGTATAAAATATTACTCAACTGTTTAATGTAAACATCTTTCAAAGTCCTTATTCTTCTTAAACTTCTTCTAATGCAGACAATCTTTTATAATTTTTGGCTACATGATTTAGCAGCATTAGTTTTAAAATAATTTTTGTTTAATTATGTATCATAAATATAAAGCAGCACTTCATTTGAAATTTCTACAGGCTATGGCCATTCAGATGCAGATGTTCTTCACCAATCCTTACTTGAAGCAAACATTGCCACTGAAGTTTCCCTTACCACTCTGGATACTTTATCTTTATTCACAATGACATTTAAGGTTTGTCCTTAACACAGTTTTGATAGATTATTTGATTTTTGGCATTTTAAATAATTATTCTCTAGAAAATTACTAAAAAAAGAGTTCTTATATTGAGCTATACTACTAACATCATCTGTATTAAAACTGTACAAGGCAGGTAATTCATAATCATGCCATACAATAGCTAATAACCTTTACTGTTTAATAAAGTCTCATTTGCTAGTATTAACAGTATGCTTTGAACTCAACCAATTGTACTCAGTCCTGCAATTTGTCTCTAGTAACTTCCACTGAAGTCAGCATGAGTTTTGCCTGATGGACTATAGAACTGGACCTTAAATGTTTTAAACTCAAAAATAGAAAATTGCTAGTAACCAGATCCGTTTAAATGATGCATGTTCTTAGTTTATTTTTACACCCTCTGAGGGCAAGAGTAAGCAGGGTACTCCATAGGGTCCTTTTCTTCCTCCCCCACCTTTTCCCTCTCCAAACCCATTGCAGAAAGCCCACTGTCTAGTTCGCCTTTTGACATAGCTGTCCTTTAAGGGTTTTATGGGACTGATAAAGAAACACTGCAGTAAAGGCCTTATTAGTTTTGGTTGGTTGGTTTCTGTCATGTTTTTGCGCCCACCCTCTTCATATCTGAGTTACTAATTAAGTATTTAAGACCCCAGTAACATATGCGTACTATCATGTTATAATTTTGTCATGGATCCATCACTTTGGCTACAGATTAAGATTACTAAAGGTATTGGAATATTAACTGTTTAGATTTGCTTGTAGTTTTTAATATGCTTCAGTAGTACTATATGTGAAAGTTTTTTGAATAGCATCCTTGAGACGTAGCTGAAGCTAAGATATTTTTTTTTGCACAATTTATATGCATTCTTGATAGAGCATAAATATTTAAAGAAAACACTAAATTGTCAATATCAATTTTAAGAACCAGCTACTGACGGATCATGGACATAATCCACTGATGAAAAAGGTTTTTGATGTGTACCTCTGCTTCCTTCGAAAAAACCAGTCTGAAACAGCACTGAAAACTGTCTTCACTGCTTTAAGGGCACTAATTTTTAAGGTAAGTCTTTCTAAAATAAAAATGTTAATCTTCAATTATTTGTCTTTTTTTATAGTTACCACAGTGATTTGTATCCAGTTATACAAGTAATATAATATCTTATTTCTCAAATTGAAATTGGATTTAAAAGGAAAAAAACTGTAGCATTGCAGATCATGATTCCGCAACTGATCTTACACACCGTTTTGCCCTAGAACGAATGCAGTACATTTGTTTTATTGTTTATCTTTTGTTATGGCTCTGGTTGCTACTTTTATTTTATGTAACTGTTAATATCCAATCAATTTGAAATACTTTTTCAAGTACCATTTTATGACACTATATCATACTTGACTAAAAATCCATATATTATTTTTTCTGCATTCCTTTTATCCACTGACTTCTATCAAAAAGTCGTGAAGTGTGACTAGCATTATTTTTTTCTTTATGAATCTATAATTTATTGTTTGATGGCTGCATTGTCCTCGGGATGTTGGAATTGTTTTCTCTTAACATTTGTTTATTTACTGATAGCCTTGACATGATTTTTCTCTGATTCATTCTTTCCTCAGTTTCCTTCTGCATTTTATGAAGGTAGAGCTGACATGTGTGCTGCATTGTGTTATGAAATTTTGAAATGCTGTAATTCCAAACTGAGCTCAATTCGTACTGAAGCTTCACAACTGCTGTATTTCTTAATGAGAAATAACTTTGATTACACGGGGAAGAAGTCTTTTGTAAGAACACATCTGCAAGTTAGTATAATTATTTACTTATCATTGGCTTTCATGGCTTTAAGATCTGTTGCTCTTCTAAGCTTAAAAATCGTTGTATAATAAGCTATATTCTCTTTTCATGTGTAAAATCTTTGGGTTGTATCGTATATTTTTAAAACTGACCCACAATTGACTATATCTGTCTGGGAGGGCAGTTGAAAAACTATGAAATATAAATTATGTGCATTACTAATTAATACGATGAACTGTTTTTGAACTAATATTGAGTTGTTTATACCATTATGGGGGGGGGGTGCAGGGGAAGGAGTTATGTAGGCCAGGCAAGAAGAGATATTAGTGATAAAGCAGCTCTATATGTTTTTTTTTCTAATTGCTAAAACAGCTTTAAAAGATCATATTTGTGACGGGTTGTCACCCTGGGGTGCTACCTGGAACTGGTGTACCACCGAGCCCTTTGATTCACCAACCTGGGCTCCCTCTCACACTGTGCTGCTGTGACAAGCTAGTTGTAGACTACTCCCAGTCCTACACTGCCACCAGCATTCACACAGGCAGGGACACACACAGCTGCAGTTACAGCCACTGCATGAACCAACAATAGAGAGGCTACAGCCAAGATAATCCCCAGCTCCCCAGACTAAGTCCCCAGAGCTATACCATCTTGCCCTGGTCAAAACTCTGACCAGTATGGATTTATTACTTAGTTTGCCCCCTCCCTCGATGTGGAGAGGAATATGCAAAAAGTTTGTGTTAACTAAGCTGAGATTTTTTTCTCTAGACACTTCACTCAAAGGCATACTGGTTTAGGTAAAGCAAAAAACAAGTTTATTAACTGCAAAAAGATAGATTTTAAGTGATACAAACAGATCAAAGCAGATTACCTAGCAAATAAACAAAACCGCAAACTTAGCCTGAAATACTAGATAGATTGGATACAAATTAGCAATTTCTCAGCCTTGCTGATGATACAAGCAGTCCACCAGGTTTCCATACACAGGCTAGAAATCCCTTTAGCCTGGGACCACACTTTCCCCAGTTCAGTCTTTGTTCTTCAGATGTTTCCGGGAGTTCTCTTATGTGGGGAATGAGTCCCCCAGATGGTGTCACACTCCACCTTATATAGCTTTACCACATGGCGGGAACCCTTTGTTCCAAATTCAGTTCCCAGCCCAGTTTGTGGAAAAATACAGGTACCCAAAATGGAGTTCAGTATCATGTGGTCTGGTCAGGTGCCCTTGCTGAGTCATAGTGGCCATTACTTACAGGCCAACTGGGACGTTTAAAGGAAGGCTGAGCCCTTTGATAGTCCGTTGTCTTTACTGATGGGCCTTCTGCCCTGTCTAGCTTCTTCATTGTTGTACCTGAAAGGCTAGCTGTGGATGTTACTCAGAGTAAGCACATTTGGAATACAGATACATAGTCAATATTTATAACTTCAGTTACAAAAATGATACATGCACACAAATAGGATAATCATATTTAGCAAATCATAACTTTTCCAGTGACCTCACCTCACTGACCCATCTTGTACAAAATGTATCATAATTACATTATAATCATACAGCTATGAAGAATATAGGCTGCAGTGTCACAATGTTAAAATAACTTAGTCTGATTAATTTATATCTGAAGGCTGACAGGCCCAAAGCATAATCAACCTGTCTTCTTCCTAGGTCTCCCCTTCTTTTTCTCTTCTCTTCCCCGTCAGTCCTCCAAACTAAGAGCTTTGAAACAGTATTAAAAGAACCCGCTTCTCTGCTTGGGTGACCTAAGTTCTGGGGTTGTTGCAGTTATTAACATACAGGTTCATCTCATGTGAATATAGTGTATGCATGTCACACAATTCTTCTATCACCTTTGTGAGGCAAAAATCTTGCAGAAAAGTTCCAGCTTACAACCAAATAATTTGATGTAAAGGTAGTAATGCAAATCTGCTTATGTAGTAAAATAGCAGTAAAACACTGGGCTGTCTAATTGTTGTTGCTAGAAAATGTCATGTCATACTTTATTTCTGGGTAGCAAATGTTTTGTTTTATACATGGTATGTAAATTGCTGGGTTAACTAAACTCTGCAAAGGGTTTACAACAAATTGTTGTAACCGTGCCTCCGTGGATCACAACTGAGAATACCAAATTCAGGACAAACTGCTGAGAAATAGAGGAGACACACCCCAAAACTGCGGAAAAAAGATATACCAAATCATCAAAAAAAGTAAACTTCTGTTTTACCACACTGGCTAACAAGAAGTCAGAAAAGCAGTCTCCTTAGGCATTCCAGTCCTGGATTCAGCACCCAGACACTAGACTTAAAAATGAGTGGTTATTTAAAACCAATTTCATCAAACAAAAGGGTTCTTCTGATCCCAAAGGACCAACCACATACCTAGGTCAATATATAACTCAAATCTTACCCAATAATCACGCTGTTGCCAATCCTTTAGTATCTAAAATCTAATGGTTTATTTATAAAAAGAGAGAAAGAAAGAAAGGTGAGAGTTAAAATTGGCTAAAGGAATCAAATACATACAATAATTGCAAAGTTCTTGGTTCAGGTTTGTAGCAGTGGTGGAATAAACTGCAGGCTTAAGTCTAGTCTCTGGTTGCTTCCAAATCATTGAAAGGTCACCAGTCCCTTGGTTAGAATGCTCCCATTAGTGTAAGTCCATAGTCCAGAGGTTCGAGCAGGAAAGAGGCAAAAGGGAAATGTTTCCAGGGCCTTTTAGAGCTTCTTCCCATTGTTCTCACTGTGGAAAATTACAGGTAACAAGATGGAGTTTTGAATCACATGGGCAAGTCACATGTCCATGCATGATTTTGTTGATCATAGTAGAGGCCATCACAGGAAAATCCATTCAGTGTAGATAGGCGTCTCCTATGGTCCATTGTGAGTTAAGTGTTTCTCAATGAGCCTTTTAACTTGAATAGTCCCCTCAAGGTGTGCAGGCTAACTACCTTGTGGATGTTACCACATGAGCAAACATTTGAAATACAGGTATATAGTTAATATTCATAACTTTAGATACAAAAATGATACATGCATACAAATAGCATAATCATATTCAGCAAGTCAAAACATTTCCATAGACACCTTACTTGACACACTTTGTACAAGATTTGTTGCAATTATATAACATGGGTAGCAACAATGATCTACATGGTCATATTTTAATCAGACAACATCACACTTATATACAGTAGAATCCTCTGTCTCGAGGCTGACTGTTGGGTTATAAGATGGAGGGAAGGAGGGCTGCCACCAACACCCAAAGGTATCAGCAAAGCAGAGCTGCTTGTAGAATCTGTGTGGGGTGGCAGAGAAGCAGCAGACGGGGACTGTGATACAGTTCTGGGGCTTATGTAGGTAGGGACCAAGGAACTGAGAGTTTCTGCTGCTTCTCTGGCCTATGTGGGTCTGTTTCCAGACCAGAGGATTCTACTGTTGCTCTTTGAATGCTGGTCACTATATGTATTCTACTGTGGGTACGCATGCACTCCATGTACCTGAGTCCAGAGAATTCTTACAAGCAGTGTCTGCTGCTCCACATCTGCCCCCTTACTCATATGCTCTGCACCAACGCCCTCTCCAGTTTCTTCTTACTGCCATATGGCCTGAGTTGGAATCCGCCAGTGCCCAAAACTGATCTTTTCTCTGCTTCCTGTAATTATTCAAAATTACATATTATTCTTAGATTTTTATTGTTATTTTTTATAGTTCCCCGGTTAGATAGTCTTAAAATCCCTACCCTAGCGAAACTCCTGGTCTCCCAGCACAGGACTTAGATTATGACCAGGATACCAGGCTTCAAAAACTCTCTCTTGCCCCTGCTTCTTTTCAGTCTGGAACAACCACTGCTTCAGAGAAACTCATGTTTCCACTAAGTGCAAACTCTTTCTGCCACTCTTTCCCCAGCTGAATACGGCAGATGCAAGAATTTTGGCTTTGGAAACACCTTACAGAGTGCACAATGAGGCCTCAGTCAGACCCAAACTTGGGAGACCCTTTTCTATATCAGCCAGGGTCATCAAGGAGCACAGCCACTAGCACTGTGTCAGACTCCAGAGCAGACAGAAGCAGAGGGAAAGGTCATTCATTGGGACCTCTCATGAGAGTAAAGGGCACTCTTACAAACATAAAAGCAGATCCCTTCCTATACCTTTTAAGAGGAAAGATTCCTCCCCAGCCCCACCCAAGTTGGTGAGCCTTCAGACCCAGGCCACAAGGATTTAGGCCCCCTCCTAAGCCTCCTGGGCATGATCAAAAGGCACATACAAGAAAGATTCATTCAGTATCAACCTCCGTATCAACTTTGACACTGACTGTGGGTACCAACTCAAACAAAACACTGGGATCTGAAGGACCAGGAACCACTGGTACTGTCAAAAACTGGTACTGTCAGAAACTCATTCATCGACAGTACCATCACAGCCCCGTAAGGAACTGCCCTTTACACCTACTCTGATGGTACAGAGTGACACGAGACAACCTCCAAAGGGACCAATGAGTTATACCACTTCGGAAGATATTTTCATCCTCACAGACTCCCTTGTTATCAGCATCAGTCCTAACCAGGGAGATTCTACCACCATTGGGAATCAGTGACTCTGGAAGAAGTCTCTCTCCTATCCCATCCACTAGTCATGGTTTCCCCAACAGCATCATCAATGGAGCCGGATCCAACCTTTTCATTGTCTGGAGAGTTGGATGTACTGGGGGAACCAGCTTCACCTCCACCTAAAGAGATCAGCCCAGACAGAAGATTGAGAGCCTCCTTGAACCAGCCTCGGCCAAACTAACAGGGACCTCCTCCTTGGGACTGGTGTACCCAATGCTGAGAGAGAGAGGGACTTTTGACCCCTCATACTGGCTTTACTGGGGTCCATGGGACCCTTATGCATGGTACCTGGAATCTGTGCAATCCAACAGGGAATTTTACCATCCCTCTTCTCCAAGGTGTCAACCAGAACTTTCCATTGATCCCATGGAAGGAGGAGAAAGACTAACGAGATCAGCTGGTACCACTGGTACTGACAGGAGTATCATCCTCCTCACCAAATGAAGTGGTTGCTCCAGCCTCACTGTTTCCCCCAAACAGTCATAGACAATCTCAAGACCGGTTACAAGAGTAGCAGAAGCGCTCCAAATCTCCTTAAAGGAGGTCCAGGATTTTCAACATAAGCGTCTGGATATCCTACAGCCTACAGGATCCAGTCAGATTACACTCCAGGTAAATGAAGGCATACTAGAATGGACAAAAGCTATATGGCACACTCTGCTTACCTGTGTCCTTATCCCCAAGAGGGCAGGAAAGCAATATTTTGTCCCGACTAAAGGAGCAGACTTCTTGTTCGCTCACCGGGCACCACCTAAGTCACCCTTTGAACTACTAACTACATGTTCCATATCTCACCTGTCAGTGAAGGTCACCTTCCTGACTGACATCACTATGGCCAGAAAGATAGGTGAACTTGGGACCCTGTTGGCCAATCCACCAAACACAGTATTCCATGAGGATAAAGTCTCACTCTGGCTACACCCAAAATTCACTCCTAGGATTGTTTAGAAATTCATGTAAACCAGTCAATGCACTAACCTGTGTTCTTCCTGAACCCCTATGCCTATAGCAAGGAGAGAAGACTTTATTCCCTCAATATGTGACGAGCATTGGCATTTTATCTGCTTAGAATGAAACTGATCAGAAAGTCACCTGGACTGTTCATTGCCATAGCAGAATGAGTTTGAGGACAAGCTGTATCCTCTCATAAAATCTCTATGTGGATCTCTGGCTGTATCCTACTCTGTTATCAGTTAACAACTTCCTCCCTCACATGGGCAAGGACTCACTCTATGAGGGCACAAACAGACTCAGTAGCATTGCTTCAGGAAGTGCCCCTCCTTGAGATTTGCAGGGCAGCTTCATGGAGTTCCATCCACACATTGACAAGATATTACACCTTGATCTAAGACTCCTCTGTTGACACTTTCTTTAGAACAGTGGTTCTACAAGCAGTGTGCCACCTGCATCTTTGCACTCTCTTCCTCTGAGTACTGCTTGTCAGTCAGCAACAGTAGAATACACACAGGACCAACACTTGAAGAAGAAAGAAAAGTTGCTTACCTTATTGTAACGAGTTCTTTGAAACATGTGGTCTCTATCTGTATCCCACTAGCCACTCTCCTTCCCCTCTGCTTTGGATCACATCTGGATTCAAAATAGAGAAGGAACTGGAAAGGCAGTTGGTCCACCCTGCCCCTTATACCCTCGGTTTGGAGACCAGGGAGTTAGGTACCATCCAGCAAAAACTGCTTGCAAGAATTCTCCAACTCCTGGCTCATGGAACACATGCATACGCACAGTAGAATACAGATAGGGACCACATATCTCGAAGAACTGCAATTACGATACAGTAAGTAACTTTCCTTTATGAGAAGACATGTTTGCAGTAAGTTCAAATTGTCTATTTGTCATTAATTGTAAGCTTTTGACATTTTACTGTTAAGTTACATCATATTAGAAAAAATTGTCAATTAAAAAGAACACATACCTACCTTCTGAACTAAAAATCTTTTAGGGATACTTGCAGGATGTAAACATACATTTACTAGATTTTTTTTTTTCTTGTCAAGGTGGTTATTTCAGTAAGTCAGCTGATTGCTGATGTCGTTGGAATTGGAGGAACTAGATTTCAGCAATCTCTTTCCATAATTAACAACTGTGCCAACAATGACAGACTTATTAAGGTTAGTACTGACTTTTTCATACTGCATAAAGGCTTCCAGAGAGTTTGTTTGAAAATAGTTCCTTAAAGTCTAATATTCTATCTCTTGGATTATGAAAGGAATAAAAAATACACAATTCTTAAACTTTTTTAAAATTTATTTTAGCATACTACATTCTCTTCTGACGTAAAGGATTTGACAAAGCGGATTCGTACAGTCTTAATGGCTACAGCTCAAATGAAGGAGCACGAGAATGATCCAGAAATGCTTGTGGATCTCCAGTACAGTTTGGCAAAGTCTTATGCCAGCACACCTGAACTCAGGAAGACATGGCTAGACAGCATGGCAAGAATTCATGTTAAAAATGGGGATCTTTCAGAGGTAGCAGATGAAAAGCAGAATATTTTAGCTGCTTAATCAATGTGCTTGTTTTTCCCTCAGCATTTCCCATGCTAGATAACCGTTGTGTTAATAGTTCTCATAGCTTTCCATGCTGCCCATAAAAATTAATAAGTTACCATGGTCTCTGACTGTCTATGTAATACATATGTAAAATTGTCATAGCATGATGTAATATTAAGGCAGGAATGTTCTGCATAAACTACAGGAGACATGCCCTCTAGTTAGAAATTCCCCTCACTTATCAGTATCTTACAGCCTTAATGTAATTGAAGCCTTCCAACAGCTGCTATTTAAGTTTGTTTCCAAATTAGTTGCACACTGCCAGCTTGAATAATTCTAGTTTTGAGTGTTTGCAGAAAATTTATATATTCAAAATAAATGTCATTGATTTTTTTCACAACAAAATGCTATCTGATACTACTATTCTGTTGTGAAAATATGTATTTCTAGTATGTTAGGAAAAAACAATTAGATATGCTTTGATCAATGTAAATGAAGATATCTAATCAGCAGGTAGAATGTGTCTCAGCTCTTTCTGGATGTTTGTTCTCAGTGACACAAAATGATCTTTGAATGCTCGCTCATATCTATTCCATGTTAGGTGTGCGTGCACTGTATGCCCAGTCGTCAGAGATTTTTTCCCTCAGTGCTATCTGTCAGGCTGGCTCCAGTGCCACTTGGTGCCTTGTGCTCATGTGCTGGTATAAGGGGCCTGGCCAGCTCCAAACCCTCTCACTTCCTTCCTACCGCTCATGACAGTCACTGGAACAGCAGCTCCTGCTTTGGCAAACCTTATTCAGTGGTCTTACTTTAGTCCTTTTCCTTTGTTTCTCTATCTCAGTTCTTTATTTTCTCAGTTTGGACTGTTGTAGTTTAGTTGTATATAGTTAGTTGACATTTTCTCACCCTATTAGCAGAGTTTCATCTGCCCCCAGTGCTGGGGCATGCCTTGATCTCCAGATTTCAAGCCCTGTGCCTCCTGCAGCAAACCCAGGCCTGTGAGTGACCCGCACTCCAGTTGTCTGAAGTGCCTGGGAGAGAACTCATATTAGGAACCCCTGCCAGATCTGTCAGGACTTCAGGCCCCATACAAAGAAGGAAAGAGAGGCCAGGCTGAAGTTCCTCCTGATGGAGGCAGCAGTCCGTCCCTCATTGGAGCCAAGCCAGTCCAACTCAGCACCCAGTACCTCTACATCAGTATGGAGTGCACCTCCTGCCGTGAGAGTGTCTCAGCACCATTCTTCTTCACCAGTGCCGAAGAAAAAGCATAAGATGCAAGTGGCCAAGAGGGGATGTTCCCCAACTGTGAAGAGAATCAAACATGGGGAGCACAGTGGAGTGCGACCTGAGTCTGGCCACTCCTCTGCCACTGCTCCATGGGCGGCAGTGTCGACTCCACCTCGTAGGAAGGCTCCGTTAAGTCCAGTCCCGGACCATCCTTCGGCACTGGAGGGGCAATGCAGCACCACCAGGATCACAATCCTGTCTACCCGAGTTGTGGCCAAGAATCTGCTGGCGCTGTTGGTACCACTGTTGCTGACGGTACAAGCATCAGTGCCTGGGAGTAGAAGGGAGCATGCAGCCCTGGGCTCCCATTTGGTACCAGCCTCCTCAGTACCATCTAGGTCCCTGCTTGCCTTGATGCTGGTCTTCCCACCTCAGCACCATTCCCAAGCACCAGTGGGTACCACTCCTCCATGATCTTCTGAGGAAAGTTTGTCATAGGACTCAGAAGCGGAGTCATGTTCCCACTCGAGGAACCATTTCCCGTTTCCACCTGGGCAGCCCTATCAGTTGGTGAATCTGGGCACAGGGGTACTGCCGAGTACTGGGCACAGTGGGCACTGGTCTGTGCAGATGCACTGGCCATTTTGGAACCTCTGGGTGTTTCCCCTGATGCCAGGGCTCTCTTCCAGCTACTGTACTCCATAATCTTGGAAAGAAGAGTTCCCCTGTCCCTATGGCCAGCACCCGACCTGGATTCTGGTACCGAGCCTCAAAACCTAGATCTATGGGACCTGGTTGGTGCAGAAGGAGAGGAAGAGGACCCCCTGCTGGTGCAGGCTTCTTCCTCCTCCTCCCTGGATGAGGCAGTGTCTGGGGCGCATGTATCCCCCCTCACGACAACTTCACAACTCACCAGGAGCTGTTGAAAAGAATGGTTTTAAATTTGGGGCTGAAAGTGGAGGTAGTCAAAAAATCCTCCCACAACCTGGTCAATATCTTGACTGCTGCGGGCCCCTCAAAGGCGGCCCACCTTCTCAACGAGGCCATTATGGGAAATGAAAGCCCTGTGGCAAGCCCCATTCTCCCTACCTCCCACGGCAAAAAGGGCCAAAAAGAAGTACTTTGTTCCCACTCAAGGCTATGAGTACTTCCTCTTCCCTCCAGGGTCTCTGGTGCTCTTGGTGGCCAGTAGGGGGGACAGACAGTATCAGCAAGGAGCGACCCCCAAAGCAAAGGATGCGAAGAGAGTAGACCTTTTTGGCAGAAAAGATTATTATGCAGAGGGTCTACAGCTCTGCATCTCCAACCAGCAGGTGTTGCTGGGGAGATATGATTTTAATGTTTGAGAATCAGTGATGAAGTTCAAGGGCTCTCTTCCCCAGAAGTCAAGACAGAAGTTTTCCACGCTGGTGAAGGAAGGAAAGTCTGTGACTAGGGTCTCCCTACAGGTTCGGTACAGGCATCCCGGCAGATATGGTTGCTAAATCCATGGCTTCTGCGGTGGTCATACGTAGATGCTCTTGGCTCCAGTCCTCAGGTCTGCCAACAGAGGTTCCACAGTCCATCCAGGATCTTCCGTTTGAAGGCACTTCTCTCTTCTCCGAACAAACAGATGCAAAGGTTCGCGGCCTGAAGGATTCTAGAGCCATTCTCAAATCCCTGGGTCTCTGTGCTCCGGCATCTTTGAGGAAACACTTCAGGCCTCAACAACCAGTTTGCTTCTCACATCAGGAGCTGTTTAAGAAGCAAAACAGGGTTATAAATGCAGACAACTGCCCCTACCTGCTTCAGCCTCACTACCGGGCCCTCACAGATACTCGGGAGGCTCCAAACAGAACTTTTGATGAGGTGCCCAAGGGAGTTATACCAGTTCTTGTACCAGATCCTGCCCCACTTTTGTTTTCAGACGGTCTCTCCGGCTTCAGCCTGGTATGGTCCCTCATCACCTCGGACGGCTGGACGCTAACTAGGGTGGAGGAAGATTATGCTCTCCAGTTTATTTCCATCCCTCCCTTCCCCATCCCTCTTCAGGGACCCTTCTCACAGGTTTTAGCCCAGGAGGTGCAAGCCCTCTTCCAGATAGGGGCCATGCAGGAGATACCTAAGGATAAGTGCAGGGTCCTGCACTTAGGACGGAAGAACCCAATGCACCGCTACAGACTAGGGACCGAATGGCTAGGCAGCAGTTCTGCGGAAAAGGACCTAGGGTTGACAGTGGACGAGAAGCTGGATATGAGTCAGCAGTGTGCCCTTGTTGCCAAGAAGGCCAATGGCTTTTTGGGATGTATAAGTAGGGGCATAGCGAGCAGATAGAGGGACGTGATCGTTCCCCTCTATTGGACATTGGTGAGGCCTCATCTGGAGTACTGTGTCCAGTTTTGGGCCCCACACTACAAGAAGGATGTGGATAAATTGGAGAGAGCCCAGCGAAGGGCAACAAAAATGATTAGGGGTCTGGAACACATGACTTATGAGGAGAGGCTGAGGGAACTGGGATTGTTTAGTCTGCAGAAGAGAAGAATGAGGGGGGATTTGATAGCTGCTTTCAACTACCTGAGAGGTGGTTCCAGAGAGGATGGTTCTAGACTATTCTCAGTGGTAGAAGAGGACAGGACAAGGAGTAATGGTCTCAAGTTGCAGTGGGGGAGGTTTAGGTTGGATATTAGGAAAAACTTTCACCAAGAGGGTGGTGAAACACTGGAATGTGTTACCTAGGGAGGTGGTAGAATCTCCTTCCTTAGAGGTTTTTAAGGTCAGGCTTGACAAAGCCCTGGCTGGGATGATTTAATTGGGGATTGGTCCTGCTTTGAGCAGAGGGTTGGACTAGATGACCTCCTGAGGTCCCTTCCAACCCTGATATTCTATGATTCTACCTCAGAGCTTGAGAGGAAAAGGGTTCTACTCCCATTATTTCCTAATCCCGAAGGCCAAAGGGGGTCTCAGACCCATCCTAGACCTGCGTTTCCTTACACTTATCTCAAGAAACTGAAGTCCCACATGGTCTCCCTAGCCTCTATTATTCCCTTCCTGGATCCAGGTGATTGGTGCACCACCCTCAATTTAAGACACCTATTTTCACATCTCCATATTTTGGGCCACAGAAGATTTCTCAGGTTTGTCGTGAACCAGACCTATTACCTTTCGGCAGCCCCTCAGGTATTCATTAAATGCATGGCGGAAGGCAAATGGTGCAATTCTATCCTAACCTCGACAACTGGTTGGTCAAGTGCCGATCCAAGGCCCAGGTGAGAGCCAGCATCAGTCTGGTCCAAGCTACCTTCACAGCACTGGGCCTGCTGATATAAACGAGCAGAAGTCAACATTCATCCCCATTCAGAGGATAGAGTTTATTGGTATGGTGCTCAAATCCATCCGGGCCAGAGCCTTCCTCCCAGAGGCACGCTTCCAGATAACGTCAAAACAACATTAACCCTGAGGACCTCAGAATTCCTGCTATTCTGGATTTTCTGCAGGCTGGTGTGGACGAGGATCTTCAGTCTAGTTCGTAGTGTGCAAGTGTCAGCCATAAGTAGTGTCTTGAAAACTGGGTCCTTGAATTCTTCAGCAGATGATCTTCAAATCTCAAGTTCTCAAGAGCAATCAGACTGGCTAGACCCACAGTTCAGACTGTTCTTTCCTAAATGGGACCTCACATTGTGCTAAAAGCCCTGACTGCCCAACTCTTTGAACACCTGACATCAGTCACATCTTTCCATTAAAACCTACTTTCTGGGCACTATCATGTCTGCAAAACAAGCCTCTGAGATTGCAGCTTTATTCATGCAGGAACCACATTGTGTATTAGATGACGGGTGGTATTTAGGACTCCAGAATCTCTTACCAACAGTAAGCTTCTTTTTCAATGCCTCACAGGTCTGTCCAAAGCCACAGCATCCTACAGAAAAGCTATGGCATAATTTGTTATACAGCCTGTCATAAATACAAAGGGAAGGGTAATTACCTTTCTGTATACAGTGCTATAAAACCCCTCCTGGCCAGAGGCAAATCCCTTTCACCTGTAAAGGGTTAAGAAGCTAAGGTAACCCTGCTGGCACCTGACCCAAAATGGCCAATGAGGGGACAAAATTCTTTCAGATCTGGAGGCGGGGGAATAAAGGGTTTGATCTGTCTGTGTGATGCTTTTGCCGGGAACAGACCAGGAATACAGCCTTACAACTTCTGTTAGTTAGTAAGTAATCTAGCTAGAAATGTGTTAGATTTCCTTTTGTTTAATGGCTGGTAAAATAAGCTGTGCTGGATGAAATGTATATTCCTGTTTTTGTGTCTTTTTGTAACTTAAGGTTTTGCCTAGGGGGATTCTCTATGTTTTGAATCTGATTACCCTGTAAGGTATTTACCATCCTGATTTTACAGAGGTGATTCTTTTACTTTAACTAAAATTCTTCTTTTAAGAACCTGATTGCTTTTTCATTGTGCTTAAGATCCAAGGGTTTGGGTCTGTGTTCACCTATGCAAATTGGTGAGGATTTTTATCAAGCCTTCCCCAGGAAAGGGGGTGTAGGGCTTGGGGGGATATTTTCGGGGGAAGATGTCTCCAAGTGGTCTCTTTCCCTGTTCTTTGTTTAACACGCTTGGTGGTGGCAGCGTACAGTTCAAGGACAAGGCAAAGTTTGTACCTTGGGAAAGTTTTTAACCTCAGCTGGTAAGAATAAGCTTAGGGGGGGTCTTTCATGCAGGTCCCCACATCTGTACCCTAGAGTTCAGAGTGGGGAAGGATCCTTGACAAAGCCTAAAGATATACATCTGGCACGCTTAACAAGAAGGTCAGGCTCCTTGTTTGTCTCCTTTCACCCAAAGTACCAAGGACTTGGGACATCCAGATTATTTTTGGCTGGATGGATCAATATAAGCATCATAGAGTCATATAAAAACGAGGAGTCCTTGTGGCACCTTAGAGACTAACAAATTTATTTGGGCATAAGCTTTCGTGGACTAGAATCCACTTCATCAGATGTATGAAGTAAAAGATACAGGATCAGGTATAAATACATGAAAGGATGCGGGTTGCTTTACCAAGTGTTAGGGTAGTCTAACAAGATTAAATCAATTAACATCAGGATACCAAGGGAGGAGAAATAACTTTTGAAGTGGTAAGAGAGTGGCCCATTACAGACAGTTGACAAGAAGGTGTGACTAACAGTAGGGAGAAATTAGTATTGGGGAAACTAAGGCATCAGGTGAACCTGCTCCTGATGGAATCAAGACACACTCCATGGGTCTATGGCAAGATTGTGGACAGAAAGGGAACTTGTGCTTCCACTGGAGAAATCCGTAGGGCAGCAATTTGGTCATCTCCTACCTTTATAGACACTACAAAGGACAGAAAGTCTATAGTATTTTATAGAGTCCTCCTTTGGCTGTAAAGTGCTTCATGAGGTGATTCAGAAAGAAATACCTTGTCATTTTGATATTTAATTTCATGGGGAGTCTTTTCCTATCTCAGTCTTTCTTTATCTCTCTCTGTTTTTACTGCTCCTTTCTTTCCATCCATCTCAGAACTGTGGGAGATGCTGGGCTGCAGAATGGGAAGTTTTGTATCCGATAACTTCCTTTCTGCTAGCAGCATATCCCACAGTCCTAATCTCTTTGTATGGCTTATTACCCAAGTAATTAAATTTATTTTATATTTACAGTTTGTAGGCCAGATATAAGATATGGACAGTAGTCTGGTTAGCGTTGAAGTTATTAATAGTAATCATATTCTGAAAGCTTTTTGACACAGCTTTGGAATGAATCATCTGGGGGCAAACCAGTGAAGGGGGTGTGACCAGTACATAGGCTGTGTTACATTAAACCACCTGTAGAACTGTTGAGAAAAGGGGAACATCCCATACATGTTATAATTCTGGGAGATTCTATTAGCAGAAAAGAAATTTCTCATTCCTGTTCCGCTTCTTGATAAATTAAGTTCTTGTTGACATGAGACTTTCTTCTTCTATTAAATGTATTTAAATCCAAGACTAGGTATCTAGTCTTAGTTATGGCAAATTCAGATTTCTGTTCACGTAGATAGGAGTTGTGCGTGTTAATAATTGCAGGATTAAACTTGTATCTTCTGCCTTGCTTTTAAAACTTGGGCCTCCTTGAGCTTTTAAAAATGTGTATGTTTTCTGTATATGTAAGTTATTTGTGTTAGAAGTTCCATTATAATTACCATTTGTAACATTTTTACTATTTCTATTATGCTTTAGGCAGCAATGTGCTATGTCCATGTAGCAGCACTGGTGGCAGAATATCTGACACGCAAAGGTATGAATTTAAACTCCTCCATGATTACTTCAATAATTTTTTTATATCCGTTATAGTTTGAGATTAACAAAAAACATTGATTTGTCTGAGAGACAGGTTGGGTGGGTTATTGCTCACTAAGGGGGAAAAATCTGCTATTAGGTACATGTATATGCCTCCCAAGGAAGTCAAAGTTGCATCTCTGTATTTAAGGGCAGAAATTGCGTTTTAAGCTAGTAAACTATCTAAGCAAAGCTTTCAGAAAAGAAGTCTCCATGGCTACTGCCTCAACTTCCATTCCCATTCAGCCTAACTGCTGAAGTTAGTCCTTTTCTAAACATGAAAAGAAGAGTAAGCATTCTTATTCACCAAACAAAAGAGGCCAAAATAAATGCAAGTATATCTCCCTTAGGTTTTTTGGGACACTTCCTTGAAGATTTATTATGTGAGCCACTTAATTTTAGAAGTGCTCAAAGACTTGTCTAGAGATTGTGTACCAGCAGCTGTCTGAAGGAAAAAGGTTTTTGCTCACTCAAGTTTTTTCCTGCTTTCCATCTAAAGGGAAAGACCATTTATAACTGGAAAGTCTCCAAAGTTCCCAGCCAGTGGTGTCCTGATACATTTGTAACATTCCTATGAAAAAACAGGGGGCAGAATTTCCTGTTTCCTGGAGGAATGGGTTACATCAACCACAGGCAAGTGGGTCAAGGACACAGTGAATCAGAGATACTCCCTCAAATGACAGGCTCTACCCTATCTGTTCTTCATCCAGCTCCCTATCTCTAACAACCCTGCAAAGTGTAATCAGATCTAGAACAAGATATCTCATCTTTTAGATATGCGACTATTAGAGGGTATTCCTCAGAAGAAAAATTCTCAAGGTTCTTCTCCATTGTTCTGAAGTGCATGAGGCGAATTTAAGCCATTCTTAGCCTCAAAAGGCTCAACAAATGGATGAAAAAATTGAAGTGTTGGATTGATAGTCCCTGGCCTCTGTAGTGTCATCCTTGTTCCACGGGGATTTTCTTATTTCAGTGGATCTGGTGAATACCTCCGTATTCCTCTCAAACTGTGCTACCACAGATTTCTAAGATTTGCTTACAGCAGGAAGCATCAGTATCAGATGCTCCCATTTGGCCTGTCCTTGGTCTTCAGAGTCTTTATAAAGATGCTGGAGGTAATCATAGGGAGACTCAGGTTGCACGGTATCCACTTCTATCCCTTCCTGAATGACATCTTGATCAGAGCTTGTCAAGGCTGATTCCCCACTCTGACACTTCGAGTGCAGAAGCTGGGGGCCCTCAAGGACTCTAAAAATTAATACTGGCCACTCCTGGCTTGTATTGAACTCCCAAGGTTACAGCTTTTCTCTGACCTTGGATTGGTAAATGTTGCCACCACCCAAGTGCAAAACCCCTTTGAGAATCCAGAAAGATGCACTTGGGAATTCCTTCCTGTAGGGTACCCTCACGCCCTTTCTCATACATCCTCCGGGGAAGAGCTGAGAAAGAAGGAGGGGGGGAAAAAAGGGAAATCAGCTGTTGCCAACAGCTAATTAAACAACATGTGCAAAAACCTCTTAAGACACAAAAATCCAGTTCTGTTCTTAAAAAAGGTAAATTTTATTAATAAAAAAAGAAGAAAATACATTTGAGAACTTAGGCTTTTGCTAGATTTAAAAAAAAACAACAACAAACCTACAAGGATTAAGCATCAAGAATAGCTCTCTTTCGGTCCAGCTTAAAGGTTACAAGCCAAACAAAAGTACCTGGGGTTAGCACAGAGGAACCCACAAGCCATAAAGAAATAAAAGGGATAAACCTAATCGTGTCTTCCTAGACATTTCCTGATCTACTTACATATCTGGGGTTTTAGATGAGTAGTTTCTAGGTATGATACTGATGATTTTTCATACCTGTCCTAAGCCTCTCACAGCATAACTGCTCCCTGTCTTCCTCTCCCCAAGAACAACAGATCAACAAAAGAGGAGTCTTGTTTCAATTTTTAAAAGTTCTAGCCTTCCCATTGGCTCTTTTGGCCAGGTGCCCACTCACTTCCTTTTACCTTTGCATAGCAGTGAGATATTTTAACCTTTTACAGGTAGAGCAATTAGAGAAGAGCTACTTCGAGGTATTTTATAGCTACTGGCTGGCTGGGTGTCCATAAAAGCGATTTATTGTGCTCATTAGCTTTCTGCAGCAGAAGTACACAATGCTACCAACTTACCTCTTGAAACAGTTTTTTTCAAAACCTTATGTTTGTGTAATTTCTGACTGCATAAAGTTTAATGACGTTTTTCACTTTTTGTTTTAGCACAGAAAGTTTCCTAGATTACAGAGAAATAAAGTGCTACAAGAGAACAATAAATCCTTTTCCATCTTCAGCCATAAATGAATATTATCCATTAATACATTGGCCCTGGCCACCTTGGTTTTTTGGAGGAAAGAGAATAGAAATATTGCTGAAATTTTTACTACTTCCAATGTCCAAAGTAAATATTAAAGATATCTGTTGGTTTAAATAATTCATTGAGCACATTGCAAATTTTTCTTTGTCATTTTGGTGGTAGGTGCATTCAGATACATTAGCATGGATTTTCTGTCCTGTCAAAACTGGTGCACCGTGACTTAACATAATCCTAATGAAAGGACAAAAATATTTGGATAGCAATGAATTTAGTGTATATTTTTCTTTTTCAATAATAGGAATGTTTAAGCAAGGCTGTACCACTTTCAGAATAATCACACCAAATATAGATGAAGAGGCTTCAATGATGGAGGATGTTGGGATGCAAGATGTTCACTTCAATGAAGTGAGTAAGCAAAATTCATATTTATTAAAATCAACTCTCGTAAACAATTGTTGCTTTACAGTGTTAATCTTATGATTTTTCAAATTTGTCTATTTCACTCTTGGAGTTAATTATAAAATGGATTAACTGAGCTGACCAGCCTTTAAATAACTGGGTATACACTTCTGGAAAAATAACAGCAACATTTCAGTAGTTCAAAATCCTCAAAGAAAAAAAAAAAGGTAACCTAAAGAGAGTAACTAAGAACAAAAACAAGTAAAAAAGACTGTTACATGGGGTAAAAAAAATATGCTAACTGACAAACTACAAGATGATTGTTTTGTATACCATCCAGAACTAACCATAGTAAAGATTTTGACCACTTCACCAACAAAGAAGTAGATTTAGATTTATGTAATGTCTACCAGTAATCTGATTACGTTATTTAACTTATACCATGTGTTTGAATTGGGGTGAAGGTATAGATTGATTTACCATCTGTATATTTTCACTTCTGCCAATTCAAAAAAGATTGATAAAGTAGGCGTATAACCACTTTGTCCCATTTGAGCAGTGCTTATTAACGCCATCTTTGGAGGATTACAAAGTCTACACTCTCAAGATCTTCTGACTTTAGGAACCCAGAAGTATCAAAACTTCAAGTGATTGCTCATGTGGATTCCAATTAGGTGTGCGCATGCCATGTGCACAGTTATTGGAAAGCTTTTTCGTAGCAGCACCCCTTGGGTCGTCTGTGGAGCCCCCTGGAGTGGCGCCTCTGTGGCGCTCAATATATGACCCTGCCGACTCAGTGCCTCCTCAGTTCCTTTTTACCACCCATGACACTCATTGGAACTGTGGTGGCTTGCTTTGGCAAGTGTTCCCCTAGTTCTTCCATGCTCATTCTATATAGTTTAGAGTCTCTCACAGTTTTGATAGTTTAGCTATAGTTAGGTAGCTAGTTAGTTAGTAGGCGTGGGGGGGGGGGTCTTTCCCACTCAGACTTTCCTGCTTCCCCTTGGGACTCGGGGCATGCCTCGATCCCAAGGATTCAAGTCCTGCCACAAGCCCATGCCAGTGGGCAACCCCCACGACTCTTGCATCAAGTGTCTGGGGGAGGTGCACCAGACTGACTGGTGCAAGATTTGCAGAGAATTTCACCCCAGAGTTAAAAAGGAGTGGGACTATCGCCTCTGTGCAGAGCACTCCGGCCTCCATAAGAGAAGTGGTGCTGAGTAAAGACTCTGGGCACAGAGACCCTCAGCACTGGTGCTCCCTGGCACCGAAGCCAGTGGAGACTGCAAGGCACTGGTCTCACTCCCCAGTTCCGAAGCAGGACAGGGACCAACCCCTGCATCGAGGGCTTGTGCCCTGGAAACCACCACTGGGGGGCGTCCTGTGGGGGAGCTCCTGGAACCGAAAATTCGGGAGCTGGCACTGTTTTCCAGAGGTGGGGAACTCCCCACATTGACCTCTTCACCACTCAGGGCAACAGGAAGTGCCTGCAGTTTTGCTCCTTTCAGAACCACAGCCAAGGCTCCGTTGCGAACGCATTTCTCCTCCCCGGTCAGATCATCTGCTGTACGCGTTCCCGCCATTTCTGCTTGTGCACAAGGTCCTGCTCAAAATCCAGAGGGACAAGGTGATGGTCATAATGGTGGCACTGGCATGGCGCCACCAGCACTGGTACATCACGCTCCTGGAACTTTCAGTGGGCACCCCTATCGCGTTGCCCCTACTTCCGGACCTGATCACCTAGGACCACGGTCGCCTTCGTCACCCAGACCTTCAGTCTCTTCGCCTCTCAGCCTAGAAGCTTCATGGTTAAACCCCACGGAGCTCATGTGCTCGCAGTCGGTTAGGGAGGTTCTGCTTGGTAGGAAGCCCTCAACTTGGTCCACTATCTGGCCAAGTAGAAAAGGTTTGCAGTCTGGTGCTCCCAGGGCCGTACTCCGTCATTGCAGGCCTCTATTCCTCTCATCTTGGAGTACCTGTTACACCTTAAGCAGCAAGGTCTGGCAGCTTCTTTCATCAAGGTGCACTTGGCAGATATCTCTGCATTGCACCCAGGAGTGATCGGGCACTCCGTTTTCGCCAACCCCAGGGTTGGCCACTTCTTCAAACATCTGGAGCATCTGTTCCCACAGGTTCAGCAGCCGATCCCTGCGTGGGATCTCAACCTGTTTCTCTCCAAACTGATGGGGCCTCATGGAAGGTTGCCTTTCTAGTCTCCATTACTTCGGCAAGGAGTGTTTCAGAACTTAAGGTCCTCACCTCTGACCCTCTGTCATAAATATAAAGGGAGGGGTAATCACCTTTCTGTATACAGAACTATAAAATCCCTCCTGGCCAGAGACAAAACCCTTTCATCTGTAAAGGGTTAAGAAGCTAGGATAACCTCGCTGACGCCTGACCAAAATGACCAATGAGGAGACAAGTTACTTTCAAATCTGGGGAGGGGGAAACTAAGGCGTCTCTGTCGGTGTGATGCTTTTGCCGGGACCAGAGCAGGAATGCAGGTCAGAACTCCTGTAAGTTAGTAAGCAATCTAGTTAGATATGCATTAGATTCTGTTTTGTTTAAATGGCGGATAAACTAAGTTGTGCTGAATGGAATGTATATTCCTGTTTTTGTGTCTTTTTGTAACTTAAGGTTTTGCCTAGAGGGATTCTCTGTTTTGAATCTGATTACCCTGTAAGGTATTTACCATCCTGATTTTACAGAGGTGATTCTTTTACTTTTTTTTTTAATTAAAATTCTTCTTTTATGAACCTGATTGTTTTTTTCATTGTTCTTAAGATCCAAGGGTTTGGATCTGGGTTCACCTATGCAAATTGGTGAGGATTTTTATCAAGCCTTCCCCAGGAAAGGGGGTGTAGTGCTTGGGGGGATATGTTGGGGGGGAGACATTTCCAAGTGGGCACTTCCCCTGTTCTTTGTGTAACACTTTGGTGGTGGCAGCTTTTAACCTAAGCTGGTAAGAATAAACTTAGAGGGTCTTTCGTGCGGGTCCCCACATCTGTACCGTAGAGTTCAGAGTGGGGAAGGAACTATGACACCCTCCCTACATGGTTTTCTTTAAGGACAAGGTACAGTTTAGACTTCACCCTGCTTTCCTTCCGAAGGTTGTGTCCCAGTTTCACTCCAACCAGAATATTTTCCTGCCTGTTTTTACCCTAAACCTCATGCGAGCAGCCGGGAGCAAAGACTCGACTCACTGGACGTTCGACGGGCGCTCACCTTTTACATAGAGCACACAAAGTTGTTCCAAAAATCGAACCAGCTGTTCGTGGCGGTGGCAAACCATATAAAAGGTCTTCCGGTTTCATCGCAGAGGATCTCATTGTGGATCACCTCCTGCACCTGCTACAAGTTGGCCAACCTTCCAGCCCCGGCACATTCCACAAGGGCTTATTTGTCTCCCCACACTCACCCCACAGTAGCAGCTCCTGCAACTCCAGTCCTGCAGGGCTGGCTGGGCTCAGCACCCCACTCCAGTCATTGTGACCTGGTGCACAGGATCACAGCACTGCTCAGGTTTGGCCTAGTCACCCCTCCGGCATGATGACAGGGGGATGGCTGGGCCAAACTTTTGTGAGTGGCACTGTGACCCAAGGTGCCAGATCGCAGTGCTGCTTACCCAGATTTGACAAGGCCTCTCCCAAAACCTGAATGGCCCAGAGGCTGCAACACCCAGAGCAGGGAACGAGTCCAGCCAGCCCCATGGAACAGGAGCCACAGGATCTGCCACTATTGTACACATGATGTACTTATATAGTACTTATTATGTTAATGTGTTTATTAGGTATCGTGGTTAAGAAATATTTAGTAAGCCAGATTTTTTTGCACTAAAGTTATTTACTGGTTTGCAACAGGCCATCAAGATTTACAAATGGGTCCTCAGCCCAAAAAGGTTGAGAACCATTAGTGTGAGAGAAAATGACTAGTATGTGTTCAAGGAATATTTCAAAACTGACCACCATTTATAATGTCCTAGATGTTTAATTGTAACAATCGGAAACTGCTTGGGCTTTTTCCCCCATTACAGGCCTACTTATGGAAATTTTCCAAAAAAAATCAAATCTGTTTTTTTTTTAAATAAGTCAATTGTGTAGACTTTTTTTTGTAGACTTTTTTAACAGATCTACAGTGTAATATGGTCAATGTGCAGTGCAGGGAAAATGAAATGTACCACCAAATCTCCCTGGAGAATCAGAAGGATATCATGTTAGTCACTGTGAGCAATTCACACTCCACTACATGGAAGGAATACCCACGGAGAATTATTATTTGTGTGTGTGTGTGTGTGTATGTATTGGTGGGTCCCACACTTCCGGACGGATTCAGTGGCCTCAGAAACTCACTAAGGCCCCAATGTGATCTTCTTTTCACAGTGTAGCGGCAAGAGTCACAGCCTATTGAGTTACTTTCATCACAGGCCAGAAATGGGAACGGGAAATATCCCACAGTCTTTGTTGCTCCATAGCGCTCAGTAGGCACAGTTCGGCCTCCTGACTGGACCGAGGCCTGCTTCCCCTCTCAAGGGGATCTCTGTAGAGCATGGGTGCGCGGGGGGGGGGACCCAGGCCCACCCTCTACTCTGGGTTCCAGCCCAAGGACCCTAATGGTAGCAGCTGTTGGCTGATTTCCCTTCACCACTGAAGCTGCTTTGAGTCCCTGGACCACTTCCCCGTGGTCCCCTTTTCCTAGATTCACCCTTACCTCAGGATACAGCAGTGCTTCCTCTCCTGCAGCTCCTTTCACCTGGGCACTCTCAAGGGAACTGGAAAGGAGAGCTTTTGAGCAGTATGAGTGAGACCTTGATTGGTTCCAGCTGTCTCCATTAGCCTAATGGCCTTAACTGACCCTTTGCCAGTTAATTGGGGTCAGGTGCTGGCATTAGCCTAACAACCTTAACTGGTTAATTGGCGTCAGGTGTCTTGATTGGCCTGGAGTAGCCTTTGTTTGGCTATCCAGAGAATAGGGACCTGCTCCTTCTGAGACTGATATACCTGCCTTCTACTACTCTCTTATATCCTTCAGGTCTGAGTCTGTCTCTCTCTCTCTCTCAATATATATATATTCTTCTCCGAGTGATGTCCCTGGGGGTGCTCCACCTCAGGAGTCGGTGCATACCTGCAGCGTAGAGCAGAGAATTTCAGCATCAGTGTCCATCTGGATTATGCATGCACAGTGGCTGTCTTGTGGTGCCATTGGTGCCTCATCTAGAGTGCCCGTGCCCCAACCTCAACCGTGCTCACCCAAAAGTGGAGCTCCATAGTGGGGTCCCATCAGCCAGGGTCAGATCTAGAAAACATAGTTAGAAATAGTTTGTTTCAGTATATAGTTAGTATTAGTCTTAGTTAGTTATTTACAAAAAAAAAAATATTATTTAAAACCGCACTCAACTATGCCTGGTTCCCCAGGTTTTAAAAGATGTGGCTTGTGCTGAAACACTATGCCCATCTCAGACGGACATTCCCTCTGCATCGGCTGCCTTGGTGAGTTGCATATTCCCCAGAAGTGCACTCACTGTAGCAACTTGAAGACCAAAACCAGGGGGAATCAAGACCTACACCTGAAGTTCATACTTATGGAGAAATCTCTCTGCCTGGCCTCAGACCCCGGACAACAGACCCCTTCTCCAGGGCGATCCCTGGGTACCTCAACCTCAGCGAAAGACAAGGCTCATTCCTCAAAAAGCTTGAGGAAAAGAGCTACAACCTCACCACAGAGAGAGCCAACAAAAAAGAAACGGTTTCCTGCCAGGTTTCTGTCTTCGGTGCCAACCACTCCAAGGGTATGCACCTTCAAGGCACCGGGACCTCTGTCGAGTCCTATAGTAAAGATAAGGAGTCTAGAAGCATGTCTAAACCTACCACCTCCTCTGAAGCACCAACAACACCAGTGAAAGAAACGGCACCAAAGCTGTCACAGGTGGCTATGCAACCACTACCCATGCCGACAGTTTCATCGGCACCAGCAGAGAGGGCAAAGATGGCACCAACAGCACCAACCAAATCAAGTTACAAAGCCTCGGCACCACCCACAGTACCATCAAAAACACTGGCACTGTTAGCAATGGCACGAAACCGCCAGCACCACACTATTTACTAAACCATAGAGACATCCTGGTGTCCACCATACCAGTCTCTCCACTCTTTGGCACCGATGGCTCCCTGGAGCATACAACACCTGAACAATCAGCCTCACCCAACGCCCCACCATTCTCTAGCAACAAGGACGATGAGCACAAAGAGGGTGTCGCCCCCTCACACCACTCTTCACCAGTTGAAACCAGATCATCTTTGGGACCTGTGTGATCAACGGCCCAATATGGACAAGATATGCAGCCTTGGTATGGACAGCCATGGATATGCCCAGCCATGCCCTTCCCCATGCAATGGTCACACTGGGACTCAGGGGCAGCCTACAGGGCTTATAACCAACCTCCCACCCCACATAGAAGTAGGATAAGATAACCACCACCATTCTCCATACCAGATACTTCTGAAGTCCAACATGAAACGGGACAAGAGGGAGGAGGGCACAGAGCAGGACACGACATCAAAAGCACATAATTCCTCATCGTCACCAGATGAAGCCAAAATGCCCCCACCTCCCACTGCTGCTGATGATTTTAAGCAGTTCCAAGAACTGTTTAAACAGGTGGCACAGAGCTAAGAGATCCCACTCAAGGAAGTATCTGTGCTTCTTCCAGTGCTTGCTCATGTCGATTCCACATAGGTGTGTGTGCACCACGTGTACAGTCGTCAGAAGGTTTTTCCCCTAGTGGTGTCCGTCCGGTCAGCTGTGGAACCCTCTGGAGCCAACTCACCTTTATGGCGGTGTGTATATGTTCCTTCTGACCCGCCGCCTCTTGAGTTCCTTCTTACGGCCAGTGGTGGTCATTGGAGCTGAGTGTCTCTCTTGCTTCGGCAAGTGTTTCCCTTAGTATCTCTGTTTTGTCAGCCTGTAAATAGTTAAATAGTTAGTGTTTGTTTTAGTAGTTGGAGTTGGGGGTTCCCCCCACCCCAGTTCCTTCCCCTCTTGGGGTTCGCAGCCATGCCTCGATCCCAAGGGTTTAAACCATGCGGAACCTTCCACAAGCCCACAAGCCCATGCCACGGGGCAAGCCCCATGACGCCTGCCTAAAGTGTCTGGGGGAGGCACATCAAACGGATGGCTGCAAGATCTGCCAAGGGTTCTGCCCGAGAACGAAAAAGGAAAGGGACTTAGGGCTCAAGCAGCTCCTCATGGACGCAGCCCTCTGTCCCGAGCTGGCCCCAGGCCAGCAGGACGTGGCACCGACACCTTTGTGTGGAGCACTCCGGTCTCCGTTAGAGAAGCTACGGCACCGAGGAAGGACAATATGCATAGAGACCCTCGACACTGTCACTCCCCAGTGCCAAAACCCATGGCGGTAACATGGCACCACTCGCATTCACTGGTGCCACATAAGCAGCACAAGAAGACTGATAGACAGCACTTGCCCACGGTGAGAGCAGCCGAGACTGACAGCGCTAGCGGTGTGGGTCCCATGCAGGGGCACTCAGCACCTCTCTTGCAGGAAACGACACTATTGACTGTGGGCCCGCAGAGTGGTCTTTCGAATTCAGAACAGTTGGACTCTTCTGCTAGAGAAAAGGAGTACTTGTGGCACCTTAGAGACTAACCAATTTATTTGAGCATGAGCTTTCGTGAGCTACAGCTCACTTCATCGGATGCAGGAAGGAAGAAGGAAGAAAGAAGGAAGGTTTATGCTGAAATTAATCTAAAGAAGTTTATTATATCATTTTGGAAGTACTCATTCAGATGGCAGCAGGAATGAGTTTGGTACAGCAGACTGCTTTCTAAGCAACATTTTCAGCTGCCTCTGGATCCACTGTAGACAGACAACACAGACGTGAAGAACTAGTGGAGATCTTCACAGAAAAGAAAATGAGCATGTACCAAAATTTTCCATTCTCTGAAACAGTAAGGTTCTGAGAAGAAAATAATGCAGTTAAATGAAAGCACTGAGGGGTTTGTATTATTAAAAGGAATTGGTTGTTTTTAACCAGCTCCTTATGGTGTTACTTATCCCAACCAAATTCAAAGTCCATATTGATCAATTTCACAGCCAGAGGATTTTTAAATTGGTCAGTTTCACCTTTTCAGATGTTTACATCTGAAATTTAACGGTTTTGTAACCGTAGGGGGTCCCTTTTCTGGCAGCAGGGGGAGTTCGGACCCACATCAATAAGCCTCCTCCAGCACTGTAGCTTCCTGCAGAAGGGGGAGGCACTCAGAGGTGGGTCTGATCTCCCATCCCCACCCCCTAGAGCTGCCATGCAAGGGAAGGACAAGTCCTGTCCCTCCCCAGTCCAGCAGCAAGGGGGAGATCAGAGTTCACAAGGAAGGTCTTATTTCACAGTCCGTGACACGTTTTTCACAGCTGTGAAATTGGTAGGGTCTCACCTGTAATTAGTCAAGTAAATTGTTTTGAGGAGCAGTTGGTGGGTGAGTTCTAGTGCCTCCCGCTGGAAGTCATCAGTAATGCCTTCAAGTTCCCTGTTGGAGAGCAGATCCACCCATATGTTCAAGATTAACATACTGTTTCAGAGAAGAAAAATTACAAGTTAAGACCAGAGTTTCTTTGCCCAGTGTGACTTTGTGGTGGCATGTTTAAGAAAGTCAGTGATCTTGTACTGTAAGCAGTTTCTGATAGTTATATTTTTCACAGGTAAACATAACATACTGTATAGTAGCGATGCTTGTTTAGTTTTGAGCATCTGACAAGCAATAGAAATCCAACAAATATGATTATAAAAATGAAGTTAGAATTTGAGGATAACAGTAAATTATATGGTTTAGTGATTTTAATGTATGTATTAATATGAACTCTAATACTTTCTTTTATCTCGGAAGCACAAACAAGAAGCATGGAAACAAGCAACATTGAGAGATAACTGAACTTATGGCATAAGGCTATTCTTTATCAGTCATATTTGAATGTGGTTTTGCCCGTTTCATCTCTCGGACATAAATAAACCTTTAACAAGGTCTATAGTTCACAAGATTATCACAAAATGATAGAACTGAGGGGGTTATAAAGTACCTAAGTGTACATGTAAAGGAGCGATGGGGAGGAGCATCTTAACATACTTAATTGAGGAAAAATTAGACCAGTCTAGAATAAATGTAGCAGTAGTCAGGTGATAAGCTTTTACAAATATCTTGAACGGTGTAACCTACAATTTCATTTTAAGGAGGGGAAATAATCAAATGTTTCTGTTTCACCTCTGGAGCATCCAAAAACAGTGTCCCCTTCCCCATCACCAAAAGCACAGCTAGATCACAAGTAATGAACTCATCAATAATAATGAATGTCTGTTATTCCATCATGTGACTTTTCTTATGTATCACTTCTTTTTGTCAGTCTTTTAAGCTTCTAAGATCTTTGGGGCAGGAACCACCTTTATCTTTGTTCTTGTATAGTGCTGAGCATAGTATCAGTTGTAAATAATGTTAATACTCTTTAATACTACTAGCCTGCTGACTAACAAGCTGTTCTCCTTTTACTTGGATGACTAGCTACTGAAGACCCCATCTAAGCAAGTTATAGTGTGGTCTTTAGAAACCATTTTTTTTTCCCTTCAGGTCACCCTCTTTTCTATTAAGAAGATAGAAATGTCTTGGTTATACTTCATACAGGCACTATTGAATTCAGTCCAGTAAGGCAATTGACTTCCTTATGGACAGTCAGTTCAGGGATGTTCTAAGGAGAGTCATTCTACTTGAGCAGCTGCATGCATGCCACAGTGCAGCTTTTGGCACAAGAAGGTTCTGGTCCATGACTGGAACTCCTAGGTGCAACGATAATATAAATAATAACAGCTCAACTGTTTTAGGATGAGACTCTGCAGAATAAACAGCTGGAGATATGGTAACAATGCTACTGTAATTGAGCTGCATACAGTATAATTTTGAAATGTATTTGCGCTTTAACAAAACAAATTTATTATCGATTAAAATGGACAAAGGTATTTGTGAATATAGTATATTCATACCTAGCAATTAGCTGTAACTGATATTACATTATAGCCGCAAATGTGCATTTAGAATCTCTGAATTAACCATGTGAAAAACCTTCAAAAAACCCAAATGTATAATTTTCCATAAGCACTGAAGGGATAAGTACTTCCGATTTCCTAGAATAGTTAAATAGTAATATACAAGTTCATAGTGTCAAGTCATATAAAAATAAGTGGAAGATAAAAAAGTGTGGTTACCATTGTACAGTGTACTTTAAGCCACATTATAAGAGGAATAAACACTGCAGCCCCACCATGCTGTCCACAAAAAATGCAGCACTTGAACTTCATTACATACCTCAGTACACGGTAGAAGAAAGACTATGCTACATCAAGCAACACAGTTAAAGTGCTAAAGTTGTAAATCAGCTCTTGCACAATCACGTATCCTGATGTCTACAGATAGAAAATTAAAGATTATGGTCCTGATCATGCCCCTGTTAAATGCCTTAGGTAATTCTGTGTTCTTCCTCCAACAAGGCAGAGCACAGAAGGCACAGCTAGAGAGAAGAAGAGAGCAAAGATGATTTTATGCCCTACAGTGACCTGTGTCAGGCCCAACAATGCATTCTATATATAATTTCTTTAAAATATATATATATATATATATGTATGTATATATATAGCCTAATTTGGAATAACAAATACATCAGAACTGGGTGAGGAGAGGTGAATACTTTCACCATTTTAAAATTTCGTCTCTCCCTTTTTAAATTCTATAGTCCACTAGTCTAGTAGTCTACAGATGACCAATGGAATGGAAAAGCAAAACAGGATGAGAGAAAGAATATATAGTCAAAAAAGTTACCATATTATGAAACTAGTTTCTCTTTAATGTATTGAAATGCATGCAAACTATAGACACAGTACTTCTAAACATTAAATGGTGACCCGAACAAAGCAAATGAAAGAAAAATTTTAAATGATTGCCAAATCTTACCGCAACTATGGAAACTGCTTAGAATGAAAAATAGTTCATGTAAATACCACTTACTGAGATAAAATACATTGGCCATAATTTTGTGCTAACAAATAAAGGTTGTATACAAGGCTAATATTATGTTAACATTTTACTTATGTAACAATTTTGTATACTTGGTTAAATCTGCTGGTGTCTGTAACTCTGTTAATTCATATGAAACAAATGTAATTTCTAATATGGCCACATAAAATATTTTACTTATTCATAGATCCATAGATATTTAGGTCAGAAGGGACCATTATGATCATCTAGTCTGACCTCCTGCACAACGCAGGCCACAGAATCTCACCCACCACTCCTGCAAAAAAACCTCACACCTATATCTGTGCTATTGAAGTCCTCAAATCGTAGTTTAAAGACTTCAAGGAGCAGAGAATCCTCCAGCAAGTGACCCGTGCCCCATGCTACAGAGGAAGGCAAAAAACCTCCAGGGCCTCTTCCAATCTGCCCTGGAGGAAAATTCCTTCCCGACCCCAAATATGGTGATCAGCTAAACCCTGAGCATGTGGGCAAGATTCATCAGCCAGATACTACAGAAAATTCTTTCCTGGGTAACTCAGATCCCACCCCATCTAATATCCCATCACAGGCCATTGGGCCTATTTACCATGCATATTTAATTACCAAAACCGTATTATCCCATCATACCATCTCCTCCATAAACTTATCAAGTTTAATCTTAAAGCCAGATAGATCTTTTGCCCCCACTGCTTCCCTTGCAAGGCTATTCCAAAACTTCACTCCTCTGATGGTTAGAAACTTTCGTCTAATTTCTAGTCTAAATTTCCTGGTGGCCAGTTTATAACCATTTGTTCTTGTGTCCACATTGGTACTGAGCTTAAATAATTCCTCTCCCTCTCCGGTATTAATCCCTCTGATATATTTATAGAGAGCAATCATATCTCCCCTCAACTTTCTTTTAGTTAGGCTAAACAAGCCAAACTCCCTGAGTCTCCTTTCATAAGACAAGTTTTCCATTCCTCGGACCATCCTAATAGCCCTTTTCTGTACCTGTTCCAGTTTGAATTCATCCTTCTTAAACATGGGAGACCAGAAATGCACACAGTATTCCAGGTGAGGTCTCACCAGTGCCTTGTATAACGGTACTAAAACCTCCTTATCCCTACTGGGAAATACCTCTCCTGGTGCATCCCAAGACCGCATTAGCTTTTTTCACGGCCATATCACATTGGCAGCTCATAGTCATCCTATGATCAACCAATACCCCAAGGTCCTTTTCCTCCTCCATTACTTCTAATTGATGCGTCCCTAGCTTATAACTAAAATTCTTGTTATTAATCCCTAAATGCATGACCTTACACTTCTCACTATTAAATTTCATCCTATTACTATTACTCCAGTTTACAAGGTCATCCAGATCCTCCTGTAGTATATCCCTGTCCTTCTCTAAATTGGCAATACCTCCCAGCTTTGTATCATCCGCAAACTTTATTAGCACACTCCCACTTTTTGTGTCGAGGTCAGTAATAAAAAGATTAAATAAGATTGGTCCCAAAACCGATCCTTGAGGAACTCCACTGGTAACCTCCCTCCAGCCTGACAGTTCACCTTTCAGTAGCACCCGATCCTATTCCTCCAATCCTGAGATGAACTTGGTTCATTATTGTAATATTTAAACTGATTTTTTTTCTTATTTCTCTTTGGAATTCTAATAGTCATTGCAAATTTATGGGAACAATTTCCCTTTTGTCATTCTAGAAGTCCTGAATTAACTTTTATACCCGCGTCATAAATCACTACAGCCTATATTTTTCACACAATACATTTCCTTAATCTAGCCTCAGAATCCATTTCCTGCAAACCCTTTATCATTCTAGCTTTTCTCCACACTCTGTCCAATTTCTCTTCACTGTACTATTGCAAATGTGCGTGTAATACTCCAGTTGATAGAATTCGTCTGATACAGTAACTCCTCACTTAAAGTCATCCCGGTTAACGTTGTTTCGTTGTTACATTGCTGATCAATTAGGGAACATGCTCGTTTCAAGTTGTGCAATGCTCCACTCTTACGTTGTTTGGCTGCCTGCTTTCTCCACAGCTGGCAGCCTTCCTACGTGCCCCCCCTCCAAACCCCCACAGTGTCTCCAGCCCGCTGGCAGACCCCACGGATCAGCTCCTTCCCCCGCCTTCTGCCCGCTGCAATCAGCTGGCTTGCGGCGTTTTGGAGGAAGGAGGGAGGGGGGAAGAGCGAGGATTTGGCGCGCAGGCTCCCCCTGACTCCTGAACATGGCAAGCCAGCTGATTGCCCTGGGCAGGAGGGAGGGGGGAGGAGCGAGGACTCAGCGGGCCTCCCTCCTGCCCGGGGCAATCAGCTGTTTTGCCACCTTCAGGCGACAGGGGAGGGAGTGGGGAGGAGCGAGGACGCAGCATGCAAAGTAAAGGGGGAGGAGGTGTGGTGGGGAGAAGAGGCAGGTCAAGGATGTGGGCATGGGGGAAGTGGGTGGGATGAGGGTTGAGCCCCCCCCCCCCCCCCCCCCCGCCCCTGGTCCTTGCAGAGTAGGGGAAGCTGCCACTGCTGCGCAACGTGCTTGTCCTAGACTACAGCACCTTCAGCCTCCTTGCCTGCCTCATTGTCCTCCAGTGCCAGTGGGCTGTGCCTGTGTGGGGTAAGGCAGGGGCACCTCCTCTGTTTAAAACATATACCTGTATTAAATTGCTTGTTTAAAATGGTTTAAAATGTATATAATGCCTTTTGTCTAGCAAAAAAAAAAAATTTCCCTGGTACCTAACCCTCCTTATTTACATTAATTCTTATGGGGAAATTGGATTCGCTTTGCATCGTTTCACTTAGTCACATTTTTCAGGAACATAACTACAATGTTAAGTGAGGAGTTACTGTAGTTCAAGTTTGCTTATGATTTTTAATGTAATAACATTCCATTAAAAATATATGGAAAATGAACACTCTAATGACAAGTAATCCATAGTGGGTTTTTTTGAATGAAATATCTATTCTATGTTGTGCTGGACTATTAAGAGTTATAGTGGTACATAGAACAGAAAAACTTACCTTGTACAAAATGGTACCATAATTAAGTGCATAAACTATTTGCCTTAACTAATCTTCTTGCAACAAGAAAGATAGTTAAGAAAAAAAAAGAAAGAAAGAAAGCCAGGAATGTTATGCCCAACATATTTCTGCTTCCTCATATTTCTCAGTTTCTTAAACTTTCCTGCTCTTGTCATTTACCTTTTCATCTCAGACATGGTATATCAGATTCAAGTTCACAGAACGTGCATTAATAAGTACACATTTATGAATACCTATTAGTGTAATGCAGGTAATTGTACTGAAAATGTAATTAATTGGGTAGTTCTTGTAGAAACTAAATATAAACGATAAAATTTAAGTGTTGTATCCAGTTGGCTTTTTATTAGTAATGGTTTTCACAAACCAAACATAAAAAAGCACCTCAGAAACAGAAAGTTTGTTTTATAATAAGGCTTCTGAAAAGTGATTATAAAACTTATTTGCTTGACTGCATATAAACATTCCCAGAACAAAAGCCTTATAAGGCAAGCACGTTCCTTTGTTAGGTGTACTCACATTGAGTTGTCTTTGAAGTTCATGATATTCTCAAAAACAATATGTTATATAAAGTAAATGCAAAGTGTGTATGTTCGCATCCAAAACTGTGTTTGTGTTTTTTGTTACTGTGTTGGATTTTTCTAAACCAATACTCTGCCTTAAAACACAATGCCTTTACATATTTTTGTTTTGGGAATCTGTTTTTCAGCAAACTGCCATTTTCCTTGTGTTTTCTTTTAATGTAGACACAACAAAACAGTGCAAAACAACTAAATTTTACTTTTTTGTAACTTTAGGATGTGCTAATGGAATTGTTAGAGCAATGTGCAGATGGACTCTGGAAGGCTGAACGATATGAACTGATTGCTGACATCTACAAACTTATAATTCCCATTTATGAAAAACGGAGGGATTTTGAGGTATTTGATAGGCTTCTGTTTTAAAATTTGTCTGTGAAAACAGTCTAGCCTTTTGAATCTGTAACAGTATGATGTATCAAATATCTCTGAACAATACAGTATCAGAACAATTTTATTTGAAATATTTGTTCAAATTTAAAGTGGCATGTTTAATTTATAACCAAAAAAGTTTGGCATTTCACTTGCACAGGTCCTGCTTCATGTACACCTTGAAGAACTAAATGGTTTTGTATTTGCCTTTCATCATTGGAATTTATACTGTGTATCCAATTAAAAATCAGTACACAAAAACAGATAGCTTTTCATAAAACAATCTTACATGCAGGTGATGCATAATCCTGCATATAATAATAAAGAGTAAATGTAATGAAGTTATTTTCAGAATTTTTTTTATCCAACTGAAAACCAGTGGCAAATACAATTCCAACTCCAAAGAAGTTCTGAGCATCTTTAACTACCATTTAAGTCAATTGGAGTTCCAGGCGCTTAATGCCTCGTAGGATTTAGTATTGTTACTTTCAGGATTGTTTTTCATAAACTTTATTCAGTAGTCATTTGATATTACATTACTGTAATATTAAATAGTATTGAAAATGTAATATGGATAATATTGAGGGATGTACTGTAGTCACTTGATGCATGATCATTGGCTAGTCAGTTTGGGCCTGATCATGGCCACAGTTATACACTAACACAGAGATGTAGGGGGGAGTTATGTGTCTGAACAGCCTCCCTCATTCCTTCCCTACCTTCTCTTGTCAGCAGGTGGGTAGGGGAATGGGTGATGTTTTAAAAAAGCGGCTCCAGTGACATTCCTGGCAACTATGGGCCAGTAAGCCTAACTACAGTACCAGGCAAATTGATTGAAACTATAGTAAAGGATAAATTTATCAGACACACAGAGAAACATGATATGCTGGGGAAGAGTCAACATGGTGTCAGTAAACATGTGGACAAGGGTGATCGAGTGAATATCGTGTACTTGAACTTTCAGAAAGCCTTTGACAAGGTCCCACACCAAAAACTCTTAAGCAAATTAAACAGTCATCGAATAAGAGGGAAGGTCATCTCATGGATCAGAATCTGGTTAAAAGGTAGGAAACAGTGTAGGAATAAATGGTGGTGTTCATAATGGAGAGAGGGTAAATGGTAGAGTCCCCTAAGGATCTGTACTGGAACCAGTGCTGTTCAACATATTCATAAATGATTTGGAGCTGTGTGCAGTGCAGGTTGTCCCATCTCAAAAAAGGTATATTAGAATTGGAAAAGGTTCAGAGAAAGGCAACAAAAACTATCAGGAGTACAGAACAGCTTCCATCTGAGGAGAGATTAAAAATGCTTGTTCATCTTAGAAAAGAGGTGACTAAGGGAGCATATGCTAGAGGTCTATAAAATCATGAATGGTGGGGAGAAAGTTAATAGGGAAATTTTATTTACCCTTTCACATAACACGTGAATCAGGGTTACCCAATGAAGTTAATAGATGACAAGTTTAAAACTAAAATAGGGATGTACTTCTTTACACAACACACAGTCAACCTGTGAAACTCTTGCCAGGGGATGTTGTGAAGGCCAAAAGTATAACTGAGTTCAAACAAGAATTAGGTAACTTCATGGAGGATAGGTCAGTCAATGACTATTAGCCAAGATGGTTATGGACACATCCCCAGGCTCTGGGGGTATATCTACACTGCAGTTAAAAACCTGTGACTGATCCATGCTACCTGACTCAGGCTAAGGGGTGTGGGCAAAGGGGTTATTGTAGTGAAGACATTCAGGCTTGGGCTGAAGCCCTGACTATGGGTCCCTGCGCAAGGGGAGGATCCCAGAGCCCAGACATCTACACCGAAATTAAACAGCCCCTTAGCCCGAGTCCACTAGCATTTGTTAGTCATGGGTTTTTAATGCAGTGTAGACATACCCTGGGTGTCCCTAAGCCAGAAGCTGGGACTGAATGACGGGGGTGATAATGACAGGGTGATAATTTCCCTGTTCTGTTCATTCCCTTTGAAGCATCTGGCACTGTCCACTGTTGGAGGACAGGATACTGGGCTAAATGGATCATTGGTCTGATCCAGTATGGCCATTTTTGTATTAAGCATTGGGTATGTCATCCCCCAATGTGCCAGCCAAAACAACTGAGCCAGCATATGGAGGTTAGTAATCTGCTACTACAATGGTAGTAGTTGATTCTCTCTCACACTCACTCACTCACTCACTCACTCCTCTTCCCAAGAGGCTAACAGAGAAGGATTCCTTCTCTGCATTGTCTTTTAGTGAGGACTAGAAGAAACATAACAGTCTAGCCCTTAGGGCATGGCTACACTGGAAACTTTAAAGCGCTGTCGCGCGAGCACTCCCACAGCAGCACTTTGAAGTGCGAGTGTGGTTGTGCGCGAGCGCTGGGAGAGAGCTCTCCCAGCGCTCCTGGTATTCCACCTCCACGAGGGGATTAGCTCCGAGTGCTGGGAGCGCGGCTCCTAGCGCTCGGGGCCTGTTTACACTAGCGCTTTAAAGCTCTCTGACTTGCTGCGTTCAGGGGGGTGATTTTTCACATCCCTGAGCCAGCAAGTGAGAGCGCTATAAAATGTAAGTGTAGCCAAGCCCTTAGTGTTTTAACTCCGCTGCTATAGGTTCTAAGTGGTGGTAGTGTTGTTTGTTATTGTTAATACATTTTCTCTTAGAATGTTGATGTTAGTGACTAAAAGAGCTTTTTCTCCTTAACACAGTGCTTTTTTATGTTTAAAATAAATAGAAAGTGTTGCTTCTAAGTGCTGTCATTCCAAAATTCTGTGGTGTTTTTTAGAGACTAGCTCATCTATATGACACACTTCATCGGGCATACAGCAAAGTAACAGAAGTTATGCATACAGGGAAGAGACTCCTTGGCACTTATTTCAGAGTTGCATTCTTTGGACAGGTAAGCATTATTTAATATCACTTTTCAAACGATAAAATACAGTCAAAAAACTATTAAAGATTTTGCAACATACCCTGATTCACAGTCTTCCTTTGATTTCTATATTGATACTGCAAAATAAAAAGCATGATAGATTTGTTCTGGTAGTAATGATTGTCTGGTTTAATACATTTGTCATATCCCATGTAATTCCTCCTTATCTTCCTCAGTAAACTTTCTGCTTTTTCTTTTTCTTTCTTTTTGTTACTATCTTAAGGCAGCGGTAAGTTCTCCATAATAATAATTCTTAGCAATTTTTTGAGCACCATCTTCGGTGCTGCAGTGTGGTTTGCAAGTTTGCTTTTCAGATCTGTATGCATTCTAGCTGTTGTAATTCCAAAAATAACATTCAGTGCCATTTACAGAAACAAATCACCTATTTCCAATACATCAGCACTGCATGCTTCAAAAAACAAAATCAAAAGTTCTGGCTGACTGTGTGCATTTGACAGCTTCACATCCACATACACTGTCTTTGTATAAGTAAAATATGCCACAGTAGCCAAATATTGTGTACATTTTTGTGTGTGTGTAACCCAGTTTTTAGTTAACTGATTTCATTTGGATAGCTGACAGGCTGTTTAGGGAATGGGGGAGATTGTAAACTACCTTGAGCAATATAACCTTCAATTTATTCTGTTGTTGTCTTTTATAACTTTATAGCAATACCAGTTTACAGACAGTGAAAGAGATGTGGAGGTAATTACAGTAGCTGCTTACAAAGCAAGCAATGCAGTAAAAATTACTGCATTTCAGCTTAGTTTGATGTGGGTATTTTTTTCAGTGTAGCCTGTGTTTATACATGGTATGTTCTGTTTCTTTCACTTTTTGTCCGTTCCATCTTATGACAGAAATATTTATATTCTGATTTAAAACATTAACTCAAACTTGGCTTTTTGCTTTAAAGCAGTCACCTGTTTCACCTTCCATGCACTTCTATATTTGATTCAACCAAGATTTAAAAACAGATGGTTTAACTAGTGCAAACACACAAATATTTATGTTCAATATAATGTAAAGATTTTTAAATGAGAGAGTAGGTGTGGTTTTGTTTCATTGTACTGTACAATCCAGTATGTAAAACCCCTGTAAAACTGTTTTTCAATCTTTTTTTGTAAATTCTTACTGAAGCATTCAATGGAGAGTCAAATAATCCCTTTTGACAAGGAAATGGATCTTTTGGCAAGTGAAACAGGGATGAAAACAATTCATTTTGGAAGAATATGAAAAATCAGTTTTGATCCCAAAACTTCTAATGTTAGCACATCAAATAATTACAACAATCCTTTCATAAGTTTGTAATTTTGTGTGCTTCCATTATCTGTGCACTCATTCTATAGTAGATAATTCACTTTTTTTCTCATAGGGGACCTTTTTAACTTGGATTTATTTTGATAGATATTTTTACTTTTGCTTGAACCGTGCATTGAACATTTAAGTTTGCCTTGAAAAGCATAAACCACTCTGTATGTTGTAACAATTGGCTGTTGTTCTTTAAGGATTCTAATTATTGTTTGTTTCTTACAGGGATTCTTTGAGGATGAAGATGGAAAGGAGTATATTTATAAAGAGCCTAAACTCACACCACTTTCAGAGATTTCCCAGAGACTACATAAGCTCTACTCTGACAAATTCGGATCAGAAAACGTCAGAATGATCCAGGATTCTGGCAGAGTAAGACTATGTTTATTTGTAAAGCAGGATATGTTATTTAAAACTAAAACAAGTTTATCCCAAAATCTCATAATTTCATTTCATGAATCTCTACAAAATCAAGAGTCTGAGTTTGAATCATCACTATCCTGTCCTCATTATGTGTGTACACATGCTACCTATCTGAATAAAGTGTTGGCTGGAGAGGGTAAGGGGCATGATGGCTCTCATAAAGTATGCCTTAATTTTGAATTTCCTGGCTTTTGTGTCACATAGCAATGTAAGGCTTTTCTGTTAAGACAAAATTGAGTAACTTTTAAATCTGGCTTCTTATCTTTAGGTCATTTGACTACTTGCTGCCCACACAGTGTACCATAGATCCTTCTCCTTCCTATGCATGCTCAGTTATCCTCACAGAGGGTTTTTCCCACTTCTGCAGCTTGGGGTAGAGTCCAAATTGATACCGTTGCAGTGAGAGATACAGACCACCCTTTTGTGAAACGCTTTCACAGGTTCTCAGACACTATGTGGCACGGATGGGTTTTCAGGTTCTCAGACACAGATGGGGCAATAGTAGTACCTAGATAGAAATCTCTGTGTCCAAAGTCTAGTGTACATTAGAGCTAGAACTCCCTTTGGTAAGCCTAACTGAGTATTTTGGGGGATAAAAATAGATAATTTGCCCACAAATCTCTCTCATATGATTGGCCTCTCAAATTAGCCCTTTGCCTGCTTTGTCACTCAGTAGGAGATATTCTCTCTCCTGTTTGAGGGTTCCCAAGATGGTGCACACAGCACAGAAGATCAGGCAGAACAGAGCTACAGCAACCTTCCAATTGAAAAGGGCACCTCGTGCAGAAGAGGCCATTCTAGGTCCCAACTCATTCCCCTCAACATCTAGTCCAGAACTCTTGACCAGCAGCTAATTTTCACCCACCACCAAACTCCAGAGCCAGCAGCAGTTCCCTCCTAAATCACCACTTCTTGCCTCTCCTGCTTCTCTGTCTGTCTGGTAAGAAGATCACAAGATTCATTCGACACTTGTCAGCCTAACAAGGCAGCGGTGAGGGAGAAGCTGCCCCCACTCACACTGGAACCTTACTGGGAATAAAATCTCAGGCTAGGACCAAACTTCACAGACCTATGCTGTACCCTCAGTTCTTCGCAACCGTTCCAATGTGCTTAGATATAAATGTTTTAAACCTAATGAGGATTTCTCTTACAACTAGTTAAAATTGGTGTGTTTGAGGAAAATAGGCTGTACTCTATCCTATTCATAGCTATGGGACTATTCTCAGGTTTTGCCTCCATCATTCAGTCTAGTCAGAGTTTTCAGGGAAGTGTCTGTCTTCCTGTCTTTGTCTCATACTCAGTAAGCAAACAGTTACCCATAAGTTCCAGGGAAGGGGTCTGAAAACACTGCAGACTTTTCTTCAAGAAAGAATCCAACCGTGTGTCTGAGAGGGGTAGGGCACTGGACTGGGACCTTAGGAAACTTGAATTCTAGTCCCAATTCTGCCATTGGCCTATTAGGTGACCTTGGACAGGTCTCTTCACTTTTCTGTGCCTCGTTTTCCATATCTAAAATCAAAATATAGCACTTGACAAAAGAGGAAAGTACTATTGAGTTGTGTAGATAAAAAGCACTGTATAGGAGTTAGGTACATATTTTCTTTAATATTATCTCCCTGCACATGCCTCCTCTTTTCAGGAAAAAGAGCAACAATACTATACAAAAATTGGCAGTCAGAAGTATCTGGGGTTTATGGTCCCTATCATCATAGTATTGGAGTGCCTCACAGACATGAATGAGTTTATCATAACAATTCCCCTGTGAGGTATGGAAGTATAATTATCACCACTTTATAGATGGCAAGTTGAGGCACAAATAGATAAAATTATATATTCAGAGTCATACAGGCAGAGGCAATAATTTAAACCCATGTCTCCCAATTCCCAACCCAGTGCCTTAATCACAAAGTGAAATCCTGACCCCATTAAAGTGTTAACAAACAAACAAACAAACAAAACTCCCATTGTTTTCAATTTCAGGATTTCACCCAATGACTTTGTTTGAACGTTTGTAGCGTTAATACTTTTAGTGGTTTACTGAGTTGATTTGTCATGTTCTGGTGACATTTCTGGCGTGTTTTGTTTTAAGTTTAATTTTTCTGTGTGATCTTTTGACTTGTTTTTTTGCTTTTGATAATATTTTTCTCTGAGATGGTATGCTATAAAGAATATTTTTAACTAGTAACAATATAACAATAATAATTTTTGACTTCCAGGTTATCCTTGTACCAGCTGTAGAGAGACAGGGCACCAGTATTTGTTTCCTCACTTTTGAGTGCTCAATTGTGCAAAAAGAACGAGGAGTAGTTGTGGCACCTTAGAGACTAACAAATAGTGCAAACTTAATCTTCTGTTAATGTAGCGTCTTAATGGAATTTAATATAATTTGCTATGTTGACACTGCTCTGGGTATGTGTCTTTTATCTGCAGTCCTGTACTCTAAAAATATAGAAAATTGTGTCACTAGACAAATATACTAATGTTATACTATAGCTGCCTGTAACTTGTAAGTTAATAAAGGAGGGTACTTCAGTTTTGAAATCAGTGGAGCTGAGGGGTTTCACATCTGGATTTACTTGCAGAACCAGAGCCAAATTTACTTTCCAAAACCTATGCAATTTCAAATTAAAAAATCAACTTTTAATAGTTGCAATTTAAATATTTTTCTATTTTTTTAAAGGTGAATCCCAAGGATTTGGACTCAAAATATGCATACATACAAGTTACACATGTAGTCCCATATTTTGAAGAAAAGGAATTGCAAGAGAGAAAAACAGAGTTTGAAAGAACGCACAATATTCGTCGTTTTATGTTTGAAATGCCTTTTACTCAATCTGGTAAAAGACAAGGAGGAGTGGAAGAACAGTGTAAACGACGAACTATTTTGACAGGTATTGTATGATGGATTTCTCTTTTTAAAGAGGACTACTTTTTTGTATTATGTCTTCATATTTAGCTCTTGGTGTTTGGAATTCTGTGAGTGAATAACCTTTTGTGTTTTGTGAGGAGAATCCCAATTCGTTTCAAGGATTTTATGCAAGACTGTTGATGGTAGCTACGAAAGCAAAATAAACCCAAAGATTAGGTGGAGGCCAAACTTCTCTTTTTAAAACTATACATACACGTCGTGATTTTTAAATGTAACAAGGAAGTCCTCTTAACGTTTCTGTAAGAGAGTACTGATCCTATGGCAGTATGTTTTGTCATGTGATCCCTTTGCACTCCAATAACTGCTGATTAGAGAATGTGAAGGAAGAGACATAACAATAGGATCACACATAGCCTTTACTTTCAGATTAATATTTTTGTTTTGGATAAAGGGATTCCTTGATCCTTTTTTTTTTTTTTTGTGCACCCTTAGTTATAATGCAATAAATAATAAGAATATGGAAACTAGGGCTAAGAGTTATCCCCATATCAGTTAGGGCTGTGATCTTGGATAAGACACCTAAGTGGAAAAGTGCTGTAAGAATCCATGATTGTGATTCAGCAGATGTCAATCTTCCTTTTTGGATTGGTACTTAATTAGTGCCTCAAGATATTGTCAAAGATATCTGTTACTGGAAGAGCTGATGATCTGGCTGTGGTTTAGGATTGAGTTCAGTTGGTTTATTCTGTCATGAACTTTCAGTATGATCTTGGGTGAGTCATTCATTAGTTTGTCTTAACTTTCCCATTGTTATCTTTAAAATGAACATAATAAACTTCTCTCTCTCTCTCTTATGGGTGTAGATATAAGTGCCTTAATTCACTAGTGCCTATAAAATACTTTGTGTTCTTTATATGGAAGGTACTATAGACGTGTGAAGTGTTAAGTATTATCTTTTGGATAAAATGTAAACCTGACCATTTATAGTAATTAAACTTCTTGCTAGGCTTTGATCTAAAGTAGGAGCATTAACCCAAATGTCCTTGTTGTTTTACAGTTTGGGTATTTTCAGTCCACTTGCCTAAAAATCGTATGTTGTTTTTTAAGTATTTTTCATTTCCCATCCAAAAATATTGCTTAGGGTCAGACTTGCTGCTTGAGCAGTCTGGAGATCTTTCCAATGGAACATTTTTCCCTTGGAAAATTCCAGTTCTCTGAAATCAAGACATTCTACAGGAACATATCAATTTCTTTGAAACTTTTGACAGAAACCAGGTAGGTTCCATCAGAAACTTGCCTGGTCTCCTACCTGCCTCCTTGGCAGCCTGGGTTCCCAGATCTTCAGCTACCCACGCTTCCAGGACTGGAAGCTCCATTGGACACCAGGGAGCATATTTCATTTTGGATTAACAAATTATTGTGGGCTTGCAGTTCCATGAGAAAATTGAAGTTTTTGGATTTTCATCCTGATTCAGGATTAAAAAAAAAAAAAAATCCCAAACTTTCAATTTTTTTTACATTCTTTTCCCAGCCAGTTCTAGTAACTACACTTGCGTAGCTTGAGAACTGATTCTCCTTCTAGGGTTGCCTGTGTGCTTGCACAGCCTCCACTGTTAGCATTCCAGTGGGTCTGCCTGAACCCTCTTACTGCCTCATCTTAAGCTGGAAGATATAAAGGGGAAGTCTTTCCCAACTGTTATTTTGTTCTAGTTAACGCCCATAGGAGCAGCAAGTAAGAATCTACCAGTATCCTGGATGCTTTCATCTGTCAGTACCCTATCCTATTATGGTTTTTTTGCTTTTAGCTTTTTAGTTAGATTGTTTTAGTTCTGCAGCATTGTGACCCTACGGGTGTTTGATCCCATTTACATAATCCTTCATTCTCCATTTCTATGTTGATTATACACCATGGTTAGCTCACAGGATTTGGGTCTTAATTCTTCTTTTTTCCGAGTCTCCATCTCTAGTTGGTACCATGGCTGATCCCAATAAAAACACCATCTTTAAGCTTTGCAAATCAAAAGATGCTATACTGTTACGGATGACTATTATGTTGCCTCGATGAGGGTCACTGTGCAGATTAAATATACAGGCCATTGCTATCACCATGAATTCAAAGGTAGTAGGAAGGTTGCCTCAAACTCCAGCTGTTAGAAGAGTGGTTAATGCCATTTGTCAGACCTTGAGAAGCATGGAAAGGCCACAATCAAAGGGCTCCTCAGCATCACTCTCATGGCTAAGGCCAGTGCTGAGTCCACAGGGTCAACATCAAGGGGCTCCTCGTCATCTCTGACATTTGGTAGGCCAGAAACGTTGGTGTCGAAGCTAAGAGTGCCAGGAAGGCTGACTCAAAGACCTTTGACCTGGAAAACTTACGCTGACTCTTTGAAGGTGACCCCTCCAAAGCATTTTTTTTAATTGAATTTGTGCCTTTTTTCCTACTCAGTTTTTATCTTAGTAAAGCCAGAAATCACATATCTGGTCTTCCCTGTTTTAACTTGAGGACTACTTTGAGACTTGTCTATACTGGAAAATGTATTGTGTTATTACCACATTAACTAACACAGTGGTAAACACAACTTGGTTCACATTCTCCCTGCCCCCTTTGAATTATGAGGAAAATTACAGGGAAATCTTACACAACGCTTCTATGACTCAAGTCCTTGACAGTTATTAGTTAGCAAATATTGTAACCTTGTATCGTAGCTACAGTGTGTACGTCTATTGAATACACAGTTTTAAAAAATAATACACATATTGGTGCACCACTATCCTGAGGGATTTCATTCTCCAGAGCAGTACCTGAAATTGGTTATGGTATAGTAGTATTAATTTTCCGCTAGGAAAGTCTGTCATTTAAAGGAAAATTATAATTAAGTTTGGCTAAGAAGTTTAATGAGTTTAATTTATAATCCTGTTTTGTAACACATTCTTTGGTGGAAAGTGGCATCTTATTGTATAGTTACCAAATTATTACATTTTTATAATTCTCTAAAGCAATTAAAGTATCTAATTTAAAAAAACAATTATGAACTTCCTTTGTAAAAGAAGTTCAGTTTAAGCACATGATTTCTTTATTGCTTCTGAACTGCAATAAATTAGTTCACTTATATGTCAAGGTCACAGCCTGATTATTTTACATACTGACTCATACATACAGTTTCCATTAGGATTAGAACAAACAGTACTTTTAAAAAGTACTACTACATATTTACTTGTCATTCATAGGTTACTATGTTGAAGACTTTGGTCATTTAATAAAGTTTGGTCCTGAAGTATGAAGCGCATCCGCAGGAATGTGTAAATATTCAGCACCATATGGTGGAGTTGAAGGGCGGGGAGGGAGGGAGTGATTGCCTTCATTTTCCTGAAAAGAGGGTGGGGGACAGCTTTGAAAAGTTTGGAAAAGGCTGATTTAAGAAATGTTTAGAATTTGATAATCCACAAAAGCAAGGAAATTCAGAGTTGGCTAACACTTGATTTCAGTAGTAACAGAATCACATTAATCTAGGCAGGGGTGAGCAAACTTTTTGGCCCGAGGGCCACATCTGGGTATGGAAATTGTATGGCGGGCCATGAATGCTCACAAAATTAGGGGTTGAGGTGCAGAAGGGGGTGAGGGCTCTGGCTTTGGGTGCAGCTGTGGATGAGGGGTTTGGGGTGCAGGAGGGTGCTCAGGGCTGGGACCAAAGGGTTCAGAGGGCATGAGGGTGTTGAAGTGCAGGAGGGGGTCAGGGGTGCAGGCTCCGGGTGGCACTTACCTCAAGCATTCCCAGAAGCAGCAGCAAGTTCTCCCTCCAGCTCCTATGCAGAGGTGCAGCCAGGCGTGGCCAATGGGAGCTGCAGGGGCAGTGTGCGGAGCCCCTTGGCTGCCCCTATGCATAGGAGCCGGAGGGGGGACATGCCACTGCTTCTGGGAGCCGCGCAGAGCGGGGCAAGCCCTCGACCCCGCTCCCCGGCTGGAGGTCGAGGGCTGGATTAAAACGTCTGGAGCGCCGGATGCGGCCCCCAGTCCATAGTTTGCCCACCCCGATCTAGGCACTTCTGAAAATCCAACCCAAAATGTTTTAATAGTCTTATTTGGAATATATTTATTTATAAACTAAAATGCTTTAAAAGGGAACTCTGAACTTTTTTATACTATTGCCAAGCAATACTGAAGGCTAGTATAACTGAAAGATATTGGAAAATAAATGTTTGTGGTGTTTTTCAGTTTGTTTACTTTATGAATTTGACAGCATTTTTGTGTATCGTAACAAGAGATCGTTTGCTGTATGGTTGTAGCAATAAAAAGCATTACTAGCTTAATAAACTTTTTTGAAGAATTTTGTAAAACTCTACCAACATATAAACTGTTTAAAATTAGCTTAATATAATCAGAAATAGATTACTTAATCTGTTTTTATCCTAGCTATACATTGTTTCCCCTATGTGAAAAAGCGCATTCCTGTAATGTATCAGCACCATACAGATCTAAACCCAATTGAAGTAGCCATTGATGAAATGAGTAAGAAGGTTGCAGAGCTCAGGCAGCTTTGTTCTTCAACTGAAGTAGATATGATCAAACTGCAGCTAAAGCTACAGGGAAGTGTCAGTGTTCAGGTAAGATACCTACCTGTGCACCAGATCTCATATATTGCTTTCCCCAACGAAATATGATAAATGAACTTGCAGCATTTTTATCTTTACAGAGTGTCTATTTTTATGTGAAATTATTGAATGTTTCATGCAAGAAATGATATATATAATTCATTGTCCTAGATTATTTTTCATAACAAACTGTAACAGCTTTTGACAATTAAACAAAGGACACAGAGCTATGTGACTGACTTGTATGACTGTCTCAGGGCATGTATACACTTACCTCTGGAGCGATAGATCCAGCAGGGGCTGATTTATCGCGTCTAGTGAAGACACGATAAATTGACCACCAAGCGCTCTCCCGTAGACTCTGGTTCTCCACCAGAGCGAGAGGCGCAGGCGGAGTCGACGGGGGAGCGTCAGCAGTCGACCTACCACAGTGAAGACACTGCGATAAGTAGATCTAAGTACATCGACTTCAGCTACGTTATTCACATAGCTGAAGCTGCGTAACTTAGATCGATGCCCCCCTCTAGTGTAGACCAGGTCTTAGCTCCTTTTGGTTCCAGGGTGAGGGGCTGGAACAGGAATAAAACACTAGCTTCTCAAATAACAGGGATGAATTAATTTATTTTGCTTGATTTCAGACCTACTCTCATGTTGAGTTCAAATGTTCTGTTCAAACTTAATCGTTAGGTTTGAATTCCAGTCAGATGCTTTTTGAAAAAAGAACCCCAAAAAGTGTCAGAACAGGGAGGGGAAAAGAGTGAAAATTGGAGCAGATAATAAACATAAAGTTTAAAAAAATAGAACATGGGTTGAGAGAACATTTATAAGAGAAAAAATTGTGTGTGTGTGAGAGATTATATCGGGGGACCTGGTAGCAAGCAGTATATAGGTTGGTTAGCACTTCCCAGGCATGCCGTTCTATGACATAGGACCTCAGCCTCATTTAGTGGACACAGTGGATGCACATAGGGGCAGAATTAAGGTTGCCCCGACAACCATAAATCTAGCACTTTCTGACTTTTGAGTGCTTGTCTTTACAACCTAAATGAGGTGCTTTTAATGTAGTTTTTGTGTGCATGAGTTATACACACACGCATTCTGTATCAAAGCCACTCATTTGTACCATCATCGCTATTGAGGGTGACAGCCTATCTCTAAAATGGGTTTTCCGTTAGCTATTAAACCTTTTATTCCTTTGTTTTATTTATAATTATGTGACCATTTCAAAATTGTGATAGGTTGTAAAACAGTGTTAAAAAAGATGCCTCCAACCAGTGTGCAACACACACATACACAAGATGCCATTGGAAGTAGCGGTAGTCTCTGTGGATCACAGTGCAGTCACTGCTAGCCTTCCCCTCTGTTGTTGACATAGAAAACTACCTGAGGATGGTATCAGAGATTCTATATGCAAAAAACTAAAGGGAAAAATTATCAGGGGCTTCAAAATGAACTAAATTACAAATTTTTACTTAAAAAACTAAGACTGGTGATCTGTTCAGTGTGACCATCTCTTTTTCTACGTGGCGAGCAATGACGATGAAGAAGTAGCTTTCAAACACTACCACAGAAAAAGTAGCTATGTCCTCACAGTTTAAAAAATTTAAGCTTCAGTAAACATGAGTCCATCAACAATTACCTTGTACAGGGACAATACTTTTATGCAGTACAGCTCATTTCATGATGCACTCACTATGCTTTACAAAATCAAATAAGCATAGAGATAAATAGAATGAATAGCTGAAGAACTTGGAGTTGTTGGAAGTATTGAATATGAGGCATGACTCTAATCAAAGTAATTAATAACAGTGAACAAAATTGTCATGTGTCAGCTGTTTGGCTTGTGTGAAATGAGTTGTCCACGTAGCAAGAAACCATTGGGTCCTTCCCCTACAAGAACTGAGAGATAGTACACAGGGGCCGCTTCCCAAAAACTTCCTCAAGAGCAGCCTGGCAACCATTTAAGACTCAAAAGGGCGCACCGTCTAGAAAATGGTTTTGATCCCTAGACAGCGACAAAAGCCCTCCCTCAAAAAAAAAAATAAAAAAAAATAGAAACCTAAAAATGTATAAAAGGCCAGAAAAGAAGAAAAAGCTAAGAATCCTGATCTTTTTGAACTTTAGTTTATCCTCTAAAGAAGAGGAACTATCAGCTTTAGATCATGATAACCTCAAGCCATACGAGCAGGAGAGAGTCTTTTCTCCCAGGTGTGTTTGGGGCCTTGGAGAAGAAGGTGGTGGACACCATCAGTATTCATCGAAAAAGAGAGGATGAGCAAGCAAAGTCCAAAAGCAGGTATCTTCCGTCAACAAACAAGACAGAATTTTCCATCTCCCTACACCCTTCTTTGAAGAAGTCTTTAGGCAAGAACACGTTCTCCCTAAGATTAATGCATCTGTGGCTAAGAATGTGAGAATTCTTGCAAAAGTTTAATTCTTTCCTAAAGCCTCACACCTGAGCCACCCTGAGAAGTGACTTTAAAGCTTTGTTATTAATCATCAGAACTACTCTGGCAACTACTTTTCGCAAGGGACATGGTGTCAAAGGCCTCACCCCCAAAACCACAATGAGTTTCATTGCTAAAGAAAATAATCCTTGGCTGTTGTTTCAGAATGGACATATCCATGGACTCTGTGAGGCTGGCAGCGAGGGCCATAGCCACAAACTCTGTAGCTGAACACCAACTTTGGCTCCAACTCTGGATAGAGGATAATTACTCTAAGCAAATTCTCTGTGCCTCAGAATTTTCTGGCAGACTCTCATCTGAGGGAAAAGCTTGAAATGGTAATAAACAATAATACAGACAAGCCAAAGAGTTTGCTTCCCCTGTGAGGGCAGAACTTCCTTTCATTCCTACTCACAACAAAGATTAAAGAGAGTGATTCCTGGTAACAGAGCATCATGAGGAAACCTGGATCAAAAAGTCGATCCAGACCCTCCTTCCAGTCCAAGTCATTAGTGAGACTGCAAATGAGCATGCCTCTGCCCAGAAATAAGTCTACGATTGTGGATACTTCACTTCTTAGACACACGATTTTGGTCAGCCTTAGGCAGGGGTCTGGGAGACCCCAATAACTCATACTCTCTGAAGTTCCATTCTCCTCCCCTTCCTTTTATACTTCATCCAGCCTTGAGAGAGGGTGAGAAATGCCACGCAATGCAAAAAGATACTGCATCTCCTAAAAGCAACAGAGCCTGTCTCATGAAGGATGGGGTATTCTTTTAGAATGTAAGGTCTCCAGAGTGGGGATTATCTCTTATCCATATTTGTACAGCACCCATCCAATGGGGCCTTTATGTGTTGTTATAAATATTTACTAATAAATAATAAATGTTGAAAACCATTCCCAACATTAAGTGTCCTCATCTGGTAGTGGAAATAGAAGCCCACAAGACAGTAGGATTTGGACACAAAATCCTGACCACAGATGACAGATTTTAGGATAGGAAGCACCCCTGAAGAACTGCAATAAGGAGGGAACATGGCCAAGGTCAAAGAGTCTCCAAAGCATCAAATTTGTAGGGATAGAAATGATGAGGCTAGCTTCATCTAATGAGAAATGATGAGGCTAGCTTCTGCTAATCCACCTGCGATAGTAGCATGCGCTGGTTCAACCAGACAGTACAATGACCAGGGCAGGCACTATTCATCTGAACCAAACTGTTGGAGGATAAATTCAAAATGGTTTCTGAATCAGGAAGTGTTCAACTGATATCCCGGAAGGTAGGCCATCCCCAGAAATGTTATTTACATCCAGTCTGTTGTAACTAGGTATTTGTGCCCTGAAGAAGCAGATCAGCAATCTTTGGGAATAGACTATGGCTCATAGATGGCCGAATGGGTTTATGTACAAGCCCATAACCCTCTTACCACCTGCTTTCCTGAACTATTCTTCCTACTATCTGAACTAGTAGAAGAAACAAATATCATCACCACTCTCCAAATTAGCCAAGAAGATTGTGGTACTCAGGCCTAGTGGAGCTATAGCAGAGGTCACCAATCTCTCTCCCCAGTTGTGGTGATCTCCTATCCCAGGTCTTATTTCTTGACTTCCCAATCTGGACTACCTGAGCCTGACAGCTTAACTATTGCTCTAGCATTTTTCATATTTTTAGTGAAGCTATGTGACCAGTCTTTGAGAGTCCCTGGTGTCTCTCAGTTCTCATTGACTCAATTCTAGCATGTGAAGGATCCATTCATTGGTAAAGGACTGTCAAGCATGCTGTCTCTAAGAAAAGATATTTATTGTTACTGTATATTTATTTATATTATATTACTGTCTGGAAGTGCTAGCCACGTCTTGAACTGTACAGGCCTTCCCCAAAGAGTTTACAATTTTAGGCTTTAAGGTGAGCCTCAGCAGGTGGGTAAAGTGGAGAAAGTGAATGGGGTAACCGTTTTTGCACAGGGAAGCTGTGTGCACAATTTTAGATAGTTTAGGTTATTTTTTAATAATGGAGATAAATAAGCAGATCAGTGTGAGCTCGCCATCTGCCTACCATAGTAAGGAAGACAAATTTCCTATTTGTTGGCAGTCTTACCAGAGATTGTATTTTGCTGCCACCCTTCAAATGGTCCTTCTAAGTCAGGATGCATCACACTGAGGTGGCAGCATGGGGAAATATATTGATGTGTTGTACCTGTTTAATAAACAGGGGAGTTTTGTTTCCTATTTTATCTGTTCAGTAGTTGCAACAAACAATAAATTCACTTAAGAAGAACAAACCAACCTAGCCAACCAACTTGTTTCACTATATATGTGTGTATGTATAAATATATATAAATGCTTTAGTTGGAACAATATGGTAATATAGCAAATCAACTTTATTTCACATTCTTTTTTCTTGTTTTAGGTTAATGCTGGTCCATTAGCATATGCAAGAGCTTTCTTAGATGACACAAATACCAAAAAGTATCCAGACAATAAAGTGAAATTACTGAAGGAAGTTTTCAGGTAAACTGTCTGAATGTACACGGAATAACTTTTTAAAGACAGGTTTTAAGCAGGTTTTGTTTTAGTCATTTACTTTAATGTTACCAATGTCCTTGCCACGCTAACAAGGTATTCTAAAATTAACAAGTAGCATTTGACGTTTCTCCTCTGGATTTTGCATAAACGTAATGTCTTTTTTTTCTTTTCTATTTTTTATACAACTTCAGACAATTTGTTGAGGCTTGTGGTCTAGCATTGGGTATAAATGAACGACTTATAAAGGAAGATCAGTTAGAATATCAAGAAGAAATGAAGGCTAACTACAGAGAAATGGCAAAAGAACTTTCTGAAATAATGCATGAACAAGTATGTACTGAATCCTAAATATTATATTTAATACCATCCAGGATATAGTTGACCATGCTATTATAATATGCACCACTAGTTACCTACAGGAAAAATATTCAATAATTTTGTTTTCAGTGTTCTACTCTTGCATCGGAACTCTCCTAGTGTCCTGTGGTCAAAACATGGTTTTCTCTAATTTTGTCAATAATTTATCATATTTCTAAATGCTCTCACACGTTTACTGCAAATGCAAATGAAATAATTTTTTTTAAATAATCATTAATAATCAACAAGGATACAACAAAAACTCAAATTATCTTTTAAAATTGACTGTCAGTGAGTAGGCTACATGGAGCTAAGTACAAAAGTTACTGTAAGTGGTCATTACCCTACATAAGGTTTACTGAAATGATCCCATGTTAACTGTCACAGAGTAATAATTTAATAGAGAGGAGGTGGCTTAAGACTTGAGTTTTTAATGCTTAGAGAGGAATTTTTTGTTGACTTCAGCCAAAATTTCTTTACAATAAAAAATGCTTAAATACTAAGATTTTTTCTTCAAGAAACCTAAGCATACAGAGTATAATTATGTATAATACTTAAATATAAAATTTTCTTCTGAACTAACATTCATTCTGACAATATTATATGCAGTAAATATTTTGTGTAAGTGAACTATGATTTTCTTAGGTATATTAATTATAGAATTTAACTATCTGTCCATAAATCATTTTGTACTCATTTCATTTTATGGTTGGCACCTTACAGTCTTGTTCACAATGTAATCTCTCCCTACAAAGGGTTTTCTGCTCCGTAGAGTGAATGCCATTTAATAACATTCATTGAGTTCTTGTTCTTGTAGAGAAGTGGGATTTTAAATGCATAGAACTGTAAGTTACATCAGTGTATCACCTTATAAATTTTTATTTCTTAATTGTCCTTAGTTAACGTCATAAATGTTATCGTGAAGCTTGGAGTATAGCAAGTGCTATATAAGACTGTTCTCACACACATCTTCTCCATAATTCTCTTTCAAAGAAGAAAATTTACTATACACATGACTTGCAGTGTCACAGAGCATAATGTGGGCATAGAAAACACATTTATTCTACAAAAAATTGCATATGTGCACGCTCTCTTAATCAGATATAAAAATAGTATTTACAAATTGACATAAATGTACATGACCTTTCACCAGATCTAGAGTGAAAATTTTTCCCGGCTGCAAAGAGCGTATAGTTGAAGGCAGAAAAGACTTGGGATAACAGTGCAGGTGACGAAGACTATATAGGAAAGATCCTTGTAAGAAGTGGGTTTAGAAGAAATGAGATTGTGCTTGGTGGATGAAAAAATGGGACAGTTTGACTAATAATATTTGAACTTGATGTGGTAAAAGGCAGGAATCCAGTGGAGGAGTTCAAAAATAGGGATAATATGGCTGTAATGACTGGTGTTGACTGAGCAGCAGCATATTTTGAATAAGATAAAGGAGGTATATGTGAGCAGTGGGAGGCCACAGAGAAGAGTATTGCAGTAATAAGAGGGAAAATGGCAAAGACGTGCACAAATTCTTTAACAATGGCAATAGGGAGGGAAAGGCTGTATGTTAATATTACATAGGAAGAAATAATAGGATATAATGAGAACTGGATGGAGGAGATTGAAGAATCTAAAATAAAACTGCAGTTAAAAGTCTAGAAAGATAGTAGCATTTTAGCAACATGAGAGAGAGGAGGGATTATAGAGACGTTAAGCAGAAATATGAAAAAATTGATTTGAAATGAGTGCAGGACATTAGGAGTAGATGTTTGAGGAACAGGCCTGGGGCATGAGGACACAATTGATTCCCTTACATACTTTTTCTTTTTTTGATTGTAAAACCTGATACATGATCTACTGTAAGACTGCCGTAATGCACACTACTGTCATAATATGCCAGTATGTTCTTATTATACAGATACGATACATTAGAAAATGTGCTAATTCGGTTAAATGGTAGTCAAAAATGAAATGAGTCACTTTACAGGTTTTAAATTAAATTTCAACATTTGAAGGTCCGAACTGAGAAATAAAATTACAGTGTAAGAATTTAAATTTTCATTAAAAATAATAATTCACGGGAAACTTTTTATCTGGAATTAATTTTGAATTGGTTAAAAATGTAGATTTTATATGACTGGACCTGATTTCTATAGTTCAGAAATTCATGGAATATTTCGGCAGTTTAATTTTTGTTCTACAGGCAATGAAAAAGCTAATTAATATCAACTGCCCTAACTAATTAGTGTAGTGATTAAACGATTGCAAGAAACTTTAAATGTTATATCAATGGTTTTTTTATATACAAATGAATCTTAACAGACATCTCTTTCTCTCCTGTGCTGTTCGCAAACATGATCAGATGGAATGGTAATATTTTTTGTTTCTGATTTCAGGGTCTCTGTCTAGTTTTGTGTAATTCCTTTTACCACTGTAATACAGGATGAACACTTTGTTTCATGGCACAAAACTGACCAAAGTTAGAAACAGACTTTGGGTCCCTTTAATCTTGTTCCCACATCCGAAGTATATTGTGGAGTCAGAGTGGCCATTTCTCACTGTGTAAGATCCCTTTTTTTGTCAGTCCATAGGCACCATCCTGAGGAATATGCTGTTCCACACTCCTGGTATGGAAATAAACAGCCATTTGGGAAGAAGGGAATCTAGTTTCAGAGGGAGAATGGTGGAAGAGTACTCCTAGTGGCAAAGCACAGCAAGGGTTTTGAATGATTAACAAAACCTTTGTATTAGCATTTTTTATATTAATCGTTTAAATTGCCCATAATTCTTTCTCTGACAACAGTCAAGAGTAAACTTTTTTGTTTTTGGCTGAGAAGTGAATGGTCTATAAATGGACTTTCGTTTTTATAATGCCCACTCTCCTGTTTGTCTACATTTTTCCTAACTAGGTGAGATTTAATGATTGCTTCCTCCTTCCATCAGGAGTTATTTCTATTTTTAACTTGTGAAAGGGGAGCTGTTTGAGACTCAGCCAGCAAGAAAAGTGTAATCATTTAATTAGGAAGGTGTATCATCTGATGTTGTAGCAAGGTTTAGCACCCAGTGCAGTACTAGAATTGGTCCCTGGGAATAATGTTAACCACCACAAAAGAGGAAATTTTATGCCGTTGAAGACAATATGAAAAATAGACTAGATAAATTGTACATTTTGATAATACCCCACTGTTTTATTGAGCTTATTGAATTATTTTATAAGTGATTTTGTGTATCTGTGATCAGTTTTTGGGTGAAGTTATAGCTCTGTTTATTTTTCACTTAAGATTGTTCCTGTTGAAGAAAAGACCAGTGTTATGTCTAATTCACTACACATTTTCAACGCCATAAGTGGAACTCCAACAAGCACAGCAGTTCATGGGATTCCCAGTTCTTCTTCAGTTGCATAAGTGTTTTGTAAAGGAAAGTAATTTTTCTTAGTATATGCATGGATTTTCTTTATTATTTGCAAACTCAGGATGATTTTAAAGCTAAATATTGGACACCTGCAAGCCATGTAAATTAGCACACTAAAACACTGAGCACACTATATTTCGGGACAGGCGGGAATAAACAATAATGGTGGTAGACTTCTAAAATAAATAGAAAGGTGAACATATATTTTTACATTTTGCTGGCAATATTAAAAGTTTTCATAATGTCTTTGCAGAGGTCTGTGTTGGGAACTTTTATGATAGTTAATTTCTCTTTTTCCTTAGAAAGTATTATTAAAATGAATGGCACATTACAAAAAGGTGTTATAGAACGTACGTTTGCAGATACATAGTATTCAGATGTTCTTTTTATGTATGGCACATACAGATTGATTTTAAGTTCAAGAACTATTTTGGGACTAGATAGAGACACTAATTTTTTTTTTAATTTAATGGAACTGACACTAGTAGTTTTGTACCATTGACAAATTGTTGTGCTCCTTTTTATACCTTGTTGTCATATTGAAAGTATATGAGTTTAAAGCAAATGGAAAAATTAAGTACAACCAAAGGTCTGTATTAATGAACACCAAGCACCAAGTTACACTAAAATATAAGTAGTGGTAAACTGATTTGTACATATTGTTTGTTAATACAGTCCATAGATTCTGTACATAAATGTATTACATTTCTAAACAATTTTTAAATAGTCATAGCAGCTCTCAAGCCTTCTGCTTTAAATTTAATTGTGACATTTGTGCTCATTCCAAGTATATGCTATATACAGTTGGTTTATTCCTGTATATAGATAAGTGCAATATGAAGATGTATACAATCTTTGCTATGTTAGGTTTATACACTGTTTTGAAAAAAATCATCCCTTTTGCCAAAGCAATGGAATACATAATAGGTGATCATTTTCTGTTAAATGGTGGTGTGATTTAAAGCTTTTACCATATTATTGTTCTTTCAAGACACTAATTTAGTAATTTTATATTTGGGGAAATAAAGGTTTTAAATTTTATTTAACTGGAAGCACTGTCCTGCTGTAATTAAACAGTCTATACTACATCTGTATTAAAAAAAAAAAATAAGTAGCTAATTTCTCTACAATGTGTTCTGGATTCTGTTATTTTACAGCTTATACATTAAGGAGCAAGAACGCAAAACATTCACTCATACAAAATCAGATTATTGCAATTAAAATATGACAAATAAATACAATATGGAGTTCTATGAATTATTTCTCTAAAGTGAAGTTATTACCTGTGGTATACTCCTACAAGTTCATTATTGTTAGTCTATTGCCTCCCTAGAAATTCTGCGCACTGAAGCAGTGTCCTTTCATGAATCCACCAAAAAAATTCTTGGAGTAATAACTTACGCTGCCCTTAATAACCAGTGGCATTACCCTCCCCCCCAACGTTTTTTTCATCAAGCAATACTTCAGAAATTTTTCTCATCCTTATAGCATGGATGTGCTGACATTTTCATTAGTAGGGGGTGAACATCTATTGCTGTTTGCCAATGGTATTTGAAGAGACATCATTTTTTGTTTATGTGACTAATACATATTTAGTATTGGCTCTCACGGGATTTAGGTGAAATTCTGAATAGCACTGCTTCAAATATATTGTTGAAAGTTACGGATTTGCTACAAAAAAAAGGGAGGGGTGCTTGTTTTACTTTAAAAAGGGAAAGGTAGTAGCTAGTGAATACTTGAGGCTGTAGCGAGACAGTCTTCTTTCTTATGAGTCCTCCGTCTTTGTATCAGTCATGTGTGAACATGGGAACCCCTTACTATAGATATGTGTAGCTACCCTCAAAACTCATTTTACATGTTGGGAAATGTCCCTTCAAAAAAAATTGTTTAGGAAGTCTATCAGTGAAAATGTTTCAATGAATTTCATTGAAAAAAGAATATTATTACCTGCAGGATTTATAATTCAAACAATGCAGCAACCTCCCAATAGATGAAAACTAAAAAGTTTAATTAAATTTTGATTGTAAGCAAAAATTAGATGAATTAGTCTCACTGTCCAAGATGGCTAGACTATAAAAAAGAAAGGAAGGAGCATAAACGCTGAAAAGTAAATTTAGACCTTTTAACTTTTGTTTTTACAATCTACATTACACAGGGGAAGAAACCGTTTACATTGTTAGTGTATCTTCTTTTTTTAAAAAAAAGAGAATTGAGTACAAAACTTTAGGGCAGAGATACATTAAAATCCTTTAACCTGGTCTTTTTTTCTTTTTTTCTTTTTTTTTCCCCAAGCTCTCACTGTGAAAGAACCTGTGTGTGTCCTTTTAGGTTCGATGAGCTTTACAAATAATTTAATTCTCAGCTTTCTCTCTCATTCTTTTCTAATACCCAACTGAGGGCATTCCTAAGGTTTGACCATCTTACAATTACATGTTATAAAAAATGTTGTAAAACTAGAACTTGAACAGGCACCTATTAAAGATGTCCAAGAGTTAAGAAGGAATATAACTTATAAAATGTACTCTACAGTCAGAAAGAGGAACAAAACAGGCAAATTAGTTGCTTGGCAATTATAAAATCCTGAAAGGTGTGAGAGAGATTCATATTTGAAATAGACATATTTCCTGGTTTTACTTCTACTGGTTCTTTGATTTTTTTTTATTACATCTATACTAGATATGATAAAAATCTTTATTAGAATCAACAGGCTACCAAAGTGATTTAGCTTTTCACTTGGTTGACAGGAGAGCTACAGCCTTAGTCAAGCATAGCAGTATTTTCACAAGCTATATTGTTAGAGGCTGAAGTATCTGAGAGCAGCCACGGTATCCATATTTTTGTTTGTCTTTAAAAGACAAATTGATTTCTCTGATGTGCCTAGAGAAATGTTCTGAAAATTAGTACTCCCAATCACCTTTTGAAATTCTCTCTTACAGTGTATTAACTTTATTGATAATAAAGCTTTAGGAAAAAGCCAAAGACTCAAAAAGTAAAAGCAAAAAAAAATTTCAGTACATCAGAAGCAGGAAGCCTGCAAAACAACCAGTGGGGCCACTGGACGATCGAGGTGCTAAAGGGCACTCAAGGACAATAAGGCCATTGCGGAGAAACTAAATGAATTCTTTGCATCGGTCTTCACTGCTGAGGATGTGAGGGAGATTCCCAAACCTGAGCCATACTTTTTAGGTGATGGATCTGAGGAACTGTCCCAGATTGAGGTATCACTAGAGGAGGTTTTGGAACAAATCGATAAATTAAACAACAATAAGTCACCAGGACCAGATGGTATTCACTCAAAAGTTCTGAGGGAACTCAAATGTGAAATTGCAGAACTACTAACTGTGGTATGTAACCTATTATTTAAATCAGCTTCTGTACCAGATGAGTGGAGGATAGCTAATGTGACGCCAATTTTCTAAAAGGGCTCCAGAGGTGATCCTGGCAATTACAGGCTTGTAAGCCTGACTTCAGTACCAGGCAAACTGGTTGAAACTATAATAAAGAACAATATTGTTAGACATATAGATGAACATAATTTGTTGAGGAAGAGTCGATTTGATTTTAGTAAAGGAAAATCATACCTCACCAATCTACTAGAATTCTTTGAGGGTGTCAACGAGCATGTGGACCAAGGAAATCCAATGGATGTAGTGTACTTAGATTTTCATAAAGCCTTTGACAAGGTCCCTCACCAAAGGCTTTTATGCAAAGTAAGCTGCCACGGGATAAGAGGGAAGGTGCCCTCATAGATTGGTAACTGGTTAAAAGATAGGAAACAAAGGGTAGGTATAAATGGTCAGTTTTCAGAATGGAGAGAAGTAAATAGTGGTGTCCCCCAGGGGTCTGTTCTGGGACCAGTCCTATTCAACATGTTCATAAATGATCTGGAAAAAGGGGTAAACAGTGAGATGGCAAAATATGAAGATGATACAAAAATACTAAAGATAGTTAAAACCCAGCAGAAAGTGAAGAGCTACAAAACGATCTCTCAAAACTGGGTGACTGGGCAACAAAATGGCAAATGAAATATAATGTTGATAAATGCAAAGTAATGCACATTGAAAAACATAATCCCAACTATACATATAAAATGATGGGGTCTAAATTAGCTGTTATCACCCAAGAAAGAGATCTTGGAGTCATTGTGTATAGTTATCTGAAAACATCCACTCACTGTGCAGCGGCAGTCAAAAAAGCAAACAGAATGCTGGGAATAATTAAGAAAGGGATACATAATAGGACAGAAAATATCATGTTGCCTCTATATAAATCCATGATATGCCCACAGCTTGAATACTGTGTGCAGATGTAGTCACCCCATCTCAAAAAAGATATATTGGAATTGGAAAAGATTCAGAAAAAGGCAACAAAAATTATTAGGGGTATGGAACGGCTTCCGTAGGAGGAGAGATTAATAAGACTGGGACTTTTCAGCTTGGAAAAGAGATGGCTAAGGGGAGATACGATTGAGATATATAAAATCATGACTGGTGTAGAGAAAGTAGATAAGGAAGTGCTGTTTACTACTTCTCTTAACACAAGAACTAGGGGTCACCAAACAAAATTAATAGGCAGCAGGTTTAAAACAAATAAAAGGAAGTATTTCTTCACACAATGCACAGTCAACCTGTGGAACTCCTTGCCAGAGGATGTTGTGAAGGCCAAGACTATAACAGAGTTAAAAAAAGAACTAGATAAATTCATGGAGGATAGGTCAATCAATGGCTATTAGCCAGGATGGGCAGGAATGGTGTCCCTAGCCTCTGTCAGAGCGACAGGGGATGGATCACTTGATGATTACTTGTTCTGTTCATTCCCTTTGGGGCACCTGGCACTGGCCACTGTTGGAAGACAGGATACTGGGCTAGATGGACCCTTGGCCTGACCCAGTAGGGCCATTTTTATGTTCTTATGTGAAGCATCCTTTAGAATGCAGCTCATAAACAGTCATAAAATTCATTTTCCAGTATGTTTTAAATACACTGAACTAATTTTTTTCATATATAATAAAAATAGTGCACTTCCTTTACATGGTGCCTCTCCACGTTCAACTCACATATACAGGAAAAACTCATATACCAAAAACCTCCAAATCATTAAGGTGTACAGTATCCCTTAGGGAATATCACTGCAAATGAGCTGTGGTGCTTTACTTCTTATGGAGCAGACTATTCAACAAGCCATGAGCTGCAGAGGCAAACTATTATGGCTGAGTTGTGGTATTTCAGGGCTTTGCTTTTCTTTGGATTTTGAGTTATGGAAGTAATCAAGGCTCTATAAACTCTCATGACTAAAATTGCAGTCAGCCAAGACTGCTTAGTGCCAGTGCAGCCCACATCAGCACAGATCTGGGTTCCTCCTCGTAAGGCCATTAAGGCGATCTCCCAACCAAATTTCCATGCATCATCACAAGCAAAGCTAAGAATTGTGTCAAATGTTGGCACATCCCCCATACCTGGGGTCTCAGCCTTTGACGTGGCTCATTTCTATGCAAGTGGCTAAGACAGGAGGTGCCAAGAGAGGATCATCTCCTCCCTGAAGTGTCCCTCTTGATACATTTGAATCCAGGAAGTTCCATGTCAAGACCTGTTTTTTTCTCCATTGAATTCATGCACTCAATGGAAGACAGGGGATGGTGATTCTGGATATTAGTATATGCTCTGCAACACTTTCACAAGGTCCGCTTTTCCACCTTCCAGGTATCCCTCTTGCTCTGTGTCAGCAGTGATAAGAGATCGCAACACAATCTGAGTGCTTTTTGTCCTAAGAATTAGTACTACTTGTTCAGTCTTACTGCGATGCCATGGCTAATGGAAGAAGATGAGGCTTTGGAATGCCTCTTTTCCTCTCCCTTATGCTTTCTAGACTTTTTAGAATTTTAGGCCTTTTTTTGGGCCAGTTTGGTGGTTGATTCCTATCCCTATCAGGGGAACAATCAGTCTCCCTACTTAGTTCTCCCACTTCTGTCGTAGTATTCAAAGAGGGCTTCAAGCTCCTATTTCCCTCACTGTCCACCACGCAATTGAAGAGGAAATGCAGGAAGTCAGCCTTCAGGGAGCCCAGGTCTTCTGAGGAGTTGGAGAGTATACTGACTCTTAGTCACTGAGGTACCCGAGAAGAGAGTGGAGCTTTCGCCCCTGGAGTTGGATGGGTCCAAAGGAGGTTGGGAAATACTTGAATTTACACTGCTAGGATTTAGAGAAGATTGCCATGCTTGCTGGGTCCCAGGTATTGCGGAAAACTGCCCTGCCCTTGTGGAAGTGTTTGGGTGAGTTTTGCCTGGTGGGGAAGGATGTAAAGCTCCAACTCACCATTCACACTTGGTGCCTTTTCCATTGGCAGAGCAATGGTGGTGGACTGGGAGCAGTGCTTGCAGAATTACCTTTCTGTGGCTCCTGAGATGGGCCATTTCACAGATGGAGAACCTTCTCACATTTACTTGCTCCCTTTGACAGAATCTACCATGCTGGAGGAGGGAGGAGCAAACCAACTTGGGGGGTGGGTCCTGTTCCTGGAAAGATTCCTTGGGTTGAATATTTCTGTTTTTAAAACTCAAAATTTTTCCACCAGGAAAGAAGAGTGGTAGCAGGAGGACTGCTTGCTACTGTCCTGAATTGACTTTAAAAGCCTTGAATTGAAAAGGAGGGAGAGTTGAGCTATCAATCTGGTCAGAGGCCCTGAAACAGAATGTTTGGCCATCGACTGTTTGGGGCTGACGAAGTCTCACCACTCATGAGGAAAAGTCTTCGCTTCTTCCAATAGCTAATAGCAGAAATGTGCATCCTACTCCCGTTGGCGTGAGAGAGAAGGCTAGAAAGTGCTATGCTGCAATTCACAGTAATGAAAGCCTGTTCTGGCTCTTTATTTCTAAATATTCAGGCCCTTATTTCTAAAACGTAAAGATCACAAATCTGAAGGGGTTAACATTCTTGCTCTTTAGGCACTGTCCACACTTAGGGTAGCATGTAGATACAGGCACTACACATGTAGCTACGTGCCACAGTAAAAGCAGACTGTGTCCACACATCACTGTGGTGTGTAGCTGCAGTCAGCAGCAAAAGGCTCTGACAGGAGGGAGGCAGTGGGGAAAGACTCCAGCAACAAGCTCTGCCGGAGTCTTTCACTGCAGTGGGGAAAGGCTCTAACAGCAGGGAATCAACAGGACACTACGCTGCTAAAAATAACAGTGTAAATATGGGATGCACTTCTTCAGCAGGTGGAGAGCAGTGTAGGATATATATACCCTGGTAGTTTAGGAGTATAGGGCACTCTACTCGACTAAGCGGGGCCTCACTGTCTGCACTATTTATACCCGTGCTAGCTGGGCATGCAGCATCTGTGGTCTACATGCCACCATAAGTACAGACATACCTTTAGACACACAGCTGTTTAAAAAAAAAAAAAAAAAACAGATCCGTGTTCTTGAAGCTGCCAGGCTTCAGTCCATACATCTTCCAAACATTATAAATTCAATAGATCAGGCTCAGTAGTAGCAGTAGTATTTACTACCAGTCTTACTCTATGGTAAATTGATAACCAAAGAAGGAAAATATCACTCGGGTGGAGGGGCTGAAAGCTTTGTTCCTTTTATTTGAGGGGCTTGTACTTCTAACATCGTGTGATAGTTTCTAGGTATTAAGGTAATAGGCACTTCAGAAATGCATGTAATCAAATTAAATCATGGGAGCCTTGATATTTTCCTTTCCTTTACTAACTGGCTAGCTATATGCCCTGTGCTTAGGTTTGCTAGATGTACCTTTGAGAGGAAGACAGAAAGAACACTCTGGTCTTTACCTCTGAATTCTTTTCTCTAAGAGAAGGTCAGGATTAACAGAACAACCATGGAAGCAGCATGTAAAGCCTAGGTTTTGAGAATGAAATGTATATAGTTAAGCTGAAACTATCAAAAGCTGATCATTACCAGAGGAATTAATGTCTGGATTGCTAACTGGATGTTCTAGAATCTATTTTTTTACAGCTATTCACATAAGCTGTTTTAAGAAGCATATGGTCGTGGGTCTGGTGTCACCGGCTGGGAGTTGGCTCTAACTGCCTCCTACTCTGCTGATGAAGAAGAGGACCCACCCACATGTTATAGGGTGGTCAGACATGCTACTTCAAAGGAAAGTTTATAGGTAAGACCATTTTTAATCTAATAGCTCATTACATATAATTTATATATTAAAATGCGTAGTCCAGAGAGTTTCAAATAACTTTGGGTTAGTTGCCTTATGATATTGAGTGGCCTTAAGCGTATATACCATACTAAGAGAAATTTAAATTCATGCTTGCTGCAGTAATGCCTAATGCTGTCTGCAGAGTACAAAGCTGGCATCCCACATCTAGCTCCAAAATATCAGAAAGTCATCTGCACTGAGTAGGGTGCTTGAAAATTTGGTTTAGAATTTGAATGGAAACTGTATCATGCCCTGTCATAAATATAAAGGGAAGGGTAACCACCTTTCTATGTACAGAACTATAAAATCCCTGCTGGCCAGAGGCAAAACCCTTTTACCTGTAAAGGGTTAAGAAGCTAAGAGAACCTTGCTGGCACCTGACCAAAATGACCATTGAGGAGACAAGATACTTTCAAAACTAGAGCGGGGGGTGGGGGGAAGCAAAGGGTCTGTCTGTCTGTGTGATGCTTTTGCCGGGAACAGATCAGGAATGCTCTTCATAACTCCTTAAGTTAGTAAGTAATCTAGCTAGAAATGCGTTAATTTCCTTTTGTTTAATGGCTGGTAAAATAGCTGTGCTGAATGGAATGTATATTCCTGTTTTTGTGTCTTTTTGTAATTTAAAGTTTTGCCTAGAAGGATTCTCTGTATTTTGAATCTGATTACCCTGTAAGGTATTTACCATCCTGATTTTACAGAAGTGATTCTTTTACTTTTTCTTTAATTAAAATTCTTCTTTTAAGAACCTGATTGCTTTTTCATTGTGCTTAAGATCCAAGGGTTTGGGTCTGTGTTCACCTATGCAAATTGGTGAGGATTTTTATCAAGCCTTCCCCAGGAAAGGGGGTGTAGGGCTTGGGGGGATATTTGGGGGGGAAGACGTCTCCAAGTGGGCTCTTTCCCTGTTCTTTGTTTAACACGCTTGGTGGTGGCAGCGTACGGTTCAAGGACAAGGCAAAGTTTGTACCTTGAGGAAGTTTTTAACCTAAGCTGGTAAGAATAAGCTTAGGGGGTCTTTCTTGCAAGTCCCCACATCTGTACCCTAGAGTTCAGAGTGGGGAAAGAACCTTGATATACCCCTTCTCTCATTCCAAGAATATACCAGTCAGTTTCCATAGCTTATGCTTAATTTTGAAATGTAGGTATTGCTCTGTTGTTATGGCTTTCATGAGAGGAAAACACTAGTTATGGCTGAGATACAGTTTCTGTGCTAATTCCCTTCTTTCACTCTTGTCATAACCATACTGCTAAGGGTAGCCTAGAATTCCTCCTTACCTGTAAGGTTTTAAGAAGCTCAAATAACCTGGTTGGCACCTGACCAAAAGGACCAATGGGGAAAGAAGATACTTTCAAATCTTGGGGAAGGGAGGGGAAGCCTTCTGTGTGTGTGTTCTCTTGGGAAGCAGAGAAGCATCAGGTCAGAAAACTCCTTCTCCTATAAACCATCCTAAAAGTCTCTCATATTAAAAAAATTGTAAATAAAAGCCAGGCAAGACATGTTAGATTATCTTTTGTTTTGCTTGTGAATTTTTCCTTTGCTGTAGGGAGGTTTATTCCTGTTTTTTGTAACTTTTAAACTAAGCCTAGAGGAAATTCTGCTGTGTTTTTGAATCTTTTGTTACCCTGTAAAGTTATTTTCCATCCTGATTTTACAGAGGTGATTTTTACCTTTTTTTAAAATAAAATCCTTCTTTTAAGAACCTGACTGATTTCTCTATTGTCCTAAGACCCAGGGGTTTGGGTCTGTGATCACTTTGTCACCAATTGGTTAGGATACTATTCTCAAGCTTCCCCAGGAAAGGTGGTGTATTTGGGGGAATAGGAACTCCAAGTGGTCCTTTCCCTGATTCTTTGTTAAATCACTTGGTGGTGGCAGCGTACCATTCAAGGGCAAAGAATTTGTGCCTTGGGGAAGTTTTAACCTAAGCTGGTAGAAGTAAGCTTAAGGGGTCTTTCATTTGGGTCCCCACATCTGTACCCTAGAGTTCAGAATGGGGAGGGAACCCTGACAACTCTTCATAGGGGATGATGAGTCATGTGGTCTGAGGCTGAAGTAACTTGATTGGAGGATAAGTGTATTTGGATTATAGTCTTATAGGGCGATATTTTCAAGTAACATGATTTTGGGTGCCTCATTTTTTGGGTACTTGGAAGTTGAAAATAGTTTGGCTTTTCAGAATGTGCTGTTCATCCACCTTCCAAAAATCAGGGTCCTTTAAGATGTTTTAAGTCAGACATTCAATAAGGCACCCAATTTTGCTAGTCACTTTAGAGTATCTTGACCATAGTCTTGTTTTTAGATCATTATGCAGTTCTACAATTTCAAGTTTACAGCAAATTAAAAAGGATAACTTTCTCAGCATATACTTAAATTTGTCCTCTGTTTATGTATTTTAAGTATTGCAAAAAATGCTTAGGGAACTGGATAAGTGTCTTTAAAAATTAAATTGGAATATAATAGAAAAAATAAATGTTCTAAAAAGGAAGTTCTTTATAGCTGAAACTTTCCAGGCTTGGTACTAGCTTTTAGTTTTCTGATGTTGTAATTGAAACTTTGCTTTTGCATAACTCATCAAAGAAAATTTTGAAGCTAAAAACTTAATATTTAGCTTGTTTTGTGAAATCTGTCCAGTATTCTTAAATTGAGGATGTAAAATGTATTTTTTGTTGTTGCATCCAGACTTGATCTTAAAAAAATCCAGCCTTGATCCCATCACCTACTCAAACTATTGTCCCATTTCACTTCTTCCATTCATCTCCAAACTGATGAAGTCCACCAGCTGCAACTGTTGTTTGGAGTTCTTCACCTCCAGTTCCATCTTCAACCTGACTTCCACACTTCACCAAACCACTCTCATTAAAGCCTCTAATGACCTCTTCTTTGCCAAACATCAGGTCCTCTACTGCATCCTCAATGTCCTTGACATGCTTCACCACACTATTCTTGAAACCTGTCCTCCCGGGGCTTTCATGACACTGCCCTCTCCTAGTACTCTCCTTGCCTCTCAGGTCCTTCCTGCTCCTTCAGTGTCTCATTCGGTCTTCTCACTCTTTCATTTTGGGTACCACAGGGCTCCATCCTTAGCTCCCACCTCATCTCCGATAATCTTATCCATAAACGTGGCTTTGGTTGTCATATTTAGGCAGATATCTCACAAATCTACCAGAACCTCTCTCTCCACACAAACCAGAATCTGTCTGAAATATCTTAGTGAATCATAGAATCATAACATCATAGGACTGGAAGGGACTTTGAGAGATCATCTAGTCCAGTCCTCTGCACTCATGGCAGGACTAAGTATTATCTAGACCATCCCTGACAGGTGTTTGTCTAACCTGCTCTTAAAAATCCCCAATGATGGAGATTCCACAGCCTCCCTAGGCAGTTTATTCCAGTGCTTAACCACTCTGACAGGAAGTTTTTCCTAATGTCTAACCTAAACTGCCCTTGCTGCAATTTAAGCCCATTGCTTCTTGTCCTATCCTCAGAGGTTAAGGGGAACAATTTTTCTCCCTCCTCCTTGTAACAACCTTTTGCCTACCTTGAAGAGTCACAAGCTAAAACTTTACTTAACCAAAACTTACTTGATCTTTTCCTGCAAGTCCACGTCTCTCTCCCTGCCTCTGTCACAGTGGACAACATCACCATCCTCCCTGTCACTCAAGCCTTTAACCTTGGCGTCATGGTTGACTCTGCCCTCTCTTTTCATAGATTATAAGGCCTGAAGGGAGCACTGTGATCTAGTGCAGGGGTTCTCAAACTGTGGGTCGGGACCCCAAAGTGGGTCGCGACCCCATTTTAATGGGGTCGCCAGGGCTGGTGTTAGACTTGCTGGGGCCCAGGGCTGATGCCTGAGCCCCACCATCTGGGGATGAAGCTGAAGCTCCAAGGGCTTCAGCCCTGGGCAGCAGAGCTCAGGTTACATGCTCCCTGCCCGGGGCTGAAGACCTTGGGCTTAGGCTTTGGCCCCCACACCAGGGGCCGTAGGGCTTGGGCTTTGGGCCCCCCAATCCAGGGCAGCAAACACAGACTTCAGTCCCCACTCCTGGGGTCGTGTAGTAATTTTTATTGTCAGAAGGAGGTCACGGTACAATGCAGTTTGAGAACTGCTGATCTAATCTGACCTCCTTTATAACACAGCCTGTAGGATTTTCCTGAATTATTTATGTTTGAAGTAGAATCATATGTTTTAGAAAAGCATCCAATCTTGATTTGAAAATGTCCAGCGATGGAGAATTTACCACAACCCCTTGGTAAACGGTTCCAATGGTTAATCATCCTCAGGGTTTAAAAAAAAAAAATTTACCTTACGCTTAGTCTGGATTTGTCTAACCTCAACTTCCAGCCATTGGATTTTGTTTTGATCCACTCATCCAGTTTTGTTGCTTCTTCCTGGACCATGTCTTCCGAACCTAACCTTTCTTGCCTGTCTACCCTGCCAAAACTCTCTTCCATGGCCTGGTCATCTTACAACTTGCCTACCATGATCTCCTCCTCCTCTTCAACGCCTGCAATCTCTGATCCCCTCAAGTAAAAATGCTATTGGTAAAATCTTTTTCTGGACTTGTCACTCTGTCACTCCCCTCTTTAAGTTCCTTCACTGACTTAAGTTCTTCCACTGCATTGTATGGAAATTTCTAGTTCTTACTTTCAAAGCCCTTCCCATTTTAAGACTATCTTACTTTTCAACTCTAAGATCTATGGAAAGGTCTCCTCATGCTTTCATTCTGTGGATGATGCCAGCTTTGAGTGCTCAGTTCTCACTTTTACCAACAACCATGTTCATACTTTCTCCCATGCTGCCTATTATAACAGGAAAAACCTCCCAGTGTTTTTTATGTAATGTATACAGTAAACTGCAATCTGGTAACAGACAGCTGGGGAGATGTGATTACTGCTCCAAACCAGATTGTGCATATCGTGGTTTTTAGTTTGCTTTTTTACCCATTTCCCCCCAGCTTGCTTATTTGTCTGATCTACTGTTACACCTTATCTTTTATATTGTTAAGTTCTTTGGGGTAAGAACTGTCATTTACCTATATGTTACCTATATGCCTAGCACAATGGGATCCCTGATGGGCTAGTTTAATTACACTATATTAGAAGAATATTAATAAGGTTGCAAAGTCAAGCACTCAGAGGTTAGAAAATGCCAGAAAGAAGCTTGCCTGTGTAACCTTAATTCAGCCCTCTTGTACATATGCATTATAATACAGTTTTTAATTACATGATCACATGCTGTTGTTTCCACAAGATTCCTGCCTCATTCAGTTCACAGAATTGACAGTGCTCATATTTTCTCCATACTGTTCAATGTGTGTATATGAGTGCCTCACAAACATTAATGAATTTATTTTCTCAACACTCCTGTGGAAGGAGAGGGTGGTATTCTTTCTGTCTCACAGATGGAGCACTGAGGCATAGAAAGAATAAGGTCAAATTGTCTGTATTGTCTAATTTTGGAAGCCCAATTTGAGACACTGAGGACCTAATTTTCCAGAGTATTTATCATTGTATAGTACTTAATGTAGTCAAACCCAGCTCCCATTTTGACAGGTTTCAGAGTAGCAGCCGTGTTAGTCTGTATCCGCAAAAAGAAAAGGAGTACTTGTGGCACCTTAGAGACTAACAAATTTATTTGAGCATAAGCTTTCGTGAGCTACAGCTCACTTGAGTTCCTAACTTTTGAGTGTTCAACTTTATAACCTTAATGATCTTTTAATATAAGTTTTTTGTGTGTAATCTCCTAGGTTTTAAAAAAATCAATTAGAAAAAAACAGAAATTCCATCATGTGGCATCATATTGACACCCACATGGTTCATCAGCAGGGTTGGAATCTTTAGGTCCACCACACAGTGCTCTGTCACTGACTTAACAGAGTAATTGACAGCAGTATTAGGTGGTTATTCTATGAAGACCAGCACTGATGGAGGAAGGGGCACTTGCCTGTGTGTTTCCCAGATAGTTGCTGACAGAAGAAGAATGGTGGGAGCATTCTCTAGTGGGCACAGACTCTTCTGCCCATTCTCCCCAAGCCTGACCCCTTGTGCCCCATCCCCTCCAACCTGTTCCTGTCCCCGTCTTTTCCCTACCCCACCACTGGCTGCTCATCTCAATCCCATTCTCACCCAGTTAGTCCAGTCTCCTCTCCTCGGGCTTCTGGCGCTAGTCCCATTCTCCTTACCCAGTACATCCCACCCTCACTGCTCCTCACTCCCAGTCCCACTCTTCTCCACTCCCAGCCAATCTCGGCCCCCACCCTCACCCCCCTGACTCTTTGTCCTCAGTCTCCTTGCCCAGACAGTCCCAGTTCCCACCTTCGCTCCTCAATCTGTCACCACCACCACCCACATTCCCCAGCCCACTGGCTCCCAGTCTCCCTCCCTAGGCTTCTCTCATTCAGTCTCAATGTCCTTGCCTCCCCCATTTCCTTGTCACAATCTCCTTTCCTAGTTATTCCCAGTTCAACCCCCACACCTCCACTCCTTGTCAGAACTGTCTCCCCTCCCTCGACCTCTTCCCCACCCACCCCACTCATTCCCAGTCCCCGCTACCTGATTACTCAGTCTCAGTTCCCCCTGCCACACACACCTGCTGTCTCCCCGTCTTCCCCTACATTTCCCTTCCCAGTGCCCAGACCGAGTCTCCTTGCCTAGCCAGTCCCAGTCTTTGCTCCCAGGCTCCTTGTCCCAATCTATTCCCCTGGGCCTCCTCTGCAATGCCCCAGGTCCAGTTCTTTGCATTTGAATCTGGCGGCTTCCTTCTCCAGGCTGCTTGGGTGCTAGTAGAGAGGTTATTCACAGCCCGGGGGAGACAAGGCTCCCTGCTCTTAGTTCCGGTGGTGGGATCCACCCAAGCCTGGAGCAGCCAGGAGCAGCCATGACAGGGGAATTCCTCTGTAGCCCTGGGCTGGAGTATGCCTAGTCACTCTGTGGGGATGGCACTTGTGCTGTCTGGTCACATGTAGGAGCTGTGAGGGGATGGTGCATACAGAGTCTGGTCACACATAGGAGTTGCTAAAGGCTTGAGCATGGTCATTGAGGACATAAAACTTCAAAGATTTTAGCAGTTACTCTACTGAGCGTGTACAAACTGTGATTTTTTTCAAAGGTTTATAACGTGGTCAGATTTGGGCACATTATCCTGGGGACAGTAAAAGCTACATCCTTGACCCAAAAGGCCACACCTTACCAAATTTCAAGTCCCTCCTCCAAAGCTTGGGAGCATTAGAGGTTTCTAAAGACAAGTTCACCTGAGTTTTTTTTAACACTGAAAAACATTGTTTTCCCTAGCCTCAATCTCAGAAATGGCTGGATTGTTGTGGCTGAAATTAAAAATAATATTAATAATAATCAGACTGAAGCAGACACCCAGCATGGAAAATTTCAGCCTCAATGGTTAAAGTTTGGCAAAGTTTATAAACACCTGAAAACAGAGTCTTATAATGGGAAGTGTCAGCAACCTTAATAATAGGCGGTGCTACCAGCCCTGCTTGTAACCATAATAACAAAAACTGGACAGCACACGCCTGCTAGTTTTGCATATGACCTGGAACCAAAATTGTAGAAGTGGGTTGGGTTCCATGGATTTAAATCCAGACACCCTCCCTCCCGAAATTCAAAAGTATTTTCAGAAAAGGCTCTAATAGAAATTTAAACTTTTGGAATTTCCTGAATTTTGTGGGCTTGATTTCACAATCTTAATGCGGCATGATTTTGTTTCATGTAACAGCTAAGACATTGTCTAAGAAAATGTAATGTCAGAGAAAAAGAACTATGGGTAAGTAAATTATTTCGTTTTATCGTGTCTAGCAGATTTGCTTAACTGCTGAAAGTAGATATGTGAGAAATAGTGAAGCACACAATTTCGGCAGGCTTCTTTAGCAGCAGTCATGACTGGAATATGTGTTAATCTCTTAACTATGGCTCCAGATCTCTTTTTGTTGACAGTTTCATTGACACACTTAAGGAAAGGAACACACCCTTTTGTGTTTGTTTCATACTTATACATGCTTAGACTATATTGTTGTTGGGCGTTACCTCTTGATTACATTCTGACATCTTCAGTTTCTCCGCCCGTGGTTGGATGCTTATTTTATATATCATAGAATGTAGGTTTCTCATTCAATACACTAAGGCACTGAAAAAGAATATATTAGTTGCCAGTTTCTCAGTCTCCTCCTCAGTCTTCTCAGTTTTCTTGAAGCTTTCTTCCAAGAAAAATGGGATCCTCCCCATCCTTATCATCCTTCAGGTCACGTCCTTCTCTCCCAAGCCCCATCCATTGAGTGCTGCTGGTTCTCCATACTTAAACCTGCCGCAATTTTCATCTGCCTTTCAGACATTTCTGCCAATCCATGTGCCCCCCTGCTAGAGCTGAAAACCATTAGCAGGTCCTTTGAGGTGCACAGGTTGCCAGACTGTGGGGTTTGCATAAAGTGGCAATTATTCATGCAGCCAAGAGTCGCAACCTCTGCCCTATATTTCTATTTCAGGAAATCATAACGAGTATCCTACACTAGTACCGCCAACCCGCTCTTGCAAAACAGCTATTTCCCTGGTGTTATCCACCTAGGAATTAGCCAGTTTTGAAAGGGTTGTGTGTCATGTTCTCTCACACAACACAGTTGTAACAGGATAAAAATTACGTTTATTATATTTATTTTATGGAGTCTTGATTAATATCTAAAAAAATTACCACATTTTTGGAAACAAACGAAAAACATGCTCATTTCCGGAAACCTTAAAAAATAACACCAAGGAATACAAGTTTTTCTGTGACGTGTTGGAGTCACTTCACTTCTAACTTTGAAATGAAGTTTTATGGTTGGCGTGTACTAGTAACTGACCGACCCCACTGTATTGAAAATAGCTGTTTGTCCACTTAATTTTTCTCAAACAAGTCACAGTTTTTTTAATCTCTTTCTATTCATCACTTTTGCTTGAATGGGTCCCAGACTTGGTACCATTTTGTTATGATTTACTGTCAATTAATCTCAACATCTTCATTGGCCAACAATTACCATAAGGCAAACAGTTTTTCTAACCTGGTCACACTTGTCTGATCCAGAGGCAGCACAGATATTTCTAGTCTGGCCCAGTTCTATTTCCGTTACAAGAGAACAGCTTGCAAGAAGTATGTTTATTACAGCACCGCTTGTCCCAGAAGTCTCAACAGGAACTATACATTAACACTCCTACACTGTAAAGTCTATAGGGTGGGGGCAGTGTTCTGTGTTCATAGTACATAGTACTCTGTGGGTGCTCTCTCAGTACAAATAAATAATAATTATTACAGTATGTATTTTCCCAGGTAATGAACTACATGAATTGGACAGATCTTCAGATAGGTTGCATAGATTAGAATGACAGTGACACAGAAAGAGGTGCAAAGAAGATCTTTAATGTATACAGATTGCTTGTCAAATATAATAATCTTTTTTTAATCGCTTGTTTTACAGGAATAGTTACAGGTAAGTACATAGGTAAGAGGAAAATAACATACTTGTGTAGTATTCTACACAGATAAGAATATAGGTATTTATTAGCTACAGGCCAGTGCTCTACACATCTGTCTGTCTACCTCACCTGAGTTGTGATCCGTTCTAAGTTCTGTGTTTCTTGTATTTTATTTGGCCATATTAAATAGTAATTGCTTGATTTTCTCCTTATGCATCAGTGCTGTGATGATTTTCTCTGCTATTACTCTTCCTTAAAAATACCATTTGAATAAGAACACAAGAAAGGCTATACTGGGTCAGATCAATGGTCCATCCAGCCCAGTATCCTGTCTCCCGACACTGGCCAATGTCAGGTGCCCCAGAGGGAATGAACAGAGTAGGTAATCACCAAGTGATCCATCCCCTGTATCACATTCCCAGCTTCTGGCAAACAGAGACTAGGGATACTTCAAAGCATGCTTTTGCATCCCTGCCTAATAGCCAGTGATGGACCTATCCTCCATGAATTTATCTAGTTCTTTTTTGAACCCTGTTATAGTCTTGGCCTTCACAACATCCTCTGGCAAAGAGTTCCACAGGTTGACTGAGCATTGTGTGAAGAAATACTTCCTTTTGTTTGTTTTAAACCTGCTACCTATTAATTTCATTTGCTGAGCCCTAGTTCTTGTGTTATGAGAAGGGGTAAATAATAATTCTTTATTTACTTTCTCCATACTGTCATGATTTTATAGACATCTATTATATCCCCCCTTAGTCATCTCTTTTCCAGGCTGAAAAGTCCAAGTCTTATTAATCTCTCCTCATATGAAAGCTGTTCCATACCCCTAGTCATTTTTGTTGCCCTTTTCTGTACCTTTCCAATTCCAATATATCTGTTTTGAGATGTGGCAACGACAGTTGCATGAAGTATTCAAGATGTGGGTGTACCATCGATTTATATGGAGGCAATATGATATTTTCTGTCTAATCTATCCCTTTCCTAATGATTCCCAGCATTCTGTTCTATTTTTTGACTGGCACTGCACATTAAGAACTATCTACAGTGGCTCCAAGATCTCTTTATTGAGTGGTAACAGCTAATTTAGACCCCATTATTTTATATGTACAGTTGGGGTTATGTTTTCCAGTGTGCATTTCTTTGCATTTATCAACACTGAATTTCATCTGCCATTTTGTTGCCCAGTCATAACCAGTTTTGTGAGATACCTTTGTAACTCTTCGCAGTCTGTTTTGGATTTAACTAATTCGGGTAGTTTTGTATCATCTGCAGATTTTGCCACTTCACTGTTCACCCCTTTTCCAGATCATTTATGAATATGTTGAACTGCCCTGCGGGACACCACTATTTACCGCTCTCCATTCTGAAAACTGACCATTTATTCCCATCCTTTGTTTCCTATGTTTTAATCAGATACTGATCCATGAGAGCACCTTCCCTCTTATCCCAGACAGATTACTTTGCTTAAGAACCTTTGGTGAGGGACCTTGTTAAAGGCTTTCTGAAAAATCTAAGTACACTTTGTCCATTGGATCACCCTTGTCCATATGTTTGTTGACTCCCTTACAGAATTCTACTAGATTGATGAGGCATGATTTCCCTTTATAAAAACCACGTTGACTCTTCCCCAACAAGTTGTGTTTATCTACGTGTCTGATAATTCTGTTCTTTACTATAGTTTCAACCAATTTGCCTGATGCGGAAGTTAGGCTTACTAGCTTGTAATTACTATGATAGCCTCTGGAGCCTTGTTAAAAATTGGCATCACATTAGCTATCCTCCAGTCATTTGGTACAGAAGCTGATTTAAATGATGGGTTACATACCGCAGTTAGTAGTTCTGCAATTTCACATTTGAGTTCCTTCAGAACTCTTGAGTGAATACCATCTGGTCCTGGTGACTTATTACTGTTTAGTTTATCAGTTTGTTCCAAAACCTCCTCTAGTGATACCTCAGTCTGGGACAGTTCCTCAGATTTGTCATCTAATCTGCTGATGCAAAGAATTCATTTAGTTTCTCCAAAGTGGCCATATCTTCCTTGAGTGCTCCTTTAGCATCTCCATCGTCTAGTTGCCCCACCGGTGGTTTAGCACACTTCCTGCTTCTGATGTACTTAAAAATATTTTTGCTGTTACTTTTTGAGTCTTTGACTAGCTGTTCTTCAAATTCTTTTTTGGCCTTCCTAATTATATTTGGCAGAGTTTATGCTCCTTTCTATTTTCCTCAGTCGGATTTATTTAACTTCCACTTTTTAAAGGATGCCTTTTTGCCTCTAACACAGTGGTTCCATCGGCCCGCGCCACTTCCAGCAGCTTCCATTGGCCTGGAGCAGCGAACCGCGGCCACTGGGTGCCGCGATCGGCTGAACCTGAGGACGCGGCAGGTAAACAAACCGGTCCAGCCTACCGGGGCTTTCCCTGCACAAGTGGCGGAACAAGTTTGGGAACCACTGTTCTAACAGCTTGTTTTAGTTTTTCTGTTTAGCCATACTGGCATTTTTTTGGTCCTCTTACTATGTTATTTAATTTGGGGTATACATTTAAATTGACCCTCCATTATGGTGTCTTTAAAAAGATTCCATGTTTTTTAGAGTTGGAGGATCAGAAAATGCTGGCTGTTGTGTTTTTTTATGACCAAAATGTTTGATATATGGGCAGTTCCAGAAAGTCTGTGAGACAACTTACTTTCCTACGTACTTATCTAGCATGATTATCAAGGTATAGAAGAAGCATGTGATTGGTTTCCACTGGTGTTTTCTCTATGATTGAGTTGGTGATGTACATTTTTTTAGTACATCTGCCCAGGAGTTCTCTTTTCCTGTACCCTAAAATTTTGCTTCTATTTTTTTTTTTTTTTTTTGGGGGGGTGGGGGGGGTTGCTTTTTGTTTTTCTCCTCACAGGTGCTATATCTTGAGTATTTCACTGCCACTGAGTTGCATAGAGAATAACAATTTGTCCTTCCTGTTTTTGTACAATTGATTTTCAGACCTGGATATCATGGGCTGTTGTACATCTGGCCAGTCTGTCCTGGTCTGGGGATAGCATAATGTTACAGGCAGAGGTAACCCCACTTTTGAAGGTAGAATTTATTGAGTAAATTGCCTGATAATTTTAAGTGGAACATATTAAGTGGTTAATCTAGACTAGTTATTATCTTATTGGAAAAGCCTGAAGCAAAGTATAGGAAATCAGAAATGTTTATTTAATGGAACGGTAGTTTTGGTGTCCATTTTCTTTTTCTGCCTGTGTTTCCAAATAGGTGAGATTTGTCCTGTATATTAGTCTGGATTTATATTCTATTGTGTGTGGTATTTATAGAGTATTTATTTCAGTTGTGTTGTTGAAGGGCAGCTTGAATGTGTTTTGTGGATAGTATTCATGTTTAAACTACTAAGTGGTACCGTAGGACATCTGGTGAAGTTTGGGAGGGCTAATCCCTCTGCACCTTTCATATACTGCAGAACCTTGATTCTTCTCTTTTTTTCTCTTCAAATGAACCAAAGAAGTTAATAAGGCTGCTGGGTTTATCTTGGATATGGAATAGAAAATGAACAGGAATCTTAGTATGGTATTGATTTTAATTGTTCTTACTGTTGCCGGCACCCAGTGCTGTGAGGCAAAACAACAGCAGAGGTTTGTTACTTGGTGTGTTTTACTCAATAATCACAACAGGGTGGAGAAGCAGAAAAGTTTATTTGCAGCTGCAAACAAGGTACTGGGAGAATAGAATTTTAAATTTTGCACATTAGAGCAGGTTATTATATATATTTTTATATTTTTTAATGCTATTGCACTACATATTAGCTAATTAAAATTTTGCACAAATATTTTGGTTTTTTTATATGGGTTACAACAATGTTTATTTTTTGTAACTTTTAATAAGCATTTTTAGCAATTTAAACAATTAGCACATTTTGTCTGGCCTTGTAACTATTTTTTATTATTTTTAGTTTGGCGTTAGCAAACCTTACACTATAAGGCATTATTTGCGGCTGCAACATTGTTTTAAGAGCAAAAGAGCTTATTTAAACCAGCCAGGCCTGAATTTTATTAAGGGGGGTTAAGAAGAAGCCCTTAGGCCTTTAGCAGGGAGACTTTTTTAACCCTTATGGCCTTTTATTTTTTTTGACTTAACTAGTGGCCATGCCCTGGGGTTTTTAACAATTTTTTTTTGAGAATACTTATTTTTATTGCTTGAGTTTTTTTATTTTTATTTATTTATTAGCGGGCTATGCATAAAATTAAAATTTTTAAAACTATGTAAAATAAGCGTTTTTATACAGGATTATATATAACACAGTAAACATAACATGATTAATACAGGGAAAAAAAACTTAAATAGGCTAAACTACTTATTTAGCCACAGGGAAAGGCCCCAACCAGAAAATAGGCCCCAACCAGCCTAGCCAATTTTTTTTTAGTTTGCTGATGAATGCTTTTTATTAGCTGTGTTAGGCATTGTAAATTAGCTTTTATGGATGGCCCTGCATCTGTTATATTAAAGCAACACATGCCTGCAAACTTTTGGCACAGGTGACTATGGCATAGAAGCAAATAGTTTACAGCCAGCTTGTTTTGTAGCATACCCCGATGTGCTTTTTTTAACTTATGTGAGAGCTGGGCCAGGACGGTTGAGGTTAAATTAATGGCCTTTGCCACCGTGCAGGCAAGGTGCTTTACAGCGTGATAATTATGTACCACAAGCCCAGGGATACCAACTAAGGAAAAGGCCAGAGCTGCTGCCTTACTTTTTGAGAATAAGGTTATTTTTGACCTACAGGTGGAATTAAGGGGAATAGCATTTTTTTTATGACGGGCAGATAACTGCGGAGGGTATGGAAAAATCAATGGGGCCACGCGACCAAGAGAGCAGGGACCTCCAGAACTATTGGCCGGGACTTCCTCAACCCTTATGGCCTTCCATCCCCTCGACTTAACTAGTGGTCATGACCTGGAGTTTCCAACATTACTCTACCTGCTCAGGTTAGTTATAGAATTGATCATTTAAAAAAAAAATTGTTAAAATAATTGAGGTGTTTTTTTCATTCAGGGTCATTATATTGTGCATACTATTATTCAGCAGTCAGAAATCCTTCCTACTCATGATCTACATTCCTGAGGATGAGTGTCATCTTATCATTGATTTCTGTCTTGTATTTTTTTTTACTTTTTAGCCAGAAATCACACTGAATTTCTATATTAGGGTAAAAGTAAGCAGGTTTTTAGTTTTGTGATGTTTAATACAATGTCCTCTTTATAGAGAGTTTTATTAATTTTTCCCCTCTATATTTGTGACTTGTAAATATTAATTACTTTATCATAAGAACTAGTGTTTTGATTGTGTCTGTAACGTGTATTTTAAGAATAAGGGACACCCTTTCTCAAGTACCCCTGTGGACCTGAAAAGTTAATTAATTGAAACCACTACCCTGAACATAAAGGAAAGGACTTTAATACATTTGATGAACTAATTTTTTCATCCCACTTATTAAAGCACTGCAAACAGATGTGTCCATTTCACCTTGAAAGTCTTTATTAGTGATAGGGCAGGAGGGACATCTACAGAGTTTGTGGTGCAGGTGAATATATTAAGAATACTTCCTAGGTTATGTGAATCTTGTTTTACAGATGTATTATAGTTAGAAGATTAGCAATTACCTTCCTGAGCATTCTACAATCTGACTTAAAGGAAAGAGATCTTTGTGTGTGTGACGGGGTATATCAACCCCGCACTGATGAAGCAAGGGTTAAAGACTAGTTCTTGGCCCAAAAGGCCTCGCCCCTCTGGGGCATGCTCCAAGTGGAGGGAGCATTCAAAAGGGAGCAGCTCAGCTCAGTCTGGGCTGACTAAGGAGAATGGTTTTGTGCAGCATCCTCCTTCTGGGAAGCCATTGGAACTCCAAGCCACCATAGTCGAGCCTCCTAGCTCGTCCAACTCCAGAGATGACGCCAGAGGACAGGGGCAAGGGTAGGAAGCGACCAAGGGAACGCACTTAGAGGTACTGGGACTTAAATCCTGTTAAGGTACCCTGTTTTGAAGGGCCCTGGATCAAAATCCGGTGGAGTAGGGCAGCCCCGGATTCCCCTACCCTCCCCACACTCGCCACTAGGTGACACTACCCCGATAGTGTCGCTAGGCAAAGTGGCCCCGTGGACTCTCACTGCTAGGAGACACTACCTATGCTATAGCTGCTGGGCGACACAGCCTTTCAACTCTCGCCAGTAGGCATTACACCCCAGAGTATTGCCATTAGGCAGTACTGCCAGCCTGGGGCACCCAGCCAACTCCCGACAATGAAACACAGTTTTTAAGTCCCTGCCATCTCCTGGTAATATCATAATAGTAATCATAGACTTTAAAGCCAGAAGAGACTATCATGATCATCTGACCTCCTGCACATCACAGGCCACAGAACCTCCCCCACCCTGAAATAAACCCATTACCTCTGGTTGAGTTACTGAAGTCCTCAAGTTTTGATTTAAAGACTTTAAATTATAGAGAATCCACCATTTACTGTATTTCAAACTAGGAACTGACCTGTGACCCACATTGCAAAGGAAGGCAGAAAAAAAAAAGGGTCACCGCCAATCTGACCTGGGGGAAAATTCAGTTAGACCCTGAGCATGTGAGTGAGACCCGTCAGCCAGACACCTGGGAAAGAATCTCTGTAGTAACTCAGAGCCCTCCCCACATAGTGACTCAACTCCAACCACTGTGTCAGGGTTCCCTCACCACTCTGAACTCTAGGGTACAGGTGTGGGGACCCACATGAAAGACCCCCTAAGCTTATTTCTACCACTTAGGTTAAAAACTTCCCCAAGGCACAAATCCTTCCTTGTCCTTGGATGGATATTGCTGCCACCACCAAGTGAGTTAGACAAAGATTCAGGAAAAGGACTACTTGGAGTTCCTGTTTCCCCCAAATATTCCCCCACGCCCCTTCACCCCCTTTTCTGGGGAGGCTTGAGAATAATCTACCAATCAGATAGGTAACCAAGGTGAGCACAGACCAGACCCTTGGGTTCTTAGGACACTAAAAACCAATCAGATTCTTAAAAAATATAACTTTATTATAAAGAAAAAAAAAGTAAAAGAAACATCTCTGTAAAATCAGGATGGAAGGTAATTTTACAGGGTAATAAGATTTAAAACATAGAGGATTCCCCTCTAGGCAAAACTTCAAAGTTACAAAAAACAGGGATAAACCTCCCTCTTAGCACAGGGAAAATTCAAAGCTAAAACAAAAGAAAATCTAACGCATTTCCTTCCTATTACTTACAATTTGCAATCTTAGATGGTTAGTCCAGATATGGCTTTAGGAGATGTATTTTCCCTGCCCTGGTTCCTCGCTGACCCAGAGAGAACACAAAGAAAAAAACCCGAAAACCTTCCCCCACAGATTTGAAAGTATCTTCTCCCCTTATTGGTCCTTTTGGTCAGGTGCCAACCAGGTTATTTGAGCTTCTTAACCCTTTACAGGTTAAAGGAGGGATTTTATGCTACCCTTAGCTGTATGTTTATGACACACCGGAAATATTTGCTAATAGCTGTCGCAGATGGGCCGTATGCCATTATAAGCAGCCTCATCAGACCATCCCCTCCGAAAACATATCAAGCTCAGTCATAAAACAAAACAGTTAGGTTTTTTGCCCTCACTACTCCCCTTGGAAGGCTATTCCAGAGTTGTCCTGAAATTAGTATTTGTATTGTATAAATCTGCCCTATACCCATCAAGTGTAAGGGTTTTGTGTGTGTGTCAAGTGTGTGTTCTAACAGATTTAATGACCTCTCTGTTTCCAGTATTTTATAAAAGCTATTGCTTGATGTTAGTAAGATCAGTCACTTTGGCTGTTGCACGAAATTTCAGACTGTTCCTCCTGCTCACTGAAAAAGTTTTGATAGTAGTGAAGAGAGAGTTATTTATTCATTCTGCTTTGCTGATTATTTTATTCTATTTTGGATAGAAAAAATGTGGGGTGGTTCTGAAGGACAGTGTCTTCCCCTGTCTCGGTGCTTAGCAGTCTACTTGCTTTATTCCAACATTCATGATAGTTTGTGTTTGTATATCTGTTCTATTGTCAGTCTAATTTTTTGTTTAATTTGTTGTTAAATACTTTTCAGTTCTAAAGATTTGAGTTCTTCTCCTCAGTGAGTCTTTTGTATTGTCTTTAAGTGTGCAATTGTGGCCTTGAGGGGTTGCACTTTTTTTTTTCTTGATGGGAACGTATAGGAAACTTCAGAAATATTAACCTCTTATCCACTTTTCTTCCTCCTCCTAATACGTAACTACTGTATTTTGGTCACTTTTCTCAACTTTTCAAAAATAACATAAAAACATTGGGCTTCTCTTTTTGAATCACTGTTTCTAATGATCATTCTTGCTTTCTCTCTTATTTGTCATATTTATTATGGTAGTACCTACCTAGTGGCCAACCAAACCCAGGACCCCACTGGGCGAGGCACTGTGCAAACATCAAATAAGAAACAACCCCTGCCCCAAAGAGCTTACACTCAAAACAGACAAGAGAGACAAACAGTAAGGGAAAGGGGTAGACATACAAGCAGAGTGAACAATGTGATGGTGGCAAATGTCATGTTAATTATGTGACTTTGTTTTGTCATTTAAATCTTTTCAGTGAGGTTATGCTAGGAGCTAGCTGGAACGACAAAGGAAGAGAGGAGGCAGAGAATTGAAGTAAACATCCTGGAAGAGAGAATATTCAGAGTGAAAACTGCAGAAAACAGTCTGACATCATCAGAGTCCTTCAGGATTCCTGAACTGCTTCTGCAGCTGCTGTGCCAGCTTCAGTCTCTCGCTGGCTCCTCCTTGCAGTTTATTTCGCAAAGGTCACATGGGTATGGGGAGGGTAAAGACTGCATAAATTTGCAGCCCTGCTAAATTTAGGCCTACATGCATAGCGCAGACGGGCGCATTTCTGTCGCCTCTCTTTCCTCCTCTGGTTCATTGAAAACTCATTATACATTTAGCCAACATTTCTTACATTTAAAAGACTCTTCATAGAATTATAGAATATCAGGGTTAGAAGGGACTTCAGGAGGTCATCTAGTCCAACCCCCTGCTCAAAGCAGGACCAATCCCCAACTAAATCATCCCAGCCAAGGCTTTGTCAAGCCTGACTTTAAAAACCTCTAAGGAAGGAGATTCCACCACCTCCCTAGGTAACCCATTCCAGTGCTTCACCACCCTCCTAGTGAAAAAGTTTTTCCTAATATCCAACCTAAACCTCCCCCACTGCAACTTGAGACCATTACTCCTCGTTCTGTCATCTGCTACCACTGAGAACAGTTTAGATCCATCCTCTTTGGAACCCTCTTTCAGGTAGTTGAAAGCAGCTATCAAATCCCCCCTCATTCTTCTCTTCTGCAGACTAAATAATCCCAGTCCCCTCAGCCTCTCCTCATAAATCATGTGCTCCAGCACCCTAATCATTTTTGTTGCCCTTTGCTGGACGCTTTCCAATTTTTCCACATCCTTCTTGTAGTGTGGGGCCCAAAACTGGACACAGTACTCCAGATGAGGCCTCACCAATGCCAAATAGACAGGAATGATCACGTCCCTCGATCTGCTGGCAATACTCCTACTTATACCTGTACTTATACCTCACTGTGGTACCTGAGTTCGTAAAAAGCTATATATCTGCAATCACAAATCTAGAGACTGAACAAATTAGAATTATGAATAAGATTATTTACCTTATTGGAAGGTTTGTTGGGACTTAAAGAGATATTCATTTATGACCTCTTTAATACCTACTTAAGTCCTGAATTTGCTATCCCTTCCAGTTACTGAAACATCTCATTGCACAATATTAAGTGATGGTGAGGGTTAATAAACTAGATTTTCACATCAAGACACTGATTTCAAATGAAAGTTGAAAACTATTTTTGTAATCTCACTCTAGCCCTTGGTGGACACCTGTTCTTTCCACGCGCTCTAAAACAGCTGTCAGTCTTCAAACAAGAGGGGTGGCTGGTAATTGACGAGTAGGTAACTTTATAAATCAGGATTTAGACTCATTGGAAAAATTGGAGGTTGAGGCAGGGAAAATAATTGCCCAGAACCTGCCTGCAATATCTGGCTCAGCTCAATTTTAACAGCATCATAGTTACTACATCATTAATTGCTTGAATTATAAAGGAAACATGGATAAGAAATGCTAAAGAACACATACATAATGGTAACAAAGGTAGCGCATAATATGAGGCTTTGTTTGGGAAAACTGCTCAACTGATCACCCATGCCACCTTTCTTAGAGTTTTTTGGATATTGATTGCTTAACTAAGAAGAGGACTCAAGAGTTATATTTATTTCATTTTATAGAGTTTTATTAGCCACCATTAACAGAAATCAATACGCAGTTACCTTTAGCAACCAAACCTGCATTACAGAACGAATTCAGGTTTGTTTGACAAGAGCTATTTCCCACAAAACCATGTTGACTGGCATTAATTATATTCCTACCCTTAAATTCTCTTATCAGTTGAATCCCATATCAGCTTTCCATTATTTTGCCCAGGACTGACGTCAGGGTAACCAACCGATAGTCACCTGGATCATCCCGTTTTTCTTTTTGAATACTGGTACAACATTGGCACTTTTACGGTCTTCTGGAATTTCCCCAGTATTCCAAAATATATTAAAAGTTAACATCAATGGGCCAGAGATCTTTTCAACCAACTCTTTTATGACTTCTGGGTGCAAGGTATTCAGCTTGCCTATTTGAAAAATATGCATCCCTAATAGATTATGATGTTTAACATTCTTCAGAGTTTACTAATGGACTGGAAAGTAGTTCATTGTCTTCACGTGATACAAGTACTTCATCCTGCTTCTTTCTAAATACAGAAGAGAAATATTTGTGGAACGCTTCTGCCTTTTCTGTATCATTATTAAACATTTTGCCATCTCCATCTAGCAATGGGCCTATATCACTGCTAGGATTTTTTTGTTCCCAAAAAGCTCCTCCTTATTGTCTTTAGTCGTGCTGGCTATGGATTTTTTCTTTCCTAGCAGAGAAAGGCATAACAAGAACCAATGATGGTAGCTGAAGCCAGACAAATTCAAGTTAGAAAGTAGGCACAATTTTTTAACAGCAAAGGTGATTAACCATTAGAACAAACGACAAAAGGAAGGTGGTAGATTCTCCATCTCTTGATGTTCTCATATCAATGCCTGGATGCCTTTATGGAAGATATGATTTACTCAAACACAAGTTACTGGGTTCAATACAGGGTAGCTACGTGACCTTTAATGACCAGTGATATATAGGAGGTCAGACTAGATGATTAGCTGATTTGTTCCAGTCTTAAATTCTAAGAATCAATTAATCTAGAACTTGCAAGGCAGTATGAACTCATTGCCTAGGGTAGACACATGTACAATGTTTCACAATCTGAATTAATAATAGTAATTTGTTCAGCTTCAAAACTTACTTCACAACAATCTTGATAGGAACCTGTTACAAAAACAAGGGCATACACTGTAATGCTGATAATCTTCAACATACATATATACGCATGTACCCTTCCTTACTAATTAGGTACCTCATTTCAAGAAATAGTTAATTGACTGATTTGGGTCATCACCCGAGACACAGTCTCTGTTACTTATCCCCATATCTTTGCTCAGCCATCAGCTTTCAGTACAGTTACTGTTCACATCAGTAGCTGACATTGCAAACACAGATGAAGCAGATGACAGTCATGACTGTATAGGTGTGCTAGTGAGCAACCTCAACAGCTGGGAAAGAGAAATATTCAGTTAAAGGTACCTAGCCAAGATAGGTACTTGATATCATAAGAAGGCTTCCCAGGTAGCTGGCCACAGGTCTCAGTCATCTCCCCTCCAGATGTCAGATGTTTTGAAGGAGTCCAGCCATTTTATCCCATTTCTTGTGGGTGTTACAAGTTGGTTCCACTATTCACAGAAGCTGACATGCACCAATTAAATGGTGACCCATATTTCTGACACAGATTTTAAATGTCTAACCAAAATGATAGTTGTCACCTCTCATCATCCTGTCAGACAATGAAACATCACTTCTGGATTCTTGCAACTGGGTTTGGAGATTTCCAGTCTCTTTGTACAAAACGTCTTGTGCCTAACCAGTTTATGTAACCAAAGTTAGGCCATAGCCATTTGTACAGCCATCTTGGGTCATACATTGAATACCTGCTGAGACTTAGCTCCAGTCAGCAACCTACTTCCCACAAGTTTTTCCCCAGCAAACTTCACATGGCTATGCTTGCCCGAGTTCCAGTTTTTCCATTAGTACTTTGCTGACTGCTGAAATATCCAGTTTAAGTATACATAGTTTATACAAAGTCTATCCACATTCTGTGATGCTCTTTATACTTTTTTTAACCGTCCACTATGCAGTAACATAGTCACTGTTGTTGTCAAGCAGGCAAGAACAGCTGTATAAATCTTTCATTTCTGTTCTCCTGATTTTAAAAATAATTGTAGGACCACTGTATGTATAGATGAGGTATGTCAGTGCCTTATTGATCAAACCATTACATTTCTGATTATTTTACTGTGTGATCAAGTGTCCTTATAACACATTTTTTGGTTTCAATCACTTTCATTATTGCCTCTTCCACCATAGCTGTATTTCAGTAACTTGTGGTAACAAACATGCTTGATAACAAATACTATCCTTACTTCTTAATGTCATCCTAATTTAAAAGAAATCAATATGAACACAACCCCTTCCTTCCTAACAGTAGTCCCCCAAAGGCAAACACTTTCATTAATATTTACATCTGGCAAAAAGCTGTATCAATGTTTAGTAACTTTCCTTAAAACTTATCTGCCAAAATAGTGTATTCAGTTTAGTTCCCTGTATTCAGTGTCCACCCCAAACAGGACTGGAAGGGGTGAAGGTGGCCAGGTAGGTCTATTAACTCCAGAGGCTGCACCAGCAAGCAGCTTCAGCTGGGCAGGAAGAGGCGGGGCCTATACAACCAGAACGCTGGCAATAGACGGGGGGCTGTTGCTGTTAAAGGGCAGTCACTCCCTTGGAAGAGGGAGGAGGGTTTGGAGCTGGTACACCCAGAGCAAGGAGGGGAACCAAGAGTGGTAGGAAGCAGTCCAGGGAAGGAGCAGTGAGGGCTGGGAGAGGAAAGCCCAGAACTGCTGGCTGGAGGGTCCCTGGACTGGAACCTGGAGTAGTGGGCAGACCCAGGTTTCCCCTACCACCCACCAGGGTGTGGCATAGACTGGCAGTGCAGTGAAAGGGAAGACTTCCTGGATCACTATGGGAGTGACAGAGACTTTGGAAGACTGTACCCCGGAATTGGGGGAACGTTGTGAGACCTAGCGGGAGGGCTGAGTCACAAAGAGGATGCTGTGGTTCCTGGACCAAGAGAGGGGCTTCAGACCAGAGAGAAAGAGACAGAGTGACAGCGTGCAACTGCAGACAGGGGTGTCACCCTGGAGAGCTAATCCCCAGAGTGACCAGGAGGAGGCCCCAGTCAAGTGGTGAGTGGTGCACCCCATGACACTACTATAGCTGGCAAAATCATATAGTATCTTAATATTTAATATCTATATTTCAGTTCATTCATTCAAAGTAGATTAGAGAAAAGGAAAAGGTTAGTTTCTCTTCAGCTAACAGTGTGGTTAACAGGCTTCCTGACTTGCCGGTGCTCTTTACATGCTCTTGTGAAAAGCTGAAGAAATTCTACCATTGGGATTTAAGTTTCTTTTTTCTCAGGTCTTTGTCTTTTTTCTTCTGAAAAGTCTTGATTCCTGGGTAATTCTTAATTAGCTGTCAGGATCCAGGGTGAAGGTAGGCAGGCCTCATGGCAGTAGCGTGAGAGCCAGGAACCAAAGCCAGGGGTCAGAGCTGGTGGCAGAGTCAAGAGTCAAACCAAAGGTCAGAGCCAGAGCTGAAGTCAGGAATCGGGCCGAGGGTCAATATCAGGTATCAGGGTCAGTGCTGGGATTCCAGGAGTTGACCTGGACTCAATATCCAAACTGGAGCCAAGGTCAATACCAGGATTTTAGAGGCACAGAAGCAGGGTGATCATGGCAGCTAGCTAGGAATCCACATTGTTGTCTGGACACTTCCTTGTACTTCCCATGGGCTGATATAGGCTCAAGGAGCCAATCGGGGATCTCTAAGTCCATTGTCAATTAGATCACTGATGGTGGAACGTTCCATGATGTACAACCTCTGCAAATTGTTGGGTGGCAGGAAGCAGCTAGGTTAAAGATGCAGTTGGATGGCAGCATAATGCAGTTGCTTGCCTGGTAGACCTATAGTTCCTGGGTTCAAGTCCACTGGTGCTTATAATTAGCAATAAGTCATAATTTTGGGAGTGTAGTCACTACATAAGGCACTGATGTAAATGTGACTGAAAACATTTTTTATAATTAATTTAGTATCCCTCCCTTTCTCTGTTACAGTTGAGAAGTTTTCTGCAGTAATGTATCTAACCACTACAAAGGATGGTCCAATCACTACCCAAAAAAATTAAGAGAATAGAGACATAGTATCATAATTGAAATGTATACTGTATAACACATACAAACTCACTTCATCCTGATACAAAAGGGAGCAATAGTGTGGCAATAGTTTAACAATGCACAGCAACATTGCACAACAGTTAAGGGAGGAAGTAAAGAATAGGATAGCTAATTGAAACCGTTGTTGGACTGTAGCAATGAAGACTGTAATTATTGAAGTTGGAAGTTAGCCATGCCACTGGAGTTAACTCTTATCTCTACCTTTCACCTTGCCTTACTTTTATGCTGAAGATACTCAAGTGTGGTGTATCTTTCAACAGCATTTTAACATTTGATTCCTCCCTGTCCACCCGCTCTGCCTTTCTTACACAGGTAAACATATGGCTTTGCCGCAACTTCTTTTAGATAATCTCAGAAGGACTTTACTTGGGTAAGACAAGGAGCATCCTTAAACACAACTCCATATCTTCCACATTTATCTGTAGTTTATCTATAGTGCACTAATCACATAGTACACATCACCTCAGAAATCCTATTTGCCTTCATTCTCTATAACTTGAGTGTCATCTTTGACTCTGGACCATCATTCTCCTTTCGTATCTCCTATTTCTACAAATCTATCACCAGTTCTGCACTCTGTTTAAGCCTATATGTTAAACACTAAAATATTTATCCATACATTCATCTCCTCTCCCCTGGACTATTTCCCACACTCTTGTCTGTGATTTCCTCAGGTTTGCAGAATCCATGTGTGCAGAGTGTTGCTGCCCCCCTTCTCACACATCTACAGTACAGTCACAATACCTACATCTCATCTAAAACAAAGTACTTCCAAAGGCACAAATGCCCTTCGTACTGCAGTTGGACGTTGGTTCTTAACTGATACTGAAATGAGAATGCAGCATACTGAATCACCAGCTCCACTTTATGCAACATTTCCTCGGTTTTCATGATGGTTTTCTCATGGAAGTATTGTCTGGGCTCGAATCCGGTTTAGCTGACAAGATTAGGCAAGATCAGAGACTGAGATGGAATTAGCTGTAGATCAAAACTGAAGTTTAGTACATGGCTTTATATTTCATTCTATTTCCATGTTTGATTAGAGATTAATATCTAGATTCATCAACCACTCCCATTTCAGCACCCCGGGGGGACCATAGCAGTCAGAGGTGGGAAAGACCCACTTTATCGCTGATTCTCAAATTGTGGTCCATGTACTACTTGCTTGTGTCCTGTGAAGAGCTGACTGTAAAAGCAGCTAGCAACAAGAAGGAGCCATCCTAACTGTCTTCATTATGTAGAGAGGGAAGAAAGGAAGCAGCAGCCACAGCAGGACCAAGTCCCACCAGCTGAACTGGAGCTGCCCACCACACCCCGGAGTCATGAGACGGCTAACACGCCCAGCAGGAGAGGAATGCCAAAGGCAGGTTGGAACCAGGCAGAGTGGCAAAACGTTCTAACACTTGTTTGGACACTTATATAGATTTTATTAGAAAAACGTAAATAAGGTTAAACTCTTTGAACATGAGCAGGAATAATTTACAATATAAATATGGGTAGTTTCCTCTTACAGAGAGAGAGAGAGAGAGACACCCTAAAATAGCTACATGTGAATTAGAACATGCCAAACAAGCTGAAGAGATTCTGCAGTAGAGCCCCTATTTTATTAACTAATTTGGGATTGAGGAGTTCATAAAATTGAACGTCTCAAAATTTACAGTAATTATGGTACGTAAGTTAATTTATTAATTATTCAGTGGTAGTGTACGTAACATGGTAACAAATGTACACGATATGCCTATTACAGTCTTGCTCTGAGAGCGCATAACCTCTGATCGCTGCTTAAATACATACATGGATACCTTGTTGTTCAAGGGATAAAAATAATTTATATATCCATTCATAAGATCTGTGGTCATAAAACAAATGTTCTACTGTACTTAGAAAAAAGCAATTAATATATAACCTAATTTATCAAATGAGAGGCCACAAAGTACAGCCCTGTGTGACGGGGCAAGGCCAGATGGCTATAGAAATGCAGTGGGAGATAGATATATTAGCTCCAGGCTAAACAAATCCCTGGTACCAGGTTAAGTGAAATGGAAGCTGCTCCAGGTCAATTAACAGGTTTCAGTTTAGTAGCCATCTTAGTCTGTATTCATGCATCCGATGAAGTGAGCTGTAGCTCACGAAAGCTTATGCTCAAATAAATTGGTTAGTCTCTAAGGTGCCACTAATACTCCTTTTCTTTTTTCAGGTCAGTTAAGACACTGGGGCCAATTAAGAACTTTCCAGAAGGCCGGGAGAAGGCTAGGTTGATTGGGACACCTGAAACCAATCAGGGGCTGGCTGAAACTAGTTAAAAGCCTCCCAGTCAGTCAGGTGGGTGTGCATGTCAGGAGCTGTGGAAGGAAGTTGCGCTGTGGGAGAGGCTGAGTAGTACACACCATATCAGGCACAAGGAAGGAGGCCCTGAGGTAAGGGCGAAGTGGAGCTTGAGGAAGTGAGGGCTGCTGTGGGGGAAGTAGCCCAGGGAATTGTACATGTTTCTAAAAGGTCAGCTACCATAGCTGATACTATTAGGGTCCCTAGGCTGGAGTCCGGACTAGAGGGTGGGCCCAGGCTTCTCCTCCCCCACCCCACCCCCGCACCTTGGCCCCCTGATTAATCACTGAGACTGGGAGACAACAGAGACTGTGCAAGGAAGGATAACTTCTCCTCACCTCCCTTGCTGGCTTATGATGAAAATGGCTCAGTAGACTGTGACCCTTGTCTCAAGAGAAAGAAGGGTTACATGGAGGGTCACAGTGAGCCTCTGAGGCTAGCGAAATCCGCCAGGAAACGCGGGACCCACGGAGGCAAGACCAGGGCTTTGTCACACCTGCTATAAAACTACTATGATGAAACCAGCATTCCTATATTGCACAAAGTAAGAATGCAGATAGGAGTTTGCTGTCTGGATGGAGTTAGTTGTCACACGCTAGCAGAAGAAGAAAACTGGTATTGCTGTAGAAAGAAGACTTTGCTAAAAATGAAATCCTGACAAATACGAATTGTTCAAAGGGAATGTGAACAATTACCGAAATGGTAGAAATACTGAACTGTTTGGCAATCAAAGCATATCTCAGTTTAACGCTGTTACTAAAACAGACAATTCTGAATTTAAGTCTTGCATCATAATAATGTATAAGAGTGATTTCCCTTGGAACTCATGTAGATTGGAGGGACAGACCTGACCTACTTCTAGTTATGCAAATTATCCTTCTTTCTAGTTTTTTGAATGGGTTGAGTGGCGTAGTGAGAACTTTTTTCCTCTAAGAGATGCATTTATAAGCATATGTTACTAAAAATCTGGAATAAATTTGCGCTGTTTGGCTCTTGAAATGCTTTGAAAGAAGTCATTGTTCAAACATGTTTAATTCCATTCCAATCCACTAAAAGTGACATAGGATTTTTTTGTAAGCAATGAAAAAGAAATAATTTAGCATGTGTAGATTTACATGAAACCCATTTTCTGAACTCTCGCCCATGTAAAACAGCAACACATGGTAGGGTAACCTATGGCACATATATCATTGTGTTACAAACCAAATTAAACATGTACTGGGAAAAAATAACCTGGGCAATTATGCTGTGCCTACATAAATTCCTGTGTATTGTTTGTTTATGTGCACCCATGGAGCATTTGGAGATCTCTTGGGATGAAAAACTGTATATAAACATAAACTGATCACTGTAAGACCATTACACTGTGACCAAAAAAATAAACAAAACGAACAGGATATGCTAAATTAAATATGTAGATATTGTACGATTTAAGGTAGTGGCATTGTACAGTATCTTGCAAACAGCATAAAGAAATATTAAATTCTTTACATTTGCACAGAGCCTTATAATCTCAAGGCACTTTACAAACATAATTTAATAAAGTATAAAAACATCTCTTTAAGGTAGGTGTTAATCATATTTTACAAATAGGGAAACTGAGTCATTGGGAGTGTTGTCTTGAGGGGGAGGGAGTGTTGGTCATGATGAGGGAGCCAGGGGGCCAAAGCAGAGCCACCCCCCCCATGCACCAGGCTGCAACACCACTCACTCAATTTTGGCCCTGTCACTGGTTCGCACCGTACATAATAACATACTTAAGTCTGCATGTGCCACTGGTTTATGCAATGCTGCATACGTGGAAGATACTGCACAATGAGTAAAATGTTCCAGTGTCCGTATTTATGGAAAATGCCTGTGTCCACCTTAAAACACACACTGGACTGTTGACATAAACATTTATAATTAAATTGTAAATACAAGGTATTTAGAAACAAAGTCCCATTTTAGACAAACTGGAAACCTTTAATAGTCTTAAGAACAAGAATTAAGTACAAAATACTCCATCTGTGCTCTGGATTAAGTCGGTATCTAAACTCATTTTCTAGTCTTCACTTCACTATGGGCTGCTTTGTACTATCCTACAGAAGGAGCAAGATATTGCTCCATGTAAATGGGGCTGGCAGAATGTTATCCTATATAATCAGACTGCTTGGTTATTAGTATTCCAGTATCCCTACTTACATAATATTTCTGCAAACTATTGGATTTTACACAGAGGCCTTAGGTTCATGATTGGCAAATCTTGAAAAAGGTGTCATTAGGTACTCCAGAAGAACCATGAAAAAGCAAGAGGTCTTCAGACTCTTATCATATTCCTTAACAAGTCTTCCCTCAACCCAGTCACACTCTCTTCTTTACTTATCAACAATATAGTGGGCAGAAGGGCTATCGTTGCTTGAGATTATGCCAGTTTGGAAAATAAACCCTGGCTAAAGCTCTCTTATGCCTTCTGGTCTGCCTTGTCTTTGAGAGACAATAAACCCCTTTCATAGGGGACCATGAGTGTCATCCACAAAACAATTTAGGCGCCTAAACACCAGAGTTAGGCACCTAGAACCCCAGCCACTGCACCACTTCAATCCACGACACTCCTGCCTGGCTGCTGCCCCTTGGAAGCACCTAAACTCACTCAGTATCTAACTTTCTGCTGTAGAAGTTCCATAGACACCTAAGTTTTAGCGTCTGGGGCATTGCACTGCTGCTCCACTCTAGGTTTCCAGCTGCCTATCTCCCACCTAAGCCCTGGAAAGATTCAGGAAGCCAGGGGAAGACAGGCAAGGCCTGATCTGAGAGGCAGCCTCTGAGCATGCTTAACAGATTGGATCCCAGTCATGGTGGTGGCGACACCCAGCTTTTTTTAACCCAGAGGTTGGAGTACTGGCATGGGATGTGGGAGACCCAGGTTCAGTTCCCCCTCCAGGTGAATGCCTAACTACTGGGCTAGAAGCTATAAGGTGGGTGGCACCTGCACTTCCTCTTGTTTTCTATGAAGTAAGGCAGGTTCCCACAAGAAGCAGCTTAGGTGTCTAAGCCACCTAATTCCAGGTGATTGGTTCCTGTTCGTGGATCACTAAGCAGAGATAGATACCTCCCTGCCGCCTAGACATAGGTGTCTAACTCCATGAGATGGGTGGGGCTTAGCACAACCCCCTGTCATCAGCATCTCCCATTGGCTAGCTTAGGCAGCTCCCCGACCAGTGTGATGGCTTTTGTGGCTCTCATTCTTTGGCACCTCTCTCTCCCCATTCATTGTATAGAGAGCCTAGCCTTTTAACTCAGTTTTGTGGATTACAGTGTTGTTCCTTTGATTTTTCTAGGTTCCTAAATGTTAGGCACTGTGATACCCAGCACTGCAACGTCTAAGTCCTTTCATGGATCCTACTTGCCACCCAGTACATCCCACCATTAGTCCTTTCCAAAATTCAAGTTCAGATCTAGATATCAAAAACCCTTCTGATCCAGAGCTGCTAGAGACTGAGGGTATGTCTATACCACAAGCATTTGACCAGCACTGCAACTACACAGCTCAAGCACTGTAGCATAAACCCTTGCTAAAATGACAGAAGGATTTTTTGGTCCCTGTGGTTAATCCATTCCACTCAAGAGGCAGTAGCCAGTCAACAGAAGAATTCATCCATCGAGCTAGCTGTGTCTACACCGGGGCTTAGGTCAGCTTAACTACGTCGCTCAGAGATGTGAAAAATGGTAGCTAGCTCGACCTACGTTTTAGGTGTAGAACAGGCCTTGAGCAAGGAAAAGTTTGCAAAACCAAAAGACCAGGCAGCCATCCCCTCTTCCACTAAAGGGCAGAAATAAAGAGTGTGTACCCCTAACTGTAGTTTGTAGCCACATTTTTGGGATGCCTCTCTGCCTTTGGCATCAAATCACTACACTCTAGAAAGCATCGACTTTTGTGACTGCACATATGACCTGACCTGCCCTGGAGAGGAAGGCTCAGAACTGAGGATTTATAAGGAGCCTTGGCCTCAGCCAGCTTTCAATATCTTCATCTTAATCAGTAACGATTAAGATCCAGTAAAGATGCTGAAGAAAAGGGTACATGGTAGAGACTGCCCTCTAATTACCCAAAGATCCAGTTTATTGTAAGTACCTTTCTCTGAGAACTAGTGAAGATTATCTAGCTAGCAGTAACAATTCTCAAAGGAGGTGTGTCCGAGGGCAGGTCTACATTACGGTAGAGATTGACGCTCTGAAATCAATCCACCGGCAGTCGATTTCGTGGGTCTGGTAAAGACCGCCAAATCGACAGCAGATCACTCTCCAGTTGACCCCTGTACTCTACCCCCATCAAGAAGAGTAAGGTAAGTCGACAGGAGATTTTCTCCCGTCGACCCCACGTGGTGTAGATCCCACGGTAACTTGACGTAAGGTACATCGACTCCAGCTATGTTATTCATGTAGCTGGAGTTGCATAGCGTAGGTCAACTTACTTCAGTAGTGTAGACATAGCCCAAGAAGCAACGAGTTAAAGACTAAAGAGATTGTTCTCTCTCACTCTGTGTCCACCATGTATAGATAAAGGAACAATAATTTATTGAAGGAGGAAAGCACGTTATTGTAACTGCTCTCACAACATGCAATTAAAAGACCACTGAAGGATAAGGAAGCCCATTATACAAATGACTTAAGGATAAGGTTGGAGGTAGTATAACAGATCCTATTTTGCCCTGTAAATAAGCTATCATTTTTTCATTCTGGGCTTTAGGTCTGCAGGAGCTTGGCCTGACAGACAGAATGTATTTTTAAGATGTATGGATAATACCCTTTTAAACTATAACTTGTGAGAGGAGATATGTTAGAAGGCCCCAGTCATGAAGAAATTATGTTTCCAGTTATTAATTGAAGAGCATTGTTATTAGTTTACAGCCTTGTTTTTGCTAAACATAATTTGATTTGGTAAATCGCTCTGAGCCTGACCTCCAGATAATAGCTTAGAGGAGATAAGGTTTGCAGCATGTACTTTAGAATCATTACATTTTATCTTTGATTTTTTTCCAGATTCATACTTCAGAACATTCACCAACTCTTCCATTAAAAAACAAATTAATCTGGCTGTAATTATGAATGTTGTAATAAAGGCAATGAGTAATGGTCTTTAAAAATCTACCATGCTTCAATACATATACTGTGTATGAGACACACAGCTGGATCCCATCCCATCAATGAAAATAGGGACTTTGAACTTGTCTATGTACTTAAGTGGCCCCTCTCTCCATAATATCTGAGCTCTTCCCAACCATAAATGAATTTATTCTCACAACATCCCTGTGGGGTAGGTAGTAGTATGGATCCCATTTTACAGATGGTGAATAGAAGCATAGAGAGATTAAGTGATTGTACCCAAAGTCTCATAAGAAACCTGTGGCATAGCCAGGAATGGAACCCACATCTCCTGAATTCCACCCTAGTCCCTTAATCTAACACCATCCTTCCCTCATTATTGGAATGCGTTTTAATAGCCCTCCACTGGTTTCATCCCCATTAAATTCTATAGTTTCCTTTCATAACAGCAGCATTGATAAATGACACTTGTACCATCGCTGGTTGACTAAAAGACCATCCCATCTTGACAGACAATGATCTGGCCTCAGTTATACATGCCTTCATCTCCTCCTGTCTGAACCACACATCTGTGCATGAAGCCTTCACACCTTAGGAAATTCTAGCTATAATGGAATGTTGCAGTGCCCCTCAATAACACATGCCACCATGAATACCCCAAGCCACTCTCTACACTGGCTTCCCATAAAATATCAAATCAAGTTCAAGGCTTTAGTATCAAGGCACACAATTGCCTGGACCAAGTTCATCTAAATGGCCACCTACAGATCCAGGATGAGGACTCTGATCAATCAACAAAGCCACTCTGGCACAATGGAACGTTCTACCAGAAGGGTAAAGCTTATCTGTGCAGGAAACAGAGCTATATTGGGGGCTGGGCTGAGCAAACACCCCCAGGACTCATCACAAACCTCACCACTTTCTACTCCAAGTGCAAGGCCCATTTCTTTTCCCTGCCTTTGCTAATATAAACAAACAATAGCACAGGTACATTTATATCTTAAAAATAAAATCACTAAAACAAAACATTATACTTTTCACACAACTCTTCCCTGGAGAGCTATGATCACGGGCTATAAATCATGAATGGTACCATGAACATGAACAGGGAAGTGTTCTCTACCCCATAACATAACACACAAACCAGCGGTCACCCAATGAAATTAATAGGCAACAGGTTTAAAACAAACATAGCAAAGTACTTCTTCACACAAGGCACAGTCAACTTCTGGAACTCATTGCCAGGGGATGCTGTGAAGGCCAGAAGTATAACTGGGTTCAAAAAAGAATTAGACAAGTTCATAGAAAATTAGTCCATCAGCGGCTATTAGTCAAGATGATCAGGATTCAAACGCAAGCTCTGGGTGTCTCTAAACCTCTGACTGCCAGAAGTTGGAACTGAATGACAGGGGATGGATCACTCAATAACTGCTCTGTTCTGTTCATTCCCTCTGAAGCATCTGGCTCTGGCCACTGTCAGAAGCCAGGCTATTGGGCTAGATGGAGCAATGAGTTGACCTAGTGTGGCCATTCTTATGTTAAGAAGAAAGAGAATGAATCACAGATGTTAGTTACATCCCTTAGTACACTACCATAAGGTGCTCAGATACTTCAGTAATGAGGGTGGTATAAGGACCTATACAGAATAGAATAATTAGGCTGGTAAGGCACCTTCGTGTCATAAAATTTTCTAGTGCCCCTTTATATATTTAAATGCTGAATTAAGAGGAAATATTTTTCCTATTTGGTGTCTTACTGGAAAGTACTTTCCAAAAGTGTAATGTCCTCATCCACTGGCCAAAGGTCTTTACTAATCCCATTATTATAGTTTCATAATATTCATTAGTGCAGAATCTGACACAGATAGAGTGTCCTCCGAACACTTTGCCACACCAGTCAATGTCAGGGTATCTCCAGCTCATTTTTATATGTAGCTTGAAGACTGGGTTTTTTGTGACTACCATGGTGTCTCTGACAAGTCATTAATCATTAGCACCGACTTTTTTTCCATTTTCTTAACGAAAGTTTCTTTGCACTGGATAGATGTAGTAATAATAACCACGGTATGTCCACTTTAGAAGGCTTAGCATCTAGAACTGTTGACTGTGGGGCCTTTATATTTTTCTGTCTTATTCCAGTTCTAATTCCAATATTACTAAAAGAGAATGTTTCCCCTTTTACACCATTTCTCCGAGTCCTTAACTTCTGCCTTTAAAACAGATGCTGGGTCAATGACGCAACTGTGAGCCACAACAATTTTGTTTTTAACCTAGATAAGGCACTGGTATTATTTAGCCATCTTTTATTATATTAGCACTGAAATTTCTATAATCTTTGTTCAGGGCCAGCTCCAGGCACCAGCGAACCAAGCAGGTGCATGGGGCGGCAAATGTAAAGGGGCGGCAATTCGGCGGCGGGGCCACAACTCTTCTTCAGTCGCACCATCACTCCGCTTCCGTGTTTGGCAAACAGGATTCCGCCTCCCTGTTCGGCAGCAAGTTTTTTGGGTTTTTTTGCCACTTGGAGCGGCAAAAACTCTGGACCCAGCCCTGTCTTTGTTTTAATTTAAGATAACCTGAACTGGAGGTAAAGACTATTAAGGAGGGCCAAATCAGGCATGCATGTAACATGCTTCTTCTTTAATTAAAAGCAAGAGAATTGCAGGTCCTATCCCCAAAATGTCCTGCAAAGGGAATGGCATGGGATTGCAGTGCACTAAACCAGCTGAGCGTTTGGTTAAACAACCAAAATGACCTATCTAAATAATTCATGAAGTTTTCTTTCCAGCAATTTCATAAGAAGGGCCTAGAGCTCATTCTTTCACAGTGTATGGTGATTTCATTTATCAACAACTAATTTCTTTAAGTTATTTCTGCTAAAATCTTCATTTACAGTCTAAAGAAAGTGTATAGTACAGGTTCTAGGAAATGGAAAAAAGTATTTTTTTTATTTTATCGTAAGAACACAATCCTTTGAGTGAATGGTGATATTATGTATAATCAATTTCAGAAGTGGACATCTGCCCCCAAACTGTCAATGTGGCCAATATCGACTTCTAGCAGTCACAGGTTCTTGAATATCTAATGGTAGGTTTTCCAAACTAAGGAATACATCTCTGGACACTGAAATACTCTCAGCATCCAAATCAGATGACCTGAAGTCAAGCTACAAGATTCCCTCTATTATTTCTGTTTTGTCTTCTTGATGTTATGTTAGATTGTGAATAGCATTTTGCATAGCAATTTCCCCATCTCCTTCTCCATCAAAGCATCCAAACTCGTATTTTCCCTTTAATAAATGTGCTAAACATCTTATAACATCATAATTATTTTTGCATCGTGTGCATTCATTATTTTAAGTGGGAAATATATAATTCAGTTAACCAACACAGCACTACCTGCCATGGCACAAAATAATTATGTGAATACAAATCAAAATATCTCAATATTTTTGCTTAAAATTGACTCAATTTGAGACAATTCTTTTAGGTGATCACATTTAGAGAGTTATATTGGTCAAAATACAAAAAGCAGGTCCAAAAGTTACACCTGAATGTGTGCTGTCCTGCTTATAACAACATGATTCATCTTGCAACACTGGTTACATAAGTTCAGAAAATACTTACTTAAGGAGTTTGGTACAGTGCCCAGTAAACCAGTTTCAATATATTGCACTGAGGTAATAGTTGGACTAATATAATAGCACCTTGTTTAAAGAGAACTGAGAGTGACCCTCAAAAGGTAGGACGCACCCAAAAGTTCAAATGTTTACCTGACATCATCAGGTCTGTCAACTAGGTGTCTCATGAGGGAAAAGTTGGGATGAAAATATTGAAGAGAATAGCCACTGAGATGGAGATTTGGTGCATCTTGTACCAACCAGATAGTCAAATTTTGCAAGGTAGTGAGTACTCTCATTGACTTCAGTGTCAGTTAAGGATGCTCAGCACCATGCAGATTCAGGTCCAGAATGAGAGAGAGGCAAGTGAACATGAAGAAAATAAAACCAAAGCTAAAAGAATATGGTCAAAACTCAAAAAAAAAAATTGAATTGAGATTTAAGCAAAAATACTAGCTGTGGGGAGGGGTCTCAATTTTTTTTGTTTGTTTTAATCTGAACTGTTTTTTTTTCCATCCCCACTAAAAAAGAAGAGAAAATAGGTCACTAATGATCACTAGTGTCACTGGAGTACTACAGACTGAAGAATCTGGAGGGCATTCGCTCTCTGCATTACCAACTCACCATTGGTATCATTGGACAGTTCAAGCAAAGTCATATAATTACATATTTCTTTTGAACTTTTCAGTAACCTATATGCATTTAAAGTAATTTATTTTTTAAAAGTATAAAAATGTCCTTTAGAATAAGATACTGGAGCCCCCATGTTCTAAAAGGACAAGTACAAGGCTATGAGCCAGGAATTCTTTAGTTCTGTCCCACTCTGTCAGTGATTGGCCTTAATACGTGAGTTAAGATTCATAACATTCCTATGAGGTAGACAAAATGTGATTGTCCTTATTTTGCATATTGGGAAACTCATAGCCTAACAGCTTGATTTACACAAGGTTAGATAGCAAACCAATGTCAGAACCAGGTGCCTAGAGTCCCAGTTCATACCCAGCCTATTACAATAATAAGACAAAAGAATGCACATTCGTAGGGTATCAGTGCATTTCTTGAATACAATGTGTGTTATGAGGCCAAAGACTGAGTGCCTGCAACCACCAGAGAAGTGCACTAATAGTCTATTTAATACAACCTACTGTGGTTCATTGGTATTAGAACATAACTAATTAATTTTACATTTCATTTAAAAACATTTGGGAGGTTTCTGTAGTGCTTCCTTCCATTAGGAAAAGTATTTCCTATTAAAAATGATAAAATCATAGGGAAAAGTATTATAAGTACTCTCTTACCTTTACTATGTTGTATATATTAGTATTTTACTGTCTCTCTCTTTTTTTTTTTTATGTACCTTGGACTGTTTGCATCTCTTTCTATCCTATTCCCAGGAGCCTAGCTGTCTTTTTCAACACCAGTTACTAGCCAATTTGATTGACTGTATTTTATGAAATCTATATTTGGTACATTGAACCAGCACTCACTAGTTTTTCACTTGTACTTTGAGGGGAGGAGACAGTGTAAAATTGTCATTTTCTCCTTTCTCTGTCTCCTCCTCAGAGTGCCTCTCTTAACCCCATACCCATAGTGCCTTTTTATCTTTATCCTCCCTTTTTTCTCCACACACCTTCATTTAACATAGTAAATAGATGAAGGCATTATTTTAGAGTTTCACTGATGAGGTCACAGCTATTTAGTGTTTCACTGTTTGGACACAGACACCTGCAGGAAAACCTAACCATCCAATTAGCATTCCCAACCAGATGCCGGGCCTGGTCTATGCTACAAAGGTAGGTCGACATAAACTATCTTGCGTCAACCTATCTGTGCATGTGTCTACACTCAAATTTGTCTCTAGCTGATGTAAGTGCCCTGTTAAGATGATGCAGTAAGACTACCTCCCCAAACAGCATTGAGTCCTGGTCGTCCTACTAAGGTCGATGCCTTGCGTGACTAGACACCACGTGACTTATGTCAACCTTAACAACCCTCCAGCAGCTGTCCCACAATGCTCAACAGTGACCGCTCTGGTCACAATTGTCAACAAAACTGCCCAGAGGTCATGGATACTGGAAGCCACCTCCCAGTAAAAAAAATCCCTGAATATTTTTAAAATGCCTTTTCCGGATTGCCTCCTTGGCAAGCACACCTAGCAGTTCTCCCTTGTATGCAACTGCCCAGCTAACCATGCTGGCCTCACGCACTAAACATGCTCCTGCCTGGAGCAGACTGGAGGTATTGGATCTCTTGGGCCTGTGGGGAGAAGAGGCTGTGCAGGCACAGCTACAGACCAGGCAGAGAAATGTGGGCGTTGATGAAAAGATTGCACAGGCAATGCAGGCAAAAGGGCATGATGGGGATCAGCAGGGGGGCTGCTTGAAAGTGAAGGAACTTCAGCAGGCATATCAGAAGGCCATGGAAGGCAACAACTGATCTGATGCTGAGTCACAGACCTGCTGCTTTTACAAGAAGCTGCTGCATGTTGGAGACCCCACAGACCACCATGGATACCTCAAAGGAGCCTGAGACAGAGATCCCTGCTGTGAACAGCAAGGATGAAGAGGAGGAGGAGGGGAAAGATGCAGCACCAGAGGTCCAGCTATGCTGTTTGAGACTCTGCTGCAGTCTAGCCAGCCCTGTCAGCCGAGCACAGATGAAGGGAAAGGAACCTCAGGTTAAGTGTGTGTATGCATTTTTCCCTACAATGTTTAAATGTAAAGATGGCACCCAGCCCATCCTCAAGTTAATAAAACACAGGTATTGACTTTTCATTGTTTTACTCTTATGAGAAGAGATAACAGAACAACAAAGAGATAAAATCAGCATCTGCTTGAAAACATTGGTGGGGTAAGCAGACAAATGAAAGTTCAAGTCTGGTGTCATTTTCAGAGTGTAGGGGACAAGGAATGATTGGACAGGAAAGAAGAGTGGCTGAATCACAAGGAATCTTTTCTTAATACCTTTGGTCAGCTGTTAACCTAGAACCTACAGCACACATTAAAGTCCCTAACCATGTTGATGCTGACATTTCTGCATATTTAGCATAGTCCATGACTAGAGCTCCTAGGCACTATGATAATAGAAATACTAATAATCTCCCTAAGGTTCACTGGACCTAAGCCATCAGATAGCCCCCTATTCTTTCTCCTTAATCTACTGCTGACCCTCAACATACTGAGGGAGCTGTTGGGTCTTCTGTTCCTCATCTGACTGCTATAGAGGGGAAGAGAGGTTAACCCAAATGCAGGTCCCAGACCAGGGCTCCAGACTCCAGATCTGAACCCTCCCCCTGGTCTCCCAACAGTTATTCCTGTGTTCTGTGGCTCCTCGGTACATCTGTTCCTTTCAGGGAACAGTACCAGGGTTTCTGTGCACAATAACACTGATTGGATGAAGAGAGAGGAGATTTGGATTTCACTAACAATGTAATCTTAAATTGACAATGAATATGCTATTGCTGCGCTGAATGAATAAAAGTACCATATCAATGGCAGAATACATTGCTATTCAGAATCAGAGCCAGGGGCAGTTTAGGTGCCCAGAAAGCCAGATGAATTCCATCAGACATAGATTAGCTCACAGCTTCTCCCATGGGTTCAGTCTGAATTCCACTGTCTTATTGTTTTTGCCCTGAGAATACTCTTCTGAATGTCCTAATTCATCAACTTGAAATCTAGTCATTTTCACAATATGAGTTAATATGAGTTGCTTCAGACACTTATACCTGCCCTGGTTCTTTCCCTGTTGCTAGGTGAAAGGCTCATCCAAACAGGGGGAAATTAGTATATTTTGTCTTTTAAACTGTTATTACAGTAATATGAAAACTGAACATGCCCTAGATTATGCATACCTGAGTCTCATAACAAATACATCATGGAACCTCAATCTGGATATAAAAATATTACAAGATAATGCACTGTGGGGCATTACACCATATACCATAAGCAAACTACTAGATAAATACTACCCTCCTGTAAAACTATTTGACAGTATAATCCAACCCATTCCGCTATCTGAAAGTAAAATGATTGGGGGGCGAGGGGGTTACCCAATAGGCACTCCAGCAACAATGGTTACAGATCAGAAGTGGATTGATTCCCACTACTAACCAACAGATGGAAAAACCCATTCAATTTCTAATTCTATCTCAGCCAAAATAGCAAACACTCCCTCCATTGCAAAAAAAACTCTCTCTTTCTGTATCCCAAAACATCTTTGTAGACATGGGGAGCATATGCAGAGTTGCAATTCATTCCTGCCCATTGCTTGTTCCTCCATGAAGCCCAGCCTCGTCATGTCCCTGCATACAACGTCCTGACATCTAGTCGGTGGTTGGCCTCTAAGTCTGACGGACTGACCTTGAGGATCAAAAATTAAATCCATTCTCTGGATTCAACAACTGTAAATAACAGAGAACTATATCCAAAACCAAAACATGCTCAAGATTGTAAATTGACACCTAAAACACCCATCTTTGAGCCACTGGGGGAACAAATAAAAAACAGCAACAAGTTGTATTTGCTACAGATCCCTAGAACAAAACTTTCACACTAGCAGCCTATCTAACTGTGAAAACAAAGCCAGACTCTCACTAAATACAAAACCTGTGACTGAAGCCAAGAGGTGAAAAAGGGGATGCACAAACTACAGTCCAAAGTCAGTGACAAAATGACTGTAAAATCACTATGACAGAGAAGAGGGTGAGAAAGAGAAACAGTTTCTACTCCAGTGTCCAAAATACAAGGGAATGTGAGAATTTCCTCATATTATCAGAAATTATAAAATGTTTTTCATGAAAAACTGATGCAGAAAAACTGCCTAATTATAGGAGAAAAACAAGAGCTAGCAAAGATAGCAGCAAGCTACACACCAATCTGCCACTAAATCAGGAATGAAAAATGGATACAGGATAAAACCACATAGTCTGGAGTCTCATCTCTGGCAGATTTCACCTATCTCTGACAGAGACCTGCATGGGTCTGTCTTTTTCCCCATTGGCAAGCCTTATATCTTATCATGCTAATAAAGTACCATTGAAGTGAAAATGATCATACATAAAACAAGATCAAATCAAATAAACAAACTGGGGGGAAGGGGCGAATCTCTAACATTTCAGTTTTGGTGATCTTGGGTGATACTTGTAAAGAAAAGTAGGTGAAACGTTTTTGGATTTTTTTAATTTGATTGTGTCCATTTAATTTAGCCTATTGCTGCTTGTTTATAAACTATAAACAGTGGCTTACCTTGCTTTATGTTGTTCCTTTTTATGGGATCCCTGAGAAACAAATGTCACTTCATATTTCTAAGTAATATTACAGTTGCAGTCTTCGTTGTTTACCATTGTGGGTGTATAAAGAATTGTGCAGAATGCATTAAAAATATATACATGACTAAAGAAGTGAATAATTTAGGAGTTTTTAGATTTTTCATTTTATACTGCACTTGTGACAATGTTTTCAATAATCTTAATCCACACAAACAGCCACCACATTTCTAAGTCAAGAATCTACATAGCAAGGGGCCTTACAATTTTGCATTTTTGTCAGGAAGAAGTACCCTAGTAGGATCCTTTATAAAGGATGACAATTTTTGAGGCAATGACAGAATAACAATATGAACCACATGAAAAATCAAATATGTGACATTCATTCATGCAATACCTTTTTGGGGAACCTCCAATGTACCTCCAGTGAACTGACGTGCTTACATACCAGAGAGGTTTGGGGTATATACTCCCTAACCTCCATACCAAGGTTCAGGGCTGGTACCATATCAGTCTAAGTTGTTTGCAATAACACCATGATGAAAATTCTGAGAGAAAACTTCCTGGCTTATTTGAAAATACATTTCCATTTCTTGTTCAGATTCAGTGCTGTTGAAATTGAAATGGTCTGCTTTGTGCCTTTGTTTCTTAAAGAGAAACTCCAAGAAGATACTTGTGGCCAGATTCGCAGCTGTGTGAAGTAATGTAGCTCTGCTGAAGGCAAAAGAGCTATGCTGCCTCACACAAGTTAAAATTCTAGTGCTTGGTGGCATTATACATGCACACCACAACTATTTCCCTAATTTATTTGCCACTGCCTCACATTCTTTAACAATTAATTTATTTATTGGAGCATATAAACCATCAATTTCCATTATAAGCATGCTAGTCAGACTTGATGGGTGGCACACATCTCACATTGCAGGATATTCATACGTTCCTGCACAATCAGAGAAGTCTGGGAGAAAGGAGGAAAACAGACTTGTTCACACAATACCCTTTAATCCAGGGAAAGGTGTGATGAGCTATGAGACAAGAGCCCATGACTTCTAATTCCAGCTCTTCTCCTGACAACTCTTAATGTTTTGCTGTACATCACAACTATTAAGAATCCCTTAGGGGAGATATAATTATGATTCACCCATTTTAGAGCCACAGATCCCAGGTTCAGCCCCTGCAGATGACCCAGACATAAGTGTTGTTACACTTGGCAATTTTGTCTCTAGCCACTACCATACTCTGTTCCCAGGGTTATGGAGAGAACACTGGAATCCTGGTACCCAACATTCTAGTGCTAATTCACAAATAGTTGTGTAATTCAGTGGTAGTGTATGTGTTTTCTCCATTTATGCAATCGTCCTCATAGAGGCTAACAACATATCTTCCCCCATCTTCACTCTTATAGCTGCAATTGAAGAGGTTTGTGCTGTGAATATGAAGGTTGAGAATTCAAACCCATATATGTTAATATGAGGTCCCTGGGATAATTGTTAGGGCTGTCGATTAATTGCAGTTAACTCATGTGATTACCTCAAAAAAATTAATCACGATTTAAAAAAATTAACCATGATTAATCACAGTTTTAATCGCACTGTTAAACAATAAAATACCAATTGAAATGTATTAAATATTTTTGGATGTTTTTCTACATTTTCAAATATATTGATTTCAATTACAACACAGAATGCAAAGTGTACAGTGCTCACTTTATATTATTTTTATTACAAATATTTGCACTGTAAAAATGATAAAAGAAATAGTATTTTTCAATTCACCTCATACAAGTACTGTTGTGCAATCTCTTTATTGTGAAAGTGCAATTTACAAATGTAGATTTTTTTTGTTATATAACGACACTCAAAAACAAAAAAAAGTAAAACTTTAGCACCTACAAGTCCACTCAATCCTACTTCTTGTTCAGCCAATTGCTAAGACAACAAGTTTGTTTACATTCACAGGAAATAATGCTGCCCACTTCTTAATTACAATATCACCTGAAAGTGAGAACAGGCGTTCGCCTGGCACTTTTGTAGCCGGCATTGCAGGATATTTACATACCAGATATGCTAAACATTTGTACGTCATTTCAAGCTTTGGCCACTTTTCCAGAGGACATGCTTCCATGTTGATGACACTTGTTAAAAAAATAATGTATTAATTAAATTCGTAACTGAACTCCTGAACAATTGTATGTCTCCTGCTCTGTGTTTTACCCTCATTCTGCCATATATTTCATGTTATAGCAGTCTCGGATGATGATGCAGCATGTTGTTCATTTTAAGAACACTTTCATATGGGTGACCTACAGCTGACAGGCTCTGTAGAACATTAGCAGTGCAACCGTCCAATACAGAAACTACAAAACCCGAACCACCAAAAAAGAAAATCAACCTTCTGCTGGTGACATCTGACTCAGATAATGAAAATGAACATGTTGGTCTGCACTGCTTTGGATTGTTATCGAGCAGAATCCATCATCAGCATGGACACATCCTCTGGAATGGTGGTTGAAGTACAAAGGGACATATGAATCTTTAGCACATCTGGCATGTAAATGGCTACAACAGTGCCATAAGAATGCCTGTTCTCACTTTCAGGTGACATTGTAAACAAGAAGCGGGCAACATTGTCTCCTGCACATCTAAACAAACTTGTTTGTCTGAGCAACTGGCTGAACAAGAAGTAGGCCTGAGTGGACTTGTAGGCTCTAAAATTTGACATTGTTTTATTTTTGAATACAGGGTTGTTTTTGTGCATAATTCTACATTTGTAAGTTCAACTTTCATGATAAAGAGATTGCACTACAGTACTTGTATTATGTGAATTGAAAAATACTATTTCTTTTATTTTTACAGTGTCAATATTTATAATAAAATATAAATATAAAGTGAGCACTGTATACTTTGTATTCTGTGTTGAAATTGAAATAAATATATTTGAAAATGTGGAAAACATCCAAAAATATTTAATAAATGGTATTCTATTATTGTTTAACAGCGTGATTATTTGGGCAATTAATTTTTTTAATTGTTCGATTAATCATGATTAATTTTTTTAATTGCATAACTGTTAAAATGATTTTATATTGCAAAACATTGTATTTTAAATATGTTTTATTGTTATATTTGAAGTATTTTCATTTTGGTTACTGATAGCTGTCCTTTTTAAGAACAGGCTATGATATTTATTATTGGATTTGTCTGAAGGAGACTGAGCAGTATGAGGGAGACTTTGCTTATTACACCAGAGACAAGAGGACTCTACCTGTGCAAGTTCAAAAAAGGTCAGAATTTGATTAATAAAAGTGACTTTCCAGAAAGTGAGTCTCATTCTCCAGGGTGTAACATTAGTACTTATTGGGTTCCTTAGGACAACATTGCTAATGTTCTACAGGGCCTGTCATCTGTAGGTCACCCATATGAATCCAGATTAACTCAACAGGAATTAAAAATCCCATCTAATGGATGTTAGTTGACCTCTATATGAAATGACTGGGTCTTAGCTCTAGCTCCCACAAATGCACCACCACACTTTGTGCTAATTGGAAGACTTTACCAGAGAGGCCAGGAACATCATGAGCCTTAGAGACCAAATGGCCCGTTAGAAGAAATTCCCTCCATATCAAGGTTGAGGAACACTGGCATGAAAGTATGTATGGGAAGCTTGCCCTGTTGCTGCCCTGTGAATAAAAGCAATGGTTTCATTCACCAGGCCTGCACAAACACTATATCCACACAATATTTTTTAAAGACGGAGTGTATGTGTAGTGGGGACACACTCCCCTGGCTCCCTCTTGTGGCCAGAGGTGTTTCCATGTCGCTATCTCATCGGGGCCTACAGAAGTGGCCTATAGTTTTTCTCAGGGTAATCATCAGCCCTCCCCTGAAACTGGATCAGTAGCCCAAAGTAATTCAAAGTAGTCCTCAGTGTCCTAAACACAACATCCATCATCACAACCCCACAGTTCATACCCAACTCCAATGCTCCTGTTGACCATGGAGCCTTGGCTTAAAGAGCCAGTACACCCTGTTACCATATGGTTATATGTAACTTAGTTGAAGCTATGCAAATGACCTTGTTAAACAATTTACATAAAGTGACACACATGGGGCTGCACAAAACTTGGCTGCTATGGCTAGTCTGTATTGCATTAAATAAAGCTCAAGGCAGATTCCACTTTGCTATTTTATGCTATTTGCTGCAATAGCGCCCTTTTTAATAACCATGCAAGCTAACTCCCACTGGCTCTGGTAACCTTGTGCATGTCTTGCAAAGAACAAAATGCAAACTAATTTTATGGTAGTGGATGACCATAGAAGAGTCCATTGTATCTTCTTTTCTAGTTGTAGTAAAATAATGTTCCCACTCTTTGCTGAATGCATCAGTTGTACTAGAAAGGGTGTCCATTATGTGTAAGGCTTTGTTGGACAAATCACTTAATTTCTCTCTTCTGCTGTTTCTTATCTGTAAAATGGTGACAATAACACTTGTGAGGATAAATCCATAAATGCTTGGCGGTGGAGGCTGTTCAATTATTGCAGTGATGAGGGCCATAGAAATACTTGTATAGATATCCATCATCACTGCCTATAATAGGATTAGCTCACTGTCCAAATCAGCTATTTAAACAAATATCCTTTCTCTTACAGCACAGCAATAGTGATTTGTCAAACCAGCTATTGCTTACAAAGATAAAAATTAGAAAAGAATCCAGGAAACCACAAGCATTCCCCTACCTCTGTTTGTTCTCAGAACTTACATCAGACCTTGCAAGTGCACCTTACCAATTTACCCCACTCCTTGCCTTGACATCTACAGACCTGGTGTTTTCTCTGTGCTTATTATTGTCAGTTTTTAATCTAAAATGCTAAGTCATAAAACAACTACAGAATCTTTTAGAAAAAATGGAACATATTCTAAAATTATAAGTGAAAACATTACTATCCTCATTTCCTGTAATACTCTTGGATTTATACTGGGACTGACTTGGTCCACCTTAAAATGAGTCAGTCCTTGAACAATAATTAGCACATTTAAAAAAAAAACACTTTACAGATTAACCCCCTCCTCTCTGAAATGTTAAAGTCCCTTCCTGTGATGAGACATGAAAACAGAGAACAATCTTACTGACTTTAATAAATGTTAAAACTGAGTGATATTTTATGGCACCTAATTTAATGACAAACTGAAGTAACCCATCAGTAAAAACTTCCACCCTGCAGCTGAACATGCTGTTTGTGCCAGGATATCATTTTAGAGAGAACTAACTTGTAACTAAAACCTACACAGTCTTTTACAAAAATCACATACTGTACCTTCTAACAGTTTGTAACCACAAAGAGTAATTCATACTTCAATCTTGAAACCTAATGTTGTCCAAAGCAATTACATCAAATCTTCCCAATCTCATGTTGGTTCTGAGTTCCATGGGATTCTGCTTCTCTTTGGTGCTAGCATTCAAAAGTCCTCTCCCAACCTGGGGAGTCATTTCAGAAAAATCTGAGGGGTGAGGAGGGCCAAAGATGTGATGGCATCACTGCTTCCACCTCCCCGCTGAGTCCGTGGCTGCTTGGGGGTGGGGTGGTTAAGAGGTTGGTCCCATTCTGGAGGGAGGCAGGGAGTTGGCATGCCAGCTAGTGGTAGGGAGAAGTGATGGGCCAGGAAGGGAGGTGTCTAACCGATCGTCGGCCCCTGGTAGGGATTGGGGCCTGGCTCAATTCACTCCATCCCAGGCCACCACTGCTGCTTCATGTCTGGCTTGTGGGACCAAGGGAGTGACCCTGTCCACACAACGACATGGACATGGACAGTGAGAGCAGAATATGGTCTAAATCCTTTTAGACCATATTCTGCTCTCACTGAAACTGACATAAATACAAATTAGCTTAGCTCCACAGATGTCAATAGAATTACTCCACAGCTACACCAGCGTAACTGAGAGCACAATTTGATCCATTGTCTGTATAAATCCTACAGCTGTAAGGATCTCATGAAAAAGGGAGTTCTCGGTGTTCAAAGATATCATGAACAGCAGCCCAATGCTCTTAAATTATTAACCAAAAATTGATTTCCCCCAACTCCCACTTTCATTTTCCATAGTTACCTAGCACTTTCAGAAACAAATATCTGAGGAGCTATTGGTTTCTTTGCTTTTCCATAAATTGTATCTAAGCAGATGAACCTGGGGTTCCGTACTTCCTATTCTAGTGTGCTTAGAGCCTGATAGAAAATAGCAACAATTATTACTCACCCTTGTTCACATGGAAGAGTAAGTGGCCATATCTAATGGCTGGAGAGAAATTGCATTCCTGATTGCATGCTATTTTTTCTTTAATTTCTCAGAAATGGTACATGATAAATTATTTCTGTATGTGGGTGAGCCTTTAGAGGCTTGGCATCTCACTTAGTTGGTTGCTTGTTTTGCTGGCTTAGTCAACAAGGCCATGTTAGAAAGAAGTCCTATATATTTTGTTTTCAGTCCACATGTTGCATGAAGCTGTGTCACTTGAAGTGCTCGTGCGTTCTGGCTGCTTTAGATGTAGAAGGAGCCATGTACTGCTCAAATTCTCAGGACTATATTAAATTAGTTTGGGTTTTTATTTTTGAATGCTTTTTCCAGGGGTGCACCATATAAACGTCCCATCACTATGCATTCATTCTTTAAGTCTTAATCTGCAAGGTTTTATAAAATAGGTTTGTAAGAGCCCTAGACTGATTGCTTAGGTCATTCAAATGACCATGTGGGTAATTAACATTATGACGGAGTTCAGAGTTTCCTTTCAAGTAGGTTACCTCCACACAAACACATGGAGCAATCCATCAGAACCAGTTGAATTAAATCAAGGGTGGGCCTGTACATTGTAGCTCTATACTGTAGCTCACAGTAGCACTCATCTGTAATACGGAGGTGCGTTCTGTAGTTATTGCAGCTTGCAACATACAAATATTCTGTTGATCCAAGTGGTTTGAGACGTGTAATCATCATAGGCTGAATCACCATATTAAAAATGACTGCAGTCTCCTTACTTTATGCTAATTGGGAGTAGCCTTTAGGCTCTTGGCAAGTTGCCTTTGACTGAATAGCTCGCAAGAAACAAACAACTTATTCAAAAGTCAAATAAGAATTATTAAATCCATTCTGCATGAAGGGAATGTGTGTGTGTCATGCAGAGTTCATAAACCCCACTAGGGTGCAGCCCACCATGCAGGCCTTCCTAGCCTCAAATGGCAGTTGCCTCCTCCTTCATGAAAATCTAGCACAACATAATCTCCCAATGGCTCTGTTTCTGTAATCCTTCTAAACACCTTCAGAGTTTAAGGGCCAGGGTAGTCATATGCTGCTTCCCCAGCCTGCTCCCGATGCTAACACTACTGTTCAGTGGCTTAGCTCTTGCTAGCAACTTAAGCACATGGTTATTTTTTAAAATATCCTTATCTTCTAGGGTCATGTCTATACATTAGTTGTATTTGGCTTTGCAGTGCACATCAGGATATCATATATTTCTATACTAATCTCAACATTCCCACAGAATTACGTTGATTTGCTTCCCTTAAAACTAACTAGCAGTTTATAGACGAGGCTATAGAAGCAGCAGTAACTCACAACCACAAATTGTATCTATAGATATGTCATCATTAGAGACCACAAGCATCAGCAGCCACAAACATGTTTTCATTATTCTTCAGCTCAATACTCAAAGACATTAGCTCAATGCAAACTCCATAGCTATTGTTGAGTGCCAGGAAACTAAAGTAGTTGCAAGTGAGTTAATGTTTTTTTGCACATCTTTCATAAGAACAACATAAGACCAGTCTTATTGGGTCTGACCAATAGCCCAGTATCCTGTCTTCTGACAATGGCCAGGCCAGGTGCTTCAGAGGGAATGAACAAAACAGGCAATCATATCCCCTGTTGTTCACTCCCAGCTTCTGGAGGTCAGAGGCTAGGGACATCCAGAGCATGGGGTTGTGTCCTTGACTATCTTGGTTAATAGCCATTGATGGACCTATCGTCCATGAACTTACCTAATTCGTTTTTTAACCCTGGTATAGTTTTGGCCTTCACAACATTCCCTTTCAATGTGATCCACATTGCATTGTGTGAAGAAGTACTTATATTCTTAATTGACACTATTCATTTTTCAACTGAGAAAAGGGTTAATTTTTTTTAAATGGCCATGATTTTCAAAAGTGACTACTACTTTGGACACCTCAGTTTTTGGGTGGCCATACTGAGACACCTTAAAGAGGCCTGATTTTCAGAGGTTGTGTGATCAGCATTTTCTGAAAATCAAGCCTGTTTCAAGTGTCTCATATTGGGTACCCCTAAATTGAGGCACACAATCTTGGCCATATATGCCTAATATCAGAGGAAACAGTACAGAAGTGAAATAGTTAACACTTGGGAAAGAGGAGAAGGTTGGGAAAAACAAAACAAAACAAAAAACATCATCATCAATCTCTGGTGCCAGTTTACCCAGGATAAATTAATACTAGGACAAAAAGAACATATCTCTACCTTCGTAGCCTGAGGTCTCTAACTATGGCCAGATTGTGATACCCTTACTATTTTTAATAGTACCTTACACCACAAGTAACTCCATTGAAGTAAAAAGTGCTACTTGTGAAGTATAGTTATGGTACTATTCTGTGGAATTAAGGTTATTGCAGACTGGCCGTTAGTTTTCATATTTCACTATTCAAATGTCGTGGTTTAAGCTTTAAAAAGTGAAAAGATGCTGGAAGAGAAAGATAGAAAGATTGTGACCAACTGTCTCAGCACTTTCAGATTGAGTTATGCTAATTAAAAGTTAGCTGAGTCAAAAGGACAAAATCAAAGGCAGGTAGAGCAATAACTTTTTAAAAGATAAGACTAACCAAAAGAATATTCAGAAGTGAATGTGTCTCTGTTGTCAAACTAAAGCATAATCTACTCAAATACACATTTTATATTTTCTAGTTCCAATTTCAAAACTGGCCAGGTTGTTGGCACAGGAACTGTTTGCATTTTCTAACCAGGACTGAGCCCCAACATAGTCCCAGTAGTCAGTCAACAAGCATAGTAGAAAGAAATGTATGCTGTTGAATGTGTGTGTGTGTGTGCGTGCGCGTGTGCATGCGTGTATGTGTGTTGTGCTTGTACATACGTACATTTGACATCAAACTTTCCATAAATTAAAAAGAATGACTACTTACAGGCTCCCATGTTTGTACTTCCTTTTGTCTGCCAACTCTCCCCTTTTTTCTTATTTTCTTGCCAATTTTTTTCAGTGTCTACGTTTTCACTCAGACAAATTTTTGGTTTGTACCATAAAAAAGGTTTAGAGTGTTTTTATCTGCCACCCTAAAATTGTTCCTCTCTCATGTTTCTTCAAGACAGATTTTATTTTGCTTGCAATGTTATTGTAGCCATGTTGGTCCCAGGATATGAGAGAGACAAGGTGGGTGAGGTAATATCTTTTATTGGACCAACCTCTGTTGGTGGAAGAGACCAGCTTTCAAGCTACACAGAGCCATTCTTTACACACAGAAATAGGTCTGACTTTTTCCAGACCTGAAGAGCTCTGTGTAGCTAGAAAGTTTGTCTCTTCCACCAGCGGAAACTGGTCCAGTATATTACCTCACCCACTTTGTCTCACTCAAATGATGTTTTGTAATTCTGCTTCCTCCCTCCTTCTCTTTCTCTCACATGATTATTTTTTCACATTTGAATCCCTCACTTCACTGTTAGTCCCTCTTCCTTTATCTGTCTCCCCCTCTCTATCCGGTTCCCTTTTCACATACACCCGCCTCATCTCTTTTCCTTTCTTCTTGTTCTGTGGCAATATTTCTCCAACCCCTCAACTGCACCAACAGTTCAACCTTTCCACTGCTCTATCCATTTCTCCCTCCTATCTATTATTTCTCCCCATTCCCCACACCCAGCTTTCTATCCCCCTTCATTCCCTCTCTGTAGTCTCTCACATTGCCCCTTGATTTGTGTATCCATGTCCCCCCATCTCTCTGATTACTGCTGGGGCTTCTTTTCATTCCTCCTCTTCCTCTAAGGGTCTTCCCCCCACTCCCAACCCCGGGGGTCATTCTCTAGCCTTAAAAATATTTGCTTAACCTAATCTTAAGAAGGCCCTAATGTCTGCTCCAGTCTTCTGTGCTTCTCATTTCCCTTCAGCTGAAGTGACAGAATAAGGGACACTCTCAAAGCTTTACTCTTCCCTCAGCGTTTCCACACTGGTCTGGTGCAGAGACCTGCCCCCGGCCCTGAGGCTCTGAGTGACTCCTCCCGCCTGGCTCGCTGCTGTGGAGAGACACTGCTTGTACCTCTGCCGCTCCTGCCCAGGTCCTTGGGTAGGGCTTGGCGTCCGGCCAAGCAGAACACTTTTAAAGAAAAGCCCTCGCCATCGCCTCCTTCCCATACCGCACAGGACTTTCCCAGTCAGGAGAGCAGCCGCAGCAGCGCGGGAGCCCCAATGGGTAGGTGGTGGGGGCGGGAGCTCCACAGAACTGGGAGATGAGGAAGGTTGCTGGGGCAGGTGGGCTGGAGGCTCTGCGGGGAATTAGGGGGGAGGGTTATGGGGGAGAAAGAGCCAAAGTCATCCTTAGTGTAGCCCCTACGGACTGGAGTGGGGGCTTTGGGAGGCATTCTGCAGGTTAGTGGCCGCTGCAGGTCTCTGCTCTTGGGGTGCCGGGTTGGGGAGGCGCAGGGGCTATAGAGCGCTGCTCTTGGAGCGGGGGTGCCGGGTTGGGGAGGCGCAGGGGCTATAGAGCGCTGCTCTAGGAGCGGGGGTGCCGGGTTGGGGAGGCGCAGGGGCTATAGAGCGCTGCTCTTGGAGCGGGGGTGCCGGGTTGGGGAGGCGCAGGGGCTATAGAGCGCTGCTCTTGGAGCGGGGGTGCCGGGTTGGGGAGGCGCAGGGGCTATAGAGCGCTGCTCTTGGAGCGAGGGTGCCGGGTTGGGGAGGCGCAGGGGCTATAGAGCGCTGCTCTTGGAGCGGGGGTGCCGGGTTGGGGAGGCGCAGGGGCTATAGAGCGCTGCTCTTGGAGCGGGGGTGCCGGGTTGGGGAGGCGCAGGGGCTATAGAGCGCTGCTCTTGGAGCGGGGGTGTCGGGTTGGGGAGGCGCAGGGGCTATAGAGCGCTGCTCTTGGAGCGGGGGTGCAGGGTTGGGGAGGCGCAGGGGCTATAGAGCGCTGCTCTTGGAGCGGGGGTGCCGGGTTGGGGAGGCGCAGGGGCTATAGAGCGCTGCTCTTGGAGCGGGGGTGTCGGGTTGGGGAGGCGCAGGGGCTATAGAGCGCTGCTCTTGGAGCGGGGGTGCAGGGTTGGGGAGGCGCAGGGGCTATAGAGCGCTGCTCTTGGAGCGGGGGTGCCGGGTTGGGGAGGCGCAGGGGCTATAGAGCGCTGCTCTTGGAGCGGGGGTGCCGGGTTGGGGAGGCGCAGGGGCTATAGAGCGCTGCTCTTGGAGCGGGGGTGCCGGGTTGGGGAGGCGCAGGGGCTATAGAGCGCTGCTCTTGGAGCGGGGGTGCAGGGTTGGGGAGGCGCAGGGGCTATAGAGCGCTGCTCTTGGAGCGGGGGTGTCGGGTTGGGGAGGCGCAGGGGCTATAGAGCGCTGCTCTTGGAGCGGGGGTGCAGGGTTGGGGAGGCGCAGGGGCTATAGAGCGCTGCTCCTGGAGCGGGGGTGCCGGGTTGGGGAGGCGCAGGGGCTATAGAGCGCTGCACTTGGGGGATCAGGTTTCTGCTTGGGGATCTGTAGTGTCTAGTTGCTCTTCCTCCTCCTCGCTGGGCTTGTTCTCCGCCAGCAGCGTCCGACTGCTCAAGCAGTTTATTCTTGTGTGACCCCACTTTGTGACTCCAGTGCCGGCCCCCGCAGCGCGTGGCGGGGTGCCCCTGGCAGCCGCACGTGTGCTGCTGTAACACAGCTGTGGCCGGGCTGCTCAGGGAACCAGAGCGCGCCCTGGCAAGGTACCGCCCTAGCCTTTGCTTCACCTGCTGCTTTCAGGCAGCCAGCAGGGAGGCGGGGTGGTGCTCGGACACCCACTGAGGAAAGCGGTGCGAGCGCCCAGGCCAGGCGCTAGTTATTCCAGCCGGGTGGGGATGGAGCCGCCTGGCCTGCTGCTCTCGGTCCTGCCCACGCCAGGTCTTTCGGGTCACAGGGCCACCAGTGATGCAACTCCAAAGTGCCCGCCTTCGGATTCCTGCGGGCGATGCAGGAGGACCCAGGGCTTTACACAAGCGCAAGGCTGGGTAGAATCATAGGACTGGAAGGGACCTCAAGAGGTCATCCAGTCCGGTCCCCTGCCCTCATGGCAGTGAGTAATAGGGCGCGTGTGTGCCTGGCTGCAGCCAGGGAAAGGCAGACTGAAATTTGACTAAAGAGGAAATCCCTTGGGGCCGCTGTTCGCTCAGTGCTTGTGGCGAGACTGGGGCACAGTCAGCTTTTGCAAGAAGGCTCCTTGCTTCATCGCGCTCCCCTACTTTGTTTGGTCCGCTGGAAGCTCCTGAGGCTGGGCGTGCGGAAAGCTGTGGAGGAAACCCAGCCAGCGCTGCTTGGTACTCCGGGGCACCGGCCTCCCACTGAAGGGCCTAGAGGGAGCTCCGTAGGGTGTAGTGGGGGTGGAGTGGAGCTCGCCCAAACTGGGGACCTTGTCTCAATGCAAGGGTAGCTGCTCCTCTTAATATAGTGGCTAAGCTTTCATACCTTGACCAGTCCCTTTCAGAACTAATACAACACTATCAGCAGGGAAAAATCATAAAAAAATAAAATAAGTGGCAAAGAAATTGAATAAAGAAGTTAATTAAAAATCTCAGCCAACCTATACTGTGCAAATCAGAGAGGGAAATTTTCTGGGAAATATACTGATGATTTCTTTTTGCTTTTACGACCTAGGCCAGAGCATCCCGGTGCATCATCTACAATTGGGTGTGTTACCTATACAAAACTACTAAAATAATCCGGAATCTGACCAATCCTTTCCCTCCCCAAGATTTATGTGTTAGGGCTGTGGCTCTTTAATGCAACCGATTGTGTTTAGGTAGTGTAATATGGTAGTAATTTCAGAATGGTTGATGATTTTGCATGTTAATGTATTGCAAAGTTTGGAGCCAATAGGGAAAATTAAAGGACACCATTTTATTAATTTTTACATAATTTAGATAATTCCTTACAATAATATACATCAAGAAATGCTATAGCAATCCTTAGATAGGTATTAGGATGAAAGATCCCATTTTTGTTCTTAATTAAAATTACCTATTGTCTGGCTAAATTAGAATTAATCGCCAAAGAAGAGAAATATTATTCACCTTGACCCAGTCACCTATTAACTGCATCTGGATCTGAAAAAGATTTCCCAAAAGAAAAGGGTCTTCAGAGAAACATGAAGTTCAAATACCCCAAATGTGCAAATTATATTGAAATTTGACTAAAGAATAAGCACTCCTAAACCAGTAATATTAAACTGATCTAATTGTAATTCTGATTACTATTATTTTTTTTTACCATTTACTTAGCATTGAAAGCTATAGACACAATACTGAAGATTGCAGGTTCCTTTGCCATAAGCCCCTTCTTTCACATGCTCATAACTTTCTGAAAACTTCACCTTTTCAGATGAACTTTCTTTGTCTGATCTTGACTAAAGGTAGTTTTCTAAAGACAATTTGAGCAAAATATTTTCAGGCATTGTTTAGGTGAGCTTTAAAAAACAAGCAAGCAAAAAACCCGTTTCATATAAAAAACACATATAAATGTAAAGACACATGAATGTTGAATCTTGGCATGTAAATAGTGCTAAATGGGCACTTTATTAGATTTGGGGGAAAAATTAACAAAGTTTGAAAATTAAGTACTGAGCTTTCACAGTGGGAAATCTCATTAAGCCTAGAGGTAGTTTCCTTTAGAAGAAGAGCACTGTGTTTGCATGTATAATTCAAGCAGTAGGTGTTTTTTTCATAAAAAGTTATTTATCTGCTGTCTCTTAACCTGAAAGCTCCTGCACCCATATACCGCCCACCCACCCCCCACCCCCCGGCCCCAATGTTGTGTTTGTGTGGTCATTAGATCACACATTCAGTTCAGATTTCTCAGGCTTCCAGGTTTTGCAACTCAAAATGCATTTGGGCCTCCAGACTCCAGGAAATTTAAGTAAAGGGTCGGGGAGCAGTTCCTAGGAAGCAAGTCATTAATCTGACCGCCTCACCTTTCTGACCCTAGTAGGGAAAGGAGTAGTCATTATGCCTTTTGGCCCCCAGCCCTGCTGAGTGAGGGCATCAAGTCTACCTTGCACATGTATTATTGGAACAATTGAAGGTGTGCTCTTTTGTCTACAGTATGAAAATTACCCATAACTGGCACTGGTGTTGCTAAACCAGTAATATAGTTTAGCTGAAAGTGAGCAAAAGACAAACCATGTTCATCTCTGTTATAGAAATCAGTTGAACACAAACTGAACACAATTTCTCCTTGGCTACAAAACTAGGAAATTTAAATTAAAAAAAAAGAGATTACATTAAGGTTTTATAGTCCAAATTTCAAAAAGGTTCACACAGCACTGCTAACTCCCACCTTATATTTATGTGGTACTATTTCTGTTTTTCTTGCTAAATTGGTATGCTGTACCACAAAACATTTGCTGTGGGATGTGCCATGTGCCTGAGTTAATATTTGTTTAAAAACCTTAACTTTCCTTGACTTTTATGTAATCAGTGCAATCTTAATGTTGTACTAGCAGTTTTTTATTTAATTATAGAAAAAAAAATTCAAATCAGGGTCCTCTGCCCCAGCAGTTGTGTATCCAATAGGTGTTTCATAGTCAACAAAAACCTACTTTTCCCTATCTAAATTGATTAATACTTTAGGGGGGGAATTATTGTCACCTCATCTAAATCAAATACATTTAATTTTTCAGTAATTTCAAAGATTTTCTTCTGAGAAGAGCTGCCCATTTCAAATTTGGGATCATGTGATCACTTTGCTCCAAATACCTTCCTTTCTTCCTTGATATATTTTCACTAAGAATTTGTCTCGGCCCTAGATATGTTTAAGAGTTACCGTAAGAGTGTAGGGACATGACATCTGTTTCTGATTTGAGTTTTTAATCGTTGGCCCAGAGATTCTAGAAACTTTGCACATTTCTAAAGCAGGACCTAACTTTTTCTTGGGATTGGTCTCATTGAGCCAGAGTACAATGGTCACATTAATGCTAATGGGAGTTGGAATTTTCATGCTTTCCACCAGCCTGGTATTGAATGGTATTGAATGTTAAATGGATACTCCAAGCAGATGCTTGGATGGTGTGTTTTTCTCAAAGGATTAATCCATCTGTAATTAACCAGTTCAGACAGATTCAGTGCTTAACTAGAAGATTAAAGATATTTCATGTCTTTTTGCTTTAAACAGGTATTATTTGTCTAATACGTTAAAAATATTTTGGCAATGATGAGGTGAAAGTAGTATAGATTGCTCTTTGGGAAATATTCCGCTGCAGTGAAAATAAGTTAGTCATGCAGTTCATTTTGCAGAAAATGTGGGAAAAAATTATAGCCACATTGCCATTAAAATAATACATTCCTTTAGTATATTTTACAAGACAGAATCAAGGATGATGATACAAACTGGAAATACTTTCTGGCCTCTTTGGGTCTGACCTTACTGAAAAAATGCCCAATGAGGGGAAAATTTTAAATAGTTAATGAACTTCTTCACACCAAAAGCCAGAGAATCCCTCACCCTGAAAGTAATACTCTGTGCCAGATGAACTGTCATTCATGTCCCCAACAGTTCTGGAAAAGATGGATACACAGTCAGTTTAATGGAAGTTAGTCTTAAAAACAAGTTAAAGTAAACATTTTTAAAGTCAAGGACAGTGAGGGCTCCATAAAACAAAAACTGATGCCACCAACACATAAAGTGATTTTTTTTAAAGTGCTGAGCTGCCACTGAAGTCAATGGGACTGCTGGGTGCTGCTCAACACTTTGGAAAATCAGGCCAATTATTTAGGTGCCTAAATATGGACTTAGTAGCACAACGTTAGGCTCTCATTTTGAAAATCTTTGCTCTGGTGCATTCAAGAACTTGATCAGCTTCCCTGGTGAAGGAGAGTGAATCCCTGAGACTTAGTTTAGAAATGGTCAAGAAGTAAGTCAGAGCCATAAACATTAGTGTTGACTGATTTCCAGAGGTACCACCATGGCCCAGGAAATTCTGCCAGTTTATCTCATGGAGTTTTCCTAAGAGCCTTCCCTCAAATGAGGCTTAGGGACTCCACAGGGGATGCAAGGATGGTAGCCTTTCAGGCTTGCAGCTCCCTAGAATCTGTAAAGACGGGAATCCCCGTCTGGTTTCATAGCAGTAGTCCCAGAGAAGACTCAGCAGCCTTATGCTGTCTCCAGCAGAGTGGTCAGCAGACAAAAAGACCATGGAGAGTGAATTACTGGTCCTGTGCTCCATCCCCCCCTTGCATCCACTGGTTATATACTAGAATTATTTTACCTTTTACGCTTTTGAATTTGAAAGCTAAGGCCTCCTTTCAGTGCCTGTAGAATTCAGAGAGCTACACTTCTTTTATTGTTCTTTTTTCTTCCTATTTAGGTCAAAATATCACAAACATAAATACATATGTTTAAAAGAATAATAATTGCTGGAGATATTGTATAGCAAATAACACAATGCTGCAGGTGTTCTGGAAACATCAACATGTAAAAATATTCAGGGATAATATTATGGACAGACGTAATCTTTAGCATGGGTACCTTGATATCCACTTATGTTTCTCTTTGTTTGAATTGCATAAGCGACATTTTTGTTAATTTCAGATATAGCAAGTAAGGGTATATATCCTGAAAGTATCATTAAGACAGCTTTTGGTATAGTTTATACTTATTTATTTTTATAAAGAAAAAATATATCCATGATTTTCATGTGTTGATTTTCCTTACTTTCCATATTCATTTTATCTGTGTAGCATAATTATCCTATTTGTCAAAATAGATTAAATCTTACAAAAAAACCCTTGAAAATATACTTGTTAGTACATTGTGCAATCAGTGCTAACATTTAGAGATGTTTCAGAGTAACAGCCGTGTTAGTCTGTATTCGCAAAAAGAAAAGGAGTACTTGTGGCACCTTAGAGACTAACCAATTTATTTGAGCATGAGCTTTCGTGAGCTACAGCTCACTTCATCGGATGCATACTGTGGAAATTGCAGAATATCATTATTATATACACAGACACCATGAGGTATTGTTTCATGGTGTCTGTGTATATAATAATGATATTCTGCAATTTCCACAGTATGCATCCGATGAAGTGAGCTGTAGCTCACGAAAGCTCATGCTCAAATAAATTGGTTAGTCTCTAAGGTGCCACAAGTACTCCTTTTCTTTTTGCGAACATTTAGAGAGTGTCCATAGGGCTCTTTGTTTTCAGGTTTTATTTTATTTAATTTTTCCCAGGAATTTATCAGTATTTAACAATAACAGTATTTAACATAACAATAAAAACAGGTGAAAATCAGTGCAAAAAACTATTAATAATTTTTCTGGGTAAATATCAGGCTTTATTTTGTTGGACGGAAAGACAGGGGGGGAGGGAAGTATTCAGTAGATGAATGCTTTGAATTCTGTTCATCAGTGTGGTTTGCTGCAGAACTAAAACAGATTTCAAAACACAATGCCACCTCTGAGTTTAAGAATACAGTAAAAAGAAAAGGAATACTTGTGGCACCTTAGAGACTAACGAATTTATTTGAGCATAAGCTTTTGTGAGCTACAGCTCACTTCGTCGGATGCATTCAGTGGAAAATACAGTGGGGAGATTTATATACACAGAGAACATGAAACAATGGGTGTTACCATACACACTGTAAGGAGAGTGATCAGGTAAGGTGAGCTATTACCAGCGAGGGGGAAGCGGGGGGGGGGACCTTTCGTAGTGATAATCAAGGTGGGCCATTTCCAGCAGTTGACAAGAACGTCTGAGGAACAGCAGGGTGGGGGTGGGAGGTGGAATAAACATGGGGAAATAGTTTTACTTTGTGTAATGACCCATCCACTCCCAGTCTTTATTCAAGCCTAAGTTAATTGTATCCAATGTAGCGCAAGTAGAGTAGGGGCATTAGGGGACAAGAGTTGGACACAAATAAGACACAAATGGACACAAATCAGATGTCAAGAATTGTAACATTCAAAAACCAGTCTGAGAACACTTCAATCTCTCTGGTCACTCAATTACAGACGTAAAAGTGGCAATTCTTCAACAAAAAAATTTCAGAAACAGACTCCAGCGAGAGACTGCTGAACTGGAATTAATTTGCAAACTGGATACAATTAACTTAGGCTTGAATAAAGACTGGGAGTGGATGTGTCATTACACAAAGTTAAAACTATTTCCCCATGTTTATTCTATCCCCCCCCCCCCCCCCCCCCCCCCCCCCCCGCTGTTCCTCAGACATTCTTGTCAACTGCTGGAAATGGCCCACCTTGATTATCACTACAAAAGGTTCCCCCCCAGCCCCGCCCCTCTCCTGCTGGTAATAGCTCACCTTACCTCATCACTCTCCTTACAGTGTGTATGGTAACACCCATTGTTTCATGTTCTCTGTGTATATAAATCTCCCCACTGTATTTTCCACTGAATGCTCACGAAAGCTTATGCTCAAATAAATTTGTTAGTCTCTAAGGTGCCACAAGTACTCCTTTTCTTTTTGTGGATACAGACTAACACGGCTGCTACTCTGAAACTTAAGAAACCTAAGAATACAGTATATCTTTAATCCCCAAATAAACATTTGAATAAACAGTTTACTGTTGTAGACTTAAAACTATTAGCCTATAAATATTTACATTTAATAATTGGGATACACCATTTGCAGCGCATACGCTCAACTTCATCCTTTTCTCCTGTTTTTGTTTTTTTTTAACTTTCAAATATTCCTTGTGTTCTGAAATGTATTCTCTTCCCATTTTACTGTGTCAAATCTTTAAATTGTTATCTGCTAACAGCTTGAAATGTGTACGTGCGGGGCGTGAGATTCCTCTGTACATTCAGATGCACATGCACTTCAGAGCCTGTGTGCCTGTTTGTTTATTCTGTGTATCTTCTAGACCAGGGGTTCTCAAAGTTCATTGCACCACTGCCCCCTTCTGACAACAAAAATTACTTCATGACCCCAGGTGGGGGGAACCGAAGCCTGAGCCCACCCAAGCCCCACCACTCTGGGCAGGGGGGCCAAAACTGAAGATCAAGGACTTCAGCCCCAGGTAGGGGGCCTGCAACCTGAGCCCTACTGCCAAGGGCTGAAGCCCTCAGGCTTTTGCTTCTGTCCTGGGCAGTGGGACTCAGGCTTTGGCCCTGAGCCCCAGCAAGTCTAAGCCAGCCCTGGTGACCCCATTCAAAGGGGGTCCCGACCCACATTGGGGTCCCGACCCACAGTCTGAGAACCGCTGTTCTAGACCAGCAGTTCTCAACCTACGGCTCACGGGCCACTTGCGGCCCAATCAGCACACAGCTACGGCCCATGTGATATCCTCAGGGCCATGTAGGTAGTATATATATTGTGTGGATGAGGCCCACATAACACAGAGAGAGCTGCATATGCGGCCCACAATGGTAAATAGGTTGAGAACCACTGTTCTAGACTAATATATAGCCTTACTTCAATAGGCAGCTTTGCATATACACACAGACTAATGTATTATCACAATACATATATCTTATGCAGTGTATTGTATTTTCCTAATAAAACAAGTTATTTTTATATATTAGAATGATATAAAAGTTGAGTAAAAATTAAAAAAATGAATACTTTTTGTAAAACCTGGGAATTTTTCAGTAAAAACTGATTTTGAACTGAAAGGAAGGGGCTTTTCACAGTTGTTGTCAATACGCTGTGTACATGTGTATGCACACACGGTGAACTATGAACTAGATGCTACTAAAGTAAGCAGAAATAGCATTTCTTTTCATAATGGCAATCTGTTATCGTTTTGTTTAGTTTGCAAACCAGGATTTCAAAGTACACATCACTGCTGAACTTGAGCTTTATCTTCAAGATACTGAACTTTAACATAAGAAATGCTGACGTCCATTACATTTTCACATGAACATTTCTTTATCAGAGATGGCATGATGTCTGTCAGCAAAACTTACTTTGGAAAAACATGCTTCAGAGGCCTGCAGAGGTAGTGAAACCACTCTGGGCCCTGAGCATCAAGGAATCCAGTCCAGCAAAGAATTTAAACATTTCCCACTGATTTCAGTGAGACTGCTCACATGTTTAAAGTTAGGAACATGCTTAAGTGTTTTACTGAATCAGGCTATAGTGCTCAATATCTTGCAGGATCAAGCACTGTGAACTACAGAATCAAGCTGAATGGCATTTGCCTTTATCTTGTCTCTACTTCTTACTTTTGCCCTGTCTATAAGGCAAGCTATAAAGGTAGTGCACCCAGAGCTTAATTTGAAGCAGAACACTACTTTGGGGCTGTTTGATAGTTTGGTGTCACCTGGATTAGTGATGATTTTATGGTCTGAATAAGCTTTACTGTATGTGTGATGCTGTCTTGTGTTGTTCATGATTGTTTTCCATTTGAGCTATGTATGAATCTTGGGACTCCTACATTCTTGTGTATTTCTTAGCTCGCCTCATCTTACTAGTAAACTGAAATATTAGTATTTGTTCCCTGCTGGCTGAAAGCATATTTTAAATTTTTTTTTCAGTCTGTACAAAATATCATAATTTTCTTTTTAGAACTTGTTTTCAATTTCATATTCCTTTGCACTGGACTAAGTATCCAAACGATGCCAAATATGAATCTGTGCCAATTACAGAAGTATTTCACTTCTCTCTATTAAACAGATAAATAAAAGGCAACCAAACTTCAAACACTAGGATGATCTGAAGTAAATTCAAATATTATGGATAGTTTCCTATGTAGATACATTAAAACACCTAAGCATACAGACTGCAGCATGGCAAATATTATTCATAGCTAGTTTTTACAATGAGAATTTCTACAAATAGTAAACAATAAATATGTGTCTCTATAGTTTCTATTTAATAGGGAGGTTGCTTTAGTATGTACTCAAACTTTGCTTAATATTTTTGTTTTCTATTTTTTTTAAATTTCTTATTCAGTTTACTGCCTGCACTTATATTTTCAAAACCCTTCCTTGTTCAAGTTTTTGTATATAGTTAATGCCTCTTAATTGATACATAACCTAAATATCTTAGAGTTTACTAATTATGGTATGGGACTTTAGATAAATATAACTTCCAAGCTGCAATTGCTCTACTATAGATACACAATACAAAAACAATTTCATTTAATTTTGAAACAAGTGTTTCAGAGTATAAAAAGCCACATATAGAGGTCTGAAATTTTACTTACCCTGTACATACATTTTATCTGTAAAAATGCTTATGGCTAATGAATACTACCAAGTTTATAGTGAATTATTTACAGTTTAAATTAATTAAGATTATTTTTCTTAATAAGAGTATTGTGTTTATTATTTAGATAAGATTATTACGTTTTCCATTGTCTTGGTAAGAAATGTGATTTCCTAGTTTACATAAATTTGTTTCTCTCTTTTTTTTTAATAGCGAAAAATAAGATGGAAAGAAAACATGGGGTTAGTATTTATTTTTTTAACTCTGAAAAGTGTTTGTTTGTTGTACTCAAGTAACGTTCCCATTGTTCCTAACATACTACATAGACATGCTGAGACAAAATCTCTGCTGATGTGAATGGACATAACCCCAGCTGAAGTCAATTGTGTTGTACCCATTTACATCAGCAGAGAATCTGACTCACTGCCTTAGAGCCTGATCCAATGTCCATTGAGGTCAATGGGAGTCTTTTGACTTACTTCAGTGGGTATTAGGTCAGGCCTTGACTCCCAGCCATTGCATACACCTAAATGTGAGCTAAGAAGAGCAGGGTGGTCTGCGAAGAATCCTAGTACCTGACACTGTGTCACATTTGTTTCAGTTAAAGTGAGAATGTTTCAGTGAGACAAAGTTTTGTTTATCAGCGTGTGAAAAAAAGACATATGTATTTATATACGTCATGCAGTTTGTAACCAAGTCTAACACACCTTACCGATTTGGCTTTTCTCATGCTCAAACTGACCTAAATCCGCTTCCTTTCAGCACTGCTTGAAAAAGAGTATCCCAACCTCCCCGGGCCAGACAGAGTGTGCAGACATTTATCTCTACTCCTGATTCCATTCTACTGAGATCAGAGCTCACTTTCTTTCTTTCTGAAGCTCCCAACAATATCTAATTGCAATTTCCTTTAAATCTCAATATCCAATTCAGTTATCAAAAAAGTCAAGTTTTGTGGGCAAGGATAAAAAATAAAGAGAAAATCCTGAAATAAAAATGAAGCAGAATGTAAACACAGCAAATACCTTCACTACAAAAAGTGTAGCTACTGACACATAGTTATGTGATGTAGTTAAGCAGGACGAGAGCTTTACATATTAGGAAGACCTTTGTTCATCTGACTGCTCTGGTATGTCTGTAGAAGGGGTGGTCTGTCTCATTTTTCTCTTATAGAACCCTAATAAGCAAATATATTCTTATGCTCATTTGTTGAAGATTTTATGCAATGTAATACAACAAAGTTTGTCAAGTAACTGTAAAACAAAAAACAAATTGCCTAGAGTAAGTTTGCATGTATTCTTTCCCATCCGTGTGTTTTATCATTTTTTATTATTTCTCTCTCAGTTGTAATCTTTACAGGAATACTTATTTCCATGAAGCACAAGGTTTCTCACTCCTAGCCCATGGACTGCACTTACTGTATCTTCCATCAGTGTAGTCTCTTGGAAGAATGTCTCATTACCATGCAAGTGTAACTAGCTCTGAACTCAAGATCAGTGTTACAAAATGTCTCAGAACATACCCATCACTGCAGCAGATGTAATTCATAACAGTTGACAAGATACTGACCATCATACTGAGTTGTGTTTTTGTGAATGCCGTGGATTCAAATGTAGTATCACTTTAATATGATAGATAAAAGACACTAGTTTATACTTCCAATGTGGTGGACTCAATAAGTCTTTCCATATCTAGCTTCCTTAATAATTGAGCAAATTGGTGGGAATTTCATTTGAGCTATGTTTAGAGGTTCCACTATTGACCAAAGCTTCTCAATTCACTAACTGCAGGCAGGATTTCCATTGTACAGCTTCTTTCAATTGGACCTTTGGGGCTGTTTTTCTTTGCATTGAATTGGATCTGAATTATTAACATTATTGCAATAGTCTAAATATAAAAATTACTGAAATCTCATAACATGAGATCAAACAATATCAAATGCCACTTTTCAACAACAATTAATTCCAGAAAAACTTGACCTCTGGAACAATTGATTTTTTAAACCTCAAACTAAATTATCTCTTATATTTAGCCTGCATATTAATATTGATTGCTTTTTAAAGCCACTATTTGATAATCTTTTTCACTTTAACTAACTGTAGCTGACGTACACAATTATGTTAATCTGTGTTCAAAGATCCTTCTATACTTGATCTTTTGCCACAAGGGTTATATGGCTTAGTATCAAGATTTCCTGTGATTCCTATACTAGCTAGCCTCACAAGACTGTAATGTCCCAGTTTAAGAAGTCTGAACTATGCGATATCCAAAACAAGTTGTAATTTATGAAATTCTTCTCAGAAGTTAGGTAATTTCTTATTGTACACACTAAAGCTTTCCAAGTTTTCTAAAAAGCAAGGTATTAATCACAGAATTGACTAAAGTCTAAGGACCAGATCCTCAGTAGGTGTAAATTAACATAGCTCCATTGAAATCAAATGAAGATTTTCTTAAGATTTGATTCTGTAAGCTGCAGAACTAATAGCACCCTGCATCTTGCAGGATCAGGCCCATAAACAGTAAGCTATGAATAGTCATGGCATAAATATGAAAGGCCTAGAGCATTCTCCTGTTCCCTTTCTTGTTTCTCCACAGAAAACTCATTTTAAAATATAATTTGTGACACTGTTTCAGCTTTTCTATTTTCAAGGTACTGTAGCTGTCTTGTAGTGTTCAGTAACAAAAGCTGTACTGCTCTGATAAATTATGATTTATAGCAGAGATGCCCACATTTTGAGACACAAAGGACTGTACTGAAAACTGGTTGGTACCTGACCATCATTCATACATGTAAATCATGTTATCAAAATTAAACAGTCATCCTATCTGCATCTACATTAAAACTCCTAGATAGATTAAGAGAAATTGCATGTTCATTGTCACCAGCAATAAAAACCTGCCGCTGATCAGTTTTATCCTTGCCCTGTAGTTATGGCAAGAGGACAAGATGCATTCTATTGAGACATTTTCAAAGTGCCCGTTACATTAGCCTTTAGGTTCCATGTGGGATGCTTTAGGTTGTGTTTTGGCCTTGCATGCAATTTACTGTCTCCTGTTCCTATAGGTTTGGATTCAAACACCTTTTGTTATCCATCTGTTTTCCATTCCACATTGGAATCCTTTTCTCTTAATTTGGTAGATAGAAAGATTCCTATATTTATAGCTAAAAATCTAGATCTTGTATATTTTTTTCAGTTAGCCCATATTTTAGATCTGTACTATATTTGTGGGACTGTACTGACACTGAGAAGGCCAGAGTTAAGATATGGCCCAGTAGTTTGTGAAGCTAGTGTGCTGTTGCTGCTGAGATGTAGATGTATCTGTTACGATTCATACTACTCTATTATCCTGTAGAGGTACAAAACAACATTTTAGGTGATGGCACAGAGGTACTTATCAAAGTCACAGTGAAAATATACTAGATAGCATTTCAGTTTGTGTATAAAAGAGCTTACAGGTTCCAGTTTCAGGGCAGATAAAACAATAATGATTATTGGCTCAAAAACGTTAACCATTATGCAGAGCATTTTAGCAAACAAAAGGTTTTTAAAGATCTGTGCACATATATTGGTTGTATTTGCCTAATTTTGTACTCTGTTGCTCTCACCTCAGTACTCAGCATGCAACTCAATAATTCATGAATCATCAACTCTTACGGCTTAAGAGATCCAGCATGCAAATACTCACAGTAATATACTCATGTATTTGCATGCCTAAACTTTACCTTCACTGGGTGGAAATACTGGGTTCTACAGGGCTCTTTAATCTAGTGGGAAAAGGTACATGAGAACCAATATCTGGAAGTTAAAGCAGACAAATTCAAATCAGAAATCAGGCACAAATGTTAACAGTGAGGGTGTTTAACCACTGGAACAAATTACCAAGGGAAGTGGAGGATTCTCTTTCTCTTCTTGATGATTTCATATCAAGACTGCTTGTCTTTCAGGAAGATTTGCTTTAGTCCAACACTAAAGGTTCATCATTTGCACCTGACAAGAGAGCTCTAAAAATGTCACTAGATTTTAATATAAAACTGTAATTGAATAATAACAATGTTTTGCATATTTTGGGATACTAGTCAGAACTACTCTAGACATTAGAAGCCTAGCATCCCAAATATGCAATATATGAAGTTTTTATTCAATTACAGTTTTGCCTAGCTCCATTGCAGTCAATAGATCTAACTACACTGGTATGCGATAACTGACCTGTAACTGGTAACATTTGTACTGACTCGGGCTAGAATTACGGATTGTGGCCAGATAATGATCCTCTTTATACATTTAATGGCTTTGTTGGAATTCACATTGTACCATTGTTCCCCTTCAGCCAAGTTGCTTTGGTTTTCCACTAAGCATCTTCTTCATTGTCATCAATGAGTTCTGTGAAAGATTCTCCTACTATGGAATGCGAGGTAACTTCCTTTTCAATCTTCACCTACTTTTGGTTTCAGTTTCTGATTATCACCTCCCTAACAGATTGTTTTGTTCCCCTTCTAGCTGTGCTTGTTCTGTACTTCAAATTTTTTCTCCGCTGGGATGATAACCTATCTACAGCCATCTACCACTCATTTGTTGCTCTGTGCTATTTGACTCCAATCCTTGGAGCAATCATTGCTGACTCCTGGCTGGGAAAGTTCATGTGAGTGCTTATTTAAAAAGCAAAACAATCAAATGAAGGCATGACTGAAAAAAACAATGACATTCCAACTGTTGCTTTAGGGAAAGAGTGTTTTAAACCACCCTCGGGATTCAAGAATACTCTGTCAGGAGCTGGTGTTCATGAATTCAGATTTGTAGAGAGGCTTCAAGTTTTAGTAGGTTTCACTCAGAACTGGAAGTGAGGAAAAGCTTGAGTCACTGACAGAAATATTCATTGGGACAGAGAGAATGTGAGAATGATTCAGGCAGGGCACTCACCAGTGAAGTGGGAGACCCAAGTTCTAATTCTTTTGCTGAATATTTAATTATTTATACACAGCAGAACAGCTTCAACAGGAGAGATCTGCCCCACACTACTACATAGCCCAGTGGTTAGGACACTCAGCTTGGAGTGGAAAACCCACATTCAAATTCTCTCTCTGCCTCAGGCAGAGGTTAGATTTGAACCTGGGTTTCCAAGGTCCTGGGTGGGTGTGCTAACCACTAAACTAAAGGTTATAAGGGGTGAGGGCATCTCTGTTGTCTTTGTCTTTTGTGGGGGTTTAGGTGTGCTTTGCGCATGCCTACCTGATCAGGCCCTGAAGGCAAGATAGTCCAGCAATGCATAGTTTCTGGTCCCACTGAAGCTTAGAAGTTAGTTAGGCACCAATCTTCTGGTTGGTGTCAAGATTTAGTCAGCTGTGTGCATGCCCAGCCACTGAAATGTAGGCTCTTTGAAGACTTTAATGGGGGAAACATAGGCATCTATAGGGTTATGTGGCAACCAAGCAGGAGGTTGTGATTGCCCGTTGCACCTAAATGTTGGACTTAGAGGTTTAAAGTAGCACACTGTTTAAATCCCTGATCTTGCAAAGGCTTACTATGAGTTCAATTGGATTACTCCATTGGAACCTGGAACTTGAGTCTTGGCAAGTGGGAATAATATAAAACTTTTGATTTACTTCTAAAATATGCTTTTGTGTCATTTTAAAGCAAAAAACTACTGTAAAATTCATGGGGAAGGTTAACAGACAGGACTGTGTGGAGGTTAGCCAAAGTACTAATAATTATAGCATTAATATCATGGTGGGTCAATCTTCAAGTAACCCATCCACTGTACCTGTACACTATCTCTGTGTGGGAGTACCCTCAGGGACTTCCTCCATACTTTGTTGGACAGGGAGCTCTAGTCTGTGGAAGAGGATACATAGCATTTTTGAAATGTGCTGTACATACAAGTAAATTATACAGAACCAATTGCATTAATCAGGAGTGGCCAAACCATGGCTTGTGAGCGGTATGCGGCTCTTTTACAGTTAAAATGCAGCTCGTGGAGCCCCCGAGGTACCCTCCCATTCTCCACCTACCAGATTCAGGGGTGGGGGGAGCTCAGGACCTCTATCTTGAAGTGGGGTGCTAGGGTCGGGGTTTCTGCCCAACAGGAAGGGGTGGGGGTCTCAGGGCTTCAGCCCTGTGGGGTATGTCTGCTGGGGCTCAGGCTTCAGCAGGAGTGGGGCTGAAGCCCTGAACCCCAGCAGGTGTGCTCCAGCTCTCAAACTTCTGAAGACTGTCATGTGCAGATCAGAGGGTCAGTAAGCTTGGCCACCCCTGGCATAAATTGTCTCTCTATTGCTTATATGGTCCTCATCACTGTAGTATCTGAGCCTCCCAAATAAAGAACAGCAACAAGATTTTCTCACTGTCAGCTCAGACAAAGTCTCGCTCCTATCTGAAATGTTTTTCCCATTGTCGTTAAGACTAATACCTAAAATTATTATAACTGACAGAGATTAGAGACAAATGTAGATGTCTGTGGATTTGTACTAAGAAAACATTCAGCAAAATATTTAATCACATTTCTTGATCACACTACAATATGCACACTCAGTTGCCCAATGCAACGGCAACAGAGAAAGTCATGTTTGGTGCTAGCAGTCGGCACTACGGTCCTGATGCTAGTCTTATATTTTAGTCTTTCATAGATGAATACACTTTAATCTAAGTGAACCAGCTAATGGGCTATTCTCATTATGTGTAGTTTTCATTATTTTCCCACTTCAGTTTCAATGAAGAAAATTAGAAAACGATAAATAGTTATGTTCCCAGAGCATAGGTTGAATATTGTAGGTAGAATGCATATACAATTTGAATTTCACAATATATTCCATTTAAATTTCACAATATTACTTTTTTTCCTCACTTGGTTATTAAAGAGGAAATCATTGAAGCACTGGTAGATGGTGCAATCACAATATGTAGATGTTAAATAACATGCCTGACTACACACCTTTTTTCTAATATATTTTGTCTCATTACCTTACTTTAATTTAATTAAGTAATATAATTAAATTATTTATTTTGCTTAAGAGGAGATTACTTTTAAAATAAAGTATCAAAAGTATAACTGGTATGGGATAAATTATTTATTATTCAGGAAATGTTTTGATATATTTACAGTATCTTGTGATAAGATTCTCATAGCTATTTCATGGTGGATTTATTCATCCTGTTTATTCTAACCAATTATCTTTCTGCCTGAAACATTCTTGTGAACTAGAAAGAAATCTGAGTTAGCTGTGCAGCTAAAAAAACATATTTTCTGTCTTCTTCCTTTACAACAGGACCATTGTCTCCCTGTCCATTGTTTATACCATTGGACAGGCGGTCATGGCAGTAAGTTCGATAAATGACTTGACAGACTATAACAGGGATGGAATTCCTGATAACATTCCATTACACATGTAAGTTGCATTACACATTTCTGTCTTCCAGATTAATGCATGATGGAATAATTTAGTTCTTTAATTTACTGTACTTGTTACTTAAATTGTCTAATGATCAGCCTCTCCTTATTTACTGCTACTTTTATAAGGAAGCTGTCATATCCATGTTGTTATATGACCCCTATAATGTGGCAAAGACCACTGAAATTTATATTGATCTGCTGCTTAAAAACCTGCCCTAGAGCAGCTTGAATTTACACAATCAATTTCCCCAAGATTGCACAGTTTTAGAGAAGAGAACCTATGAAGTTCACTACTTAAACAGTTTCTCCCTTTTATTTTTATGCACCTGAAAAGTTTCACAGTATGTGTGCAAAATTCAAATACTGATTTCACTTAATTTAAGTGAGGCAGTCATTTACCTCAAGGCAGACCTCTTTAATTCAAATGTTATTTTAAATCTGAACTCTGTAAGAGAATGATTACAAAGGCAGACTAACTCTATATTGAGTATGAACTATACATTTTGTGAGTTTTGCTAGTCAGACTACAGATTTTCATCACTGCACAAGGTCTGTGCAAAATAGATTCTCTGAAACTGTGTAGTTAATAAAATATCCTATTTTACTTTCATCTGATTTTGGAGCTGGAATTTTAACATCTAGAAATATATTATGCAACATACGACACCATTCACATTGCTTCATAAAACTACATCTTGATTTCCAAGGAAAATATATCAGACTCCTGAATAAAATAGAGTATTTCTCCCAGATAAATGAGCCAAGAAAAATGTCTTAAGAACAAGCTAAAGTTCATTACTTTATCTTTGCTTTCTGGCACAGCAGAATATCATGTGCTAGAGACTGTCCTGCACTTCCAGCACAGAAAGCATAGGCCAGGATGAGCGGGGGAAAAGATGGTTTTATGCCACCTTTCTACTGCCTGCATTCTGGGCTGCTGCAGGGCCTGAAATGGCCCCGGTATAACGTAGCTCAGCCCCAAGAGCTGCTTTAACTTACTGCAGCTTTGGGTGAGCTGCCTATAGGCTCTCTGAAGTCCAGAATCCCCATAGTGCTTAGTGCTACAATTGTACCTCCATCCCTAATGCACCACCTTGTGTCCCTGGCCCCAGCATGCCCTCCAAGCTGGTGCATCTAATCGGGGCAGTGTAGGGCTGCTTAACTCAGCCCTATGCTGTTCCTGCACTGGGGTAATTCTTCTCCAGCCCATTACATTTCCTTCAAGCCACCCCAGTGGCATATATAGACCAGAAACTGGTCAATGACATTTTTGAATGTTAGGACACAGTTAAGAATTTCTTTGTTTAATGCTCTTGCTATTAGCAAGCATGGGCATTTCTCCTTGTGTGATGTTCCTTTACCTATACTAAAGTAAACCGAGTGACATTTTCCCCCTTCCCCAGTGGTCTGTCTATGATTGGTCTGATCTTAATTGCCTTTGGTACTGGTGGAATCAAGCCCTGTGTATCAGCATTTGGTGGAGATCAGTTTGAAGAGGAACAGGTAACAATATTTTTCAAACATAGTTGGGCTCATATTTCATTTTTTAATAATAATAAATATACATCTTCAGATGGTGCCCATTGCTCTGGTACTTGGGTGTCCAAAAGAAGAACTAGATCCTACTACTGTGTTCTCTACAAATACATACACTGTGTCATCAGTACTAATTATTGAGCTGACTCCAATCCTACATTGTAATTTAGGCCAGCAAAGTCTGATCAACATAATACTGACTAACCATGTTCTAAATAGTTCTTTTAAAATTTATTTTCTTACTCTCACTGCAGGAAGAACAAAGAAGTAAATTCTTTTCTATATTTTATTTGTCTGTTAATGCTGGAAGTCTCCTCTCTACTATAATCACTCCAGTTCTCAGAGGTAAACTTGCACTGATGTTGTCTACAAACTGGTTAAACAGCAGAGCAAAAAGAATAAGGCAGCGGGGCTGGATCACTTATTGGATTAGTACTGGATAAGGGTATTTTAGTTTTAGGCAATTACTTTGAGTCTACCCAGAAGTCATTACCATCTGATGGCTTATGAGACAAGTTTATAGTTTCAGCTTATTTCTAATGTAGAAATGTCAGTATCGTAAAACCTCACTGTCATAGTTGATGCTAATTGGCATCTTTCTTTGCAGTCTCAGAGAGGCTAAAAGTTGAATGACCATGGAGACTGCACTACTTTCACACCCGATAGGAAGGTGGGGAAGCCAGCACTGTGACTCTTTTGTAGCTCAAAGAAGGCTTTGTTCTACAGTGATATTTAACACAGCATCTTTTAAATCACCACTAAAATCACACAAAAGGAAGAGGAAAAGAGTATCATTAGATTTCTCTTTTGTGGGGGGAGGGAGGGGGAAGAAGAAAGGGAGCTTTTTATTCAGAGGCTTAAGGGTATTACAAAAGATGCATACATACATAATATATAGACACATACACACTTAAAATATACAACAAATTAAGTCAAAATTTTACTACTATCAAAATGGAAGTTTTTATGTGTTCTAATTATGAAGGTCTCTGTGATTTTTTTTTTAATGGAAGTGACATCCTCCTAAATGTAAAGCAAATTCTAAATTACCAGTATCTGGGTTCATTCCTTAATAAACTGTACATGATTAAATATACTTGTTTTTCTGTCCTTCCTTCCTATGTTTAACTCTGATTATATAGTGTAGTGACTATTCAGACATTCACACGCATACATATGTAAGTGGAGTATGTGTTTTGCTGTATGATGGATTATAGGTTTTATTGTCATGACTTTGGAATGGCTGCTTTCTCAAGAATGGCAAAGCCACAAGTGAATTATACAAATGATCCCAAATAAGTGTAGCTCAGACTTGGACCTTTTGATTTTTGGCATTCTATTCCAGTTCATTGCTGTCATGCTATTATTAGTTAACACAATTTCCTACCCTTCCTAGGATAGATGGCAGATGAGCATATGAAAAAATATACAAGACCCTTCTTTGCTGATATACCATTGAAAATGCCTTCTGCGGTTTGAACAGAAAGAGTCAACCAAAGGAAGAAAGATAGGACTTTATATAATGGTTTGACTAGAAAGCTGACTAAACTGTCAGAGCAAGACAGATTAGTTGCTAGCAGGCTAGTATACTCCTAGGTAAATTTTATAGCTTCAATGTTAGCTGACACTAGTATACAAAACTCCTGTCTAACACTGTTTTGTTTCCTTCAGGTGAAGAATGTGGAATTCACACCAAGCAACAGTGTTACCCACTGGCCTTTGGAGTGCCTGCCGCACTTATGGCTGTTTCATTGAGTATGTTGCATGTTTTCCATTTTATTTACTGCATAAATTATCTTTATTATATTGGCCACTTTTTATACGAGAAGGGCAAATAAGACTATTTGCTTAGAAATGTGGAGTTAAAGGGGGAGGCTGCCTTATTCTTTATAATCCAAAGTTCCTGATGTAGCATTTGCATTACTGCAGAGTAACACCATACAGATAAATATATTTGCATGGTAGAGAGCTCCATGTGTTGTAATTGCTTGGGTGTGCTGCTGCAGTCTAGAAAGGGAAAGTATAAACATACATTTACGTACCAACGATCAGGGGTTACATAGCATTATGGACAAGGTTCAAACTATGGCAGAAATATTAAAGTAGAAAATTGATGGAGTACATCTCCTCAGGTTACTAGTCCTGACTCCATCACAACATCCCAAAACCTGATCAGGGGGTAAGAGAGATCTCGTATTAGAGGCACAAATGAAGGGTTAGGCTTGGTACCTTTGCTCTGGAAATAGCAGTCAAATCAAAATCTGACAATTAAGGAGAAATTGTCTAATAAAAATAGTTTTACTATTAAGGGTCAAATTGTGGCCTGGCCTGCGTGGCAGTGCCAGGGCTTAAGGGAGTGCAGGATGTGTCCCCATGTGCCCCTGCACCAGCTACCCACATCATGGGTGATTGCACCAGAGGAGAAGCAAGATCCACAGATCTATTACATCCCTCTTCATGCACGTGGATGGGAGTGGACAGACCCTTGTTTCCACCCCCCACAATGTACATTGCTGTGCCAGCATCTCAGGGAGCCTGCTCTGTTCCTGCTATAGACCTGGTGCAGTTTATTCCCTCCCTGGAACAGCGGGGGAACTTCCATGAGAGCAGCTGCAGAGGCAGCACAAGAACATACTGCCCCTTATCTGTGTTCATGACAAAACCTCAAATAAACCCTAAATGTTCTGCATTACACAGTTTGCTTTAGTTTATGTGGTACTATCAGGAGCATTCATGGGCAGTAAATAAATGTGAAAGCTTTAAATAAGGGAGGTTTTTCAAAGCTTTCATCAAATATCCAAAATTAAGATGAGCACAGAATAGAAATAGAATAGAAATATATTAATCAGTAATTGCAGATGCACTGGTGAAATATTGCATTGTCCTTCTATATCTAACCATTTACTTGATTATGAAAAACCACTGCATTTTACCAGCTGCACTGCTCAATGAGCATTGCAGTCCAAAGACTAAGGAATTATTTTGTTATAAGAAGCCTTTCAGAGTTCCATAGAGGATAAAATAGCTGCACTATCCAATACACTTGCTCTTCCAAAATTACATCTTTAATTAGAGGTTGTATTAGTAAAATACAGCAGACCCAGACCTAAGGCCCCTATGTGTTTTGTTTTGTTTTTGTCCTTACTCAGGCAAACTTCCTATCCACTGAAGACAACAGATATTTGCCTGAATAAGGACTGCATAAGAATCTGTTTACAAATCTGATAAAGTATATTAGATTGATTAAAAATTAATTGAAAAATATGTTAATAACTGTTTTATTGCTCTTTAAAATGCTGTTTCCCACTCAGGCTTGGTTTGTTTTAACCTCTTTGTCATTATATTTTGTATACCAAAGTATTTTCCTCTAGTTTCAGTCAATCCTGAAATGCTTTTCTGTTTACTCATTGTAGTAGTGTTCATACTTGGAAGCAAAATGTACAAGAAAGCTCATCCTCAAGGCAATATAATGCTCCAGGTTTCCAAATGCATTGGAGTAAGTAATGCCAGACTACCTGGAAAAGCGTGGCTGGACTTTTCAAATGGAGTTGGTCTTTATTACCTATCGATAATTTTTATGACATTCATAAACTTTGTAGTTTGCAAACTGTTTATTCCATTTCAGTCAGGAGTAAAATTCCACCATAATGTTGCAATTATTTCTGTCACAATTAATCTGATCTTTTGGTGTAAAAGAAGATTCTGAGTTTTTGATATTCTCTCTGATTTCTATTTGTTTTTCTTAATTGAGCCTAACACACACACATACCTTAAATTATACTGTGTTGACTTGATTTCAAATCATCCACTTTTAAACAATCCAGCTGCTAAGGTCTCTTAATTTCAGTAAATGTTAGTTACTATTATGTAGTTAGTTAGTTGTATTATCATGATTCCTTGAGGCCTCAAGCAAGATCAGGGCACAGCTGTGCCAGAGACTTCAGTGGGGCTTAATGCAGGTTCCCTCAGTCCTGACCTGTAGTACCCCCCTGTTATTCCAGTCCTATGCTCCCCACATACAGGTCTGCCAGTATAACTCTAGCACAGCTATGTAATATTTTTTGTTGGCATGAGGAATTCATTAGAAAATACATATTAATGTTTCATGTAAACAAAATTTATCCTTAAAGTGTAATTCCATTCTGAAGAATTGCTGTGTAAAACTGAAACTATCTTCTTATTTTATTAAACACTGAAAGTGTACTCTGCAAAAACCTGTGTAGACAAGGCCTCAGAGAATTGTCAGCAGCACCCAGTGTTAAGAGGCAATACCTATTTTTCCGAACTGCTTGGTTTCTTCTCATATTGGGAATGTTTTACTGAATCCACAACATATGAGACATATAGCAGAACACTTCCTTTAAGTGTTTAAAACAGTTTCATAGAAACATTCACCTTTTAATAATAATAAAAATAAATTAAAAATAAATTGAAGAATATAAATTGCTCTGAAAGAAAGTTTCTCTTATTATAATAAGTCACTTTAACCTTATAGTTACAAATATTTGTTGCGTCATGTTTAAATGGTATTCAGTGTAATTAATCCAAATTTATTAATGTTCTTTTCACAGTTTGCTGTCAAAAACAGGTTTCAGCATCGCAGCAAACAATTCCCCACAAGAGAACACTGGCTGGACTGGGCTAGTGAAAAGTATGATGTAAGTATCATTTGTGTGTGCACGAGCACATGTGCATGGATAGATAGATAATGCCTTCCTCCCTTTTTTCTTTTTTGTTCCATCTGCCTTGTTCACTAGTTACGCAACCCCATACCAAATACCAGGGGAGCTAATGCTGTGTCTGTCTACAGTAATCAGAAGCTAGTGCCTTAGCTAGATCTTACTGCTCTGACAAGACAGGATGGTTACCATCATGGCTTAATGTAACTTCAGATTGTCCTCCAGGTATCAGGGCTCTGTGCATGATCACATACCGCACTGAGGAAACTCTAGTGGGCTGAACATAATTGTATTTCTCTCAGAACAAATACTTAAAATTACTTGGTAGCAGTTTCAATATGATACCAAGTATTTTATCTCCAATGTAGATTTTATGGCCTTAATATAAACGATCCAGCTTCAAAATACACTTCGAATGAAAACACACAATATATATGATAACACATGTGAACAATGCACATTACACTAATGAGGATTGTAGTCAATGCCCAGTGGACTCCATGGTCATGAAATTTGTCCGCGAATCCACTCCAAGCTGCAGAATTGTGCTCCAGAATCTAAGCTTACATTAAAAAAATATAATAGGGGCAAATCCTCAGTCGGTGAAATTGTCATAGGCTCCTCAAAACCAACGACCTATAACAATTCACACAAACTGAGGTTCCTAGCCCTCATGCTTGTGAAAATAAGCTTGAAAATATGAATCAAGTGTAACCAATGCAGTAATGTGTTGCTTTGCACAGGGCCTTTATTATAATATGGCATCCCTTCACTGGTAATCCATACTGAGTTCAAACTCCTTGTCATGGCTTTTAAAGCCCTACAGCTATTCAGCCCCAATCTATGTCTCCTTTTAGGTGGTATCCCGCACTCCCTGATGATTTTTCAATGGTGACACAAATCTCAACCTTCCTTCTGTCTCTTCTCTGATTCCTGCCTACATGACATCTTATATGTAGCCCCCATTCATTGAAAACGCTCCTCAGAACCACCTCATCGTTCAAATCCCTCTTAAAAATTTGTTTCTGCAACATCACCTATCAGAAATGAGATAAAATAATACAAACTAACAAAAACAATGTCTAGATCAATGTAACCATCACATATATGTAGAGACCTTACTGAGTAACAGTGGACTTTATTTACATAACCCCTCTTGTCATTTCTTCACACACACACCTGCACACATTTTGTCCGTTTATTCCCTTCACCTTAATTTAGGCCCCAATAGTGCAAAGACTTACACATGTGCTTAACTTTAAAGGACTGTAAATAATTCCATTGAAGTCTAAAGCACTACTCACAATCTGTAAAGTTTAGCATGTGTCTAAGTCTTGCATGATCAGGACCTTTGTTTCTAATATGAATTAAAATATGATATGAATAGCAATAGTATGAGTAAAATATGAATAATAGTAATAGTCTTAGTCTTAGTGTATATATATATATATATATATATATATAAAACTTGTGGTTTTGTTGAATTTACCTATTTTTAGCAACTTTTTTATTTACTGTTCTTCACTCTAGAAACGACTTATTACACAAACTAAGATGGTCTTGAAGGTGCTTTTCCTGTATATTCCTCTCCCCATGTTCTGGGCACTTTTTGATCAGCAGGTAAGGTAGAAAAAAAGTGTAATTTTTTTGTAAGTACATGTACAATTATATTCAGTCATTATGTTGTGAAATCAGTGGGCAGAATTTAAATTGGTGGTAATGAAAAATGGTACTTATGAATTACACAATTATTCATATACTGTACCTATTAAGTTATTTTATTTATCTCTCCTATTATACACTAACTGCTTCTTGTAAAGTTTTACCTGTATGATCAATTAATATTTCAAACATATATATTACAAAATAAATCTAAGTTGACACAATGTCAGCAAAAATATTAAAGATAAAATCCTCATCTCGGTTCCAGCTCTTATATGCTGGGTAAAAAAGACCAGAGAAGCATAAAAGGCCTCTAAAAGCCCCAGTTCTGTCTGGAGGAGGATTCCCCGAGTGCAGACACTGTGGAAGACAGCCATAAAGCTGCTCTCCAAAGACCCCTTGCAAGTCCAACATTTTCCTTTAGTAGTTCAGGATCACACCTTTGTCAAAGATTGACAGAGAATAGTAAGGAAGTAATCTTAAGGAAAGTTTTTGTCTTACTTTATTATGATTCCCCACCCTCTCTATTCTTCCCTTTCTAAAAAAATTCAGGAGTAACTACAGCAGATTGCTTTATTGTAGAATTTCATTATGATTTTGTTTTATTAAGGGATCAAGATGGACATTACAAGCCACAACAATGGATGGAAACTTTGTAGGTTACTTTATCTTAAATTTTTAAAGATTTATTCACATTTAATTTGTTCTTATGCATTTTGTTAGTCTTCTAATGTTAAAATATATTTACCTTTTCTTTTCCTTAGGGAGCTATTCAGATCCAGCCAGACCAGATGCAGGTACACTAAACTACATTTGTGATATTTTTAAATATTCCCCAAAGACTTTTTTTTAAATCACTATTTAAAAAAAGACTTTGGAAAGTGCTTAACTTCTTTTTCTGGATTTTTACATCCAACAGACCGTGAACCCGATTCTGATTGTTATTATGGTCCCACTTGTAGACACTGTGGTTTATCCTTTAATTAAAAAATGCCACATCAATTTCACGTAAGTTAATTCATATGCCTGATTTAATCTTTTGGTGTATTTTAATGATTTATCTTAAAGTGCTGTGTTGATAATATTGTGACAGAGCAAGCTTTCACTAAGATAAGGAAATCCAAGGTGTAGAACTATTAATAATGAGTTAATATAAAAAGTATTTTATGTTTCTGAACCACTTAGTTGCAATCATATATAAAGCTCTAAGAACAAAGAGAAGGAGAACCCAGCTGCAGGGGGCAAACTACAGAGTGGAAATGAAATCCTGCCCCCTTTGAAGTCAATGCCATAAATCAAACTGACTTCAAGGGAACCAGGATTTCAACCTGGTTTCTTCCTTTCTTCATTCTTTCTTTCTATTTTCTATTATAAAAAATAGACACATAGTTACTCCTATCTTGTGCGAGTATCTTTTTGCCTCAGAAGTGGAAGAAGCCAGATATACTTTCTGGTAGATCTTAGACTGCACTTTACGTTGTGAGTAGAGCTGGCCAGGAATTTTTCGATTAATCGCTTTTTTGTAAAAATTGCCAATTCAGTGAAAACTAAACTGTTAGCAAAGTAGGGTCAGGTCCAATAAATTTCCTGACTCAAGTAAATGTTAAGAAAAAAAAGTTTGGCAATAGAGTGTCAAAGTTAAAAATTTCATTTTTATGGTTCAAAATGACTACTTCTTTCAAAATTTAAACTATTTAGACTGAAAAAAAGTTGCAAAAAAGGGCAAAATCAATCAAAACAAAATAGTTTGATTGATCCAAAATGGTAAAAATTTGTTTTTTTGGTTCACGAGGATTTTTGAGATTTTAACTTTTTGTCCAGAATCAAGACAGGAAAAAATTTTGAACTCTCAAAAATATTAATGGAAGAGAAAAACCATTTCCCCATCAGCTCTAGTTGTGAGTGCTGCTATTTATACCTTCATGTAGCACGATCTGTTACTAGCAATACAGCATGGATAGGAATGCAGTTTGGAAAGATGGAAAAGGTTCATTGGCTGAAACAACTAAGGGAAAAGGGTACTTTTTTCAACTGAGTTAGCTCAATCAAGCTGGCTTAATAGGGTTTTCAAGTGTGTTAAGTTAGCTTGATTTGAGTTAACTCAATTGAAAAAAGAACTTTCCCCCCAAGTCTAGATAATTCTATACACGATAAAATGGGTCTCCCATTTTTAGGAGTCATTCCAGGTTAAGACTCAGTGGCACGAAGACATAAAATTAGGCTAGAATTCAGCCAGATGCTCTCTCATAACTGAGTCTTAGGAAGGGGTGATCCATTATAAAGAAGCTACATGAATTTTGTTACTGGAATTTTAGAAGTAATTAATTAATTTTTACAGGGTTTCAAATTAAAGTTCCCTCTTTTTGGTATTTACAGTATATTCCTGAGTTCTTTCTCTGATTCTCTTGCTTTCCTCATTGAGTTTATATAAGTCTACAATCCATGTTTCTAGTACTACAACTGTAGTGTGCCCAACAAACAGTCACAACTGATGTAGGGGAATTATTGATAAATTTAGTATCAAATAAAGCAATAGTAAGAGATATTTAAAAATCAAATTTCCTGACTGTGTACTGTTCTTTTCTGATCCATTTATTGCAGTTAGCTTTTATCCATTTATGAAAATTGTTGTGGGAATGTGAAACTCCCCTATTGCAAACCTGCTGGCCCTCCCATCCTCTTCCCACTAAGATTTTGATTACATTAGAGAGACAGAACATTTTATATTCTTTACTGGGAATGAAAATGTTACTTGGCTCCTTCATACATGGGCCCTCCACAGCCATAGTTTGATGCCATAAATAAATAGTTTGCCCTAAACTGACTTTTATTGCCATGGTACTAAATTTAATCATTTCTTAAAATGTCATTAGACCTAAAAACCATATCTCTCCAAATTTTTTTTTAGTTCAGTACTTTTCAGATTTTAACATAGTGGTATATGCATAATAAGTAATCTTCCTTTTGTACAGGCCATAACTATGCACTTCTGTAGCTATTTTTATTCTTTGCAGCCTTAAATGTGTTAAGTTCCCTCTCTGAGTAAATCAGACTTTTTAGGTCAACTGTGCAAACCTAATAATTGTTCAGATGATGGCTAATCATAGAAATGAGCCATATAGATCTTGAGCAACAGATTATTAAACGGACTAGTGATGTAATTTCAAGGAGTCTACATTTCTCTAAAGGGTAACTGGGAACTAACACTGAGATATGTAAGGCATAACAGGGTATCTTCTGTAACCATATCAGTACTCACAGAGTAATAATATACTAACAATGGTTATCTTAATGTTCTCCATAATGAAATGGAAAATCACAGCTGAGTTTTTGGATTAAAACTACTCCTAAAATTCATGCTTTTTGTTGCTATACTAGGCCCCTAAGGAAGATTACAGTTGGTATGTTTCTTGCATCTCTGGCTTTTGTTGCTGCTGCACTGGTACAAGTTCAAATTGATGTAAGTTAAGCCAAACACAACCAAATGATGATATTGCTATTTAGCTTTTTAATTACTATACAGATTTTGGTGAGAGTGCAAATGGTCCAAACCATAGCAATTAATAATTTCTTTCTATATGAATTAACCATGAATGTTTTTATAAAAAATAGAGGGAAGGGCATGTATTGGTATATATGTGTTATGGAATGTAATGTGATCTATGATAAAATTAATAAGCTAAACGAGTTCCTCAACAGCATATTCATATCTGTGTTGTTATGGGTTTTTAATTGAAGTTCAAAGCTTAAAATCAGAAGACTTAATTGTTTGGTTTGTTCAGGAATTCTTTTGCATATCTGACCTTTTTGATTTGTTTTGAGTGGAGGGTAAATGTGACACACCCCAGAGCTATGTGATGTCACAAATTAAGAGTGAAACGCTGTTGATTTAATGTGTGAATCCATTGGAATAGAATGAGTTTTACTTTCAACACTGCTTGTTAAAGATAAGATTAAAGGGCTAGATCTTCACCTGGTGTAAATAGTATAGTTCCATCTTGCTTTATGAATTTCACCCAAAATGATTAGCCACCTATAGAAATTTTTAAAAAGACCAAAGAGCTTTTTTTTTATGGTGATATATGCAGACAATGGAAAAGATGATAACATTAAAAGCTAGGTAGGGTAGTACTTGTGGGAAAGAAATTAAAATGCATATGGCTACCAAATCTCAATGCACACAGGTACAGCAGCCATTTTATCCACTAATATGGTGACTTCTTCTTGTCAGAATAAGTGGGAAGTGAAAATGGAGCCTGGTTTCTCTCTTTGGCCAGAACACAGAGGGTCAGATACCTTCCTGCTGGAGGGTCCCACTTTTGGCTACACCCTGGTTAGTCACCCCCTGTTGTAAATGGGACAGAAGATAGGATGAAAGCGAATTCAGAAATATGGTCTGTTGTAGACTGTGAGAAAGCCCAGGAGCCCTTGATGCCTGTACCCTGAGTCCCGAAGGGTCCTGATGTTTACAGCAAACCACAGAAGGAAAATGGATAGTAGGTGTATGGGGTTGTAGAAGTCTTGCTGAGAAAAAGGAGTTCCTTTTCTTAGGCTTTCTAGTATAAAGGGTGAGGAAGCATACAGAAACATGTCACCATATGTGTTAATCACAGGTATTTGTCGCGCAGATGTTAATTTTCTTCATAAGTACCAAGATCATTGTGATTATACATTATATTATATTACTTACTGTTTAATTTATTTCACTCTTTTTCACCAAGAAAACTCTTCCAGATTTTCCTAAAGAAGGGCAATCCCAAATCAAAGTAATAAATTTAGGCGCTGATGTTGCAAAAGTTGACTTTGGCTCCGGAGTTGAAAATGTGTCCGTGGAATCTCTGATGGCGGTAAGAAAGAGTAATGATTAGAGTTGGTAAAAAAATTGAAATTTATTTTCTAAATTTTTCACAAGTTTTTTTTTAAATATGTTTTGTTTACTGAAAACCTGCATTTTAATAAATGAAAAAATTGATAACCATTTCAACAATGTTTTTAATAACTTTTTAATAAAAATGTTGGAGAAAAAACTCACTAATCATTTTGTAAAAAAAACAAACATTTCTACAAAGTTGACAATATTTCATGAAAAACAACAATAAACCCCCTTTTCATTAGAAAAAAAATTGGTCAGCTCTAGTGATTAATCATCACTTGTACTCTAATCTCTAAATTATATATTTATCTGATAGGGAAGTCTTTCTTCCATCAATAGGTAGCACATGAAAAGTTGCAGACTTTACCATAGTAAAATGCATTGGAATATTATATCGGCACAATATCTTAATATAGAATCCAAGAAATGTAGAGCTAGTAGGGACCTTGAGAGGACATCTAGTGAATCCCCCTGCCCTGAGGTAGGACCAAGTAAACCTAGACCATCCCTAGTCCAACCTGTTCTTAAAAACCACCAATGATGGGAATTCCTCAACCTCCCTTGGAAGCCTATTCCAATGCTTAACTATTCTTATAGTTACAAAGTTTTTCCTAATATTTAGCTTAAATCTCCCCTGCTGCAGATTAAGGTGATTACTTTTTGTCTTACCTTCAGTGGACATGGAGAACAACTGATCACTGTCCTCTTTATAACACCCTTTAACATATTTGAAAACTGTTCTCAGGGCCCCACTTAGTCTTTTTTTGCTCAAACATGCCCATTTTTTAAAAACTTTCCTCATAGGTCAGCTTTTCTAAACCTTTAATAATTTTTGTTGTGTCATCTGGACTCTCCAGTTTGACAACAGCTTTCTTACCCACTAGATACACCTTTCTAGTTTGACAGCAAAACATTGATAACTACTCTTGAGTGTGGTCTTTGTAGCAGTTTTGAAGCCACCTTATAGTAATTTCATCTAAACCACATTTCCCTAGTTTGCTTATGAGAATATCATATGGGACCACGTCAGAAGCCTCTGAAATGAAGATATATCACATCTACTGCTTCTCACCTATCTACAAGACCAGTAAACCTGTCAAATAAGGAAATTCGGTTGGTTTGAGATGATTTGGTTTTGACAAATCTATATTGGCTATTACTTATTACCCTATTATCCTCCAGTTGGTTACAAATTGATTTTTAATAATTTGTCCCAGTATCTTTCCAAGTATTGAAGTTAGGCTGACTGGTCTATAATTCCCTGTGTTTTCTTTGTTCCCGTTAAGGGCCGCCCATGTGGGGGCAGGCAAAAGAACCAGTTTGCCCTAAGCCCTCTGTTGGAGAGGGGCCCCCCAAACCAAGTGGTTTTGCAACTTGGTGCACTGGGTCACAGTGCCACTCAGTTTATGCCCAGCCACTCTTCCCTCATGACAGGGGGTCGGCTGTCACTGCAGCACCAAACTTGAGTGGTGCTGCAGTGCCATGCTTCAGATTGCAATGCCTGGTGCAGGGAGCTGAGCCCAGCCCCAGGAGACAGGAGCTGCTGCTACAGAATGAGTGCAGGACAGGCTTGCTCTCCAACTCCCCTTCCCACACTGGCCTCCCTTCAGTGTTTTTGCACTGTTGGTTTAATGATTTCTGTGGCTGCAAATTTTTTGGAAGGGTGGTGGCCTCAGTTTCAGATTTTGCCGTGGGCTCCCAAAAACCTCCGTGCAGCCGTGGTCCCCTTTTTAATGATAGATACTATATTTTGCCTTCTCCAGTCCTCTGGGACCTCACCCATCATCCTCCATGAGTTCTCCAAGATACTGGCTAATGGTTCTGAAATTGCTTCAGCTAGTTCCTTAAGTACCTTAGGTTGAATTTCATCAGGCCCTGGTGACTTGAATACCTCTAGCTTATCTAAATATTCTTTCCCTATTTTGACTTGTATTCCTTCCCTGATGGTAATATTAATTGTGTTAAATATCTGGTCACCATTAACTTTTTTAGTGAAGACTGAAGCCAAATAGATACTAAACACCTCAGCCTTTTGATGTCATCTGCTATTAGCTCTCCTTTCCTGCTAAACAGATGACCAAAAAAGTTTATTAGCATGAGAAGCTGGTGAGAGTTGTCAGAATTTAGTTTATGTTTTCAGGCCATCTTGCTCTTGTCATCAAACAGTCTATTTCTTTCCTGCAAAAAGGGGAACTCACTCCACATCCCTAACTTAGGTCATTTTTTCACTTATATAGAAGTGATATCTATGAAATAATGCTTCTGGAGGGACTGGGTGATTTTAGGGTTTAGCAGTGGGATGGAGAATCTTCTACCTGTAGAGTGTCAGTTCAAATCCAGTTCAGGATAAGTCTGTGGTGAATAAAAGTTATTACCATCCGATGGCTAATGGTTGGTCTTTGTGAAATGAGTTTGTCCTCTCAGTCCAGTTCTAGCTGACAAATATCCATATGCATTACTATTATTAATTTATATTACAGTAGCACTGTGAGACTTTAACTGAAGTCAGGGCCCATTGTACTTTACATACTCATAGTTAGGGCCCTATCAAATTCACAGCCATGAAAAACACGTCACAGGCCATGAAATTTGGTCTCCCCTGTGAAATCTGGCTATTGCAGGGCAGACCACATTTCACAAGTTGGGAGGCCAGAGAGCAGTGGCTGCTGGCCAGGAGCCTAGCTCTGAAGGAAGCAGCGATGCCAGAAGCAGTGCAGAAGTGAGGTGGCATGGTATGGGTGGGTCGTCACTTTGGGGGGGCCAGGGCTGGCCTTAAAGGTGGGCGAGTGAGCTATTGTGCAGGACCCCATGGTTGGGGGTGCTGTGGTCAACCTCCCCCGCACACACACACAAAGCCTGCACAAGGATACTTTAATTTCTAAGCACTTGGCTCCTGCTGCTAGTCCTGGAGGGGCTAGGGAAGGACAGGACTTCTTCTTCCTCTGCATGGGCCACTCCCAAGACTGGGTCAGACTCATTTCCGGGAACCTTCCCCGGATGCAGGAGGCTCCATGGTTGCTGGCTGGGAATCCAGCTCTGAAAGCAGCGCTGCTGCCAGCCGCAGTGCAGAAGTGCGTGTGGCACGGTATGGTATTGCCATCCTTCCTTTTGCTGTACTGTTGGAGGTGGTGCTGCCTTCAGAGCTGGGTGCCCGGCCAGCAGCTGCCTTCTGGCTGCCCAGCTCTGAAGGCAGCAGCACAATATCCCCGACAGCAGCCCCTCTAGTATAGAAATTCACATACTTGGTTCATTTCTTCCTTCACACGACTTCAGAGTACCAAGAATTTCATTCACAGCAGTACGTGGAAGTGCTGATAATTTTCTCTCTATTTCTAAGTAAATTTGTTGCTCCCACCAGCTGTTAAATTGATACAGAGGAGTGAAGTCCTCTGTTTAACCATGGTACAGGTACAGCACTAACAGAGGCAATGTAGGATTTTCCAGTGCCAATGTGCCTCAACCTTGCTCTGGAGGAAGCATTCAAGGATAGTGCAGCCTCCATACCATTCAGTCTTTGGATTGTCTGCTGAGACTTTCAACAAGGATGTTAACCAATACCAGTTCTCATGGAGGTTTAGCAATGCAGAGATACTACCTTTCCCACACTCTCTGAGTAGGGCCCTACCAAATTCACAATCCATTTTGGTCAATTCATTGTCATTGGATTTTAAAAATCATAAATTTAATGGCTTCAGATATTTAAATGGTATTGTAAACGTGGGGGTCTCAACCGAAAATGGGATTGTGTGGGGGTGGAGAGGTCTGTGTGAAGAAAGAAATGAACCAAAACCATTTATGGATAAAATGATTACAGTGGTTTTTAGATGCAGAAAACTAAACAAAAATCTGAAGTGGGATTTATGAGACATGTATGAAGTACCAGAGACCATGTGCAACATACCTAATAAATTTCAGAACTCTTGAATCAGCAGGATCCTGATAAATGCATAGACAGAGTCACAGTTATGTGAATATACATGGCAAATGTTCTTTCTTTTTTTTTTTATAGACAAACTATATGACATTTGACACTACTAGCTTAACAAGAATGAATATAGCCTATGGAAATCAAACCTTAAATCAGCCTCTTAATTTTCCGGGAAAAGAACGTCATACTCTCTTACTAAAAAATACAGGTGGCATCCAAACTGAATTGGTAAGCTTGTTTAATTCCTAGTTAGTATACCAATCTCTTAGCTTCCAATCTGCTTAAATGGAGAGTGTTTAATTTCAAGTGAAGTTGAAAAGGCCAGCTCTGTGTGACTCCTCCTTTCTGGGAGAAAAAGCACTATGGAACTAGGGGGAACCATAGAGAGAGAGGTGGGAAGATGATATGTATTGTTGTATACCTATACCTTATGTTATATTAATGTGTAAGCAGCAAGGAAAGATGTCATTTAATATATAGTTTAAACATTTCTGGATAAACATAAATCATTTTAAATGGACGGTCTTAGTTTCATGCTTCACAACAATCACATGTATTAACAAAACTCTAAATATGAGACTTGGGGGCAGGTCCGCAAAAGGGACTTATATTTAGGCCAAGTCCACACTATGGGTGCTATTGCAGCACAGCTACGATGCTGTAGCTATGCTGTAACACCGTAGTTTAGATGCTTCCTACAGTGATGGCATGGGTTTTTCCACTGGTGTAGATAATCTACCTCCTTGAGCAGTGGTAGCGAGGTTGATAGAAACATTCTTCTGTTGACTTGCTCACATCTACCCAGGGGGTTAAATCGGCATAACTATGGCAGGCAGGGATGTGAATTTTTCACACTCCTGAGTGACAAAGCTATGTTGATCTAAATTTTCAGTGTTGACCAGGCCTCCATGTTACAGCACCTAGCACTGAGGTGCCCTGCTACCTCATGGAATCCACAGCCCTGAGTTAAGCAGCACATGTCCCTATCCAGTGGGGAAAGTAAGACCCCAAGAAAGGAGTTCACAAAAGTAAGCAAGCTGATTGGGGTGGCTGGGTGGGTTGCCCAAGCTAGTCAATAGGAAATGCCAGAGGTAGGTGCCCATCTCTGGAATAGCAGGAGGCATCCTCTGCTAGGGATTCACAGCCATGAACCATCTCCTCGATTTAGGTGCTTAAGCCAGTCCTTTTTCACAAAATAAATAAATAAAAATTAAAATTAAAATAAAAAAGAAGTCAGTAGTGCCACCTTTAAACCCAGTAGTTAGACCACTCACCCAGAATGTGGAAGCCTGGGGTTCAATTCTTCCTCTCAGCTTGAGGTGGAGCAGGGAACTGAACGTAACTCTCATACGTTCCATGTGAGTGCCCCAACCACTGAGCTAAAGACTATACTCTTTTCTTGAAGCTTTTCCACTTTTTATGAAATACTTAGCCATTGGAGCAGCGATTGGAACCAAGGTCTCATAAGTGAGTGCCCTAGAGAGTCATTTTCTCTCTCTCTCTCTCTCTCTCTGGCTCAATTAATATTTAAGTATTTCAGACAAAGTGGAATGGCTTCAACAGGAGAAAAGCCCGCCCCAAAATATTGTATAGCCCAGTGGGGTGGGAGTCCTGTGTTCAATCCTTGCTCCAACTCAGGCATAGTGGGGATTTGAACCTGGGTCTCTCCCATATCCTGCTTTATTAAGTGTAAGGAAAGCACTGGAATCACCTCCTCTTCTGTTTTGCTTGGGGTCCAACCTGGTAGACAACAGAGAATCAGAGAATGCCTACCAGATCAGGCCCCACAGGTGAGATATGTGGGGGATCTTATTGGGGCTGAGGTGTGAGCTGAACATTAAGATTAAGGTGTCTTAGCACGTGCCCACCAGCAGAAAGTTAGGTGCCATGGGGACTTTACCAGTGGAAATTTAGTTGCTTACAGAGTTAGATGGCAGCTGAGGCTATGAGGATTTAACTTGCATATTTAGGCACCAAAAGTAGTAGTTAGACACTGGCCTAACTCTGTGTATGGATCTACCGTTGGAGGCTTATTCTGAAGTAAGAGACCGTGGATATTGGTACATAATAGTGCACATCATAGCATGTCAAAGATACCAACACAAATATTTTATTCATGATAATTGTCTTTTCCACCAGCTGCTTGATGGCCTTACATCAAAGTCAGAAGATGGAAAAAATCAAATCAGGTATTGTTAATAAACATTTGCTTTACTTCACTTCAGCTGAGTGTTAACATGGCATCTTTATAGTCAATATCTTGTTTCTGCTTCCTGTGCATCTTCAACCTGAATCTTCATTTGTTACTGAAAAAAACAGGTTTTAGCTTATTGATTCATCTGGAAAGGGAGATGGATTCTGTTTTGCTTCTTGCATTAGCTACACATTTTTAAAGAGAAGAGAAAATGTCATTTAAAAATGATCAAAATCTATTCAAATGAGATGGGGAAATAAAATGATTTCAAATATCTGTTGCATTGCCAATATATAATTTAAAGAATGTTAGCTTTGTGTAAGTTTTACTTATGTTGTCTTGTTTTATAAGCAAGTATTGTATTCTTTTTGTTTTGTAAAGATTTATAAACAATTTGGCTTCAACCATCAACATCACAATGGGTGGTACTCATCTTGGAGATGTGAAGAATTTTTCTGTCACCAATTATACATCATTTACAAGAGGCGTGTAAGTATTTTGCTTTACCTTAATCCAGAGACTTCCAGGAAAAAAATATTCTTTGTCCTCCAAAAAAGTACATGGAATTCATAGTATTATTATGTAAGTATAATTAATTCCAGAGTTATTTAGATTAACTTCTTTGTTTTTCAGAAAAGAGATTGTTGTTTTTGCAGACAATTCACTGACTTGCAAAAATCAGTCAATATCATTTGGATATGGCAGTGCATACACTATTGTAATTCAAGAGGTAAGTTGTCAATGCTGCTAGAAGATGCAGAATAACTTTTGTGTTACACTACTTTTTAATTTTTCCCATTGAACAAATTACCTACTTGCTATTGATGAAATATAAAATAACTACATGGACTTATCTCATATATTAGAATAATGTAGTTTTAATAAACTATAAAAATAATAATGGATGTAATGGGTTGCATTCTGAATCAAAATGCATATGGTGAATCATGTAGGGGTTCTAGTTTCTGCCTAACAGACTTAAAAACCTGGAGCCTGGTCAGATACTCAGGGCTTAAAGGTCTTAATATGGATTCAGTCACAAAATTATCACTAATTTAAAATTCTCTATGCACTGTTGATTTATTTTAACATAGCTGGGAGGGTTACTCCCTGATGAAAATCTCATAGCATATTTTTATCTTTAGAAAACATGCAGCATTTTCATTATTGTTTTCTAATGTACCATTTTCATTATTATAATTTCAGTGTAACAGCAACACACTAGCGCTCAAATATGTTGAAGATATCCAACCCAATACAGTTCACATGGCTTGGCAGCTCCCTCAGTACTTCATTATGACATGTGGTGAAGTGGTCTTCTCTGTCACTGGACTGGCATTTTCCTATTCTCAGGTAGGAGATTTCTGCCAATTACATTAGTATTCCTGAGATGTGTCTTTACCTTTTACTGATGAATGTAATGGTCTTACCAAGCAAACAGAAAAACAGTTAGACTATCATTAAAAAAAAAAAAAAAATCACCACCGCCATCTATGTGAATTAAAACAGTTGCCAGATTTTTTGTTGGTGTAAACTGGCATTTTTCAATGACTTCTGTGTTGATTTCATCAGAGCTATTTGATTTACAGTAGCTGATGATCTGACCATTAGTCTTCAGGTCACTCCACCATACAAAGTGCCTGCCAATGGAAACTCTTGGCACCAGGGGTGTACTGCTTCTTGTTATGGAGCCAACTCTGGGTGGGGAAAAGCTAAAAACAGAATGAATAGATACTGAGACCTTGTCTACACATGTTGTGCTGGTTTAATTTAAATTGCTTTTTAAACTCCTGTGTGGATACTCTTATTTCAGAGTGGTTTATTTTGTTTTAGCTTCAAAGTGTCCCTCGTCAATTTAAGCTAAATCAAAACAAATTTGATTTAAACTGAAATAAGAGCTTTTTGCATCAGTTTAATTGTGTACCTCTTTGTATCACCTTAAATAATTTCTCTCCCCTTATTTTTAAGACACTCCAATTTGTCTCACATATTACCATGAGTGCTTTTTTTTAATGTCCATTTCCTTTCATTCTGATGAATAGTATACGTACTATAACATGTTGTGCTCATATACTGTTGTGATGGGTACCTTATAAGTACCTAATTTGATTTGTTATTGTGAACTCTGATTTCAGCAACAATTTTGTACCCAGTGAGTTTGAGTCATATGTAAAATATGCTTGTTAATCACTCATTGTACACAATATGTGCAGTATTGTAAGCAATACTGGAAATTTACTGCTTCCACAATCTTTCCCTGCCCTTCCCACAATTCTTTAAATAAAAAAACAACAGCATTTGAGGTTAATGTTAGGAATCAGCTAAACTTTAAAGATCGAACATGAACTTACATAATCTACTTTTATAAGATGTGTTAAAATGCAAAGCAATTCAATTAAATATCTTGTTTCTGTAGGCACCTTCCAACATGAAATCGGTGCTTCAGGCAGGCTGGCTGCTGACTGTGGCTGTTGGTAACATCATCGTTCTTATTGTGGCTGGGGCATCAAAACTCAGTGAGCAGGTAAATAGACGTTAGCACAAAACTGTACTGGTATACTGTATTCTTATTGCTTACTATACCAGTTCAGTATCAGTATACTATACAGCTATGGTAGAGGGGAGAACAATCATAGATAAGCCTCATAAACTTCTTTTTGCATCACTTCGTTACTATGGTGGATTTGTAGTTATAACAAGACAAAAGCATGTGATTTTTTTTTTTTTAAAAACAAACCACTAGCTGGAGGAGAGTCATTGAAACCCACAGTCAGCCAGGCAGAATGACCATTTACAATTGAGTGACCTCAGTTCAGATGTAAAGGCCTCACTAGACCATATGAAGAACACTAAGATAATTGGGTAACTAACATTATCACACAAGCTGCTGTGACCTATTTAGATAAAGTCTGATGTGTATACTATACAGTATACAGTGACCAGGTTTTCTGGGTGCAATATTAAGGTGCAGTTCTGAGGAGGGGCTCCTCCATATCCTGGGTCACATACTATGAATAGTCGCTTTCCTTACTACTGTATATGAAACAGAGATGGTTGGTGGCTTGGAGTTTGGAGCACCTTCTTAAGATTCTGCTGGAACTCTCTAGTTCTTCCAAGATTCATTTTAAAACAACTCTTCTTTAAAAAAAAATCTTATTAGGAGTTCCTGCCAGCTGTGTCCCCCAAGCTTTTTCTACTCCTAATTCCTGCACTGTTCATGAAACAGGCTAGTTCAGCCCTTTTGAAAGTTGCAAATCATAGAAAATTAGGGTTGAAAGAGACCTCAGGAGGTCATCTAGTCCAACGCCCTGCTCAAAGCAGGACCAACACCAGCTAAATCATCTTAGCTAGGGCTTTGTCAAGCCGGGCCTAAAAACCTCTAAGGATGGAGATTCCACCACCTCCCTAGGTAACCAATTCCAGTGCTTGACCACCCTCCTAGTGAAATAGTTTTTCCTAATATCGAACCTAGACCTCCCCTACTGCAACTTGAGATGATTGCTTCTTGTTCTGTCATCTGCCACCACTGAGAACAGCCTAGCTCCATTGTCTTTGGAACTCCCCCTTCAGGTAGTTGAAGGCTGCTATCAAATCCCCTCTCACTCTTCTCTTCTGCAGACTAAATAAACCCAGTTCCCTCAGCCTCTCCTAATAAATCATGTGCCCCAGTTCCCTAATCATTTTCGTTGCCCTCCGCTGGACTCTCTCCAATTTGTCCACATCCTTTCTGTAGTGGGGGGGCCCAAAACTGGACGCAATACTCCAGATGTGGCCTCACCAGTGCCGTATAGAGGGGAATAATCACTTCCCTCAATATGCTGGCAATGCTCCTGTTAATGCAGCCCAATATGCTGTTAGCCTTCTTGGCAACAAGGACACACTGCTGACTCATATCCAGCTTCTCATCCACTGTAATCCCCAGGTCCTTTTCTGTAGAACTGCCTCTTAGCCAGTCGGTCCCCAGCCTGTAGCAGTGCATGGGATTCTTCCATCCTCAGTGCAGGACCCTAACAGAGAAATTACTACAGTGACCAGGAGGAGGGGGAGACTACTCCTGCAAATGGTAGAAGCACAGCTGGGCTAATGGGAGAATAATAGGGCAGCCCATGAAAAACATGTTTTTAATTTCTACCCACCAGGGTTCCTCTCCTATCCACAGGTGAGGTCCGCAGAGTCCCCTTCTGCTCTCCCATTATTTAAAAACCTCTACCTTCAGCACCTGGCATCAGAGTCACTGTTCTTCTGGCCAAAGAGGATTAGGCAGGATCCCTTCAGAAAGTATCAGTGCCACTCTTTAATTAGAAGGCTTCAGTTCAGGGAGGGAAAATGACCCCCTTCTTAGAAGTGGGCTTTTATGACATTCCTGACCCCTGCTAGGCTGAGCAGCAAGAAAACAAAACACGACTAATTAAGGTTTTCCCCTCTTGAGTACTTATTTATTTAATTAATTTGTTATATATTTGTATGACTGTAGTGCCTAGGAGACTTAGTCATGACCAGTGTCCTATTGTGCTAGGTGCTGTACAAACACAGAACCGAAAGGTTGAGTGAATGTGAGGGTTCAAGTTGCACTCACTGCAATCAGTAGAAGCTTTGCCATAGACTTCAGTGGGAATAGGATAATGCCTATTTAGCTCCCAATAGGGCAGTAGTTTTCAACCTGTGGTCCACAGACCCGGGGGGTCCACAGACTATGTCTAAGATTTCCAAAGGGGTCCGCACCCCCATTCATAATTTTTAAGGGTCTGCAAATAAAAAGAGGTTGAAAACCATTGCACTAGGGTAAATATCATGGTCCCAGTCCTTCTAGACAAAGAGAAATGTATAGAGATTCATCGGCAGTCAATTAGTAACTCCACAGCATCACCCGGAACAGACTGCAGAGCCTTCTCAGCATGCCCAGACTTTAAACTTTGGTTTATTTTTAGATGTACATGAGATAGCTGGACATAGCTCAAAAGTCCAAAGTGCATTAATTTGGGTACCTAGTCCCTTCTAAAACCACATCATAATTCTTTGTGTGTGCGTGTGTGTGAAGATAGATAGATAGATAATGATTTTATCTAATCTATCTAATCTATCTATCTTTTGAACCAATTCAGGAATGTCTGCTTGTTTACAATAAAATATCATTATTAACCATAGAAAAGCCTATAGATAAATAATGTTAACATTTGTTTCTTTACAGTGGGCAGAATACGTGTTGTTTGCTGCTTTACTGATGGCAGTTTGCATTATATTTTCCATAATGGCTTATTTTTACACCTATGTGGATCCAGCTGAGATTGAAGCCCAACTTGATGAGGATGAAAAGAAGAAAATGGAAAATGAGAAAAGCATTTGTGAAAATGGAACTGGGCCTATCTCTCAGAGTGAGATGTAAAGATGAATTCAGAGCTGAATGATGTAAATTTGTGGCATCCCATTAACTACAGCCACAGTAAGAGAAACTGGAGTATCCTTATCAACCATTGGATGGGCTCTCTCATAGGAAGGGGGGAAAGAGCATTGCTCATTTAAAATGCAGACCCTCCTGAGGAGCAAAATCAAGAGCTTAGTCTTTTGTACAGAACATGATACTCTAAGAAAACTCTGGAAACTTGCTCCCAGCAGAATTTGCACTTTGAAAATGGACCTGAAGCTTAAATCCCAAAGCATTAAAATACTGAAATTGCACTTGACAGTGTTGAAGAGTTCCTGTGATGAAAAGATGTATTATTTTTATATTGTCTTGTAATTTTATATTGTGAAAAGGCAAATACTGCCAGGAAATAATAATTAAAGCCAAGCTGTTTGCACAGCCCCAGCAGCCCACTATTATTCAGGAGCAACTGGTCAGTGGAGTTTTGAAAATCCTTTTTAAAACTGCCTTACAAATAATGAATGCAAAAATGCACAGCTTAATTACAGAAAGCTGTACATACTGAATATGTTACCAGTGTTAGTATTACACTACAGACCCCTCCAACCCACCTGTGCACTCTATTTACCCATTTAACTGCTGGTAACTTTAACCAAATATTTTAGACTCAGGTGGCCACCAAGATGAAGACGAAGGCGAACAGAACTCTGAATGAGCAGCAGCATCTAAAATAAAACTCACATAGTAACAAAATATTGTAGTTTGAGATGTTTCTTTGACAGGGAAAAGGAGTTGAAAATAGTGTTTCATGCTAAGGAAGAACTTTAGACCCTACCTTACTTGGAGTGGATTTGTCAAGACGTTACGACAGGCTCCTCTGCCAGCCTTTCTTTTGCCCACTAAATTTACAAACAGAAGCAAATAGTTCCCAATGAGGACAACATCTTCTGCCCAAAGTGTTGTCCTTAACAAATATAGCACTTATTTGCAATCTGTCAACTCTTTTTTTTAAGTAATAGGTAGGAAAAGGTATATACAGATAACTATACACAGGTACATCATATGCTACTCTAATTGGCATGGAGGTAAATATATGGGGAAGCATTCAAATAGGATTAGAGGGATAAATCTTCAGAGAATATGTGAAGATTCAGCATTTTTTGCAATGTTTGCAAATTGCCCAGAGGACTAATGAGTGGGCTTCTTGGTTATTTGGTTCTGAGGCAGATGATTTATTTTTAACTTGCTTTGAAAATAAAATATAATATTGCAAGGCCCATTGGCAAAAGTTGTCATGCTCAGGGTGGGAGTGGGGACAGGAAGAGTCTTACAGTACAGCAGAATGTTCAAGAAGGTAACAGAAACTTGCCTCATTATCTGATCTCAAAGATCTATGCAAATCCCATCTAAAACATAGAAAAATTGCAGCATATTTTTCATTTCCATAAAATACATTTAATTCAGTGAGAATCGTGTACATTTTAACCCTATTCTTCTGTGAAAACATTAAGTAATCCAAGTTCACTTCCTTATTTAAATTAGAGATGAGTTGACTTATACAACAGTTATTAGCAGGAAATTTTCAAATAGCTTGTTACGCACACAACTATGACAAACAATGCAATTAGAATTTACATCAGCCACACAACATTTACTACACTGCAGTAACTTAATTTGAAGTATTGCTGAGTATCTCACACAAATGTTTTCCCTGGTGGTGCATCAGCTATATATATCCTAATAATTTATAATAAAAACAGAATAAAAAACAAAAAACACTTCTTTTTTCCTGTTCTACCTTCCCAGCAAACTCATGTCATAATGACTCTCTAGCTCCGGGGTGGCCAACCTGAGCCTGAGAAGGAGCCAGAATTTACCAATGTACATTGCCAAAGAGCCACAGTAGTATGTCAGCAGCCCCCCATCCACTACCCCCATCCAGCCCCGAGCGCCACCCGCCAAATGGCAGCCCCACCAATCAGTGCCTCCCCCTCTCTCCCCAGCTGTTTTGCAGTGCGCAGGAGGCTCTGGTGGGGAGGAGGGAGGAGTGAAGGTATGGCAGGCTCGGGGGAAGGGGCAGGGGCCTTGAGTAAGGGGTGGAGTAGTGGCAGGACCTGGGGCAGAGCAGGGGGTTGAGCAGAGAGCACCCCACAGCACATTGGAAAGTTAGCATCTGTAGCTCCAGCCTCAGAGTAATCGCCTATGCAAGGAGCCGCATATTAACCTCTGAAGAGCCCCATGCGGCTCCAGAGCCCCAGGTTGGCCACCCCTGCTCTAGCTGATAAAAGAGATCTGGATACGAGGCTTTGGATCTAATCAGTATTGCTGCCTAAACATCCAGATGAGTCACTATAACGTGACTCTGCCTCCACAGGGATTGACTGCTCAGCCCCTGTTATCCAGGTTAAGAGTGCAAGAATGATTTCTGAAGTTGACTTGTCTTGTAGAATATAATGCTACTTAGACCACCAGACTACTTGGAGGGATATTAGGCTTCATATATATTTTTTATTGAAGACAGGATACGCTCATATTAATCAAGTGACAATATGATACGTTGAAGTTTGTCATAAGTGCAAGGCTGATTATAAAAATCTACTGTAACTTTGATTAGAAATGAAAACTGTGTACGTGCAGATTGATTTTAATCTTGATGTACAAATTTATATTTCCATATGCTGCTAATGTTATATATTACACAACACAAAGTTCTGCTATATGTGACAGGGTCGCACCAGATGGCTATAGGAGAGTAATAGAAGGCAGCTGTATTAGCCCCAGGCTAAGTAGGTCCCTTTTCCCTGGGTAAGGTAACAGGGAAGGTTCCAGAACAATCAGGAATCTTCTGGAGACAATTAAGACAGGCTGATTAGAACACCTGCAGCAAATCAAGAAGTTGCTAGAATCAATTAAGGTAGGCTAATCAGGGCACCTGGGTTTTAAAAGAGAGCTCACTTCATTTTGTGGTGTGCGTGTGAGGAACTGGGAGCAAGAGGCACTAGGAGCTGAGAGTGAGAACGTGGACTATTGGAGGACTGAGGTGTATAAGCATTATCAGACAGCAGGAGGAAGGTCCTATGGTGAGGATAAAGAAGCTGTTGGGAGGAGGCCATGGGGAAGTAGCTCAGGGAGTTGTAGCTGTCACACTGCTGTTCCAGGAGACACTCTAGATAGCTGCATTCCACAGGGCCCTGGGCTGGAACCCGGAGTAGAGGGCGGGCCCGGGTTCCCCCCAAATCTTCCTAACTCCTGGTCAGACACAGGAGGAGTTGACCTGGACTGTGAATTCAGAAAAACGGCCAAGCTGAGGGCTGCCGTGAAGCTCCAAGGCGAGCAAATCCGCCAATAAGCGCAAGACCCACCAAGGTAGAGCAGGAACTTTGTCATATATATTATTCTGAAATCATCTGGCTTATTTAAATGAGAATCCCAGACTCCACTGGAACATTTAGAAGTTTACGCTCAACATTAAAGTGTCTTATACAAAGTCCTTGCTACTAGGCATTCTTGTCAATCCTCCTGCTGTGTCCGACATCAACATACTGCTTTGAGGTTTTTTTATTCTGTAGGCCTCATTAGAGTTTTGAACTAATAAAAGGTTAAATCATCTATAGAAGGGAATACTATATATCCACTGCATGTAATTGCAATGTCCTCATTTAACACCATTAACTAGTGCAACTTGTCTATTATAAAAATCAGAGGTTTGCTTTTATTTGTATGGTGCTTATCGTATCACTGGCCCTCTTACACAGGATAGGGTAATGATGACAAAACAGAGAACTGCCTCCAGTGGCCATGAAAGAACAGGCCAATCTGTCATCAAAAACAAAAGCTGAGCCAAAAAAGAAATGCAAAAAACGAGGCCAAGCCATCAAACACAAACAGATCCCAACAAGTCTTGAAGACAGTCACAGAGGCAAGGATGCACAAAAGGAGTTAGGCATTGCAATGCTGAGTGTCACAGCACCTAACGTTTAGGTGACTAGAAAATCACTGAAATTCACAAACCCTGAGTTAGGCGCTTAGTTTCTCTATGCAATGCATGGGGAGAGACCGGCACCTTGGAATATGATTCACAAAATCATGCTAGGCAGGGATCTGTCTAAGCTAGCTAGTGGAAGATGCCAACCGGGTGTGTGGAGGAGGAGGAGAACCTCCCTTATAACTTTTAGTGCAGTGGGTAGGTACTCACCTGAGATGTGGGAGACCCCACATTCAAGTCCTCCCTGTGCCTGAGCAGGAGAAGGGATTTGAAGAGGGATCTGCCACCTCTCAGGTGTGTACTCTAATCACTGGACTATGGGATATTCTGATGCAGTGCTCCCTCAGTCTCTCCTGTTGAAATTGCTGCACTGTAAATAAATAATTACATCATCACTGGAACATGGGAACTGTGTCTCCCACATCCTTGGTGAATATTCTAATCACCAGGCTCAGGATCCTGTACAAACACACATGCCTGGCATTATGTGTGCAAATGTGTGTACAGCCCATTCCCTGGAGATAGCTATGTGCTTAACTTGATGTTCCAAATCATATACATGTGTTTTAAAATGTTTTATAAATAAATATAAGCAATCCCCACTGGCATCTACCTAGTCATTATCATCTGGCAATTTCCTGTAGCCATCATGGTAGAAGTAAGTCTTGGGGAGGGATTTAAATGGGGAGAGGGCTGGGGCTTTATGGACTAGTTTTGTGAGAGTGTTGCATGCATAAGGGATAGAATGAAAATAATTTGTTTGAGAAGGAGACCAGCAAGGGGTCAAATCTGTCATCACTGGTGAAGCAGGGAAAGGACACAAGATATAAGAGCAGAAAAGTAAGGAGGGGCAAAGTTGTGAAGGGCCTTAAAGTTAAGAACAGCTGGCTTGGAGGGGAATAGGAATAGGCACAGCCAAACACCTTGGGCCCAGATAAAGGATTACTTCAATGAGATGTTGAATTGAATCCACAATTTTTTCTGCAACCAGGACAGCCCATGGAGAATGAGTGTTTTTGTTTCCCTTCACCCTACATACAAAAGCGCATAAACAGCCATATTCTACATACAACAGTCCCTGGATCAATTTCAAAGGGATCCCAGTCACTGCAGGAATAAGTTTACAATAATCGTGCCTTTGTCAGTTTTCAGTTGGAATGACCACAGTCAGATCTATATTAGAAAGAAAAGGGCAGATGTTCCACACAATGCAGCAATGTCAGTACATTTTCTGAAGTGCCCTCACAACACTGTATTCCATGCTGAAAGAATGACACAGAGCGATCCCTCAGCAAATTCTGGACAGGAGTGTCAGCTCTCTTGGCAAAAAAGAAAAAGAAGAAAATAGAAAGAAAAGGGAGCCTCCGTAGTCAAACAAAAAGAGAAAACATGTTTGTAAGACTATGAGAGGGAAATGGTGCTTGAAAACTCAACGGTTACAGTGATCAATATCTATTTCTGATTCTGATCATTCCTTTCACAATTAGAGGCAAGTAAATGCCCAAGAGATGAAAAAGGAACCTAGATTTCCAGCTGTCTGCTTATATGTATTCTATGTTTTTGCTGCTTTTGCGCTTCCTTGAAAGCCTTAACTGACTGTATTGTACCTCCTTGTTTAGATCTCTCCCCACTTTTGCCTTATCTGGTAAGTTGTTGGTTTTTTTTATTTCTATGGAACAATGAGGACTAGATTACTTTAATTCTTGTAAGTTCAGTTTCTTGAACTTCACAGAGCTGTGTTCTAGTTCTTCTGTATTGGTAAAAAATAGCTAAGGGATGGCATTTCCTTAGGAGGGAGATCCTATTTTGGGGGGTTTTGTCTTCATAAGAAAACTGTATGCGGAAGCACTCTATGTAGAAGTAAAGTCTGTCATTTCGACCGTCAGGAGGAGTCCACGCAGAATTCTTCTTCTTCTAGCATAGTTGCAACCCCCTTGGGTGGACACTTTTATTTTGCTTCAAGAGAGTGCCTTATATTGATTTAGCTTACACAGGTTCCTTACTAACATAAGATGAATTGATAATATAAGGTAGTTTAAAACCGAAATAAGAGTGTCCACACACGGGGGTTGCATCTATTTAACTAAAATGAATCAGTTCAGCTTTTGCATATAGACAAGGCCTGGAGCACTGAATAGGCAGAGCTACCTCAGGAAATACAGAATGAAAGTGAATGGGGAGAGATAGACTGCATCACTGTATTATTTCTTCCTTCATAGGACTCAGGCTCTGTGGGTTCACAGAAGGGTAAGTGATCAGCATACTACAAGCCCTTTTCTGCTTCAAGAGGCAGCAGATAATTTGTCCTTATGGTTTCACACCCCCTCCCTACTCTAGGGACAGAATGTACCCACAAATGTTAACATTAACATTCCAACTGTAAGATAACTCCTACTCACTTATAGTTTGTCTTCTTTACTTCTCTGACTCATTGCAGGCCTGGTTCATCCTTGCTCTGCTGACCCAAGAAAGCTGTAAAGCAAATGGATCCAGCAAGTGAGGAATTATCCCAGCATAACAGGAGTTTCTGCATGATATAGAGCTTGTGTACTGGCTCTACGTCATCCCCGATCACAGCACCCCCCCCGCCCCCACACACACCAGTGTAGGAGGCAGAGCAAGAGTGCTGCTAGCATACTGCTATTCCAAACTTCTGGGACAATGGATAGATAGGAACAAGTCAGAGAAGCCCAGATGCTATTTCACCTCCACTGCAGACTGCTTCCATATGCCTTCAGAATAGAACAGACCTATGGCTTAGGGCCTCTTGTTGTCAGGGGAACCCTATTCACAAGAGCTGTGCCAAGTAAAGTTTGGGAGCATCAATTAATCATGGCTTGAAGTTGTGTATAAGACATTTAAGTATATTTATTTTAAATTCTTATTACAGTTTTTACCTTGTGCAGCAGAGATTCCCTTCTTTCTTTTATCATTAAAATTGACAGCATTGTATATGTAAGATGGTAGAGTTTTCAGTTAAAACTGTCCCAGAACATTAGTAGTTTTACTTGTATAGATACAGAAAGGGATCTAAGTATCATTGTTCAACCACTAGGTGGCAGAAAAGCACATATTAATAAAGACTTTAAAGGGGTAGCGTCATTGGATTTGATTTATCAAAGGGCTAATTGCTTAGATATTTTTTTAATAAGGACTATCATTCACAATTATCACAAGCACTATCTAATTATTAAAATTATCTAATACATAAATATCACTAATTGCTAGTGAAGATTACAGAATTTCTATATTTCTAGAAAAGCAACATCATTCTGAATGCTTGGTTCAAAGGATACCCTCCAGCAACGATGTTGGTAGCCATCTCTACATAAAGCTCGGCTCTCAAACAGTAGCACAAAAATTATGAAAAGTGGTCTTGTTTTCAAATAGAAAATACTAAAGTACTTATCAAAGACTAAAGCTGACCACACTGCAACACCCAACACTGTTATACTAAGAAATGTTAAAATCACATTAAAATTAATCAGAGAAGGACCCAGACCCAAGAGATGTCTGGGGCCAATTAATACCACTTCAATTCAACTAGATTATAGTTTATTAAAGTTCTTTACCTTTCAGCCCAGAACATCACACAGCAAGTTAAAAACCTGTGGTTGCACTAACCTGGCAAATAAGAAGTGCCAAATAACTATGCAAGTTATCAGCTTACAAGTGCAACTCTAACTTGTCTTTTTAAAAACAGAATTCATTAGCAATATATAAAACCACTGAAATGTAAATCACAAAGCTGAATTTCTTCCATGATTGAGTAAAACTACAGTCAATCAAATGCAAATATGGTAACTAAACCACATGCAGATGTATACAGACAGTCCTACAAAAGACTGCAAATACGTTTATTAAAAAAAACACATAAATATTATGCTTGAATCAAAAATAGCCCTGAGGTGGAAATAAAGAAAAAACCCGACTCAGCCACATTTACAAAAATACTATAAATATTTAACAATTCCATTTCGGTATTACAAGGTACATGAAATCCAGACTGATATTTATCCAGTTGCATTATATAGTAATGTAAGTAATAATTAATACTAACTGTTCAAAGACCTAGAAATAGGTAAAGATTGAACTGAACTACTCTGGCTGCAGAGTTTCTGTGTTTCTCCTGTAAGAACTAATGCCATCAACCACATAAAGAAGAAACTTGAACTCTGGTACTGGAAGATTTAAAAAAAATCCCTTTTGTTTTACTTCTAAAATGTGTATGCAGTTCTGAGGCTACATTTCACCGCAGTCTAACATGCTGTTTGATAAATTTTCTAACTGATATTACTCACTATCTATAACACGTTCGCTCAGGTCTCCCAGATCCTCGACTAATCCACTGACGACACGAACATTTTTCCTCTGCTGCAGTTTCCACCTTTGGCCATTAGAGTGGGCAGGCAGGGTACCCGGTCCCTCTGTCTCTGCAGGGCAGAGCCTTAGCACAGGCACTAGTAGCAAAGCTACCCACCTTCCAAAGCTCAGCAGCAGGCATCCTCCATCTGTGTGGGAAGTGTGGAGGTTAAGACAAGAGCCCAGAGAAGCCCACTGCCCTGTAGTCTTGAGACAGGGCAGCTACTGGAGACTACTAAGGGATTGGGGACCATAGGAGTGGGAAGTTGCAGGAGTTTTTTGAGAATGAGCAAGGGCTACAGGAGCCTGGTATGGGCACTAAGAGACTGGGAAAATGTGAAGCTACTGGAGCCTGCTAGGATAGAGTGGGACTGGTGGCTGAAGGAACTTGCTGGGTGACCTGCCAGTGGGGAGCAGAGGAATGGGAGGGAGAGGAGATAGGGAGCAGTTACACAGGGCCTGCATTTTTGTGTGTACATATTTGGTATGCATTCTAGGTTGAATTTTCAACCTGTAATTGTCACATATGCATTGTCGGGGTAGCTGGGGGGAGTTCACAAAGCTGAACACAAATCAAAAACCATAATTTATTCTCTTTTTGTCGGTTTCAGAGTAACAGCCGTGTTAGTCTGTATTTGCAAAAAGGAAAGGAGTACTTGTGGCACCTTAGAGACTAACCAATTTATTTGAGCATAAGCTTTCGTGAGCTACAGCTCACTTCATCGGATGCATCCGATGAAGTGAGCTGTAGCTCACGAAAGCTTATCCTCAAATAAATTGGTTAGTCTCTAAGGTGCCACAAGTACTCCTTTTCTCTTTTTATCAAGTTTTTAGGTCAATCTCCTGGTTCTGACTCATGATTTTTGAACTCCTGGAGATGGAAATTTTGCAGATTGCTGGCACTAAAGACTGAAGCCCACTGTTTAGCTACTGAAAAGGTTTAATTCCAACAGTACAGGCATTCCTACACTGCTCTGCTGTGGTATCTCAACTGTGCAGGTGTAAAGGGAGGTAGAGAGACAAGCTTTTGAGCTTACACGGAGCTCTTCTTCAGGTCTGGGAAAATATTATTAATTATTATTTTTATTTTATTTTATTATTTTTCAGAGACCTGAAGAAGAGTTCTGTGTAAGCTTGAAAGCTTGTCTCTTTCACTAACAGAAGTTGGTCCCATAAAAGATCTTACCTCGCCCACCTTGTCTCGCTAATATCCTGGAACTGACATGGCTACAACAACATAAAGGCATACATAAAGGCAGGTAGGTGAGTTTATAATCAGTCTTTGGTCTCCCTGCTCAGACTGAGGGCACTTAGTAGTGCCAGTTGTGAAGGTGGACTGTGTGATGAGAACTACATTGAACCTACCAACCCATTTCACATAGAACATCAAAAAGCCAGCAGATGGTAACATCTTTCAGTTGTTACTACTGACCCAGAGGGACTCAGAGCAATGACTGAGAGGTATAACTATTTAAACTTACAAATGAATTACCAGGTGAGTATAGTGCTAAAATATTACTAAACAGTGCAGTTCATTATGCAAACCAATTTAATTTGTAACTTTCACTTGACCAATACTTGCCACAGTTTTGTTATCCAGTCATTGTAGGGCAAGCCTCTATTCAACTTACTTCACATGGGCCATAATACAGCCAGCAGGCAAATATTTTAGATCTGTGGTAAAACGTATTGTCATGGGACACAGTTTTAAGTTACTGCAGCTCATCAGTATCACTGGGTCAACCTGAATGGATACATAGTCTGTGGATTGTGCTATCCTGTGATGGACATATTTATCAATTTGAGAAAAGAACTGGTGTCCTCATTATAAAAATGAAATATGAAAAATATATATCATTCTTTTTGTGTGTTTTTTTGTTTTAAATAAGAAACAAGATTTAATAAAATCAAACTATTTGGGGAAAAGATGCTAAGCAGCATAATCAGTCTCATGTTTCTTAATGAGTTCTAGGTCCCCATCCAATTTTAATTGTCTACCTGGAATACTAAAATACTTCCAGGCACTTAGATTGTGCACATTATTAATAATAGGCATACCATATAATAGCTTTTTGTTCCATTTCCTGTTAGATCCCACTGCTCATCCATTATAATTCTCAGTGCTGTTATTAGTGAACTTTCTTTAGTTTGTAAGGATGTCAATGAAACTGTAATTTTACTTGAAAATATACCATTGAAGGAAATTAGATATATATAGAATGCATATTGTATATAAACATACCAACAGACTGTACATTTTCTTTAGGAGGGACACACAAAATCTAGTTATTTTTTTTCAGCCAATATTAATGAGATGTAAAGGATAACAAACTTTTTTACCGGTAAATTGTGTTTCTCCAATAGACAAGGTCAGTCTCTAACTAGATGGCTTGTTTTTTATGTCATAATTTGGAAACGCACAAGCAATCATTGTAATTGAAGAAGCCAATTGAGGTAATCCTGAGGTTTGTGGATGCTTGCTTAGCCATGAATAGTTGATAAAGTATGGTTACAAGCTGAGAGATGAGAAACAACATTTGGCTAGAGTGAAAAAGATGAAGGAAATTAAGTCTACATAAGCTTAATTGAAGAGAACAACTTTTAACTGAAAGTGCAAACTATAACACAGAGAGTCTGTTTCCAAAGAGAACTACATTTCAGAAAGAGGACAGAAGAAAATAGATGTAATTCTGTGGATAGCATTAGAATAATCCCAAAGGAAAGGCATTACAGACTGACTTGATTGGAAAAATTCCATTTTACAGGAAGGAAAAATGGTCTATTCTCAGACTAGGTAGGATTTGTCTTGTAACTAGTTGGGATCTCTGCAGCTTTCTCTCAGTACAATATGATAGATGGTCACAGGAACAGAAATTGTAAGTACCATAGCAAGGGTTTATAAAGAATGAGTCTTGCTAAACAAACGTGCTTTAAAAATAGAATTACAAAATTAGTATATAAAGAGAACACAGTCCATATCATTAGAATCCATTCCTGTGCACCTAGGAGTCCTGAATGACAGCCCCCACATCAGTGCAGTGCTTCAGACCTTTCTGCCATCCTATCTCTGATTTCTGAATACACAGATATTCATCCTTACAGCCATCCTGAACCAGAAATGTCCTACTGGAGGACGGTTGTGATCATGTTGGTGGCACATATATAGTGGGTGATGATGCATAAATTAGGATGGTGAATATAGTACAGCATAGCCGGGGCATGGGTCTCAAATTGTGGTCAATGTTGAAGATGAATGGTGTAAAGGAGATATGGGATGGAATTAAAGTTGTTTAGGGTACCTTCACTTTGCCTTTCCATGCAGTTGGTTAAGGAAAAAATCAACCTTATGCTTCTAACTTATAATTTAATTACTTTCTAATGTTTATTTTTGAAGGTTTATTTTTGAAGAATTATAATATTCTTTTAGTTACTGGCAGGCATGGATAGCCTTAATTTCACTTTAACAAAGTTATTTTTTGTCTTGGAATATAAATTAACTTCAATAGATAACAGGAAGTCCACTAATCACAGTTCTTCATTTGAGTTTTGTTATGAAAGTTTGCACGTTTATGTAGGTCTGACTCCTTAGTCTCAACCATCCTTCCTTCAGGTTGAGACACAACTATACAACAATAACTAATCTCGAAGATAAACTATGAACTGATGGCAGTTTCCAATTTCACATATAACTAACTACTAGATCATATAATCAGCCTTAAAACTCATGAGTGCACGTGAGGTTTTTTTCTGATATTATGCACTTATAGAAAACTATTCAGCTGTTTTCCATTTAACCAAGACCAAAAAAGAACCTGAATAATTTTCTTAATGTCTGAAACACACCATTTGCCCCCATGTTCCAAGAACTCAAAAACAGGTAAACAGATTTCCTTCTAACTTACAGAGAAATTCACCTTTAGCCAGAGAACAAATGCAAGAAATTTCACCTAAAATTTTCCTTTTGAAAAGTTGTAAGTGCCTTCTCAACCATAACTATTGGACCATTGCTATAATATACAAAGGGTCTGATCCTGCTTTACAATTCACCCCAAACTTTGATGGAAAAGTACCAGAGTAAGGGGAAGCAGGAAAAGGATATAACAGAAATTTCAAGGGTTTCTTCTAGCCATCTTGAACAATAAAGTCATGACAGTTTCTTTATTTTAGTTTTATAGATTTTGAGTCTGATTCTTTTTGTTTATACCAGTACAATTCCACTGACATCATAGAAATGTTGTTGGACTGCAAGGGACCTCAACAGGTCATCTAATCCAGTCCCCTGCACTGAGGCATGACTAAGTTTTATCTAGACCATCCCTGACAGGTGTTTGTCTAACTTGTTCTCAAAAACCTTCAATGACGGAGATTCCACAAACCTCCCTAAGTAATTTGTTCCAGTGCTTAACTATCCTTACAGTTAGGAAGTTTTTCCTAATGTCTAACCTCAACCTCTCTTCTTACTCTCATTACTTCTTGTCTTGTCCTCAGTGTTAAGGAGAACACTTTATCACTCTCCTCTTTATAACAACCTTTGATGTACCTGAAGACTATGACGTCCCCCTCCTCAGTTTTCTCTTCTCTGGTTTAAACAAACCCAATATTTTCAATCTTTCCTAGTAAGTGGTTTTCTAGACCTTTAATTGTTTTTGTTGCTGTCCTCTGAACTTTCTCCAGTTTGTCCATATCTTTCCTGAAGCGTGGTGTCCAGAATTGGACACATTACTCCAGTTGAGGCCTTATCAGTGTTGAGTAGAGTGGAAGAATTACTTCTTGTGTCTTGCTTACAAGACTCCTGCTAATACAACCCAGAAGGATGTTTGCTTCTCTTTTTTTGTTGCAACAGCATTACACTGTTGATTCATATTTAGTTTGTGATCCACTATAACCCTCTTTCTCCTTCCAAGTACTCCTTCCAAGGCAGTCATTTACCATTTTGTATCTGTGCAGCTGATTATTCCTTCTTAAGTGCAGTACTTTGCATTTGTCCTTAGTGAATTTCATTCTATTTATTTCAGACCATTTCTCCAGTTTGTCAAGATAATTTTGAATTCTAATCCTGTCCTCCAAAGCACTTGCAACCCCTCCCAGCCTTGTATTACTCCTCATTGAGTAACAGACCTACCCTGTCCTTGGTTTTCCTCAAGCTTCTAATGTATTTGTAAAATATTTTCTTGTTACCCTTTATGTCCCTAGCTAGTTTAATCTTATTTTGTGTCTTGACCTTTCTAATTTTGTCCCTACGTATTTGTGTTGTTTTTTATATTAATCATTTCTAATTTGACCTAGTTTCCTCTTTCTGAATTACTCTTTTTTGAGTTTCAGGATGTTGAAGATCTCCTGGTTAAATCATAGTGGTATCTCACCACGCTTCCTATCTTTCCTACGCATTAGGATAGTTTACTCATGATTTGTGGTATGTCCACACTACAGAATATACCAGCATAACTGTGTTGTCATAGCTATGCTGACATAACACCATAGTATAGATGCAGCCTTCACCCACTGAAGGGTTCTCCGTTGGCATAGAAACACCATCTCCCTGAGCAATGGTAGCTACATCTATGGAAACATTCTCTCCTTCCTTGGAAGTTTTTAAGGTCAGGCTTGACAAAGCCTTGGCTGGGATGATTTGATTGGGGATTGGTCCTGCTTTGAGCAGGGGGTTGGACTAGATGACCTCCTGAGGTCCCTTCCAACCCTGATTTTCTATGATTCTTCCATCAGTGTAGGTATGCCTACACCTGAGGTGTGCTTTTTCACACTCCTGACCAACAGAGCTATGTCAACCTAACTTTTAAGTTTAGACCAAGCCTTATGCTGGTGTGAGAAGAGAATCAGGTCCTCTCTGTGCATGATCTCCACTGAATGGGTGAGGTTATAACAAATGACTGGTGTTAAGGAAAAACATTGAATGCTGGTAACAGAGGAACATGCATATGCACCACTGCTGTCTAATAGGCTAGAATAAGATCTACTCAAATGTTTAATTAGCAGTTATCTCACCTGCTAGTCAGCAGTTTACAAAGAGAGCCCAAGCCCAGTGAGCTAAATCAAAGGCACATCACCAGCGTATATCAGATAAAAGAGGCAGCTGTTTCCAGTAGGTCAAGCAGCAGTAGCATGTGGTTTTAGCACAGAAGGTAACAAATTTGATGTCATTTAAGCACACTGCAGCTGATGACAATAGACATTTATGGGGTTAAAGACAGGATAACCGTGTGGCAGCTAGGCATTTCATTATATAATGGTAAGTCTTCAGCTCCTCTGGCGGAGGGGGTTAGAATGAAGGACAATTAACCTGGAGCCCTCTTTCCCCTGGATGTGTGTGTCTTTTTACGCAAACTAGGCTCCAGCCCTAGGACAATACTCTTGACAAGGCAAAGGAACACTACGCCCTTCCTCTCCGATGCCTGCTAGGCACACAGCTACCCGCAGACAGACACAGGGGGCTGCCCCCCTGCAAAGCACTCCGCCCCTCGGACACTGCTCCCCGGGGGCACGTCCCCGGCACGCCTACCCAGAGACACCCCTAGGGCGCAACCGCTCCCGCGGTGATTCGCCCCACTCAGCTGGAGGGGGAGGGGTCTGAGCGGGCCCGATCCCAGTGAGCTTAATTCCGGGCGCGTCAACGGGACAGACCAGTCACCAGCATTGGGGCGCGAGGCCCGGGAAGTGCCGCGTGCCACCGCCGGTAGATACCAGGAGGGGGCGGGGCGAGCGCGCGCACACAGTGTGGCAGTTGCCCCGCGCCCGAGGTGGTTTGCGTTACGCTAGCAGTGCTCCCCCCCCCCCAGCCCCCGCCCAGCGCGAGACCAGTAACCGCCGCTCTGTGCGCTCGCAGAAGGTCGGGCTCGACGCAGCGTCCGTGACTGGACCTGAGCTGCGAGGGGCGGGGGAAGTAGCGCCAGGGAGGCCCGGCACGCCGACGCCCCGGAACCGCCGCCAGCCGCGCTGGGAGGGGGCCAGGGACTGATTCCCGTCGCTGGAGCCGCCTGAGACAAGCCGACCCCCGTGCGCGGCGCGCATCGCTGCCGCCGCCGCCGCCATGGCTCACTCCCCGGTGCAGCCGGGCCTGCGGGAGATGCCGGTGAGGATCTAGTCCCGCCCGGGCGGGGGGTGGCGGCACGAACTGTGGTGCCTGGGGGTGCGGGTCCACGTCCCTGCGGGGGAGCTGCGCAGCCTGAGGGCCAGCACGGAAACGCACCCGGAGACCGCAGGGGTGGGGGCGAGAGGCCGCCTGCGGGGATCCGCCTCTTGGGCCCGAACCCCGCTCCCTCCCCTATGTGCTGCTGCTGGGGTTGGTTTTTGGCTGGGCGCGGTGGTGGTGGTGGTGGTGGTGGGGAGATCGGGTGCGAGCAGCGGCTGCAGGGCGTTTGGGGGGCGAGTCCCCAGGGGGTCGTGGCGTTGTCGGGAAACGCAGCTTCGCTCTGGCACTGCCCCGTTAGTACCCGGAGCCGGGGCGCCGGCGGGGGCTGATCGTTTGGAAACAAGCTGCGCTTGGCAGAATAAAGCCCGAGGTGCCTGGACCGTGCGGCTCGCTCCCTTTCTTGCCGGAATGGAGGGGGAGGGCGCGGGTTTCAGCGGCGCTGCGTTCCAGCCCAGAGCCGCAGCTTCCAGGCGCTTCTCAGCCGCCTTCCGCGGCCCGCTGCTCGGCTGAGTTTGGAAACACAAACCCTCCCTGCAATGAAGAGCGTCGCCCTTCCGGGCGTGCTGTCTCGCCCATCTCTGTAGGAGGGTCTGTGGCAGGCGGGGGCTGCTGGAGGGCTGATGTTTGGCCAGGGTGTTCGGGATTTTTGTTCTGTCCTGTCAGTTGCTTAGTTAGAGCTGGTATGTTGTGGAATTTGCTGCTGAATTTACATTTATATTGTGACTTGTTTCTGAATAATTGTCAAGGGCTCCTGATCCCTGGGATAGGCATCCCTGTCTACTTTATCTTTATTAGTCCAAATAAAATAACCAGCCACTTGCAGAGAAATCTTAAAACTGTCAGTATTTGTCTATTGCTATACTAGTCCCCGTGTATCTTTATTAAACCTTGCATGCTACTTCATGAGATACCACTTTGAGCCCCTTTTCCTCCATTTTTGTTCTGTAACTTTCTCAAATTACCTTTTGGAGTTAAAAATTTTTTATGTTTGGTTTTAGCTTAAAAGTGAATTTATTTGTGGTTAGTTTTCCATTGATCAAATACACTAATTCATGTTTTTCTGGGCTAGCATAGCCTGGAGGTTTTAATTGAAAACTTAATTCGTATATCTTTAGAGGAAGATGTACTTGCAAAAGTGTAGAGGGAAGATGGGGAAAGAGTTAAGAAATATTAAGCATGGCATGTACTACACATGCACAGTGTTTTTGTTTTGTTTTTTTCTTTTAGATTGTGTGCACTCAGTCCAGTTATCCTTGTGCCCTGGAGGGCTCCTGACTTTCATATATTCTGCCAAGTCATCCATCTCCTGCTGATAACCTTGAAATCACCCTTTATTTTTCAGAAGAATATTCTTAGGTGTTCAGTATGTCTGGGGATTGTTTAAAACAAGGAAATAAAATTTTAAATACTATTTAACTGTTATGGATGAGTCTGAATTCAGAAAAGACATATTTCATTGCGTTTCTTGCAGGAATTGTAATTTAAACACACTGAACACTTTAAGCTCTGTAGGTGCTCAGATACTATGGTGGCCATATGAATACCTTGTCCCTAATCTTGCAAACACTTAACGTGCATATATATGTTTGCTTTAATTGAAAGCCAAGGGTAAAATTATGCTTCTGCTTTGCAGAATCAGGTCCCTATAGGGAAAAGCTATACTATATGAAATATAATTCAGAATATATACAAAGAGGCCATATGGCTTCATGGAACTTTAATTGCTTCTGATGGTACATTTTTAAAGCCTCATTTGTTACATTTTTGCAATAGTGAATGCTATAGTTAAAGGTCACCTGCAAGTGATTTTAAAAAAGAATTGTGTGTGGCCTTTTGCTTTTCTATGCTATATAGACTTGTATAAAGAAGGCCTGCTTTTCTGCTTTTTAAAATTTTAAATTGATACTTTCTAAGGTGAAAATAAGTAACTGCCTGTGATGGGATCTCCCAACGTGGGACTGTGGGACTGCTGTGCCCCCTTAATTTACTAATCTGGGTTCTCTCTCACAATGCCTTACTGGTGACAAGAAGCAAACCCCTCCAGGTGCTATTATCACTCAGAATAAGCACATGTAGAGCCCCATACACAGCTAGATTACATGAATGCTCCCCAGAGCCACTCATGAATCAAATAGAGCAAGGCACTATCCAAATCCCCCCAGCTCCCAGCCTTGTACCTCAGGAATATACCGTCTTGTACTACTCAAGACCCCTTCTTGAGCAATGCAAGCTTATTAATTGGTTCACCACTTCATCAATAGAAGGTGGATATACACCAGCCTTTGTAACCTGAGCAAATTTACCAAGCACTTCAGTCAAACTCACTGGTAAAGATAAACATTAAAATAAGTTTATTGATTACAAATATAGGTTTTAAGTGATAGGCAAAAAGACAGAGTTGTTACCAAAAAAAAAAAAAAAGCACGCAGGCTAAATTCTTAACCTTATTAGACTAAGGAATATCTGGACTAAGCAGTTTTTCTCACCCCACTGGATACTGCAGGTTGGATGTGGTCTTTCATACGCAGGCTTTCCCTGTTAGCCTGGGAACCAGTCTTCTCAGCTGCAGCATTCTCGTTGCCTTCAGCATAGGTGGGAGAAGAGACAGACAAACCATTTGGCCTCTGTCCTATATTTTACTTTACTAGTGAAAGCCTTACACAGCTTTTTACTTTACTAGTGAAAGCCTTACACAGCTTTTTACTTTACTAGTGAAAGCCTTACACAGTAATACACTTAACAAAAAGAAAAGGAGTACTTGTGGCACCTTAGAGACTAACAAATTTATTTGAGCATAAGCTTTCGTGAGCTACAGCTCACTTCATTGGATGCCAAAACAGAATACACGTGCTAAGCATACAATGCTCACCACTCCCAATAAGGCAGATGAACTTTTCCGAATGGCCTGTCAGGATCAGATCATCTGGGGACTCCAGTTTCTGCATGGTGTGATTGGCAGGGTGTTGAGGCCTGGCAGCTCTGATCTTGGGGCTGTGTCCTAGAGTTGGTTCCAGAGAATTTCCTTTTGGACCCCAGTTTATATAGTGAAACTTGAGTCCTGCTTACCTGTACCATCACAAGTCATTTTACTAAAGTATTACAAAATAATTCTTTGACCAATACTGACATATGGTGAAACAATTCTTTATCCAATCATACCCCACCACCCTAGTTGATTTACACCTACCAAAATTATTTATGTAACAGACAGAAACAGTCAAAGAACCAGACAGACATACAGAGAAACAATAGAGAGGTAGGGACCATAAAGGTAAAATGATGAAGTAGAGATTTCACACCCACAACTGTTGATAAGTGATTGCTTGCCAGAGAGAATGCTGTCAAACAAAGTTTTCTTTAAACATCTTAAGATCTGTTGTTTTTTTTTAATCTGGGGATGGTTGGTACTTTTACCATAGGATCTCTTTCTTAACAGCCTGATATTCCTTTATTTTAATGTAGTTTAGATGGAATGTGAGGATGTGACTCATTCAAATTAAGGCTCACCCCCAAATTTAATCAGCAGTGTGCTTCTTTGTGGGCCCTCCCCCTTCTTTACACATGACCTTTATCTTTCTACTTCAGGAAAGCTTTTCACTCACTTAAAGCCTGTGGAATTTAGCAAGGCTGGTCAGTGGAAAGTCTCTCGTGGCCTACAAATTAAATTTTCTCAGTGTTTTATCCCTGGAACTGTAGTCTAGATCCGTGGTTCCTAACCAGGGGTACGTGTACCCTTGCCGGTACTCAGAGGTCTTTCAGGCGGTACATCGACTCATCTAGATATTTGCCTAGCTTTACAACAGGCTATGTTAAAAGCAGTAATAAAGTCAGTACAGACTAAAATTTCATACAGAAAATGACTTGCTTATGCTGGTGTATATACTATCCACTGAAATGTAAGTACAAATTTTATATTCCAATTGATTTATTTTATAATTATATGGTAAAAGTGAGAAAGTAAGCAATTTTTCAGTAATATTATGCTGTGACGCTTTTTGTATTTTTATATCTGATTTTTGTAAGCAAGTAGTTTTTAAGTGAGTTGAAACTTGGGGGTACGCAAGACAAATCAGACTCCTACAATAGTCTGGAAAGGTTGAGAGCCGGTAGGCTAGATCTAACTCAAGCCTTCAGATGAGTGGAAGCTAGCAATTTCAGTTTAATTTCTACAATAAAATACTATTAATTAGGGCTGTCAATTAATTGCAGTTAACTCACGTGATTAACTCAAAAAAGTCGTGATTAGTTGCAGTTTTAATCGTATTGTTAAATAATAGAATGCCAATTGACTGAGTGGACTTGTAGGCGCTAAAGGTTTTTGCATTGTTTTGTTTTTGAGTGCAGTTATGTGACAAAAAAAATCTACATTTGTAAGTTGCACTTTCACGATAAAGAGGTTGCACTACAGTACTTGTATCAGATAACTGAAAAATACTGTCTTTATCATTTTTACTGTGCAAATATTTGTAGTAAAAAATAATATAAAGTGAGCAGTGTACACTTTGTAGTTGAAATCAATATATTTGAAAATGTAGGAGAACATCCAAAAATATTTAAACAAATGGTATTCTATTATTGTATAACTGTGCAATTAATCGTGGTTAATCTTTTTAATTGTGCAGTTAATCGCGATTAATATTACTGTAAGGGAGTCTAAACAAGGATAATGCAGGTGGAATTTTTTGGTTTTCCTTCCCCCATCCCTTCCCACACACACCTCAAAAGGTATCAGATTAAGTGATGTTTTTGTTAGTATTCAGTTTCTTTCTCTTTTCAGAATTTACAGATTGTTTCAGGGAGTTGGGCTTTCTCTTACTGATTGATTATTTATGTGCAAGATATCTGTACATAGCATTACAGAAGCAGACCATATCAGACTGCACTTAAAAGTAAACATATAACTGTGGGCCGAGCTGCGCCGGCCAGATGGACCTCAGCCTCTTAAACAGTTAACCGTTTAAATGACATTGCTGTCATGCATCTAAAATATTTTGGTCTCTGCTTTGTAGCATACTGATGGTGTCAGAGAGGATGATAAGAGACTAGAGGAGAAGCCATACATAGGAGGGTAGGGGAGAGGAAGTGTCCTGGTCATAAGCCACTGACTCAAATCCCAAAGAACACTCCAGAGATGGTGTATAGGTGATATATTGTTTTGTCTAGATTTGTATATATCTTGTGTTATTTAAAGTGTAATTGTGTATAAAACAAACATATACCAAAAAAACCACAACCATCAAACAAAACCTTGCTAACCCTTTGTGTTATATACTTAAATTATCATGTGTCCTTGAAGAGGTAAATGATAAACCAGATTTGAGCTCTGGAAAAGGGTGTGCTTAAGCTAATGGAAAAGGAGGACTTGTGGCACCTTAGAGACTAACCAATTTATTTGAGCATAAGCTTTCGTAAGCTACAGCTCACTTCATCGGAGCTGTAGCTCATGAAAGCTTATGCTCAAATAAATTTGTTAGTCTCTAAGGTGTCACAAGTCCTCCTTTTCTTTTTGCGGATACAGACTAACACAGCTGCTACTCTGAAACCTGTCCTTAAGCTAATGGGGAGCCTCTGATAGCCAGCACTAGTGATAGAGACTAGGTAGTTGGACCACAGGGACTCAACTATCAGAAGGGGTGCTAGATGGAGGATCTGTAACCTGAGGTTGTGTCTATAGACCCAAAATCAGAGGCAGGCAGACCTTCCTATGAGATAAGGATGCGCAAAAGATTGACTTTTGCTGGGATCCTCATCCAGTCTACTCGTAAGTACTCTTGGTATCTGGATGGTGAATTTCCAAGATGTTATGACCAAGAACCAACATAATCTCTGGGGATAGATGCTACCTGTAATCAGTTTCCTTTTTGAAGAGTAGAAAAGCAAAGCAAAAAAGCTAGTGACTCAGCTGTATGTAGCGTCTATGCATGTCCTACAAGTGAATTACAACAATCTGGCTTGTAGCGGGACTGCTCCTATTTTTCTGAGGTGGTACTCTGGAGTCAGATTTTCTGGTCATATGTGTAAGGTTAAGGCCTATGTGAGACCTCCTGTGTGAAGTGGAAGGGTCTTTGCAGCCTCAAAAATGGATGAAATACTAAGAAAATGGACAAGTCCACCAGGTAAGATGACGCCAGTAAAATAAGTAAATGTTAAACATTGGTTTATTTCAGGGTTAGACAAATTTTGAAGTTTGAATTCAGATAATATTTTTCATGGGGAACATAGCTCTAAAATCAGATGTAATTGCATTTGTGATTGGTGAATATTGTTTATACATGAAAAGAGGAAAATTAGACAGAGAAAACATGTCTCAGATGGGGGTAATGTAGTTGAAAGTTTAATCTTCTTTACTTCAAGTGGAAATTCACAAAGTGGTGGAGAGGCTAGGAGAGGAAGCAGTGAAGATATCTATAGGGAAATCTCTGGAGAAATTAATGTAAAGGATTAGAAACATTTCAGAATGAATTATTTTTTTTTATTTTCTCTTAGCTGCATAGAATCGGAATGGAATAGGTTCCCAGAGAGGATTGAATATATGAAATTAAATTCAGAAACCACAAAGGGGGAGAATAATGTAGTGTCACGGTTCTTTTTGTAGTATAGTTTCAGCATGGATCCTTACTTTTCTCTAGTCAATAGTTTTAAAAGAAAAAATGAATTTAGTAGGTTATATATTAGGGATGTAGAAGCATAGTCTTCCCGGTTAACTGCCTTAACCATTAACCCCAACGTCAGCCGGAGTGGGCTGAGCTGCGTTGGCCAGATGGGCCCCAGCCTCTTAAACAGTTAACCATTTAAATGACATATTTTTAATGGTATTTACATCCTTATTATATATAAAATCAACAAAATGGTCTTAACAACGTGAGATTATGGAAAGTGATTGCTTTCATTGTAAGAAACATATTTTGTTTATCAAAGGTATTCAACTCAACTACAGAATAAATTAGTCTCTTCCTCTTAGTGAACAAACATAGATATGCAAGACATTATAATAAAAAATGATCGAGATCACTGCTGGTATAACACTTTGGTGTTTTTGCAGCCCAGATGTTTAACATGAGCTTGCTGTAGGTGATTGTATTAAAAATGAGGCTGTTATAGCAGGAAAACCATGTGGATGCTAGTAGGCAAATGACCCAATTTCTTTGTTAAAAGTGACAGGTAGGACACTGGATGTGAAGGTACAGGAAGTGTAGTTTCATCCCTTCACATTTTGGGAGGGAAGTATTTTCTGACAACTACGGCGAGTTTTTTTCCTTCCACAGTAATGCTACAGTGAGGGTGCAACACCTCTGAAACAGTGGCTTTTCTTACTATTCAGCCTTCCAGTGAACTGGAATGTATAGAAAGAGTGACTAAATTCTGAAATGTAGATTAGTATAGGTCAATACACAGCATTAGTCGATAATCTCTTTAAAAATAAAATGGGAGCAGATTATTACAGCATCATTTTAAAATTCTTGAAGGCACCTATGTACTTTTCTTTCTTTTCCTGTCATGCGTCTAAAATATTCTGGTCTCTGCTTTGTAGCATGCTGGTGGTGTCAGTTTTTTTTTTATCACACACTTGATGACTGAACAGGTTTTTCACTTCCAGTAGTTTAATTAAAAAAAAAAAACGCCACAAATATAATAGAGGGTGGAGAGAGAATGCATGATGATGTGCTATAAAAGTTATATCAGCTTGAATCTGAGATGACTGTATTACTCACAAGTGGTGTGTAGACGGGTCATTCAATAAGGCTTTAATACTATGCCACTGTATTTTGTATATGTCACATGTAAAATAGCTTTTCTGTAACAAATTTTAGAATTTTAAAACATTTTAATGGGACTGTTTTGTATCTTTTGTCTGAAAAACCCAGGTGGTTTATGGTCTGATGCTGAAACTGTGTAGTTCCCATTAACTTCAGTTGGATTTGTTGGTGCTTAACATTTCTGAAAAACAGACTATTCTCTATCAGTTCAGCTTACTTTTTATAGCTTTCTGTATTTAAACAGTTGTGACTTTAAGACATGGCATTGTAGGAACTTCCAGGGTTGGAAATAGGGTCCCACTGAGTATCTGGGAACCTCCCCACAGGGTGATGCTAAATGTTACCTATTCTGGGCGTCAGACCTTTGTAACTTCCTTGGAGGAAGAAAGGAGGGGAACTTACACACTAGGGGGAAGAAAACTTTTGTGACAAGTTTAAAGCTGTTTAAAAACTTGGGCTAGGTCCATAAAAGGATATACATGCCTAAGTCCAACTTTTAGGTGCCACTGACATCCTTTAAAACCCCCTGCTCAGGTGCTGCCTAACTCTAGGCACCTAGGTTTCTGCTGTTAAAGTTCTCTAGGTGTCTAAAAATCTGCCAGAGAGTATATCCTAGCTTCCTCACTCTAGCCATTCTCATGCCTAATCCCCAATGGGATCCTTAAATTAGGCATAGCCTGTGGTACCTGGTCTGGTAGGCATTCTCAGAGCATGCTTAAAAGGAGGATGAGAAATTGATGCTGGTACCCCACTTATAACTTTTAGCCCAGTGATTGGAGCAATCACCTGGGATGTAGTAGATCTGAGTTCAGTTCCCTACTCTGCCTGATAAGGAGAAGGGATTTCAGTTTGGGTCTCCCCATGCCCAGGGAGTGCCCTATCCACTGAGCTTTGAGGTATTCTGTGGTAGGTCTCTCTTAATCTCTCCTGTTGAAATTGTTCCATTGTGTATAAATAACTAAATATTCAATGGGCCAGAGACTGAGTGATTACATTCCAGTCATTAGGGCCCTCATCTGGAGGTGGGAGACCCAAGTTCCAGCCTTCTGTTCCAATGAATATTTAATTATTTATACACAGTAGAACAGCTTCAACAGGAGAGAGTGAGACCTGCCCCAGAATACGTGATAGCCCATTAGGGCACTCTCCAAGCAATGGGGAGACCCATGTTCAGATCCCTTCCTCCCATCAGGCAGAGGTGGGATTTGAACCTGGGTGTGTCTCATCCTCAGTGAGTTCTCTAACCACTGGGCTAAAAGTTATAAGGGGAGGTGGTGCCTCCTTGTCTTCCTGTGTTTTGTATAAGAAAGGGCTTAGGTGCCTAACTTCAGGAGAGAGGGCTTACAGTCTCAGTCCCTTTGAGGGGTGGGTCTTAGGCCACACCTTTTTCCTTGGCATTTCCTACTGGCTAATTTAGGTGTCTCTTTATTCAGCATGCTGGCTTTTATGGATCCCATTGTTAGGCACCTAACTCTCCCTGTGCAATATTCTAAGAAACGTGGGCTCTTAATTTATGGGTGTGGAATCCACTGGCTGGCAACGTGCCTAAGTGCTCCTACTGGCACGTTCCGGGGTGCAATCCAGACTAGTGAGGGGTTGTGTCACTGCCTGCCCTGCAATCTTTGGTGCCTCAGAATGGTTTGCTGCTGTAGCTCCCAACCAAGGCTGCTCACAAACAACCTAAGAGCATGCAGGTCACATCCTGAGTGTCTCTGTGTAGCTGCAGCCCTGGTCCAGCAACTCTGACCCCAGAATCCTGTCAGCAATACTCCAATCATACTCTGGCCTCCACCAGTCTGGGTTACTGCTTGCAGGATGACCCCAACGCACTCCCAGTCCTGAATTTCCCCCAAAATATGTGTTCTGCACTGTCCAGCCCTTTCCTGGACAGTTTAGACATGAAAGGTCCTTTGCCCCTGTGAAGGGTCAATATTCAACAGTTTGCTACTTTAACTGGAGTTCTCAAACAATTCAGTTTAAATGCTACACTGGATTAGTTTAGATTAAAAATAAAACAAGTTTATTTAACTGTAAAGAGATTTTAATTGAATACAAGTTAGGGATGTAAAATATTAAACAGTTAACTGATAAGTATTAATCTTACTGTTAACCCTCCCTCATTCACCCACCTTCTTCCGGCTGATGATCAGCAGGTAGAAGTCCTTGCTGGGGGCCAGGGCCTGTGCATGGGTCACAAACAGGTTCTCCTGGCAACCAGGAAGGGACGGGCATAACGAGAGGTCACTGGGAGCCCAGCCCCCTCTTAAAGGGGCTGGGTTGATATTAACGCTCTAGCCCAGAGGGGTCTTTGCCCCAGCAGTGGGGAGGGTCCTGTTATACCCCTTTGTTGGTAAAAACAGTCCCTCCAGCCCTGCTGACCTGAGGGGAAATACTTACACGGACCTAGGGGTGAGTACGCTGGTGGAAGGATACTGCTTGCTAGGCCAAGAAATGCCTGTCAGTACAGGGAAGCAGGAAGAACAAACCACAGGTCCAGGGGCTTTGTGAGGGGTGGCTAGCCAGGCAGTGGGAGTGCATTTAGGCAGAGGGAAGGGCAGGGACTGTGGGCCCCATGGGGGGAGGGCGTTAAGTAGTTCCCGGCCTACTCCTGTACCACTAGAAGGGGTTTCGCTGCAGAGGTGGAAGGTGCGCTGGTCCGTGCTGTGGCTTCAGCTGATAATTGAAAGGAAGGGAAGCTGCTGCTGAAGTGGCACAGAGGCTGTGGAGGCTGCATCAGGTGCCTGGGGCCCCCTCCCTATTCCAGAATACTGAGAATGCAAGGGGGGTGCTGGGCCCCCTTAACTGCCCAAGGTCTCCTGGCTAGGCTTGTTGTGTTACCCCTGTATAAGCTCAGCTGCCCTTTCCCATCTGTCCAGAGTAGGAGAGAGGTGCCATTCTACGCATTGTGAGGCCTGAATCGGTTAACTGGTTAACCAATGTAATTTTAATAGTTTAAACGAGTACTCCTTAAAATGATATTTACATCCTAAGTATAAGGTATTAAAGTCAGAAATGGTTACAAGGGAAATAAAGATAAAATGCTTTTTAGTAGCTAAACTTAATAAGCTTGACTTGGTTCAAGATAAAATTCTTATCGCAGGTTCCCAGCAACATTGGTAACAAATTCTCAGGTCAGGATCTCCCTCCTAAGTCAAAAGGCTGGTTCCTTTGTCATCTTAGGAAAGAGAGAGAGATAGCTTGAGGTGTTTTTGCCTCTCACTTTTATAGTCTGTCACCCTTTGAAATGCATTTTCCTGAGGGTTACCCCTATATAAAGTTCATTCCAGCTGTAAGGACAGAGACAGAGTCTCGTCATTAAAGAGGTTCCATGCTGTTCTTTGCTAAACTGCAGATCGATCTATTCCTGCCCCCCTTCTTTAACAAAGACTGGTCACTTGACAAGTGATTGCTAGTCAACTTTGATGACACCTGGCTAGAAGTGCCGGCTTGTCCTTTGTCTTTGAGAAATAGGTTTTACCCACTCCCCAAACTTGTCTGGTAAACACATTTTAGTCATCTCATCGTATGTTCATAACTCTTAATGTGCGTTTTGTACATACATTATACAAGAATATTAATAATCACTGTGTTGTTTTCAAATAATACCTCACAAAGCATATATTATACAAAGATTATTTCAATAGGGTGTAGAGTAGTGGTGGGCAGCCTGCGGGCTGCACACAGCCCATCAGGGTAATCTGCTGGCAGTCTGCCAGACAGTTTGTTTACTTTTGCACGGCTGCCGGCAGCTCCCAGTGCCCACAGTTCGCCGTTCCCGGCCAATGGGAGCTGTGGGGAGTGGCGGCCAGCATGTCCCTGTGGCCCGCGCCGCTTTCTGCAGCTCTCATTGGCCAGGAACGGTGAACCGGGGCCAGTGGGAGCTACCAGTGGCCGTGCAAATGTAAAAAAACTGGTGGCCTGCCAGTGGATTACCCTGACGGGCTGCAGGTTGCCCACCACTGGTGTGGGGCTTGAGTACGGGGTGGTTTTGGTCACAGTCGCCTTTGGAATGTTACTTATAGTCAGAATGAAGCAAAGTGATCAAAGTGAATGACAAATGCAATTTATCACAGATACAATTGTGCGTATGTATGTATACATCTATATCTGTATAAATATCGACAGTGTCTGTAATGGGTATTGTTGATATCCCACACTGTTCTCTGCTACATTTTAGTTTAGTAGTTTTTCTTTTGGTTGTGACTTCTTAAAGATCTGCCACAAAAATCTAGTGCAAATTAAACAGGTCTTTTAGTAGTAATGTTGTCTCAATTTTTGTTTAACTGGCTTGGATTGAGGCATAGTTTTTGAAAAAGAATCAGTAGCATATTTCTTAATTGCATAATAATAGTCTAAGTTTGTACGAAAGACAGAAAATGGGGAGGACAGGGTGTGTGTATATGTTAGGAGAACTGTACTGAATAAAAATGATTCCCTGCTTTTCTTTTTAGAATTTATCAATTTCTGAATTAAATAATTGAAACTCATTTTACACCTGGTGAAATAATATTTAACTCCTTGGCACTGGCTAAATGCATCTTCATTAAGCAAATATTTTGCTAATACAATCGTTAAAATGCAGCAGTCACTGCTATCATTAGGTGAATTGTGTTCACCAGGACACATCCCAAGAGTGTAGTTACCCCAATTAAGGTGAATTTATAGTACTGTAAGTGAAAGGTGCATCCCTTTTGTTGTAAAAACTTCCAAAAATTAATCTGGAATTCACAAGATCTTGTTTTCCATGGAACATATTTAATGGAGTATTGTAGCTGTCATCTTAAAATTTGTAGTTGTACGATATCCCCATTCACCTTGAAAATTTTATAAGATGGCCAAAATTTTGATGGCGTTTTTTTTATTTGTGAAGAGATGGCAGCCCTAGATAATAGATCGAAATATTTGAAATGTCATTTGTAGTTAACATCTGCTTTTTAAAAAATGATAGTAAGACTAGATGCAACTGAGTAGAGTTGACCACAATTTATTCTCTGCATCCTGCTTCTGTCTTAAATTTAAGTTTCCCACCTGCTGCAGGAAATAAGTCCTTCCTGCATGTAATTGAAAGCAAAACTGTTGCAGACTGTAGGGGGGAGAAAGAAAGAAAGGCCACAAAACTTTGCTCTACAAAGTCTTTCTTGGAAGTAATTGTTGCTGATGCTGTTGAAACGATCACTTCAAAGTAAAGAGAAATGATATATTGAATTTGAAGGCTTGAGGCTTTACGACAGATCTGCATGAACTGGTTTCATATTGTGTCTAAATATGTGTCAGTGCTGCTGCCAAGAAAATATGTATATACACAGCTCTGTGAGGAATGTAGTGAAGATCAAAGCTGCTTGTGGAGAGCTGAACTGAAATTCAACCAAGTCAAGGTGAATAGATTGCAGATAGCCTTTGGTGGCTGGTGAACAATAAAATGATGACTAGGAAAGCTTTGACAATGCTACTAATGAATGAAATGCCTGTGTTTGTACAAAGACTAGAGGTAGTCAAGAAAACATGCTTGCTGATTACATTTGACCAGAGTTCATACTTGAAGTCTTAGGTTATTAGTAGGGCCCTACCAAATTCACGGTCCATTTTGGTCAATTTCACGGTCATAGGATTTTAAAAAATGTAAATGTCATGATTTTGGCTATTTAAGTCTAAAATTTTACAGTGTTGTAATTGTAGGGTTTCTGATCCCAAAAAGGAGTTGAGGGAAGGTCGCAAGGTTATTGTGTGTGTGGGGCGGGGGGGGGTGTTGCGGTACTGCTACCCTTCCTGCTGTGCTGCTGCTGGCAGCGGCTGCCTTCTGAGCTGGGCAGCTGGAGACCAGTGGTTGCTGCCAGGAGCCCAGCTCTGAAGGCAGAGCTGCCACCAGCAGCAGTGCAGAAGTAAGGTTGGCATGGTATGGTATTGAGCTATGCCCTCAGTCAGCAGCTGCCACTCTCCAGCTACCCAGCTCTGAAGGCAGCAGCACAGAAGGGTGGCATAGTATATACTTCTGAACTGCTGCTGGCAGGGCACTGCCTTCTGAGCAGGGTGCCTGGCCAACAGCCGCTGCTCTCTGGCCATCCAGCTCTGAATGCAGGGCAGTAGTAAGGGTGGTAATAATGCACCCCCCTCTAAGATAACATTGTGACCCCCTTGCAACTCCCTTTTGGGTCAGGACCCTGAATTTGAGAAACTCTGGTCTCCCCTTTGACGTCTGTATAGTGTAGGGTAAAAGTACACAAAAGACCAGATTTCATAAGGGGGAGACCAAATTTCATGGTCTGATGGATTTTTAATATCTGTGAATTTGGTAGGGCCCTAGTTATTAGGGAAAAAAATAGACCTGTTAATATGCTTTGAAACGCTTTCATTTCCACATGCATGACCAAATTGAAAGCATGGTGGATTAATTTAAAGTAAAGCAATTTAAATTACCAATTTTAATAATTTAAATCAGCAAGCAGGAAACCTTGATTTAAATAATCAATTTTAATCATGTTTTGCATTTGTACTTTAGTTATTGTCCTAAGAGAGAGTGATTCTCATTGGTTGATTACCATTAAAACATGTTTCTTTGAAACTCAGTATAGTTTTTACATTGAATTTGGTGTTGCTTGTCACTAACCAGGAGGATGTACTATATCTTCCCCATTTATTTAAGCAATTATAAAGTTTAACTTACAGTTATTCAGATTTTTACTTTTTATTATGTTAGAAAATGGTGAATGATGCATTTTCTTATTTAGCTAGATGTGATTTGTATCAAATTGCATTTGGATGGAGATTGGAATTCAATTAAAATGCACAAAAACACATTTTCAAATTTTTTTTAGTTGAATAAATTTACTTTAAATGTTTTGGATACATAATAAACAAAAAGTAAGTTTATCAAAACATGTTTTGCATTTAAAACTAACTGATTTATTAAATAAAGGAAGCATTATCTACAGTGAATTGCACTGATTGATTGTTTCTGGTCAAATTGTCCTTCAAGATTTTAGAACTAGTAGATCTCATCCTCTCACACCTAGTTTTTATTCATATATTGGAGGAGGAAAACGAGCTTTTCAGCTTTTTCAGCTCCCAATTGGTTTCTTAATTTTGAATGAACTAGTTATTGAAGTGAACTAGTTGAAGAAACTGCATACATGAAGAAAATGCATGAAGAGGCTATCTATTGTCAAAAACTCGTTTAGCATTTAACAAACTGATTCTAGGTGCTTAGCTAGTGACATTCACGAGTTCAGTGGTTTGACTTTCTTTAAAACTTGTCAGCAGATATGTATTGTTTAATATTACTTGCTCTATTTAATACAAAGTATTTTAATAGATTATAATAAGTGTAGACCTTAACATAGGTTGTCAATTTCAAATTTTAAAAACTGTATTTAATTTTAAAAAAATCAATTTAAATAAAAAAAAAAAGGTTTAATTAAAAAAAATCATTGATTTTTATCCACCCTGAATGACAGCTTGGATGAGCAGATAGTATTAAAAAAGAGGAGCTTATACTTATTAGGCAGTATTGAACTTTTTGTATAAGCCCTCCTTTTCCTCAAAAGGGATGGACTTGACTAAGTTAAACTAGATTGCTGGTACAGAAAACTGACAAGGTTTTGGGTAACCATTTAAATTAGAATTTGGAGGAAGGCTGACAGGTACTGAGTAGCAATTGGGTTGCATTAAAAAATCTGCTAAAAATCAGTAATTCAAAGATACCTTTGTATCTAGTAAAGAATGGAACACAAATTGCATCTGAACTGGAGGAGCAGCAGGTTGAGAGCACAGAGGTAAAATAGAAAAATAAAGCATGCAGAAAAGACAGATAAGTTCTAGAGGTGGGAGAGTAGCATTATACATAAAAGATTCCATAGGATCTAATGAGTTGTGGAAAGTCACTAATCTTTGTCTTTAGAAGCATTAACATTTTTGTTTGTAACACTGCAAGTATTGAATATCTTTTTCTTTTTGTAAATTTAACAGAATCTAAAAGCAGATCCAGAAGAACTATTTACAAAATTGGAGAAAATTGGCAAGGGCTCTTTTGGTGAGGTTTTTAAAGGAATTGACAATCGGACTCAGAAAGTGGTTGCTATAAAAATTATTGATCTCGAAGAAGCGGAAGATGAAATAGAGGACATCCAACAAGAAATCACAGTGCTGAGTCAGTGTGACAGTCCTTATGTAACCAAATATTATGGATCCTATTTAAAGGTAAGATGATGCTTGTTTTTGTGTTTTACAGTGAAAGGTTTTGTTCAGCCATCAAATTTTTATGGACAAGGACATCAGTAGAATAGCAGAATAGTTTTCAATAGAAAGGGAAATATTTTCTCTTTTAACCCTAAAAACAGCGTGAACTGTTTATAGTTTGTGAAGAGTCTGCTTCAAGACCCAGCTTAAGAATAAAATAGTGTATGTGTCTGTTTTGCCACTTTACTCAAAGGCAGGAAGAAATCAAATTTGTTTAAGTAACAGACTTGTCATTGGGGACATTGAGGTCAAGCAGTGGTATATTTAGATCAGTCTAAACTTAGAATATTCTCACTCTTCAATTATTGTTCAATTTTAGAATGCATTGAAAATGTAATAAAATTGCATAAAACAATTAGAAATAACTCAGTACCTGCTTTGTATCCAGGTTAATGTCAGGCCTTGATTTGTTGTAGTCTGTTTTTTTAAAACTGAGATTTGTTTAGACTTGGTCCTGTTTTTGACCTGAATGGCTCAAAAATTAATTTAACCTGTAACTTATTTGCAGGAAGTATTTAGCAGAGAAGCCTGAAATGAAGGCTGATATATCCTGAATGGGTTTTAGTTGGTGCTTCATCTGAAATTACAAGCTTTACTGATCACCTCTTGGCTTTCATTTATTTTCTTTGAAATGATCCACTTCTTGACAGTAAATCAGCTGAGATGAGTTTTAATAATGCCAAATACAAAAAGGTATTTCTTCTCTGCAGAAAGATTCATGTTTGAGGTTTCTCTTATGCTTTCACACAGAAGGTAGCACAACTATGCTTGGTACTTTTTGGTGCTATTTTTCTCTGACTTTATCCCATTTGTGTTACTCAGTTTTCTTTTTTTCCACTGAGAGTGCATGCAGGAGCTTAAAGCTTTCATTTTTCTCTTGAAAAATGGCTGAGAAGCTAATCAAAGGGCAGAAAATATCCTAAATACAAAATTTTGTCCACTTTTGCCATTCTAGGAATTTTCTACTTCATTTCTGAGGCTATGAATGCCCTTAAAAACAAAAACAGAAACAAAAAAAACCCCAACTCCTTATTAACCAATCAGGATTTCTGGGATCTTCAGTTGCTTGCATACTGAGAACAGATTTGCTCTTAGGATCCAGAAGATACATGACCATTCCCACTAGAACAGTCCACTGTGTGATGGGTCCACCTGTGGCCTGGGTCTTGTTGTCTAGGGCAACTTGAGAAAAAGTCAATCACCAAAATTCAACCACACGGCAGCATGCATGGTTTTGGACCTGATACCCCACCACTGCCCTGATGCAAATGTAGGTATTGAGTAAGTCTAAAAAGCCGCTGGAAGGTTGTGAAGGCATATAGCCAAACAAAATGAATTGGGGTCTGCTTTTAGTCTTTCTCCACTCCCCTCTTGAAATCTCCTAAGTGGTGTTGGATATGTGAAACAGGGCCTTCAGAAAGGGCAAGACAGGAATTTCTCCTCTCGGGAATTAACTCACAGAATTCTGAGCCCTTCTTCCCTCTTTAAGGAGAAATCAATCTTTTCCTCATCCTTATTCACAAAGGAAATGTTCCAAATTCCCATAAAGTTCATTTCTCCTGCAGGACCAGTGGTGAATGTGCTTCTTATGGAGGACTGCAAGCATTAAACTGGTTTTATTCAACAGATCTGAATACACGTGATCATATTGTCTTGACATGAATGTAGTTCCTCCCAATGAGGATGACAATAAGGTGATGTTCTCCTTGAGAATGCACAACTTCACGAGGCAGTCAGAAATATAAGGCTGAAACAATGCTGGTAGGAAAAAAAGATCTAACTACTTTTTCAGATGAAGGTGTTATGCCTTATATTGTAGTAGACACCATCCCTACCTTGAAGAGTTTACAATCTAAAACAGATGACAGGGATGCAATTTACAGACAAAATACAGGAGCATGATTGGGGTACATCTTGTGAGTGCGTGTGTGTGTATAGGGAGAGAGTGCAATGGGAATACATTTGGTCAGCACTCATTGGTCGAAGTGGGGCAGAAGAATGGTGAGCAGGGGGAAGTGGCTGTCGGTATAAGAGAAGGAAGGTGGGTAAAAGGAGACAAGGGCAATTAGTATAATGGACATGAATAATTAAGTTGACCAGCTGAAGGGTTGCTATGGCAGGACAGGCTTGGGATGAAGGGGGTGGGAGGGTCAAGAATCAATGGCAATACAACAAATGAGGCGGGGGGGGGGGGAAATTAGTCTAGGTTTCAGAGTTGAATGAGTTATGATCACGTCAGGAGTTTATAAAGATATTGGCAGCTGCTGCAGTTCCCAGCGTAAATGAAAGAGGAGGCTTCTAGCCTTAGAACCCTGGATGGTTCTGATTGGGAATTCTGGAATTTTCTGACTTGACCCCTTAGCCCTTGGGTGCAGCTGGTGCTGGCTGACTGAGGTGGGAGCTCTGATGCTCTGGGGTTTCCTGAGTGCCCCTCTATCCATCAAGGTGCATTTCACTGCTTTACAGTCCATTTTCTTAGGTACCCCAATAGCATCAGTGGCCAGAAATTACTTTTGTTCTTAGGCTCCTTTTGCATACATAGTCTCCTATTAAGTTTTATCCATTCCCTTATGACTTTCATATATATTTGGACTTCTGTAAGAGATTTGATTTAGTATTATACAATGTTCTTGATTCATGATTAAAAAATAATTGTAGCACATATTAAAGGCATTAAAAACTGGCTGAGAGATCTCAAAGTAGTTGTAAATGGGGAATCATCTAACTGGGATTTTTCTAGTAGACTCCCACAGGGATCTGTTTTTTCCCCCCAATGCTGTTCAGTGCATTAATCTGAAAGAAAATCTAAAATCATTGATAGTTTGTAGATGACACAAGAATTAGTGGAGTGGTAAATAACACACACCTTAGCATGTGACGGTTGCTGGAACTGCTATCCTTGCTTTGGCAAGCCCTGTCAATGTTTTTCTATTTTGCATGTTTCTACTGTGACAGAGTTCCAGTTTGGTGGGTCTTGCGCTTGACAAAGTTTGGTGGGTCTTGCGCTTATTGACAGATTTGCTCGCCTTGGAGTTTCACGGCAGCCCTCAGCTTGGCCATTTTTCTGAACCCACAGTGCAGGTCGACTCTTCCTGTGTCTGACCAGGAGTTGGGAGGATTTGGGGGGAACCCTCTACTCCGGGTTCCAGCCCAGGGCCCTGTGGAATGCAGCTGTCTAGAGTGCCTCCTAGAACAGCTGTGCGACAGCTACAACTCCCTGGACTACTTCCCCATGGCCTCCTCCCAACACCTTCTTTATCCTCACCATAGGACCTTCCTCCTGGTGTCTGATGATGCTTGTACACCTCAGTCCTCCAACAGTCTGCGTTCTCACTCTCAGCTCCTAGTGCCTCTTGCTCCTCACAGGCACACCACAAACTGAAGTGAGCTCCTTTTTAAAACCCAGGTGCCCTGAGTAGCCTACCTTAATTGATTCTAGCAGCTTCTTGATTTGCTGCAGGTGTTCTAATCAGCCTGTCTTAATTGTCTCCAGAAGGTTCCTAATTGTTCTGGAACCTTCCCTGTTACCTTACCCAGGGAAAAGGGACGTACTTAGCCTGGGGCTAATATATCTGCCTTCTATTACTCTCCTATAGCCATCTGGCCCGACCCTGTCACATGCCGCCGCCGCCGCGCCCCCCCCCCCCCCCCAACACTATGGGGTTGGGCAACTTGGGATGTCAGGCAGTGTACTCGTGACAAGCCATCTGCATTGCCACGGTGGCTTCCAGCCCGGTGTTGTATGGTGAATTGGAAAGGTTGTAGGGACAGGAACCATCTGGTCACCCTTGTGTTCTTCTCTTTATTTCGCTGCATCCACTGGAGGGGTGCATGGTAGGTCACAAGGGTAAACCGTCGTCCAAGAAGGTAATAACGTAGTGTTTCCATGGCCCATTTCACAGCTAGGCACTCTTTCAACCACGGCATACTTCTGCTCTCTCGGAAGGAGTTTCCTGCTGAGGTAGAGGATTGGGTGTTCTTCATCTCTGACCATCTGTGATAGGACAGCTCCCAATCGTACTTCAGATGCATCTGTTTGTAAAATGAATTCTTTGTTGAAGTCTGGGGCTATAAGCACGGGGTTACTGTAGAGGGTTGTCTGTAGATCCATGAATGCTTTCTCTGTGGGATCTGTCCACTTCACCATGTCTGGACCCCGGGCTTTTATCAGGTCTGTCAGGGGACTCGCTCTGGTAGCAAAATGGGGAATAAATCGTCGGTAGTACCCCACCACACCCAGGAATGCCAGGACTTGCTTTTTCCGATTCGGCTGGGGCCAATTTTGGATAGTCTCTAGTTTTATTTAGTTGTGGCTTGACCATGCCCCTTCCTACAGCGTAGCCAAGGTATTTAGCCTCGGCTAGCCCTATAGCACACTTGGCTGGGTTGGCTGTGAGGCCAGCCTGTCTTAGCGTGTCCAGAACTGCTTCCACCTTTCCTAAGGGGGTTTCCCAGTCGGGGATGTGAATAATCACATCATCCAGGTATGCCGCTGCATAACTGGTATGGGGCCGTAGGAGCTTGTCCATAAGACGCTGGAAGGTGGCAGGTGCCCCATGCAGTCCAAAAGGAAGAACAGTATATTGAAACAGACCCTCTGGTGTAGAGAATGCCCTCCTTTCTTTCGCATCTTTGGCAAGGGGAATCTGCCAGTATCCCTTTGTTAAATCAAGGGTGGTCAAAAATCGGGCATTGCCCAGGCGGTCAACTAACTCATCGATACGGGTTATGGGGTATGCATCGAATTTGGATATCTCACTCAGCCGGCGAAAGTCATTACAAAACCTAGTGGTGCCATTCAGTTTGGGCACCAACACGATCGAGCTTGACCACTGACTGTGGGACTCTTCGATGACTCCCAGTTCCAACATTCTTTTTACCTCTGCTTTGGTCTCCTCCCTTTTTGCTGCTGGGACCCGATAGCGCCTTAAAGTTACCTTTTGCCCCAGGGTCTGTGATGATGTGGTGATATGCTTCGGTGGTTCGGCCTGGTTTGGTTGAAAACACGTCCTGGTATCGGTTGATCATCTCAGTTACCTCCTTCTTCTGGTTTGGTGTCAGATCAGTGGATATCCTGATCTGCTCCTGCATATTATTTCCCTGGATCGGGGTCTCTTGGGCCACTACACACACCTCTCGTTGGTGCCAAGGCTTTAAGAGGTTAATGTGATAAATTTGTTCTTGTTTCCGGCGTCCTGGCTGCCGTACCTTGTAGGTTACTTCCCCCACGGGTTCAACCACCTCATAGGGCCCCTGCCATTGGGCCATAAGCTTGCTTTCTGCCGTGGGTAGCAACACCATCACCCGATCCTCTGGTTGGAACTGTCGGACTTTTGCCTGGCAATTGTAACGGGTTCGCTGGGCCTCCTGCGCCTTTTCCAAATGTTCCCATACAATAGGGGTGACCCGGGCTATCCGTTCTCACATCTGCAATACATGGTCAATTATATTTCTCCCTTCATTGGGTTCCTCTTCCCAGATTTCTTTTGCAATATCTTGTATGCCACGGGGGTGGCATCCGTATAATAATTCAAAGGGGGAAAACCCAGTTGAGGCCTGAGGTACCTCCCGGATTGCAAACATAAGGTAGGGTAGTAGGGTGTCCCAATCCTTCTTGTCTCGAATTACCACTTTCCTTATCATTGCCTTGAGGGTTCGGTTAAACCTTTCTACCAGCCCATTGGTCTGCGGATGATAGACTGAAGTTCTCAGGGTATGTATATGGAGCAGCGTACAGAGGTCCTTCATTAGCTTCGACATAAATGGGGTACCTTGGTCTGTTAATATCTCCTTTGGTAGCCCCACTCGGGCAAAGATCCCCACCAACTCTTTAGCTATCGTTTTAGAGGCTGTGTTCCGCAGGGGGACAGCTTCTGGGTAGCGAGTAGCATAATCCAGAATGACAAGTATATATTGGTGGCCCCGGGCTGTCTTCTCCAGGGGTCCCACTAGATCCATGGCTATTCACTTGAAGGGGACCTCTGTGATGGGAAGGGGTACTAAAGGTGCCCTCAAGTGGGGACGGGAACTGTGCAGCTGACACTCCAGGCAGGACGCACAGTACCTCCGCACTTCTTCATATACTCCGGGCCAGAAGAATCGTCGCAGGACCCGTGCCAGGGTCTTCTCTACCCCCAAATGCGCCCCAAAAAGATGACTATGGGCCAGATTTAATACAGCATTCTGGTGTTTTTGAGGTACTAAGATGTGCTGTACCTTCTTTCCCTGTACTGGTGCAACCTGGTATAAGAGATTCTTCTTCATTATGAAGTAGGACCCTACTGGTCCTGGTCCATGGGTTTTCCCTTCCACTGGGACCCCATCTATTTCGGTCACCTCCTTCCTAATGTTGTCCTGCCTTGGGTCTTCAGCCTAGTCCCGTCCAAAATTTCCTCTCCTAGGGCTAATCTGCCCGAGATCTAGGGGGCCAGTCTCTGTTGCCTCTACTGGTTCAGAGGCGTTAGGGTGTGGGTCAGACTCAGGTGCTTCTCCCTCCTTGGTGGCCTCCTTTTCAGCTGCTCAGGTCCGCCTACCTACGGGAGTGACCCTCTGGCTTTGGGCCAGTATTCGGGTTCCCAAGGCCTTAGCTGCCCTTCTTTCCTTTTTCGTCTTTCTACGCTGTCTGGGAGCGGAGAACAAATCTGGGGATATTTCAGAGAAGGTTGGGGGTTGACAGTCTATTGTGGATGCCTCACTACTTTCAGGGCTTCCCCCTTTCTCCAATTGGGACACTGTGCAGCTATGTGTCCCCACTCCCCGGAGGCATAACATCTGTATGGAGCCCTAGGCATTCCCCTAGGTTTGGGTAGTCTAACATCACGATCCTCTTCCCCCTCAGTGCTCCGACTCTTGGTGGCTACTGGCGGGCCTTCAGCCCGTCTCTTTTTCCACCTGGGTTCTGGTGTCCCAGTCACCCAAGCTCCAGGGCTTGGTGCTGCTAGTTTAACCCGGGGTGTTTCTTCCTTAACTGGTCGGGTCAGCTCCCTCTCCATCCTTCGCCTTTCTACAAGCGCGACAACCTCGTCGTAGGTGGAGGGTTCGTTCTGGCTTACCCAGGCACGATGGTCTGGAGGTAGTCCTCTCATGTACCGGTCGATGACCAGAACCTCTAGTATCTCCTCTGGACTTCGGGACTCACTCAGTTCATAACCACTTTTGTGCGAGATGGATGAGGTCATATAATTGGGACCCCGCAAGGTTTTGTTTTCCTGGTACCTCCACTCATGATATCGCTGGGCTCGCACTGCGGTCGTTACCCCAGATCTGGCCAGGATCTCTGCTTTCAGCTGGGGGTAGTCTGCCGCAGTCTCTTCAGGCAAATCATAGTAGGCCTTCTGGGCCTCCCCACACAGGAATGGAGTGAGGATGCCAGACCACTGTTCTTGGAGCCAAGCCTCCCGCAGGGCTGTCCTCTCAAAGGCCAGGAGGTATGCTTCTACATCATCTTCCTGCGTCATTTTCTGCGGCCAATTGCTGGCCCACATGATCTGCGTCCCATCGTGGCCGCAGTGCAGCTCTATAAGGGCCTTTACCTGGTTTACCAGTTCCCGCAACATAGCCCAGTCTTGAGCAGCCTGATCCATCAGCAGGCGATTAGTCTCTTGCTGCAACCGCACTGCCTCCTTATGGGCGGCTGCCTGGACATGAGTAGCCTCCTGCTGGGCAGCTGTGGTTTGTATCAGTGACCGCACTACCTCCTCCCGTTGTGGTGGAAAAAAAATAAAAAAACCCTCTTCCTCCCCCCCGCCCCCTAACACCCTCCTTCTTCCGCCGTGCTGTGGACACCAGATCCCACTTCCAACACCAGTTGTGACAAAGTTCCTGCTCTACCTTGGTGAGTCTTGTGCTTATTGGTGGATTTGCTCGCCTTGGAGCTTCACGGCAGCCCTCAGCTTGGCCGTTTTTCTGAACCCACAGTCCAGGTCGACGACTCCTGTGTCTGACCAGGATTTGGGGGGAACCCTCTACTCCGGGTTCCAGCCCAGGGCCCTGTGGAATGCAGCTATCTAGAGTGTCTCCTGGAACAGCTGTGCAACAGCTGCAACTCCTTGGGCTACTTCCCCATGGCCTCCTCCCAACACCTTCTTTATCCTTACCATAGGACCTTCCTCCTGATGTCTGATAATGCTTGTACACCTCAGTCCTCCAACAGTCTGCGTTCTCACTCTCAGCTCCTAGTGCCTCTTGCTCCCAGCTCCTCACATGCACACCACAAACTGAAGTGAGCTCCTTTTTAAAACCCAGGTGCCCTGATTAGCCTACCTTAATTGATTCTAGCAGCTTCTTGATTTGCTGCAGGTGTTCTAATCAGCCTGTCTTAATTGTCTCCAGAAGGTTCCTAATTGTTCTGGAACCTTCCCTGTTACCTTACCCAGGGAAAAGGGACGTACTTAGCCTGGGGCTAATATATCTGCCTTCTATTACTCTCCTATAGCCATCTGGCCTGACCCTGTCACACTACATAGTTAGTTGTAAGTAGTTTTAGTGAAATTTTGTAATTTAGTGAGTTAGCGGAGTTTTTGTCCCTTCAAACCTTGTGCCTCCTGCAACAAGTGTAAGCTCCTCAGTGACCTGCACTCAAGCTGCCTGGGAGAAGCTCACTTGGGGGATCGCTGCCAGATTTGCAGAGACTTTAAGCCAGACTAAAGTCTTTTCTCATGGAGGTGGCACTGATGCCTCCATCTGAGCTAGACCAGTCTGACTCAGCTCAGAATGCCTCAGCATTGGTAAGGAGTGCTCCTCTTACCATACCGGAATCTGGGCACTGTTCACCTAGGAAAAGGCACAAGAAACAGCGAGAAGAGAGGAGTCGATCCCTGGCACCAAAGATGGCCAGGTTGGGGATCAGAGTAGAGCTGACCTAAGAGAGGCCACTCCTCTTACTCTACTGCAGAAGTCAGCATTGTTGACTCCTGGGCCTACACAGGCACTGTTGACTCCAGTACTGGATGAGCTGTCTTCATCTGGAATATAGCGTGATACCGATAGTATCTTGGTGCCGAACACACCAGAGGTGTTTGCTGTGGCCAGAGACCATCTAGCGCTGTTGGTACTGGTATCACCTGTTGCCTCAGGTCGTCGTTCGGTACCTTCAAAAGGGAAACTGGCTATGATGGCCTTGGTGCAGACATTTTTATGATAGCACTGGTTTCTGGTGCTGGTGCGAACTGTACCTCTGTGGTCTCTGGACTCATCCTTGGAGTCAGAGGTCGAGTCTTACTCCTCTTGTTTGAGAAGTTGTCTCCAAGATGCTCCTACCCTTCTATAGACCATCTAGTGCATGGTCTGGTCACCCCTGGGGACCTATGCTTGTCTAGTGGCCCTTTTGGAACCTCTTGTGGGTTTCCATCAGTTTCAGGAGCTTACTCTAGGTGCTCCTATTTGGTGGCCTTGGAATGAAGGGCACCAACGTGCCATTGGGCTATAACCAGTCTTCACTCTGGTACTGACCTATCTAAATTTACACTTCTCATGAGTGCCTTATCCAGTTAGCTTAACTTAGTTACAATAAAAAGAAAACAAATACCTTGGATTTCTTCAAAAGCAATGTTTCACCAACTGTTTGCTGGTCAGGCTGATACTGCCTTTTACTTCTGGGTCTCTGAGATCCCTGAAGTCTTCTGAGAAACTAGGAAGACAGGAAGGAGCATAAATCCTAGCAAGTCGAGTGTAAAAGTGTGATTAGGCAGGCCAAAAAAAAAAAAATGTGAAGAGCAACTCGCAAAAGACACAAAAACTAACAGCAAAAACATTAAGTACATCGGAAGTAGGAAGCATGCCAAATGATCAGTGGGGCCACTGGACAATCAGGATGCTAACGGAGTACTCAAGGAACACAAGGCCATTGTGGAGAAGCAAATGACTTCTTTGCGTTAGTCTTCACTGCAGAGATTGTGAGGGAGATTCCCACACCTAAGCCATTCTTTTAAAGTGACAGATCTGAGGAACTGTCCCATGTTGAGGTGTCAGTAGAGGAGGTTTTGGAACAAATTGATAAACAGTAACAAGTTACTAGAATGAGATGGTATTCATCCAAACGTTCTGAAGGAATTCAGTTATGAAATTGTAGAAGTACTAACCGTGGAATGTAACCTATTGCTTAAATTAACTTTTGTACCAGATGACTGGAGAACAGCTAATGTAACACCATTTTTTAAAAAAGGCTCCAGAGGAGGTGCTGGCAATTACATGCTGGTGAGCTTAACTTCAGCAGCAGGCAAATTCATTGAAACTATAGTAAAGAACACAATTATCAGACACACAGATGAACACAATATGTTGGGGGAGAGTCAACCCAGATTTAGGGAAATTATACTCAACAGTCTATTCTTTGAGTGAGTCAACAAACATGTGGACAGGGTGATCCAGTGGCAGCAGCTGCTGTCTCACTTGCTGATCTACTTAAAAAGGCAATGTACTTAGTGGGCTCAGCGTACTTAAAGGGGCAATGCGTGTCTCTCTCTCTCACACACACACACATACACACGTTGTGTGTCTCTGTCTCTCTCTCTACCATGCTGTCTCCCCTCCCTCCATTCGTGCTGCCTTGTGGAGTGTTAGGCTACATTAACAACGTGTTAACCCTTAAGGGCTCAGCCAAGTTCTTGTTCATCATTTAGCAATAAGGTATTCCCTGGGAAATATCCCACTCTCTTCCACCCTCTGACTTCACCACCTCAGCCAAGCTTCACAATCATCATTTTCTTAGCTAATAAATCTTTAGTTAGTTTACTAAAGAAATTGGCTGTCAGTGTTGTCTTCGCTAAGATCTGGAATATATCTTGACCTGGGGTACGTGACTGACCCTTTGGGGCTGGAAGAACCTGATGTGTGATGATTTTTGGTTTTAATAACCTTTCATCATAAAGTCCAGTTTGTCTGGGTGATAAAAAGGGGCTGGAGAACTAAAGGGACAGTCTGTGACTCCATTGTGAGTCTAGTATAATAATCCATGAGTGCACTTCTGTTACTGGCTTGGTGAAATCTAATTATAGAAAAATACCACCAGTTTTGGGTGTCTGCCCTATTTTATGACAGTCTGATCTGAGTTTCGCTCTCTCAGCTGCAGCCACATACGAGACAGCATGACAGCTGCCCTTGACTTAAAGGATGCCTATTTCCCTGTGGTTGTTCACTAGAGACACAGGAGATTTTTAAAGTTCAGGGTACCAGAAAATCATTAATTTACAGCCCTCCCTTTTGGTCTTCCTCAGCCTCTCAAGTCTTCAGAAAGTGAATGGCAGAGGTTGCAGCACATCTCAGGAAAGTGGGTGTCCAAGTGTACCCATTTCTGGATGGTTAGTTGATTCTAGGTCAATCCAGACAGTAGAGGTAGCTGTCAGAAAGATCCTGTCCTTTTTTTCCACTGAGCCTATTGATTAATAAGGACAAGTCAGTTCTTCTCCCCCTGTAGAGAATCAGATTCATAGGGGCAGTTTTTGTCTCTGTAAGAGTGAGACTTTTTTTTACCTCAGGCCAGGTTTCAGGTGATATTGCTCTTGTGCAAGACTTCAAGATGTATCTTCATACAATAGTGAGGAATTGCCTGAGACTTCTAGGTCACATGGCCGCTTTTACATACATGACTCAGCATGCCAGACTGCACCTCAGTCATGCAGAGGTGATTGAGGTCGGTCTATCAACCCTCTTATCTGGTAGACATACTTGCTCACGTACCTGCAAGTGTTCTGTCATCCCCAGATTGGTGGATGGACTCTGCCAATGTATGAAAGGGGGTTCCCTTTAAGGATGTAAATACTTTTTTAAAAGTTAACAATTTAAACGATTAAAAATGTCGTTTAAAACTGTTAACCGTTTAAGTGGCTGGGGCCCATCTGGCCAGCACGGCTGGGCCCGCTCCAGTCGGGCTGGGTCCACTTCGGCCGGTGCGGGGGTTAACTGTTAAGGCGGTTAACCTGTAAGACTATGCTTACCAGTTAACCTTTTACATCCCGAGTTCCCTTTTCCCCAACTTTGCCCTTCATGTCTCAGATGAGGATCTCATTTAGGGGATCTCCATGCTCAAGGTATGTTGTCAGATGAGGATCTCTCTCTCTCTCTCCACATAATGTTTGAGAGCACTGAGCTATCTGTCTGGCCTGTCAGGTATTTCTTCCCCACATCAGGGAGTGTACAGAACAAGTACTCACAGACAACACTGCTGCTGTGTTCTGTTTGAACAAGAAGGAGGTGCCAGATCAGGCCCCTTTTGCCAGGAGGCAATAAGCTTTTGGACTTTCTACATCAAGAATGCCATTACACTCCAGGCATCTCACCTTCCAGGGAGTTCAGAACTGTACGGCAGGCCATCTTAGCAAAACATTCAACAGAGATCACAAATGGTTGCTCAGATCTTATGTAGCAAAGTCCATTTTCCAGACTTGAGGAATGTGGGAAATAAACCTCTTCACCTGACCGAAGAGGAAGTGTAATCTGTTCTGTTCAAGAGTAGGTCAGAGCCTGGGGTCTTTGTCGTACACTTTCCTTATACTGTCCTGGAGGGGGAACTTCTGTTTGCTTTTCCCCCCATCCCCTTTGTTTCATGGGTTTTGTGCAAACTCAGGCAGGATCACACTATTTTTATTTTGTTAGTGTCATCCTGGCCTTGACAGCATTGATTCTTAGATCTTTTGAGTCTTTCGATTCAAGATCCCATGTGTCTCCCTCAGGTCTTGAACATACTTTCACAGGACCATGGCTAGGTGTTGCATCACAGACCTCTCAGCCTACATCTGAGTCCTTGGATGCTTAGTGATTAACTCCCCAGGAAACTGACTGTTTCTTTGGACTCCAGAATGTTCTCTTAAATAGCTGAAAGCCTTCCCTCTCTTGAGGTGAGTATACCTGGTGGAAGAGGTTCTCTTTGTGGCCCCAGCAGAAAGGAACCTCTGAGACCTTTACAGGCTTCCATTCGTTCTGGATTATCTGCTTCACCTAGGCGTAAAAGACTCTATTGGTTCTCTGAGATTTCATTTGGCAGCTATCTCTGTATCCCATCCTCATGAGGAAGGAAAGTCTGTTTTTTCCCAACCCTGTGACAATTAGATTCCTGAAAGGATTAGATAGACACTTCCCACCTGAGAAAGATCCCACCCCAATGTGGGATTCCAGTTTAGTTCTTTTAGCTTTAATGGTTTCCCCCCCACCCCGCACCCTCCTTGAGCCTATGGCTATGTGTATTCTCTCTCTCATCTCCAAATGAAGGTAGTCCTCCTGGTAGCTATTACTTTCAACTATGAGGGAGCTTTAGTTGCTGACCCTCCTCATACAGTGTTTTACAAAGAGAAAGTTTGTGCCCACAGCCTAAATTTATCATGAGTGATGTCAAAATTTCATCTGAATTTAGGAGTTATGTGCATAATTCCTGTTTCTGGGATGTAGGAAATCCAGTATCCCCACAGAAAACAGTGCTGCCTTAATGTGCTTTATTATCAGGAAAATAGATGTAATGATGACCCTTCACCCCCATGCACTGTCAGCATGGGGACTTTCAGCTCAAAATCACAAACCTTCGTACTTGAAGTAAAGCATTAAGCATGCTATCTACTATTGCCCCCACCACTGAAGGAGAATCATAATATACTTCACAAATTTGTTACAAATAATTAAGTGATTTCTTTCCTTGGTTATCGGTACCATGGAATTGGAGATTCAGTAAGCCTATCTGTTTTATTACATCACATGTTTTAATGCTACAGTTTCATCAGTAGGTAGCCGAAATCAGTCAGCTAACTTTGTGATTGCATTGCAGGATTAACATATTAATATATTTGGTTTGGGTCTTCATGTGAATTCTACCAGCTAAAACTGATCTGAGAGAAGTAATTGTAGGAGCAGGATGGGGGAAAAATACTAATCTTTACATGTGTAAAATAATAATACATGATAGTGTGTTTTTGACGGCCATTATACTGTGTATTGAGGAATGACTGTACAATTCGTAAGTGTTGCTACTTCATAAATTGATTAATTGAAAAGACAACAATAAAATATTAATCTACAAAAGAAAAGAAGTTCCACTGGGATTTTGTAAAAGGAAGAGTCATCTAACGAGAGTTGTGGGCAAAGCAGATGAATTTGGCAATGTTTTGGGGCTAAAGAGCCGGTTGGATGATAAGGCCAAAGAGAAGATGATTACAGTAATCAAAGCAGGAGACTATCAGGATATGGACAAAGGTTTTGGAAAGTGAAGGCTGATTGTGGAAATGTAAAAGAAGCAATGGGATTTAGAACAACCTGAACACAATGAGTAAAGGGAAAACACAAGTCATGGATGACAGATTGATTGCAGACCTGGGACATGGAAAAGCTTATGGAGTTATTCTGTGAGTGGATATAGAAGAGTAAGAACATATGTTTGTGCATGTAAAAATATATTGAGTACATTTCCCATGTTGTGTTTACATTTTTGGTGTATAGCCAGGAAGAGAGATCAGAGAGAGAGAGCAGATGTCAGTCTGAAAGGAGACCAGGGGCGGAGGTGGTGGTGGGGGGAAGGTTATGGGAACCTCTTCTTAGTTGTTTATAAAGTTTTTTAGATGGTGGGCCAACTCTGGAAAGTACTATACATGTATTTCAGTCAACTTCACTGGAGGTGCTTGCATGAGTAAAGTTTGCAGGTACAGGCAATTGTCTGTGGTGAAAAGGATTACTACGAGCATTTGTCGAAGGATGATTATATAGGCTGAAAAAGTCTTTTCAGCAAATAAAATCATAGTTTATGATAAAGCTAGTTTATGAAGTTTATTTATTATACTCTACTTCTGTTGGAGTACAGTTCCCCCGAGAGGTGAAATTCTCTGTAAGGAAGTTAATTTTAACCTGATTTTTGGAGAGTTGTTGGATTGTGGACTAATCACTGTGTCAAATTTTTGGGAGAGAATTTTGATTATTTTTGCATTATATGCTTTTTAGCAAGTGATTTTTCAAGTAATGTTGTTAGGACTGGATTAATGATATACTACTACTGTAGTTGCTGAAGCTAATTGAATGTAGTTTTGTTAAATGAATTTTGATTATTCTAGCTTAACTGCTATGGTTAGGTTAGACTGTAGGACTGATTGACCAGTAAGTGTGTATGGAAATTCAAAAGGTGATTGTTCAAGCAGAGATGGTCTAAATGTTAGGTAATTATACATTTCCAAAGGAAAATTGCTTACAGATGTCGTTCACCAAGGATGTTCTGCTTAGGTGTGTATGATGATCTTTTAGCCTATGTTTACATGGGTTACAGCAGTGTCTAAGAATGCCCACTTTCCCTTCTCTTTCCCTAGTCTCTGTTCTGCCTTGGCTGCACAACAGATGATTTTTCTTTTTCTCTTTGTGGCTGAACATGTTAGAAGGCTGACAAACCTTGACAAAAGGACCTAAATGTGCCACGTGCAAAACCACAATGATTTCTTTGATTGCAGGGACCTTTTGGCCAGCTTCGAGTAAGGATTTGTGTTTAGAAGAGAACCTTTGGGCTCGTCTGTATCTCCCTCCCCTCAAAGGGATGGCAGCCCGAGGACATCTAACATTCATCCTGATGCCAACAGACTTCAAAGGAGGTAAGCATCTCAGAAATGCTCCTGAGCCAAATACTTCTCATCAGTCCTGCACCTCAACTTGGTAATATTCTTCAGTACAGCTTTACCATCTCCCACAGATTTCTGTTCATGGCTCATCTATGAAAATATTTGCTCAGATCTTATGAAAATTTTTGAAGGCCTCATCAGCTGGTTCTAGCCCCATTTAGGTTCATGGAAATAAACGTCACTATCAACAGCCCTGATTCATTCAGCTCAGAATGTGCTCTCAAATAGAGGAAAGGAAACTTTATACTTCCTGTGGTTTGTACAAAAGTCAGTTATTTCCTGTCCCCCCTACCCCTTTTTTGTTTTCATGTTTTGGATCTGTCTCAGTACTTGAGCGTCTCTGAATTCATGTCCTTTTGGGATCAAGTTGGGAGAAAAAAACAATAAGCATCCCCCTCAATATATTAAATAAATACTTTGTAAAGGATCTCTGGAGGACTCCCAGATACCAAATCCTTCCATTTAATTCTTTGTGTACAAGCTAGATTTGCTAGAAAGAGTTGTTCTACAACTGAATCCCGCAGAAGCAGCGTGCACTGCGTTTTATTCTCTTAAGGGGAAATGTGTCCCTGAAGGAATATGTTGCTTGTCTAAGGCACAGTCTTGAGAAAAACTTGCATCTTGGTCCAGTGCTGCTGTTTACACCTCCAGAATAATAATTGCTCCCTGGATAAGTTCTTAGTAGCAGCAGACTTTACCTTTTTAAGTTGCCGTTGCTGTTCTTCCCTTTAGAGGGCATAGACTTTGTGGTGAAGAGCTAGTTAGCTAAGAAGAATAAATTGTGATCCCAGTCTTAATTCCAGAGATGAAGTCTGCATTAAGATGATTCACAAGAAAGGTCGGATATTATAGGTCTTGCTTTTCTTGTTCTTATTCCAGAGAGCATTATATGAAACAAACTAGGAACAAGACCACATATCCTTCCATAAATGGGAGGAAATTTTTTTTATGTCAAATCTTTCAGTATGGTTATCTTTGGGGATGAGTCAGGACTTTTTATTAATATGGAATTAGTTGTGCATTTGTTGAAGGGAGTGTGTTTAGAGCACATAGTTGGCAATCAGAACTCTCAAGTTATACATCTGGCATGAACATCCTTTGTGGCCTTGGGCAACTCACTTAACCTTTTTTGCTTGGTTTTCCCATATGTAAAATGGGCATACTACTTAACTATCAGAAGTTGAAGCTTGTCATGTTTACATAGCATTTTTGGATCCTTTAGGGTGAGAAGTGCAATATAGAGTAATTGCAAAATAGTATTGTTGTTTTCATCTTCTTATTACCATCCAGTTAATTTTCTTGTGGAATTCTACCTTCTCAATGTAGAAGATATGTAGATCTGAACTTGAGCACATTAGAACAACAAGAATGTGTGTCAATCCTAAATATGATTCTTACCTGGATTTAAAATACAGAAATCTTATGAGACAGTTTTGCAGACGATTGTGTTAGGACTTCTGTTTCTCTCCACAGAGTTTTCTGAACATGCCAAAAGGAGCAGGAGCAGTAGATTGATGCTGGTGTAAACATGTCAGTTTTACTCTGTTCCTGAATATGTTGCCTGGGAAGGATTATGTACAGGTGGATCATAGATGTTTTTCTGTACTATTGAGTTGATCTGTTTATGTGGGATGATGGTAAGGGAAGGGCAGAGAGAGGCATTTTCTCTGCTTTCCTTCTGATTTGTGTGTGTAGCTGAAAACTTTTGTCTAGGCTTTTATGAATATTTCTTTCCCAGTAACTCAGCAAGAACAGAACTAAAAATGAGGATTTCAGAACCCTGGTCTCTTTCCCCATGCTCCTACAAGGCTGATGGGAAGATATTCTGTGCAAGATTACAATAAGGTCTTGGAGTATGCTGAGATACAAAGCAGGGAAAATAGAAGCAGGGGAGAAGGGTTGCATTACTCCAAGTTTGTGGATTTCTGAAGGCATAGTATTTGGACAACTCCAATTACTGGTAAATCTTGTTCATTGCTTCGTAGAGTAATTGTGTTGGAGCACTGTAAAAGTAATATCCTTTGCCCCTGGAGCCTTTAAGGAAACATCTACATGGCAAAAAGAAAAATCCATGGCAGTGAGTGTCAGAGCCTGGGTCAACTGTCTTAACCTTATTTTAATTGGGTACCAATTGCTCCATTTTGGAATTATTAGATTCTTGTTCATGCTTCACTCTGAAAAGAATCGACTATTCTTAGCATAGGTTTCTTGGCATCCTCTCTTGGTTCAACTCTTTCTGTACTCCGCAAAACTTAAGGCTGCACATCAGTTTCCTAGGCTGAGGACACTACATTTCTCAATGTCCTAATTCTCCCTCACCTCCACATGAGGCACAGAAGGTATTTCTCTCAGGCTCTGCTCTAAAACTTGGATGTTTGGTTGCCAAAAGGTGTTGGATGAGTTGTCAAGCAGTAGGGAACACTTTCTAGAGGAGGATTTATCTTTAGTGGTTCAAGAGATATAGGAGTCCATAGCCCTGTCTGCTCATAAAGCTGGCTGACTTGCTCTTGAAGGCCTAGCTGTTGCCTCTCAACCTCTTCTGACATGAGATCATTAATCTAACCGATATCTCTAATCCTGAATAAAGTGTGTGCTCACCTTTTAGGAAATGCTTTTAGGAAATGCTGCATTCTCTTTATAAAAAGTTTTTCTACCACATCCAGAATGACATTCACAAATATCAACTGTCCCCTTTAAAAACAAAACAAAACTCACTTATCCCAGGCAGAGTTATTTATATCCTAAAAAGGCAAAGGAGCCAGAGACTCCAAGAAGTCCACTAAGGATGCGGGTTACCAGTTTATTTTACGTGGCAGGTCCTTAGATACTATGGTAATGGATTGCAGAACAAAACCCTAAAAATAGATAAAGCTTAATAAATCCTTGACAAGCTATACAGTACCTAAAGTGAAGACTTCGAGAAAAGAATTCACAGAAGGATGGGACTTAAGATGCTTCCCTGAGCAGACTCAGAAGGATAGGAAGTTTCCCCTCCCAAGAGCTTGGCTAAGATAATCACAGAGATTTGGAGGTGGTTCTTCAGGTGTCCATACAATTCCACTCTTGATACACATGCGCCTCTTGCACATAAGATCAGATTTCTTTTGAACAGCAGTGTCTGTTATGGTTGTGCCTTTGACCTGGAAACTCTTGTTACCACCTTAGCAGAGTATATAAGGGATAGGGCACCCTCAGCCACCTATCAGGTTCTTTCTTAATGCCCAGGGCTGTGGGACAGAACTCTTCAGTGTCTCTGTCTCTTCAACCTGAAAGAGATTTATTAGCTACAGTTCTAATTTATTAACTACAGTTGTTAGTTAGGTAGCATACCTGTTGGTTTAAAAAAAAAAAAAAAAACCCTAGCCATTCCCTGTGGAAATAGGGCACTGATAGGGTTTTGCCACCATCGTCCTGTTCAGGAAGCCAAAATGGCTGAAGGCAAAGCTCCAGGATTCAGGATCTGCTCTTCCTGTGACTCAGCAATATCTATAAATGATTGTCATGCTAGATACCTTCTGTGCTTAAGTAAGAGCTTATGCTTGACTACTGCACATTAACATTCAAAGAAGGTAGACTGAACATCTAATGGAGACTTCTATGGAAACGCTGTCTGACTCAGTCAAGCCAGCTATAAGACCACCTCCTCCTAGACAGTCTCACTCCTCTAGTTGTTCCTATGAGCTGCAATGCTATCTGCTGCCCTAAGCTCGAGGGACGCTTACAAACTTTGCTCCTCGGTGACTTCCACTTTGATGCAGAGCATGGGCCAAAAGGAGACTCATACCAAGAAAGGCGTAGATCTGCTTCTTCTCTAGGAGACAGATCTTCTTCTAAGCCTCGCACACAAGGGGCACAGACAGTCACTTTCTTAAGTAAGCACTGTACTGCACCCAATACCATCCAAGTGGCTGACCTTGTGATAGTACTGAAAGACTCAGTGCAGACCACTGTGGCACTGAGGAAACTTATGCTGAGCTTTTCGGCACTGAGTATCATGGTGCTCAAGATAACAGAGTGCTTTATTGGCATGAAGGAACCCATTGGTGCTGAAACACTTCTTAACGCTGGCAAACTTTATCATTGGGACTGATACCGAAGTCAAGAATTCAGAATGAAAGGCTTTTACTCCCACTCCACCTTGATCTCCAAGAAGAAGAGTATGTGGTGACGCATCCTAGATAAGACAAGAATGAGTGCCTTCATTTGACATTCCAAGTTTTGGATAGTCATCCTAGCCTCCTCCATCCTCTCATCGGGTCCTATAGACTGGTTCATGGCTCTCAACCAGGGTGCCTACTTCCACATCTTGATATTCCTGCCACACAAAAACTTCCTGCAATTTATGATAGGAATATCACACTGTCAGTAGAGTCTTCAGTCTGGCAGGAGTCTTTATCAAGGTCCTCGCTGTGGTTGCAGCTCACCTAAAGAGACAAGGAGTCTAGGTGTACCCATATTTGGATGAGTGGCTGACATGAATTTCTTCTGCACAACAGGTCAAAGACTCTGTACCAAAGACCTCTGCCTCTCTGGATGTCATTGTCAAGAAGGAAAATTCCACACTGACTCCCACACAAAGTGGCAAATTCATAGGAACAATGTTAGATTCCAAATTGCCAAAAGGCATACCTGCCACAACAAAGACTTAATGAGCAACCGGTAATGCAAATGAAAACCCGATTGAAGCTTCTGGGACACATGCTGTGTGCAAATATGTCATGCAGCAAGGCTCAGTAGCAAGAATATTAACCACGAGTGCATAGTGGGGAATAACTGGGTAAGGCAGTAGTACTACTGAAAAGGATTTGGGGTTATAGTGGAGCACAGATTGAGTATAAGCCAGCAATGTGGTGCAATTGCGAAAAAGGCTAATATTCTGGGGGAGTGGGGAGAGGGTATTAACAAGAGTGTTGTATGTAAGGCACAGGAGGTAATTGTCCCACTGTACTCGGCACTGGTGAGACCTCAGCTGAAATACTGTGGCCAGTTTCAGGTCCTATGCTTTAAGAAAGATGTAGAGTCCAATGGAAAGCAACAAAAATGATAAAAAGTTAAGACAACCTGACCTATGAGGAAAGGTTAAAAAAACGGGCATGTTTAGTCTTGAGAAAAAAAGCTTGAGGGAGGACCTAAATATGTTAAGGACTATTATAAAGAGGACTGTGATTAGTTGTTTTCTATGTCCACTGAAGGTAGGAGTAGTAGTATTGGGCTTACTCTGCAGCAAGGAAGATTTAGGTTAGGTATTAGGAAAACCTTTTAAACTATAAGGTTAGTTATGCACTGGAATAGACTTCCAAGGGAGGTTGTGGAATCCGTGTCACTGGAGGTTTTCAAGAACACGTTAGACAAACTCCTATGAGGGATGGTACAGGTTTACTTGATCCTGCCTCAGCTCAGGGGGCTGGACTTGATGACTTCTTGAGGTCTCTTCCAGCCCTACATTTCTAAGATTCTAAACATGTTCATGGCAGCAGCACTTTTCCTTTGGGCTGGGAAGATCCAGGAGGTCATTGATGTCAGACCCGCATGATGCAATCTCTCAGATGTTATTTATTCCTCTCCTGTATATGATTCGTGATAAACTTAGAAAAGAGACCTTTGACCCATGCCACTTCCAATGCTTTTCCCTGTTGGAAAGCCCTCTTCAGCATAGGGGAAAGGAAGGCTTGCTAAAATCAAGATTACAAGGAGAAATAAGGTCCAAAGTCACAGCTCTCTGGATCTTTTCTTAATCAGGCAGCACTGGATGTCCTCCACCTTCTGGGGCTGATGTCCTTGGAAATCAAACTAGTTCCATGAGTGGTACTCCATTGCCTTCACTTGTGGATCCTGGGATCCACAATTCTATGCTTTGTCAAATCCCGCCAGTCACAAGGAGTAATTCAGATGGTGGGAGGGATCAAACAACCTATCCTGATATCTCCCTGGCTGATCTGCGACGGATATCTCTTGCCATAAATACCAGTCTGAAGGACCTGGGGTACCCCTAAATAACCTCTCAGCCCAGGGATTGTCAATTGTAGAGGTTTTAAAATGGCATATCGGCTGATTGCTGTTGTATGATGTTCATTTTGCCCTGTTAGTGTTCTAGCATTGGATCCAGAAATGATTAGTTTTTATTTGAACCAACAATGTGTTTCTATAAACATACGTAAGCAACCAAACTAGAGACAAGAAACAAGGTCTTCAGCCTTGAAGCACCATCTTCTCACTTCAAAACTGTGTACCTGGCAGGGTCATTAATATCTAGGCTCCGTTTGTTCCTCGGCAGACTGCTTTATCTTGGCAAATGGGAGCTGTCCTTAGTTAAGATGGCCTTTTCCAAATGGCCACTATCTCCCATTGTTTTCAGTGTAACTGAGGCCACAGGATACCCTCTCTCTGCCTCCTGACAGCATATGGGGCTTCCATGTTCTGTAAGTGTAACTTGATTTCATTTTTATTGGGAAGAATGGGAGGTGGTGGCCTTTTTGAAAGAGGACATTTTAACTGAGGGCAGTATGTGACCTCTAGCTCACTGAGAACTAGGGAAATGGTAGCCATTTTGAAAGAGGGGAATTCTTTCTTCTTCAAGTGGTTGCTTATGTCCATTCCATTGTAGGTGTGCACGTGCCCACATGCACAGTTGTCAGAGACTTTTGCCTTAGCAGTATCTGTAGGACTGGCTGTGGCGCCCTCTAGAGTGTCACGCTCATAACACAGTATATCAGGCGTCGCCCACCCTACACCCTCTCAGTTCCTTCTTGCTGCCTGTGGTGGTCAGTTGGAGCGCCTCTGTCCCTTGCTTCGCAAGCGGTCAGTGGTTTTCTCTCCTATCTCAGCTTTGTGCTTTTAGCTGTAAATAGTTTAATCATTTGTTAGCCAGTTGTTAAGTAGCTGTTGTTTGTTTAGTTAGATTGTGTCCCGGTGGGGACTTTGCCCCAGGCAGGCGTGCCCCAGTCTCTGGGTTTTAAGCTTTGCTCTACGTGTAACAGGCCTATGCTTGTTAGTGACCCCCACGATAGTTGCCTAAGCTGCCTTGGGGAATCCCACATAAAAGAGCGCTGTGGGATCTGTAAGAACTTTTGTCCTCAGACACAGAGAGAGCATGACATACTTTTCAGGGCCCTCCTGATGCAGGCTGTCCCATGCCCAGGTTTGGAGCTGCCACGGCCCGCGACAGCACCCAGCGCTTCGGCGTGTAGCGCACCGCTGGCACCGGGCTCTTCCTGGCACTGATCCCCATTGCCGGTGCTGAAGAAGAAAACAAAGAAGATGCCACCGAGCAAGCCTGACCAGGAGACTCTGGGCAAAGGACTTTGTTTGGGCCTTACACCCACTCCAGAGCCGCAAAAGCGCTCAGCCCCAGGGAGTTCCTCCACCCCTCCCCCACCAAAAGGACCCATCACCAACTCCAGGGAGTGGTAGAGGGCCCAAGCCGATGGTGCAGTTGACGCTGTCTCCGCTCCCGGTGTCTGGAGAGTTAAGAGTGCCCCCGCCGTAGTCAGCACCACGTGCGGCAGTGGAACTGGCTATGGCTCTCTGCGAGGGCAAGCCTGCCAGCAAGGCCTCACACAAGACAAGCAAGCGCACTGGTCTCCAGAGCCAAGGCAGAGTCCTAGGTTGCCAGATTCTTGGTCTCGCATCGGCCCAGGTCTCTAGTTTGCCGCTACAAGTCACTGGCACCGTGCTGCCAATACCCTTCTTTGTGCTGGGGCTCACCCACACGTAGACTATCTCCCTGGCACGCCATTGGTCACCATCACTGAGACCTTGAGGTCGCTCCCTGATGTGGTGCTGCTCTCCCTATTCCAGACACTGGTCGGACCGCTCCTGGCACTGGTCACTGGCCGTGACGGTGAGCTGCCAGACCCAAGCCTTGACAGCCCCGCCTTGCTCACCGGAGGGTGATGACTTTTCTGGCTCGGAGGCAGAGTTCAGCCCCTCGCCCAGGCAGCAACGTGATTGGGTTCCGGAGGGCACGTCCGCGGCATCGGTGCCGGCCTTGTAGCAGGGCCAGTGGCCGACCCAATGGCCTTATTGAAATGCCTGGGGCGTTGCCATCATGATGATGCCCCATTCCTGCCAGTCCTTGGTCGCTGCGTCGGACAGGCAGAAGTCAGCACCCATGGCACAGACAGCACCAGGTTTGGTGCAGGATGCTCTGGTAGCCGTTGTGAGTGAGGAAATGGTACCCTCCCCCCCCCCCCCCCCCCCCCCCCGAGGTCGCCCTCCCTGGCAGGTAAGGACACCGCTAGATCTCCTCCGGTGGTCCAATCATCCTCCTCCTCTCCGGACGAGGCAATGGCGGGCCCTTCGAGAACTAGCCCACCGGGTGATTTCAGGAAGTAGCAGGCACTGCTCCACAGGGTGGCATTGAACTTGCGCCTCCAGGCAGAGGAGATGGAGGAGCAGACAGACACATGGTTTAATGTGCTCTCAGCGTCCACCCCAGTCCGCGTCACACTCCCAGTGCATGGGGGTGTTCTGAACTTTGCCAAGACCATCTGGCAAACCACGTCCTTCATCCTGCCCACTTCCAAGAGGGCAGAAAAGTAGTACTTTGTTTCCGCAAAAGGGTTTGAGTACTTATACATACACCCACCCACCCACCACTGGGATCGTTGGTTGTATCGGCCACCAACAAGAGGGATAAACAGGCCCACCAGTTCCACCCTGTAGAATAAGGAGGCCAAGAGGCTGGATTTGTTTGGTCGCAAGATTTATTCTATGGCCAGCCTCCAGTTTCAGGTGGCGAACCACCAGGACCTCTTAGGTCGCTATAACTTTAACTTGTGGGACACATTCCTCAAGTTCAGGGACTCCATGTCTCAGGGGACTGCCCAGGAGTTCACAACTCTGGTGGAGGAGGGTACCGTGGCGGCTCGGTGTTCCCTCCAAATGGCCTGGGACGCGGTTCATTCAGTTGCCTGGGTGGTAGCCTCAGTGGTGGGTCATGCGACACAGTTCTTGGCTCCAGACTGCTAGACTGTCCCAATAGATGCAGGCCTCTATTCAGGACCTCCCATTTGACGGTGTCAGCCTTTTTTCTGACCAAATAGATGCGCGACTGCGTGGCCTAAAAGACAAGCAGGCGACCCTCCGCTCTCTGGGAATGCACACTCCTCAGGCGTCGAGACAGCCGTTCCGACCTCCTCCGCCACCTCGAGAGTGGGTGCCTTGACAAGGGCCTGCAAGGTAAAGGAACATTGGGTTTAGCTGCTGCCGCCCTTCGTCCTCCCGATCTCCTGTGAAACACTAGGGGACCAGAAGTGCTCATTTGGAGGGTGCGCTCAGGAGCAATGCACGAACCAACTGCCCAGATCCTTCCCGCCTTTTCCTCAAATGCCTTTTCCCCTACTGCTCTGCCTGGTCATGGGTTACATCGGACTGCTGGGTCCTGGACGAAGTGGCTCAGGGTTATACCCTGCAATTTTTGACTGCTCCTGCCTCCCACCCCCACCTCCCTCTCTCTCTTCAGAGAACCTTCTCACAAGCAACTCCTCTTTCAGAAGATCGAGAAGCTCCTGGGTTTAGGGGCTGTGGAGGAGGTTCCTCTGGACCTGGAAGGAAGAGGATTATGCTCCCACTACTTTCTAATCCCAAAGGCCAAAGGTGGCCTTAGACCCATTCTGGGCCTGAGTGGTCTCAACAAGTCTCAAGAAATTGAAGTTCTGCATGGTCTTCCTGGCCTCCATCATCCTTTTCCTGGATCCAGAGGACTGGTACGCCGCTCTCTACTTACAGGACCCTTGCTTTCATGTCTCCATATTCATGGGACACAGGCGTTTCCTGCATTTCATAGTGCCTGGGCCCCATGAATATGGAGACATGAAAGCAAGGGTCCTGTAAGTAGAGAGCGGCGCTACCCTTTGGCTTGTCCTTGGCCCTCAGGGTGTTCACGAAATGCGTGGCACTGGTAGCGGCTTATCTGAGGCATTGAGGAGGGGTCCAGATCTTTCCGTATCTCGATGACTGGCTCATCAAGGGCAGGTCTCCGGAGCAGGTGCAAAGGACCTTCGATCTGATGCATTCCACCTGCAGCGATGTGGGTCTGTTAATGAACACAAAAAAGTCCACATTAACACCAGTCCAGTGCATAGAGTTCATCTGAGCCATTCTTGACTCCATGCGAGCCAGGACCTTCCTTCCGGAAGTGTGCTTACAGGTCATGACAGACTTGATCTCCCACATAAAGAGCCACCAGCTCACCACAGCCCACGCATACCCGCGACTGATGGGCCACGTAGCCATATGCACATATGCGGCCAGCCATGCCTGCCTTCATCTGAGACCTCTGCAAGAGTGACTAGCCTCGGTCTACATCCCCAGCAGGCACCCTCTGGACCGAGTGGTCACGGTGCCAAGTCACCTCCTCTTGTCTCTGGACTGGTGGCAGGATCTCAAGTCAGTGCTGCAAGGAGTTCCCTTTGCGACCCCGTCTCCGTTGCTCATCCTGGACTCGGATGTGTCGGATCTGGGCTGGGGAGCCAATCTGGGCGAGCTCCACACCCAGGGCTGCTGGCTACAAAATGATTTAGCCCTTCATATCAATGTCAGGGAGCTCAGAGCTCAGGCTTTCTTGCCTCACGTGAAAGGGAAGGTGGTGAAGGTCCTGATGAACAATACTGCTGTGAAGTATTAAATCAACAGGCAGGGCGGCGCCAGGTCTTCGGCCCTTTGTCAGGAAGCGCTCAAACTCTGGGACTTTTGTGTACGGCCATTCATCTGGTAGCTGCCCACCTGCCCGGAACTAAGAACGTCCTGGCAGATCGCCTCAGCAGGACTGTCTCATTTCGCCACGAATGGTCCCTCCATCTGGAGGTGGTCAGCCTAATCTTCCGCATCTGGGGAACTCACCAGGTGGACCTGTTTGTCTCCAGGCAGAACAAAAAGTTCCATGTGTTCTGTTCTCTGCAGAATAGGGAACAAGGCTTCCTGTCGGATGCCTTCCTGATCCCGTGGTCGGGAGCACTGATGTGCGCCTTCCCGCTGGTGCTGTTAATCCACAAGGTCCTGCTAAAGGTGAAGCAAGACAAAGCGATGGTTATCCTCATGGCCCTGTCAACACTGGTTCGGTATGCTGCTGAGTCATGCTGCTGAGTCTTTTGGCAGCCGCCTCGCTGCAGCTGCCTCTTTGGTCAGATCTGCTATCCCAGAACCACGGCAATCTGCTGCATCTGAACCTGGTGGCACTACACTTGACAACCTGGCTACTGCTTGGCTAAATCAGGACAAGCGGCAGTGTTCCTCTCGTGTCCAGCAGGTCCTACTGGGCAGCAGGAAACTGTCCACCAGGGCTATCTACATGGCAAAGTGGAAGTGGTTCGCTTGTTGGATCATTACATTCGTGCAGAAGAGGCCCCACTGCAAGACATCCTGGACTATTTGCATCACCTTAAGCTCCAGGGCCTGTCACTATCTTTGGTCAAAGTACACATGGTGGCCATTTAGGCATTGCACCCTCCATTTCAAGGCAGGTCGGTCTTCACCCATCCCATGATAGCGCAGTTCCTGAAAGGTCTGGAGCACCTTTACTCACATATCTGGGACCCGGTTCCCCCTTGGGACCTGAACCTTGTGCTGTCAAGGCTCATGGGGGGGGAGGGGGGCCTCCTTCGAGCCCTTGGCTTCCTGCTCCCTCCTACAATGAAATGGACATGAGCAACATATCTCGAAGAACAATGGTTACCAAAAGGTGGATAACTATTTTTTTCTCTGAAGGAGGTTTAGTTCTTCATAGTCTCCTGGCAGATAAAATTTCAGTTATGAAAATACCATAAATAATAAATATTTCTTTTCAAAAACAACACATCGCACCAAGAAAGAGAGGGGAAAAAAGACTAAATGGATGAGAGTACAAAGCAATATGAGGTACAAAAGGGACTGAAATTTGGGTATGGATATTATGAAGGAAAATGTGGAGTGATGTAGAAGGGAAGGGGAATCTGTGCTATGAATGTGCGTGCAGAGCTGGAATGATTGATTTTTAAATAAACTATTTGAGTCATGATTTAAATCAGCAAGTTGGAAACCTCAAATTAAATAAACAGTTTTAATCTTGTTTAAGACAAGCACAAATGTAAGTTATTTTCTTAAATTGAACCTCAGTGGTTAGTAAAATTTGCTGCTACTTCTTGCTAACCAGGAGGACACACTATACACACATTTATTTAAGCAAGAATATAGGTTAACCTACATGTATTCAGATTCTTAATTTTTACATTTTTTTAATTGTTAGAAAATTATAAATTATAATTTTTCAACTAGTTAATTGCTTTAATAGTTTAGTTAACAGTAGATAATAGTTATCTGATTGCCTGTTGCAATCGTTAGTTTCTTTTACTCATTGCTGGTGTGACACTGTTTGGTTCTCTTGGATTCAAATGTTGCCCTGTATGCAAGGGAGCTATCCAAGCCTCAGATGGACACTCAGAGTGCCTCTGATATCTGGGAGAATCACATATTCACAGCAAAGATGCAATTTTTAAGTTCATCAGTTTTCGTGTCAGGAAAGACAGGGAGTCTTGCCTTCAGGTTTTCCTGATGACTAGGTCTATGAGGCCCCACTTCTTAACCAGGTTCGAGAACCTCTGCAGGGATTTGGAGCCCAAAAGCAGAAATGCTGGCTCTCTGCCTTCAGGAGCCCCTGTGGTGGCTGCCCAAACCACACCCACAAAGACTACGTCATTCTTGGGTAGACCACAAGGAGCCAGGGGCCCCGTGGTAGATTATTTACTAAGCTTTCCTCTAAGAGGAAAACCTCTCCATAGCACTGCATATCCTATGAGGCTTTGTGGCTCAGAATGGTCCCCACTGAAGCTCAGACTTGTGCCAGAGCCGATTCACCTGGCACTGAAAATCATGCCTTTGAGAAAGAGCTTGGCACTGATCCTGGTGCTGTCTACTTCAGTAGCCTCAGTGCTGACACTCCCGACGCTGGAGCCAAGCCATCCAGGGCAGAGCACTAAGGGCCCTTCCTTTACTGTAATGACGATTGTGGTACCACCACAAGAAAATCTGGATCCAGCCCACCTATCTGCATTACCTCATTTTTTTGCATCATACAAGTACTTGACAGAGATGGATCTGCAGATGCATCTGGAACCAGTCTCTCTTGTTTTTGACTACAGCTGGCACAACTCCACAGACCTCCCAAGATCCCTCCTGCTTCCACTCCAACTGTAGGTAGAGAAGGAAGAAATGAAGAACAGACACCAGAAGGTGACCACCTGGTCCCCATGACTCTATCCTCCTTGTCCCCTAATCAAGCTGTCATGCCAGCAACAACTCCACAATTGGATGACTAAAAGGATATCCAAGATCTATTTAAAAGGATAGCTGAGGCCCTCCAAATCCCCATCAGTGAGGTACAGGACCAGACACACAAGTTAGTGGACATACTTCAGGCCTCTTCAGCAGGAATAAAAAGCTCTCCTGGTCAATGAGGCTATAATGGACCCTGACAAAAATCCTTTGGCAGATGCATGGTTTGGCATCCTCTACTAAGCATGTGGAATTCTTTTACACACACCGAGAGAAGAAGGGACAACTCAAAACCTTACCTCTGCTCCCAGACCTGCTGTCTCAGAACTAGAGACAGTCCTACACCCAAACCTGGGGGGTCCCTTCCTCTCACAGCATGGTGACTGGATGGTTGTTGTCGATAGAGCAGGCCTATTCCTCTCCAGTTAGAGAAGTTGTAATAAGCAGCAGACAAGAATTAACAAGACAGACCTACATGGCACACTTTGAACCTATTTCCTTTTTTTGCCTGCTATACCTTTCCATAAAAATGGAACTTTTAATTGCAATAAGTTCTGCCAGAAGAATAAGGGAGCTTCAGGCACTGATGGCTGACCTGCTGTACACAGTGACCATCACAGACAAGTATCCAGGAGAACACACCCTAAACTTCTCCAAAATAGCAACAGAATTCCACCTGAACCAGCAAATACATCTACTGGTATTCTTCTAAAGACTTATCCATCCAAGTCTGAGGCAGTGTTGCACACACTAGCCAACAGAAGGCCCTGGTTTACTACTTAGAACAAAACCCTTTGGAAAATCACCAAGGCAGCTCACCTCCATTGCAGAAAGGTCGAAAGGGTCTGCATTTTCATCTCAGAGACTTATCAAACTGGATTTACGACTGTATCAAAACATGCTACTAGGTGGACAAGATAGATCCACCATCCACAATGAGGGCTCGCTCCACTAGAGCCTAGGTTGCATCAACAGCACCTCTGCAAAATCTGTCAACGTCAGATACTTGTAAAGCAGCTACTTGGGCATTGGTATGCACGTTCATGAGACGCTATGCCCTGTCTGAGGCCTCCTGGTCTAATGCTGCATTTGGTAGTGTTTGTTTCTTCATTCACTGCTTAGGTAACTACTCTGAGATCCCACCTCCTTTACACAATCACTGCTTGGGAATTGCCAGCAATGGAATGTGCATATTGATGAGCGCTTGAAGGAAAATGGGAAGTTACTTACTGGGTACAGTAATGAGTTCTTCAAGATGTGTTGTCCTTATTCATATTCCACAACTCACCCCCCGTCCCCTCTACCTAGAAGTCCCTATGCTGGGGAGTCTGCGGTGAGGAGGAACCGAGTAGCAGCGAGTGTGCTTTGCGCTTATATGCCCTTGCTGCAGAGCATGAGGACTGAGGGGTGCATACATGCCATATGGATATTGTTGATCAAAAAGACGCCAATCTCAAGCTCGTGAGGCACATGCACCTCCAGCAATGGAACATGCATATAGACAATACATCTCGAAGAATTCTAGTTATAATACCTGATAAGTAACTTCCCATTCCAGGTGCTTAGCCAGTCATTTCCACCAGTTCAGTTGTTTCACTTTCTTTAAAACTTCAGCAGCAAAAATATACTGCTTGAATATTACTTTTATTTAATATATTATTTTAATAATTATAGTAAGTTTAGACCTTAACATAGGTTGCCATAATTTCAAAATTTATATGTAATAGGTCTGTTTTAAAAAGGAAAAATAAATTTAATCTAAATCTGATTTAATAACATAATTTTTTATCCACTCTAGCGCAGGACAATGTGGGGCATGCAGGAAGGACAGGAAACTGGATGTACCCTCCAGTTATTTCATGTTGCTCTGATGATACAAAACATAATGGTAAACCCATCTTAATTGACCCTTTTGGCTCTGGCTGCTTTGTGCTTTTGCAAAGTGACATAGTCATGGAGTTTAAGGCCAGAAAGGACCACTAAATCATCTAGTCTGGCCTCCTGTATATCACAGGCCACCAACGCTACCCAGCCATCTGCACACTGAGCCCAACTATGAAAATGAGATCAAAGTAAATGAGACACATAGACTAGACAATTGTGAAGAAGAGGGACCAAGGTGCACCAGTGCTCAAGGCCCCTGTAATGCCAGAGAAATGATTAAATGATACATACCCAGATAATCCTGGCAAGTGACCCACACCCACATGCTGCAGAGGTAGTATAGACAGTGCTTTGAAGTTCCAGCTCAGCCCCTTCCGTAGGCTTCAGAGGCCAAGCTCCAGAATATACTACAACTTCAAAGTGATGTCTATACAGTTATTTTTAGAGCGCTAGCATGAGACCCACCAACCCAAGACTGTCAGCCCAGGCTGGGAGGCTCACTCCAAAATGCTGTGTAGACATACACCCACGGGCCTCGTTACTTTTGGCCTGGGTAAGCATATTATCTGGATGTCTCTGCTGAAATAATCCACAATGAAATAGTTGTCTACTGACACTTAAGTTGTCATTAGGTTTCACAGGTAGCACGCAGTCAAGATGAACTGGGGAAGTTCATGCCCATGTCAGTTATTGTTCAGGTTTGCAGGTTCAAGAAGACATCACTTTTTTTCACAACTGTGATGGATTTAAAGTTGCTGTGTATCAAATTATGAATACTGCATATTGACTTGGTTATTGAGATGCTTACTTTGTGAATATTTTGGTTTGGTTCAATAGGCTGTTTGGAAAAGCAGGTAGAAAGGAAATGAAAGGTTCAGGGTAAGCCACTTCTCAGCAAACACTTTAAGAGTTAAGGGACGATACTAAAACTATTAGTTTTGATTATTTTATTTCTGCCTCCTGCCAACTTGCAAAACTGGTTTGGACCAGGAAGGGTCAAAGCCTGAGAACACAAAAGAACAAAAAAATGGTGGTAGAATTAAAAGGGACTCTCTCTCCTAAGAGAGAGTTTGTACTTATTCAGGGGAGCCAGACTGAGACACATGACCCATCTGGGGTATCTAGAGGAGTTAGGGCTGACTAGTCACCAGTAAATGATGGTGGGACTTTAGGTAAGATAGACATGCCCATAGACTGTTTGCTATTTTTAGAATCCTTTTTTCTCTAAAATCTTTGTTCTGCTGCTAAAATAAACAATACTTTGTCTTATCACCATACCAGTGGTCAGACTCCTTAATAAAAATGCAAGCTCCTGAATTCAGGTGGACTTGCAGGGTAAGAACTGTGGATACATGGTACTATTGCACACTTAGACTGGGTCCAGGGCTAGAATTGTGAAATTCGACCTAAAGATAGTAAAGGTGCAAGGCCCAATATTTACTCACAGTATGCATTCAGAGAGACCAAAAAGGGGAAGGTTTCAGAGTAACAGCCGTGTTAGTCTGTATTCGCAAAAAGAAAAGGAGTACTTGTGGCACCTTAGAGACTAACCAATTTATTTGAGCATGAGCTTTCGTGAGCTGAGCTGTAGCTCACGAAAGCTCATGCTCAAATAAATTAGTTAGTCTCTAAGGTGCCACAAGTACTCCTTTTCTTTTTGCAAAAAGGGGAAGTGTGTAGTTAATCCTATAACTGTGACAACAAACATAAAGTATAGAAACTTAATTTTTTAGAAAGATAAAAAAAGATTAGAAATTTGGTGTATAACTTTTTGACAGGGTGTTGAATCTGCCTACCGTTCTACAGCTAAGGACTCATGTATACTTGCTGTTTTGCCTATGAGTTAAGGTCTCAAATAAGTCTTTTTCTTTAGGGTACATTTTTGTAATTCTTTCCTTGCCATCTTACATGGCAGTGTTCGATTTGTGAAGGATATATCTTTACATTTTTACTCCAGAGCTTTTCTGAGTATTTGTTGATTGATGCACAGAATTGAAAGAGTTTCAGCATGGTATCAAAACCTGAAAAAGAATGGTGACGTTAGCATAGCTTAAAAAATACCTTTTTCATGAACTAAATGCACTGAAGGTATAAAATGGGTTTGTGGTTCTAACATAAATCATAAGCTATCTTCTGCTGGACGAGATATAGAATAGTGCTTCTGTTGGGGGTGTGTTTTAAATAATGAGGTAAAATTTTCTAATACAGTTGTTTAGGTTAGAGACTAGGGAGGATTGTGAATGACTCTTCTAGGATCAAATATCATGGAGTGGTTTTGTCAACAAGCTGGAGATGAAATTCATTGTAGAGAAATGTCATGCACATTGGACAAACAGTTTAAACTGTACACACGAGGGTCCTCAATTAAATAAAGACAAAAAAGGAAATGGTAAAAGGAAATCATGTCAGATGTAACTAATCTTTGGGTCTCTGGAAGTTTATATTAAGCTTGCAAAGGTAGGTAGCCCACCTTTGTTCTCCCTTGTTCTCCTGTCACCTTCCTCCCCTCATATCCTCTCCAACAAACAAACAAAAAAACCCCAGGATGTATAAAAATCAATGATTTAAAAAAAAAATTGGATTTTTTAATTTAAATCGGATTTAAATGCTTTTTGAGGAAAAAACCTATCTAAAGATAGTTTTAACTCAAAGATATCTCATCATGGAATAAAGAACAGGAGTACTTATAAATTCTAATTCTATAGTACGAGACAATATATTCATGTAATGTTTTGTAAGTGAGTCCCAATAGTTTATGGATTAGGGACCTAATCCTTATGGGATTCTAGGGGCTTCTGTATAGATTATTTAGGTTAATCTTTCTATCTACCCAATAGGACTCAGTGCTCAGTCTAGAAGATACCATCAGAGATGCTTAATTTTGCAGTTCTCGAACTGTGGATTTGTGTCTCCAGAGATAACATGCTTGTTAAGATCAAAAAAATGTTTTTAAATAAATATATAGAGGTGAGAAATAATCGACCTCAACCCTATTGTCCTTCTGCAAATTTGTGTACACAGAGTCAATCCCTTACCTCTCTCTAAAAGTGCAAAGTTTTAGAAAGTTTAACAAATAGAAGATTGTTGGGGGTGGAATAGATCTGGACAAGGAGAAGAAGTCTGGAGATAAATGTGAGAAGGGAGGGACAGGCAGTAGAAACAAAAGTGAAACTGTTTGAGCAGCATATTCCAGAAGTCTTGAGGTCTTTCTGAGTGTAAGCTTCATTGATTTGAGATCTACCATACCATTCTCTCACTAGAAGGGAAAACCTATAATGACGGCAGGCCATAAAAGAGACCCAGTTTGGGAATAAGAACCATTCAAGAAATATATGTTTGCTGCTGATGTTTTAAAGGAAGTCACACTGTTGAATTGGTGGAAGTCACTTAAGTACTTGGATTCAGAGACTATTGATGTGATAATCTCACTTTTAACGGCAGTAGCTTCTTTTGCCGCAGTAGAAAGAATATTTTCTTCCTTTGGACTAACTGATTCCAAATTGAGAATTCGTTTGGGACCTGAAAAAGCAGGAAAGCTTGTTTTTCTTTTCCAGATTATGAACAAACGGGAAAATGAAGGTGAAGACGACTGAATTAGCTGCAGAAACCAATATTTTAAGTTTCTCATGTTAACCTGGCTGACATAATTGATTTAATTTTTGTTTTTTTAATATTTCATTTAACTATTTTAGTTAAAAACAATTTTAACAAAAAAACCCTGATTTTAAAAAACTTGAATATTTAAATTCAAAAATTAATATCCTTGTTTTGTTAAAATATTATGTATGTTTGTTGAAGAAAAAAATCCAGAATACATGTTGTCTTTTGTTAAATAAAACAATTTAAATGTCTGTCTGGTGGTGTTCTCCTTTTAATACAGCCTGGCAAGAAAAACCTCCAAATATTGATTAACCTGTTGAATTGGAGATAGTTCACCTTCCCATGACTTGATAAATATCTGCTTCAATTACCTTCGGTAAATGAAATAATGAAACAATCATTCATTTTCTGATACAGTATAGCTGTAAAACTAATCTGAAAAGTTTTCAAAATGAATCCCTTTTTAAAAATGTATGTACCTTCTAAAAATGAAACCTACATCTATCTCTGAGCTGTGAGGAATGTATTAAGGTTAAAACAACCAACAAGAATGCACTTTTATGTAGAAATCCATGATTAAATCGAGTGTTCCTGACTAGTGATTTAAATCAATTTGATCTAAATCAAATCCACCCTGCCTCCCTCTGTTCTTACTTAGTTCTCTGGCCCCTGATTCACATGCTCTCCTTCTCAGTGTCCCACCCACTCTCCCTAATCCCCATCCCCTCTCCTTCATCTAAACCCCACCAACCTCTGCCAACTTTTTTTTTTTTTTTTTTTTTTTTTTTGCCCTAGGTTGGACTTGAACTGACACTGGCTGGGTATAGGTCAGGATCAGTAGCTACTGCATGTTACCTTGGACTACCAAGTTGCCTTGAAAACTTGGAGACTAGAAAGACTCTCAGCTTCTCAGTCTGTGCATGACAGTATGTGAGGCTTAGGAAATTTAGGCCCATGCCTAACTAGAGAGCTAAACTCTCATTAATTTAATTTTCAGCTTTGCTTCCCCAAAGCAGTAGTGGGCTCTGTGCACTGACTGGGCATATATAGAGACCCCTCTGCCAGTATCAGAGCCAATGGTTTGATCCCTAAGTCTGCACACAAAAACACTGGCAGAATCCCTCAACTTCGAGAGAAGTTTTTTTTTCCCTTGGGGGCTGTATCTTCAGAACTCCTTGGTCAAGTGACCCGAAGTCTAGGTCACTTATCTTACCTATATGTCCCCATGAGGCACACCAAATTTCAAGGCAATCCAAGTAACCATGCAGATTTTAGAGCACTTAGAAGAAAGCTCTTCTTTAAGCAGAAAGCTGTTCATAAACTTAATTATAGGACAGCTGACGTCCTGTAACAATATGCAAAACTTTGGACTCACGCAGCAGCCCAGCCTTTTATCATTTCAGCTCCCAAGACACTCAGCACAGATGCAATGGCTCTGTTGATCTCCTACTCCAACATGTTATTTTGGCCTTTGCCTTTCTCCTTCTATGAATGTTTGTAGTCCCCTTCCCCTTGTGTGTATGCGCCTATCCTCTTCCCTTATTCTTTATGCCTCCTACCCCCAAGATATAGCTGTAAATTGAATGAAGCATTTAGCCAGTTTTGTTCTCTTCCTACTCCGTACTGAACAAAACTGACACAAGCCTAGCAAGTTTCATTCTAAGGACTTGTCTACACATATAGCGCTGCACTTGTGCCACTGTAGTGCTTAGTGAAGGCGCTGTCTACGCCAACAGGAGAGCTTCTCCTCTCGGCATATCTACTCCACCTCCCAGAGAAGTGGTAGCTATGTTGACAAGAGAAGCCCTCCCGTCGACACAGCGCTGACTACACCAAGGGTTAGGTCGATGTAAATCCACACCCCTCAGCAATGCAGTTATATCGACTTAAGTCTGCGGTTAAACCAAGACTAAGCAATAAAGGGTTTTAAGCAGAAATGAGTGTGAAACTGACAGGATGCTCCTCAGTTTTATCCTGCAAGAAAAGCTCTAGGATGATTAGCCCTGCAGTGTAGTCCAGCAATGCAATGTAATGCTTTTTGGTTTTGTTCAGGGTGGATTTGATTTAAATCATGATTTAAATCACTAGTCAGGAAGATTCGATTTAATTATGGATTTCTACATAAAAGTACATTCTTATTGGTTATTATAACCTTCATACATATTCTTCACAACTCAGAGATAGATGTAGGTTTTATTTTGAAAACTTTTCAGATTAGTTTTACAGCTATACTATATCAGAAAGTGAATGATTGTTTGGTTATTTCATTTACCAAAGGTAATTGAAGCAGATAGTTCACCTCCCAATAACTTCATAAATATCTCCAATTCAACAGGTTACTCATTAATATATGGAGGATTTCCTTGCCATGCTATATTAGGAGGAGAACATCACCAGACAGACATTTAAATTTTATTTAACTAAAACAACGTTAAGTATTCTGGATTTTTTTTCTTCAACAGCAAACATAATATTTTAATAAAACAGGTATATGTCTCTTGCATCTCACATTTATCTCCAGACTTCTTCTCCTTGTCCAGATCTATTCCGCCCCCAACAATCTTCTATTTGTTAAACTTTTTGAAACTTTGCACTTTTAGAGAGAGGTAAAGGATTGACTCTGGGTACACAAATTTGCAGAGGGACAGTAGGGTTGAGGTCTATTATTTCTATATAGTTGTTTATTTAAAAACATTTTTGCTGTTAACAAGCATGTTAACAAATCCACAGTTCGAGAACTGCAAAATTAAGCATCTCTGATGGTGTCTTCTAGACTGAGCATTGAGTCCCATTGGGTAGATAGAAAGATTAACCTATATAATCTATACAGAAGCCCCTGGAACCCCATAAGGATTGGGTCCCTAATCCATGAACTATTGGAACTCATTTACAAAACTTTTCTTCAACATTACATAAATAAATTGTCTTATACTATAGAATTAGAATTTATAATCCCTATTCCATGATGAGATATCTTTGAGCTATAATGCATCTTAATTAAAATATCTTTAGATAGGTTTTTTCCTCAAAAAGCATTTTATCAAAAAAATTCAGATTTAAATTAAGAAAAATCCAAAAATCATTGAGTTTTATCCACCCTGTAGGCAGGGGTGCCTGTCAGCCCCACATTCCTCTAGAAGATAATAAGGTGATAAGTAAACAGCATGAATTTGTCACAAACAAATCGTATCAAACCAGCCTAATAGTTTTCTTTGACAGGGTAATAACTAACAAGCCTTCTGGATGGCGGAAGTGGTAAATGGGATCTATCTTGACTTTAGTAAGGCTTTTGATACTGTCTCGCATGACCTTCTCATAAACTAGAGCTTATAAGGTGGGTGCCTAACTGGTTGGAAAAACATTCCTAGAGAGTAGTTATCAGTGGTTCACAGTCAAGCTGGAAGGGGATACCTGGTAGGGACCTGCAGGCATCAGTTCTGGGTGTGGGTCTGTTCACTATCTTCATCAAGGATTTAGATACTGGTAGAGAGCGTACGCTTACAGAGTTTGCAGACGATATCAAGCTGGGAGTGGTTGCATGTGCTTTGGATGATAGGTTTAAATTATAAAATGATCTGGAAAAACTAGAGAAATGGTTTGAAATAAATAGGATGAAATTTAGTAAGGACAAATTTTAGGAAGGAACAATCCAGTTGCAGACATACAAAATAGGAGATGACTGACTAGGAAGGAGTACTGTGGAAAGGGATATGGGGGTCTTAGTGGGTCACAAACTAAATGAGTCAACAGTGTAACTGTTGCCAAAAAAAAAAAAAAAAAAAAAAAGCAAACATCATTTTGGATTGTATTAGCAGGATTGTTGTAAGCAAGACAAGAAATAATTCTTTTGCTCTACTCCATGCTGATTAGGTCTCAACTGGAGTCTTGTGTCCAGGTCTGGGGGCCACATTTCAGGAAAGATGTGGACAAATTGGCGAAAGTCCAGAGAAGAGCAACAAAAATTATTAGGTTTCAGAGTAGCAGCCGTGCTAGTCTGTATCCGCAAAAAGAAAAGGAGTACTTGTGGCACCTTAGAGACTAACAAATTTATTTGAGCATAAGCTTTCGTGAGCTACAGCTCACTTCATTGGATGTATGCAGTGGAAAATACAGTGGGGAGATTTATATACACAGAGAACATGAAACAATGGGTGTTACCATACACACTGTAACAAGAGTGATCAGGTAAAGTGAGCTGTTATCAGCGGGAGAGCGGGGTGGGGGAAACCTTTTGTAGTGATGATCAAGGTGGGTTGTAAGAACGCTTGATAGAGATCTTGAAGGTGATTGTCTCCGTCTGAGGGGTTGGAGCAAATGCGGTTGTATTGTAGAGCTTCGCTGTAGACAATGGATCATGTGGTGTGGTCTGGATGAGAGCTGGAGGCATGTAGGTAGGCATAGCGGTCAGTAGGTTTCCGGTATAGGGTGGTGTTTATGTGACCATCGCTTATTAGCACCGTAGTGTCCAGGAAGTGGATCTCTTGTGTGGACTGGTCCAGGCTGAGGTTGATGGTGGGATGGAAATTGTTGAAACCATGGTGGAATTCCTCAAGGGCTTCTTTTCCATGGGTCCACATGATGAAGATGTCATCAGTGTAGCGCAAGTAGAGTAGGAGCATTAGGGGACGAGAGCTAAGGAAGCGTTGTTCTAAGTCAGCCAAAAAAGTCTAGAAGGCATGACCTATGAGGGAAGATTGATAAAATTGGGTTTGTTTAGTCTGGAAAACAGAAGACTGATGGGATATAACAATTTTTCAAGTACATAAAAGGTTGTTACAAGGAGGAGGGAGAAAAATTGTTCTTAACTGCAAAGGATAGGACAAGAAGCAATGAGCTTAAATTGCAGCAAGGGAGGTTTAGGTTGGACATTAGGAAAAACTTCCTTACTGTTAACGTAGTTAAGCACTGGAATAAATTGCAAGGGACTTGACTGGAAAATCTCTCGACGTGCCTTCCAGTTCTATGATTCCCCTTATGTGTATGTATGTACCCGAGTCTGGGGGAGGCTGCGCCCCTCTCCCTATGCCGCATCTGGGATATGGGGAGAGGGGAGTTTGACTTTTTGGGGGTCCGAATCCTTTCCCTGATTCCTGTGCATGTCAGGATTTGTCCGTCAGTGGATGTCAAAATCCCTCTCCCTACCCCGCAGGTGAGCCATCATTATTGTAAAAAGCGTTTATCCTTCTGGATGGGAGCTGAAGACAGGCATGCTGGGAGCATGTAGCAAGAACACATTACTGAGATTAGGGTGAAGAGCTGAGAACAGACATGCTTGATGCATCTCAGAGATTCTCAAGCACGGTGGAGGACATCCAGTGAGATGATTGGATCAGTTCACCCCTCTCAGAGCTATTGTTTCAGGCTGCATTCACCTCCAGGAAGGTGTTCTCATTGATATGAGAACATCACAATGAGATGAATGGGCCACTTCATATCTCTTATAGCTTCCTATGCTGAAGATGAATGTGTAGAGCAACTTTCCAAATCACTACAATTTAAAATGAAGAAGATTTTTCTGTTTTAAAGGACAATTCTTTTAAGTATCCTAAAATCTTCATGCTTATTCAGATTTTGCTGGAGTTTGCTCTCTCTCATGGGGACATGGGATAGGATTAGTAATCCAAATTTTGGGTCTCTTGAATCAAGAAGTTTCATGAAATATAGACTCTTCTCCCCACCCCCAAATAGATTTTCCTTCAGTTCACAGATTCTGTTTTTTTGTCCATGCCTGGCTTCTAAGCGCTAATGGCTTAATGGGACTGGAAGGAGAAGGCAATCTTGAAATGGTGGCAGGAGTTCTGTTGTGGGGGGTGGTGAGGGAGAAAGGTGGAGGGGGAGAGGCATACCATATGCTTAAAGTAAACTACCATGTCATAAAACTAAAATTTTGGGGGCATAGATCATGTCTGAGATTAATTTCACTAGCTGTCTTAGTAATTACATATTCCAAACATTTCAAAGCACAACCATCATCCCCATGCCACAATAACAAAGTGTATAGGGTAGAGATGAGGGGAGGATTTAGGAATCTCATTGCAAATGTGTAGCCTAGTGGAGAGAACAGTGCCCTGGGATTCATAAAACCTGGCATCTATTCTCAGCTATGCCACAAGTCAGCTGGATAACCTTGATCAGGTCACTTCTCTTCTTCTCTGAGCCTCAGTTTTCCCATCTGTACCATGGGGATGACAACATTTCCCTCTTTGCTAAAGCACTTTGAGATGTACTGATGAGAAGTGCTGTATAAGAGTAATGTATTATCATCATTACCTGGCCACAGTAAAAACTCAGCTGCAAACCTACATGATAATTACAACTGCCTAAAAGACCCTGAACTCCTACCAGCAACATTTCTTTCTGTTTAAAAAAATTGAGGAAATTCACTGACAAAAAACATAACCTTCACACAGAGTTAGGGTTGCCCAGTGGTGCCCTTCTAGAATGTCAGGTTCAGCAAAACTCAAATCTGTGAAAACCATGAAATACACTCCATGGAACCTAACCTCTCCCTTCTTTGAGTGAGGCCCCAGTACACCCATGACATGTACACTGTCTTTGCACTGTACGGGACAGGAGCTACCTATGTCTGCCCTACTGTCAAACACTTAATCTACTGCACAGAAGGGACATCATGTCTGCTACATATTACATGGTCTTTTACATCCCTCTCTTCTTAGGCACATGATGCCATCTAATGCTGTACTTCCACTTACCTTTAATTAAAGACACCGACCACTCTCATCTTCCTCCTAAGTGCAAGATGGTCTAAAGGTCCGGAATGGAGACCTTGGCAGACAACTTCACTTGTCTGGCAAAATGGAACGCTCAATAATAAAAGTAAAGCTCATCTGTGCAGAAGACAGATGCTCCTCTGAGGGTGGTCAGAGACTGGAATGAACTCACTCTAAGGAACATCAAAAAGTTTCCACTCTAACTGCAAGGCACATTTCTTTGAACTTGCCTTCTCTAATAAAAAACACAGGTATATTAAACAAACAAAAAATCCCAAAAACTACAAAAACAAGACACTCCACTAAACACACATCTCCCTCGGGAGAGAGGACGAGAGAACAAACATAGCAGTTGTGTAGTCACTTTGCTCAATGCAGCACTACTGGCAGGCGCTCACATTCTACAATAAGCGTGGTATGTAAACCTATATAGAATAGAACAGCATTGCTGACAGTCCTCATGGCAGGAAGACCCCTGTGCCCTGCTACTCCTTAGAGCTGCACAGACAGAAGATTATCTTCATGGAGGCAGCCCTCCACCCCTTCACGGACCCATACTGAGAGTCACCTGGCAGAAGTGAGTCTTTTCCACAGCTCTCATCATCCAGGGACTGTGAGTCAAAGAAAACAGTTGCTGACCCCTCTCACAAGTCATTAAAAAAGAGAGCAGAAAGTTTCCACAGTGAGCCCTGAGCCAGCCGTAAATGATCTCTGGCAAGCTCGGTATCCTTGGTACTGTTGGAACCAAGACAGTTCCAGTACCCATGGCTCATAAAGATCTGGATTGGCAAGTACCGTTGACATGCATAAGGAACCAATGGGCACAGGCACTGAGTCAGCAGCACCAGAGGACAAAGACAGGAGGCAGCACTCCACTAAGAAGATGCTGCCAATATGCGCTGTACCATCAGCACAGTCACCGATCCCCATGCAGCACTGGAGCAGTGGGTGAGGGCAAGATCTCCAACCCCCTTGGTACTGCCAGTGGCACTGAGTCAATTGGTACCATTGGAATTCCGGCACTTGAGAGACATCCATGTATCTGACGTACTGGAGTCTCCTCTTCTTGGTACCGGGATCTCGACATAGAGTCTTCCCTTAGCACTGGAGTCTTCTTATCCTAGCTTTAAAAATCCCTCCTGGCCAGAGGAAAAATCCTCTCACCTGTAGAAGGTTAAGAAGCTAGGATAACCTCGCTGACACCTGACCAAAATGACCAATGAGGAGACAAGATACTTTTAAAAGCTGGGGGGAGGGAAAAACAAAGAGTCTGTCTGTGTGATGCTTTTGCCGGAGACAGAACAGGAATGGAGTCTTAGAATTTAGTAAGTAATCTAGCTAGATATGCGTTAGATTATGATTTTTTTAAATGGCTGAGAAATTAAGCTGGGCTGAATAGAATGGATATTCCTGTCTGTGTGTCTTTTTGTAACTTCAGGTTTTGCCTAGAGGGATTCTCTATGTTTTAAATCTGTTTACCCTGTAAGGTAGTTACCATCCTGATTTTACAGAGGTGATTCTTTTTTACTTTTTACTTCTATTAAAATCCTTCTTTTCAGAAAGTGAATGCTTTTTCATTGTTCTTCAGATCCAAGGGTTTGCGTCTGTGGTCACCTATGCAAATTGGTGAGGATTTTTACCAAACCTTCCCCAGGAAGTGGGATGCAAGGGTTGGGAGGATTTTGGGGGGAAAGACGTTTCCAAACAACGCTTTCCTAATAAATAAACCCAAATAAACGTTTGGTGGTGGCAGTGGAAGTCCAAGGGCAAAGGGTAAAATAGTTTGTACCTTGGGGAAGTTTTAACCTAAGCTGGTAAAAGTAAGCTTAGGAGGTTTTCATGCAGGTCCCCGCATCTGTACCCTAGAGTTCAGAGTAGGGAAGGACCTTTGACATGCTTATTACCAGGAGGGTCCCATAGAATACCTCCAGACAGCCCCACCACCAGCATGGTATGGCCAACTATAGGCACCACTATCCCAGTGGCCATACTGGGATCCTTGGCCTGCATAGCACACCCACGCCTCTTGGGCTTCTAGCCTCACCTATGAACCCTCAAGATACTCCCCCTCTGCCATGGCATCTAGAGTCTCGGAGCTTCCAGAAGAGATCGTGGAGGAACAGGAGGGTGGCATTGAAGAAGAGGTGCTGAGGACCAACATATCCTCCTCCTCCCCAGACAAGGCTCTCATGCCTCTCCCACCGTCCTTGACCGATGATGTCCAGCTTTTCCAGGAGCTGGCAAAGAGAGTTGCAGATACACTACAGATACCATTAGAAGAAGTCAATGACTCCCATCAGAAGCTCATTGACATAGAATCATAGAATATCAGGGTTGGAAGGGACCCCAGAAGGTCATCTAGTCCAACCCCCTGCTCGAAGCAGGACCAATTCCCAGTTAAATCATCTCAGCCAGGGCTTTGTCAAGCCTGACCTTAAAAACCTCTAAGGAAGGAGATTCTACCACCTCCCTAGGTAACGCATTCCAGTGTTTCACCACCCTCTTAGTGAAAAAGTTTTTCCTAATATCCAATCTAAACCTCCCCCATTGCAACTTGAGACCATTACTCCTCGTTCTGTCATCTGCTACCATTGAGAACAGTCTAGAGCCATCCTCTTTGGAACCCCCTTTCAGGTAGTTGAAAGCAGCTATCAAATTCCCCCTCATTCTTCTCTTCTGCAGACTAAACAATCCCAGCTCCCTCAGCCTCTCCTCATAAGTCATGTGCTCTAGACCCCTAATCATTTTTGTTGCCCTTCGCTGGACTCTCTCCAATTTATCCACATCCTTCTTGTAGTGTGGGGCCCAAAACTGGACACAGTACTCCAGATGAGGCCTCACCAGTGTCGAATAGAGGGGAACGATCACGTCCCTCTATCTGCTCGCTATGCCCCTACTTATACATCCCAAAATGCCATTGGCCTTCTTGGCAACAAGGGCACACTGCTGACTCATATCCAGCTTCTCGTCCACTGTCACCCCTAGGTCCTTTTCCGCAGAACTGCTGCCTAGCCATTCGGTCCCTAGTCTGTAGCGGTGCATTGGATTCTTCCATCCTAAGTGCAGGACCCTGCACTTATCCTTATTGAACTTCATCAGATTTCTTTTGGCCCAATCCTCCAATTTGTCTAGGTCCTTCTGTATCCTGTCCCTCCCCTCCAGCGTATCTACCACTCCTCCCAGTTTAGTATCATCCGCAAATTTGCTGAGAGTGCAATCCACACCATCCTCCAGATCATTTATGAAGATATTGAACAAAACCGGCCCCAGGACTGACCCCTGGGGCACTCCACTTGACACCGGCTGCCAACTAGACATGGAGCCATTGATCACTACCCGTTGAGCCCGACAATCTAGCCAGCTACACACACCATACTACACACCTCATCCTCTAAAATAGCCCTCCCTATTAATGAGGCTCTCCTGGACCCCACAAAAAGTATATGGCAGACCCCAACATTGGTGGCACCTACTTCCAAAAGGGCTGATTAAAAAATATTATGTCCCAGCTAGGGAGATGGAATTCCTCTTCTCCCGTCCTCCACCCAACTCCATCGTGATGGATGCTGTGAACTCTCATGGCCGTCAACACAAAATGAGATCCGCTCCCCCCGACAGGGATTGGAAGTGTTTCAAACTCTTTGGAAGGAAAGCCTATTCCTCGGCCATGCTACAGTTTCAAATTGCCAATTACCAAGCCCTGATGGCGAAACGTGACTATGTCAGCTATTCGAAACTTAACTTTATTGATCAGCTGCTTGAGTCACACCACAACCAATTCAAATCCATCATCCAGAAGGGAAAACTGTTGGCAAAGACAGTGCTACAGTCTGCCCTTGACACAGTTGACACAGTGTCCCGATCCATCTCCACTGTGGTGGTGAGGCAGTGTGTGTCGGCTACACCTGTTGGGATTCCCTAAGGAGGTGTAGTCGACCGTTGAAGACCTTCCCTTTGAAGACCCTAAGCTTTTCACGGAGAAGACAGATGCCTCTCTCTGTCTGTTCATTGGTCATCTACATGTCAGGACAAAAGAGGAAATTTAGTCCACAGCACAAACCATGCACCTCCCAATACTCGAGTCAATGTTACTACAAGCCACAGAGAAAGGAAACCAAGTTCTCTAGGCATAAACTATTGGCCTGCAGTCTTCCCAACTGTCGACTTCCAATTTTGATGGTTGAGGCGACGATAGACCACTCCCGCCAACTGCTACAGCTGACCACCGCTTCCTTCCCATTTGGCTACCATCTGGCAATGTTCCCCAGCATCTGAGAATGCATAACATCAGTCTGATGGGTCTTGGAGATTGTTTGTTTGCAATGGGTACTCCATCCATTTTACCTCCCTATCCCCTCCACAGTATCCTTCTTCAGGGACCCTTCTTATGAGTTTACTAAGACAAGAGATAGTCTCCTCCAGTTAGGAACCATAGAACCAGTACCTCAACATCTATGAGGCAAAGGTTGTTATTTCTGAATACCGAAGAGACAGGTAGGTTGGAGATCCATACTGGACCTCAGAGCACTCAAAAAGTTTGTCAAAGCTCAAAAATCCAAGATGGTCACTCTAGCAACAATTATTCCAGCATTGGTACAGGGAGACTGGTTTTCAGCCTTCAACCTTTGTCAAGGTTTCTTCCCCACTCTGAACTCTAGGGTACAGATGTGGGGAGCTGCATGAAAAACCCCGTAAGCTTATTTTTACCAGCTTAGGTTAAAACTTCCCCAAGGTACAAACTATTTTACCTTTTGTCCCTGGATTGTATTGCTGCCACCACCAAGCGTCTAACAAATACAACAGGGAAAGAACCCACTTGGAAACGTCTTTCCCTCCCAAAGTCCCCCCAAGCCCTACACCCCCTTTCCTGGAGAAGGCTTGATAAAAATCCTCACCAATTTGCATAGGTGAACACAGACCCAAACCCTTGGATCTTAAGAACAATGAAAAAGCAATCAGGTTCTTAAAAGAAGAATTTTAATTAAAGAAAAAGTAAAAGAATCACCTTTGTAAAATCAGGATAGTAACTACCTTACAGGGTAATCAGATTCAAAACATAGAGAATCCCTCTAGGCTAAACCTTAAGTTACAAAAAGACACAAAACCAGGAATATACATTCCATTCAGCACAACTTATTTTATCAGCCATTTAAACAAAACAGAATCTAACACATATCTGACTAGATTGCTTATTGACTTTTTACAGGAGTTCTGACCTGCATTCCTGCTCTGGTCCCGGCAAAAGCATCACACAGACAGAGAGAACCCTTTGCTTCCCCCCCGTCCAGCTTTGAAAGTGTCTTGTCTCCTCATTGGTCATTTTGGTCAGGTGCCAGCGAGGTTACCTTAGCTTCTTAACCCTTTACAGGTGAAAGGGTTTTTCCTCTGGCCAGGAGGGATTTAAAAGTGTTTACCCTTCCCTTTATTTTTATGACAACCTTCAAGATGCCTACTTCCATATCTCAATCCTACCATCCCACAGAGAATTCCTCAGATTACCCTAGGACAAGACACCATACCAGTACAGAGTACTCATCTTCAGGCTATCTGTTCAGAGAGTATTCTCCAAGATTCTCTTTAGTACTGACTGTGCACCTGCTCTCCCAAGGGACCATGATTTACCCCTACTGACTGCCTTCTCAGAGCCTGGTCCTTCCAATAGGTTCGCCGAGTCACCAGATCTGCAATAGACTTAGTCACAGAATTGGGCTTACAGAACAACACCCAGAAATCAGCCCTCAATTCGGTGCAGCGCCTGGAATTCCTAGACGCCAACCTCGACTCCTTCCAGGCCAAAGCTCTTCTAACTCAGCTTCTGTACCAGATGACTGGAGGATAGCTAATGTGACGCCAATTTTTAAAAAGGGCTCCAGAAATGATCCCGGCAATTACAGGCTTGTAAGCCTGACTTAAGTACTGGGCAAACTGGTTGAAACTAAAATAAACAACAATATTGTCAGACATATAGATGAACATAATTTGTTGAGGAAGAGTCAACATGGTTTTAGTAAAGGGAAATTATGCCTCACCAATCTACTAGAATTCTTTGAGTGGTTCAACAAGCATGTGGACCAAGGGGATCCAGTGGATATACTATACTTAGATTTTGAAAAACCCTTTGACAGGGTCTCTCACCAAAGACTCTTATGCAAAGTAAGCTGCCACGGGATAAGAGGGAAGGTTCTCTCATGGATTAGTAACTGATTAAAAGATAGGCAACAAAGGGTAGGTATAAATGATCAGTTTTCAGCATGGAGAGAAGTAAATAGTGGTGTCCCCCAGGGGTCTGTCTTGGGACCAGTCCTATTCGGCATATTCATAAAGGATCTGGGAAAAGGGGTAAACAGTGAAATGGCAAAATTTGCAGATAATACAAAATTACTAAAGATAGTTAAGACCCAGGCAGACTGTGAAGAGTTACAAAAGGATCTCTCAAACCTGGGTGACTGGGCAATAAAATGGCCGATGAAATATAATGTTGTTAATTGCAAAGTAATGCACATTGGAAAGCATAATCCTAACTATACTTATAAAATGATGGGGTCTAAATAAGCTGTTACCACTCAAGAAAGAGATCTTGTAGTCATTGTGGATAGTTCTCTGAAAATATCCACTCAATGTGCAGTGGCAGTCAAAAAAGTGAACAGAATGCTGGGAATAATGAAGAAAGGGATAGATAATAGGACAGAAAATATCATGTTGCCTCTATATAAATCCTTGGTACACCCACATCTTGAATACTGTGTGCAGATGTGCTCGCCCCATCTCAAAAAGATATATTGGAATTGAAAAAGGTTCAGAAAAGGGCAACAAAAATGATTAGGGGAAGGGAAGGGCTTCCATATGAGGAGAGATTAATAAGACTGGGACTTTTCCAAGACTGGGCTTGGAAAAGAGACGGCTAAGGGGAGATATGATTGAGGTCTATAAAATCATGACTGGTGTAGAGAATAGATAAGGAAGTGTTGTTTACTTCTCATAATACAAGAACTAGGGGTCACCAAATGAAAATTAATAGGCAGCAGGTTTAAAACAAATAAAAGGAAGTATTTCTTCACACAACGCACAGTCAACCTGTGGAACTCCTTGCCAGAGGATGTTGTGAAGGCCAAGACCATAACAGGGTTAAAAAAAGAACTAGATATGTTTATGGAGGATAGGTCCATCAATGGCTATTAGCCAGGATGGGCAGGAATGGTGTCCCTAGCCTCTGTTTTGGGAGATCCCTTTGTAACTCTTCACAGTCAGCTTTGGACTTAACTTTCTCTGTCTTAAGTGATAACAGCTAATTTAGACACTATCATTTTGCCTTTATAGTTGTGATTAGGGTTTCTAATGTTCATTACTTAGCATTTATCAATATTGAATTTCATCTGCTACTTTGTTGCCCAGTCAGCCAGTTTTGGGAGATCCCTTTGTAACTCTTCACAGTCAGCTTTGGACTTAACTTTCATGGCGGAAAGGACCGTCAATGTCTATTAGCGAGAATGGGCACAGATGGTGTCCCTAGCCTCTGTTTGCCAGAAACTGGGAATGGGCGACAGGGGATGGATCATTTGATGATGAAAACACTGTTCTGTTTATTCCCTCTGGGGCACCTGGCACTGGCCACTGCCGGAAGACAGGATACTGGACTAAATGGACCTTTGGTCTGACCCAGTAGGTCCATTCTTCTGTTCTTATGTACCTCAACTCAGATTCCTCTCTTTGGCCTCACTCATATAGACAGCCCACAAATATGAGCCAGGCACTGCCTATAACTCTTGGGGCATATGGCAGCGGCCACAGTGGTAATACCACATGTGACGCTTCACATGCAGTGCTTCCAGTTTTGGTTCAGTTCAGTGTACAGGCCAAACAGATAGGCTAGACAAATGTCTGTCACTACCCTACCAGGATCAAAAAGTCCTTAGACATGTGGAAAGACCCAGCAAATGTTTTCAAGGGTATCCCCTTTTCACAAATCTCCCTGTCATTGCTTCTAATCACTGACACATCCCTCATAGAATAAAACATGCATCTAAATGACTTCACAACAAAAGGCCAGGTGGTCATCCATGGAGATATCCCTTCACATCATCCTCCTCAAACTAAGGGTGCTCAGGGATGCCAGTGCCCATTACCTCTCACTGATCAAGGGATCACACACGAGAATCCTAACAGAAAACATAGCATGTATGTACTATGTAAATCGGCAAGGGGGAGGCAGATCATCCCTCCTTCTGTGCTGAGGCAATGAAATTCCCACTCGACCACAAGTAGGATATAAATCCAGCGGTACTTCATAACCTATTCAGGCAGTGAGGGACACTGACCACAGACATGTTTGCCACTTGCCTGAGCGAGAAATGTCCATGTTATTGATCCCAATCATGGGACAGCACTCCATGGGTGATTCTCTCCTCCTCCTCTGAGGCAGGGACCTTCTCTATGCCTTTCCTCCATTTCTCCTACTGTCAAAAGTCCCATTAATAATAAAAAGAGAAGGAGCTGATTGCTTCTACTTGGCCAAGACAGACTTGGTATCCTTACCTGTCACAACTCATGGCGTGCCCACCAATTTCTCTCCAATCCACTTCTTACTTCCTCTCGAAGAACCAGGGACGCATCCTATATCCCAACCCCGGGATTCTTTGCCTCAAAGCCTGGCTCCTTCAGGTTTGAACACACGAGTTCTTACTCAAAGGAGGTACAGGAGGTATTATTACATAGTAGAAGGTCCTCAACATGCTGGACTTACCTACGTAAACGGTCCAGGTTTCGAAAATGATGTATCTCCCAACATATCTCTCTGACACACGTGCCTCTTCCAAAGATCCCAGACTACGTACTAACTCTAAAAAATTCAGTACTATCTCTGTTCCCGCACAGTCCACCTAGCAGCTATAGCAGCCTTTCACTGTCAAGTAGAGGAATATTCAGTGCTATCACACCCAACCAGTAAACAATCCCTTAGGGGTATAGTAAACCTTTTCCCACAACCCCGACATCCTACTCCCATGTGGGACCTAAACCTGGTATTGAAAGGCCTGACTATACCTCCCTTCAAACCTATGGCCATTTGCTTGCTTACATACCTTTCAATGAAAATAGATTTCCTGACAGCAATCACTTCAGCTAGGAGATTAGGAGAAATAGCAGCTCTGATGGCACATCCTGCACATCCCACCCATCCTCCCAGTATTCTTTTGGGACAAGGTTATACTCTGGCCACAACCAAAATTAATCCCTAAGGTAACCTCCCTGTTTCACATGAACCAACTGGTTCACCTTCCAATTTTCTACCCCAAGCCTCACCATGACTGCAGGGAAGCTATATTGTACACACTAGATGTCCGGAGAGCCTTAGCCTTTTATCTGCATAGGATGAAGGCTTTCAGGAAATCCCCTAAACTTTTCCTCTCTATTGCAGAAAGATCTAAGGGCTAAGCAGTATAGCCCAGAGACTCTCCAAATAGGTCTCAAACTGCATTAGATGATATCAGATCTTCAGCATGACCCCACCAGATAGTATTTGCACGCTGTCTACGAGGCCGAACTCATGATCAGTTGCCTTCTTCTAGAATGTCCCTATCTCAGAAATCTGTAGAGCGGCAACATGGATGTCAATCCACACCTTTGCAGAACATTATGCAATCACTGGGGACTCTGCCTCCAATGCCATTTTCGGCTCCACAGTATTGTTATCTGTAACTGACCCGACCCCGAAGCCCGAGCCCTCTGGTAGGGATACTGCTCAGGAGTCACCTACAGTGGGGTATCCATAGGGATGCTACTCAAAGAAGAAGTTACTCACTTTGTGCAGTAATGATGGTTCTTTGAGATGTGTCCCCCTATGGGTGACCCATAACCCACCCTCTTGCCCTCTGCTTCACAGTTCTTGTCAATGACTCTGCGGTGGAGAAGGACCTCAAGGGGATTAGGCTGTGCTGGCACTTTTCTCCAATCAGCAGTGCAGGGATGCAAGTGCACCTACAGTGGAGCACCCATAGCAGGGGTTCTCAGACTTTTGTACTGGTGACCCCTTTCACACAGCAAGCCTCTGAATGCGACCCCCCCCTTATACATTAAAAACACTTTTAAAATATATTTAATACCATTATAAATGCTGGAGGCAAAGCGGGGTTTGGGGTGGAGGCTGACAGCTCACGACACCCCCCTGCCCCATGTAATAACCTTGCGACTCCCTGAGGGGTCCCAACCCTCAGTTTGAGAACCCCTTACCCATAGGGACACACATCTTGAAGAACCATCATTATTGCACCAGGTATGTAACTTCTTCTGGGAAGGCACAATATACCACTGGGCATCTTTAATTGGTGTTAACTACTTTTTTGAGGGGTCAAAGAATATTAGCTACTTCTGCAATGAACTACATTAAGGGCTGTTATAAGAGCAGGGAGGGACAGTACATGACTCTTGGGAAACCATAAGCTGCTTTGTCTCAAGCCTCTGGAGCATATTTGTATCGTTTTATTTTCATTGTTCACAAGTCCTCTCTTCTGTCCTGTGCCCCCTACTTTTCAGGTTGAGAAACACTGGATTAGACACTTGTAATACTCTTCTTTATATATGTAGTTCAACTAGCTAGGGCTTCCCTACTGCTCCAGATGATTTTCATTAGCTTGCATTAAAGAGAAATCTCCTACTCCTCTGAGTGGTATACTGTGGCAATGTTAAGGTGTCTACACCTTCCTCTGATCCATCTCTGTTTGGCTGTTATGGAAACATAATACCTGACTATTTCATGTGGACCACTAGTCTATTCAGATATGGTAGTTCCTATGTTCCTAGAAGATATAGGACAAGACAGTGTATGGAAATAAGGATTGTAAAATCTAAGAAGGAAAAAAATGAATAAAATGGAATGAAGTCAGTGTATGTTATCATCAAATAAATAAAAATGTGGAGCAGAGGCAGTATTTTTCTGCCATGACAGATTATAGTTGAGTGAAATTCTGTGCCATTACATCTTTACTGTAATAATGCTACAGAATTCATTTTGCAGCAAAATGTGTGAAGCAAATCATGAAAGAAACTAAAGTGTGAAGCTACTAATTTTATCTCTTCTGTTTTTGCAGGATACAAAATTATGGATAATAATGGAATACCTTGGTGGAGGCTCTGCTCTTGATCTAGTAAGTAAACTAGTTATGAACTACATTAATTTAGTAAACTTAGTTAAAATTTCATTAATGCATTTCTTGAATATTTCTGCTGTTTATAATTCACCTGAAATCCTAGTGTGACATCATTATTGCTATAGCAGTTGTGCTGTCAAACACAGGATTATTGCTTCAGTAGAGAAATAAAGCAGCATAACCAGATGTGTTAAGAAACAAAAGCCCTGTTTTCATGCAGAAATTCCCAGTAGTTAGAAGAAAATGTTTGTGTTCATATATGAATTAAAATACATTTTCCATGAAATGACCTCATGTGCAAATGATGCTAGGTAACTCAGGATGTTAGTAATGAGATATGAAAACTTTCATCTCAAAACTCTGACCTTCAGCCAACCCTAGAATATTAATGACTGAAGGTTGTTATTGTCTGCTGGCTCTTCATGGTACTCGTACATTTGTTTCTTAGTGTACACATTTTTTAAAAAACAAAGCACCCTGTCTGTAGTCTCATTGAATGGACCTAGTGATGTAATTTCCCTCTTCCCTTGCAGTGTTGGTAGATATGTCCTTTGAAACAATCTTGCATTGTGGGTGTTAGATGTGTATATTTTCTGTGATTAAATACAATAGAACCTTGCTATAAAACACTTCACAGAACGACATGCTTTTTATCTAGTCCATACAAAAAGTGATTCTCCCTGCAGCAAAGAATCACAACCTGGCTTTTGTAAAGGGAAATCATGCTTCAGCAATCTATTAGAATTCCTTAATGATGCCTTAATGAGCTGGATGATGGGATGGATTGCACCGTTAGCAAGTTCGTGGATGACACTAAACTGGGGGCAGAGGTAGATATGCTGGAGGGTAGAGATAGAGTCCAGAGTGACCTAGACAAATTGGAGGATTGGGCTAAAAGAAATCTGATGAGGTTCAGCAAGGACAAGTGCAAAGTCCTGCACTTGGGACGGAAGAATCCCATGCACTCCTACAGGCTGGGGACCGTCTGGCTAAGTGGCAGTTCTGCAGAAAAGGACCTGGGGATTACAGTGGACGAGAAGCTGGATATGAGTCAACAGTGTGCCCTTGTTGCCAAGAAGGCTAATGGCATATCAGGCTGCATTAGTAGGAACATTGCCAGCAGATCGAGGGAAGTGATTATTCCCCTCTATTGGGCACTGGTGAGGCCACATCTGGAGTATTGCGTACAGTTTTCGGGCCCCCACTACAGAGAGGATGTGGACAAATTGGAGAGAGTCCAGCGGAGGGCAACAAAAATGATTAGGGGGCTGGGGCACATGACTTACAAGGAGAGGCTGAGGGAACTGGGCTTATTTAGTCTGCAGAAGAGAAGAGTGAGAGGGGATTTGATAGCAGCTTTCAACTACCTGAAGTGGGAGGTTCCAAAGCGAATGGAGTTCGGCTGTTCTCAGAACAAGGAGCAATGGTCTCAGGTTGATGTAGGGGAGGTCTAGGTTGGATATTAGAAAACGCTATTTCACTAGGAGGGTGGTGAAGTACTGGAATGGGTTGCCTAGGGAGGTGGTGGAGATTTTTAAGGCCCATCTTGACAAAGCCCTGGCTGGGATGCTTTAGTTGGTGTTGGTCCTGCTTTCAGCAGGGGATTGGACGAGATGACCTCCTGAGGTCTCTTCCGACCCAAATCTTCTGTGATTCCTTGACGTGGTGAACGAACATGTGGACAAGGGTGATCCAGTGGATATAGTGTACTTGGACTTTCAGAAAGCCTTTGACAAGGTCCCTCACCAAAGGCTCTTAAGCAAAGTAGGCAGTCATGGAATAAGAGGAAAGGTTCTCTCATGGATAAGTAACTGTTTAAAAGATAGGAAACAGGGCAGGAATAAATGGTCAGTTTTCACAGCAGAGAGAGGTGAATAGCTTGGTCCTCCAGGGATCTGTACTGGGACCAGTGCTGTTCATAAAAATCTGGAAAAGGGGTTAAGCAGTGAGGTGGTAAAGTTTGCAGACAATACTAAATTACTCAAGAACATAAGAACAACCATAGTGGGTCAGACCAAAGGTCCATCTAGCCCAGTATCCTGTCTTCCGACAGTGGACAATGCCAGGTGCCCCAGAGGGAATGAACAAAACAGTGTTTTCATCATCAAGTGATCCATCCCCTGTCGCCCATTCCCAGCTTCTGGCAAACAGAGGCTAGGGACACCATCTGTGCCCATTCTCGCTAATAGACATTGATGGTCCTTTCCTCCATGAAAGTTAAATCCAAAGCTGACTGTGAAGAGTTACAAAGGGATCTCCCAAAACTGGCTGACTGGGCAACAAAGTAGCAGATGAAATTCAATATTGATAAATGCTAAGTAATGAACATTAGAAACCCTAATCCCAACTATAAAGGCAAAATGATAGTGTCTAAATTAGCTGTTATCACTTAAGACAGAGATCTTGGAGTCATTGTGGATAGTTCTCTGAAAACATCTGTTCACTGTGCAGCAGCAGTCAAAAAAGCTAACAACGTTAGGAACAATTAGTAAAGGGATAGATCATAAAACAAACAATATCATAATGCCTCTATATCAATGCAAGGTATGCCCACATCTTGAATACTGCATTCAGGTCTGATCACCCTATCTCAAAAAAAGATATATTGGAATTGGAAAAGGTACAGAAAAGGGCAATAAAATGATTAGGAGTATGGAACAGCCTCCGTATGAGGAGAGGTTAAAAAGACTGGGACTGTTCACCTTGGAAAAGAGACGATTAAGGGAGATATGATAGGGGGTCTATAAGATCTTGACTGGTATAGAGAAAGTGAATAAGGAAATGTTATTTACTCCTTCACATAAAACAAGAGCTATGGGTCACCCAATGAAATTAATAGGCAGTGGATTTAAAACAAACAAAAGGAAGTACTTCTTCAATAAGACACACTCAGTCTTTGGAACTTGTTGCCACAGGATGTTGTGAAGGCCAAAACTATAACAAGGTTAAAAAAAGAAGTAGGTAAATTCATGGAGGATAGGTCCATCAATAGCTATTAGCTGGGATGGGCAGGGACGCAACACCATGCCCTGAGTGTCCCTAGCCTTTGTTTGCCAGAAGCTGTGGACGCCTGGATGGATCACTCGATGATTGCCTGTTCTGTTCATTCCCTTTGAAACACCTGGCGTTGGCCACTGTCGGAAGACAGGATACTGGGCTAAATGGACCATTGGTCTGACCCAGTATGCCCAGTCTTATTTTCTAAAATTGTAATATCTGATGCTGTTATGATATCTTGTATTACTCAAATGTAATTACATAATATATACTAAAGTACATTTAGTAGTGCATTTAAAAGTATCATAAATACTTAAAAGTAAACTGCAATTGACAAATGAATAAAATACATTTTTGACTTTAGCCTTATTTTTATTAGCATTTCAAGTTTCATTAATTCAATACATCTATCTCATTCATGAGTACAAATTAGTTTTCCATGTCCACTGAAGGCAGGACAAGAAGTAATCAACTTAATCTGCAGCAAGGGAAGTTTAGCTTAGATACTAGAAACAACTTTGTAAATATAAGGATAATTAAGTATTGGAATAAGTTGCCAAGCAAGGGTGTAGGTTGGAAGAATACCTGTCAGGGATGGTTTAGGTATCCCTTGCCTCAGCACAGGGGAGGATGGCATAGATGACCTAAAAAGAGGTCCCCTCTAGCCATATGTTTCTATGAATTCTTTGAACTTAGCGAAATTTTGTTCTTGATATTGATAGACCCCATGGTTGCCAATTTGGCATTTTACTTGAACATTCAGCAGGGAAAGCAAAGCTTTTTGAAAACTGCAGGTTGTTGCATGTTTACTGCTACAAATATGGATATTTTAAAAATGCAGTATAGAAATATTAGAGTTGGTTGGTGTCAAGATTCCTTCCCCATTCTGAACTGTAGGATACAGATGTGGGGACCTGCATGAAAGACCCTCTAAGCTTATTCTTACCAGCTTAGGTTAAAAACTTCCCCAAGGTACAAATTTTGCCTTGTCCTTGAACAGTATGCTGCTACCACCAAGTGATTTAAACAAAGAACAGGGAAAGAGCCCACTTGGAGATGTCTTCCCCCAAAATATCCCCCCAAGCCCTATACCCCCTTTCCTGGGGAAGGCTTGATAATAATATCCTCACCAATTGGTACAGGTGAACACAGACCCAAACGTTTGGATCTTAAGAACAATGAAAAAGCATTCACTTTCTTAAAAGAAGAATTTTAATAGAAGAAAAAGTAAAAGAATCACCTCTGTAAAATCAGGATGGTAAATACTTTACAGGGTAATCAGATTCAAAACATAGAGAATCCCTCTAGGCAAAACCTTAAGTTACAAAAAGACACAAAAACAGGAATACACATTCCCTCCAGCACAGCGAATTTTACAAGCCATTAAACAAAAGAAAATCTAACGCATTTTCTAGCTAGATTACTTACTAACTTTACAGGAGTTGGAAGGTTTGCATCCTTGATCTGTTCCCGGCAAAGGTATCACACAGACAGACAAAAACTTTCCCCCTGCTCCAGATTTGAAAGTATCTTGTTCCCTCATTGGTCATTTTGGGTCAGGGGCCAGCGAGGTTACCTTAGCTTCTTAACCCTTTACAGGTGAAAGGATTTTGCCTCTGGCCAGGAGGGATTTTATAGCACTGTATATAGAAAGGTGGTGACCCTTCCCTTTATATTATGGCAGTTGGGCAGTGATATTTTGCCACAAAAATGTTGGTTTTTTACTAACTGCAAATAATGTAGATGAAAGCAAAATGTATCAGTGAAAAATTTGAGGGGAGGTTGCATAAGGGAGCAATGGGTAGCTCTTCTTTCATTTACACTTACTATTTGTTGTTTTATATATAACTTGAAAAAGCCACTGCAAGCATGCTATAAGGTAATACTGTGTCTGTAGACCACTGAAAGTGTAAAAAGGGGGAAAAGAATCCTCTCACATACACGGTTTTTGTGCGTTTTAAGGTTTTTTTAATTTGTTTTGCAATGAACATATGAAATCATTCCAAATTTCTAATTTCATTTGGGATTTTTTTTGTTTGTTTTTTTTAAGTGGGGATGTAATTAGGGTTTAAAAATAGTAACCATTTAACCGATAACCATTTAACCGATAGAATTTTAAACCATTAAGGAGTTCACAAAGGCGGGGAACTAGGGGTGGTGTGTGGGGGAGGACCCCCACGTTTTACATGGGGCTCCGCTGCCTCCCCGCACCTGGGTTCCCAGCCTGGGTGTGGGGTCCCGGCCGCCAGGACCCCAGGTGTGGGGCCAGCAGCCAGGACCCCAAGCATGGGGGGCAGGTGAGTTTTAATCATTAACTGAAACCAATAAGACTGGGCTCATCAGTTAGCCGGTTAAGCTTTTACATCCCTATTTTTAAGATGGGAAGTAGACTGACAGCCTGAATGACAAATATCTTCCTGGTCACCACCACCATACTGTCCTAAATTTTTGTTCCCTCTTCCCTTCCCTTTTCTCACTCTGATGTATAATAAGGCACCAGGCTGTCTCCAGTGTGGTCAAATCTCCTGCCAAGCCTGGCTTCCTCTCGTGTCTAGGTCTCCCACTGTGGCTTTGATCCCCAGGTAGTTTGGGCTCGATGGACATGCTCTTCCCTACCAGCTTGGCCCCAGTTTGCCCTGCTGCTCACCTAGTGCTCTGCTGATCTCATTTTCATTGCTCTCATACCTTACCTCCTAGTCAGCTCTGTGTTGCCAGGCTGTCCTCTATTTCTTATCCCTGTTAAATCCTCATGCCATACACTCATATTTGGTCCGGGAGTGGGGGTTGGACAGCAAAAAGGAAGTAGCAAAACTTGAAAATTGCCACCTGCTGTTGTGACTAGGAATTGAACACTTGAACATCTCAGTTTATTAGAATGCAGGTAACTCTTCCCCCTGGGTGAGCAGATTTATGCACAACAGGGGCAGGGGGAGAAGGAGAGGGAGAGAAGAAGGAGCAGGTGATTACACTGTGAATGAAGGAGAGAGAAAATTAGCATCAAAAGCAATAAAACATAAAACATTGTTAACTACTTTTACTTATTCACAAGCACATATGGCATTTTTTCCTACTGTTTATTTTTTCCTACTGTTTCTGTGTCATCTCATTTGTAGTTTACAGGTATTTACAAATATTTTTTGCATGTTTCTCCTAGTTAGAGCCTGGCTGTCTCGATGAAATCCAGATTGCTACAATATTAAGAGAGATACTTAAAGGACTCGATTACTTGCATTCAGAAAAGAAAATCCATAGAGATATTAAGGGTAAGTTATTTAATCATTTTTTTTAAATAGTTTTGGTTAAGTGTTCAAACAGTAGAGATAAGGAAAACCTTTGAAACATCAAAAATGTAAACTTTTAAACTGCCTTTTTTTCTTTGCTAGCTGCCAATGTTTTGCTATCTGAACAAGGAGAGGTAAAATTAGCAGACTTTGGAGTAGCAGGACAACTAACAGATACACAGATAAAGAGAAATACTTTTGTGGGAACTCCATTCTGGATGGCACCTGAAGTAATAAAACAGTCAGCATATGACTCAAAGGTAAGATTAGAATAGACTTTTCTATTTCTGGGGAATTACCCAGAGCCCCTTCTCTAAATGCTTTGTGCAGGCTGTGAATTACATGGTTGCAGTCTGAGGCTCACCTGAGCCACTTCCTGTATTACTGCTGTTGCTCATGCACTTAGAGTCTTTTATTTTTCCTTTTTTCCCTCAGAACTGCTCCAGTGACTTTAACTTAATTGTAAACATTTTTTTTCAGTTAATAATACATAGTTGCATTTAAACTGATTTCAGCTGTGCTTTTGAGTTACCACACTATTCGGACACAGATTTGAAAATTCAGTGTAGACAGATGTCTGTAGAAAGTGCTGATCACACTCCAGACTTTCTACATAAAGCAAATGTAACATGTGTTGAACTATGTATTTCTTTACCATATTGGGAAACAGACTTTGGATATAAGGCAGTGGTCTTGAAAACTAGTCTAATAAATGTTGTGCCAAATACAGATATACATTTTATCTGTGCAAATATACTCCTTTATTTTCATTTACCCTTCCTGGCACTGCTCACCCTCTCCAGTATCTAAAAAGAGGCATAAGACCTCTAAACAGACAACTGGGAGAGGAAGGTCTCTGGCATCAAAATTCTCTAAGCATAGGGATGAGAGTAGAGTGCAGCCAAAATCCAAGCACTCTTCTCTGGTAGCTCCAAAATCACCAATGTTGACTCCAGCCCTGAGGCAAATAATGTCAAGTCCAGGGCCTGAAGGGGCACCTGGACTTGACCACAGTACCACAGTGACCCGAGACCATCTTGGCATCCACCGCATCAGAGGTGTTTGTGGCAGAGATCTGCAGAGCCTATCTGTGATGGTGTCCCTGGCACTGCAGGAGATCATGCCCCAGGTACAGGCAGACAGAGGGTCACCAGTATTGTTGGTGCAGTAGTTGGTACTGCAACAACCTCCAGTGTCTCAAACTTCACGCCCATTGGTACTGTTGAATGGGATGCCTGGAGCGTTGGCTGCTCTCCACTCTTCGCTGACTGGGCACTAGTTTCTGGCACCATCAGGAGCAGCTCCCCCTTGATCAGCAGAAGGTGATTTGTACTCCTCTGATTTGGAGATTGGCTCTTACATTTCCCAGCCTTGGAGCCAGTCACACTACTCCCCACTTAGGTGTTACTTCCCTAGGTTTCTTTGAGATCCTCCAGCTGGAAGAGGATCAGCCATGTGGTCAGGGAGTCACTGGGTCTTCCTACTGGTCAGGGCCTTCTCCAGGCACCAGGTTTCCAGGCCTTGGGGCGGCATTCAGAACGGGGCGGCAGTCCGTGTCCCTCGGCGGCAGTTTGGTGGCAGCTCCGCCATTCTTCCCGCCGTGGCGGCTTTTGGGCGGCAGCTCCACTGCTCTTGTGGGGGTGGGGGCAGCAGCAATTCGGTGGCACTTCCGCCGCTGTTGTGGCAGTGGCAATTCGATGGTGACTGCTTGGGGCAGCAAAATTGGTAGAGCTGCCCCTGCTATTGGTCCAGTGGCCCTGTTGGAACCCATGAGGATCCCCCCTGATTTCTAGGTCATACATGAGGTGTTTCTGCTCTGTGACCTCAGAGAAGCATGGGAAGTCTACTTTCTAGGCACCACCTGTTCCTGACCCTGGTACCAGGCCCATTTCTGAGCAGGAAAAGATGGTTCAGGAGGGCCCTGCTTGGCAGGTAGCAGAGGAGGAATAGCCTCAGCCTAGGCTGGCTTCATCCTCCTCTTTTCCTGATGAGGCAGTTTCCTTGGGAGGCATCTCACGCCCTCCTTTGGTGTTAGCGGCGAATGAAAGGGAGTTCCAGGGCGAACCCCCAAATCAAAGATCTAAGAAACTAGATTTATTTGGTAGAAAAGTTTATTCTAATGTGGGGTTACAACTCAGAATTGCCAGCCAACAGGCTCTTTTGGGATGTTATGATTATAATGTTTGCAAGTCCATGTTAAAATTTGGGGACATATTGCTGGAGGATGCTAGAGTAGAGTTCTCCTCTTTATATGATGAGTGAAAATCTGGAGCGAGAACTTCCCTCTAAGCTAGACTAGATGCAGCAGATTCAGCTCCTAGGATCATCATGGCCTCTGCAGTTTCCATGCACAAGAGCTCTTGGCTGCAGGCCCTGGGGCTTGCACAAGAGGTCCAACAAACAATACAAGACCTGCCTTTTGTAGAGTCTTCATTTTTTTGGTGGAAACAGACTCCAGGCTCCATGCGTGAAGGATTGTAGGGCAACTTTAAAGTCTTTGGGGTTGTATATTCCAGCCCTGTCTAGGAAACATTTTTACCTGCAGCAGACCCACTGTTACTCTGCCCCTGCTCCTTGTTAGGACCTGCAAAGAAAGAAAAGTAGAGGTTATAATAAGCCACTTCCTCCTTCTGCATCTGCATCAACGTCTGCTCCATCTAAACAGCCAGGTGGTGCTAAACAGATGTTTTGATGGTTTGGTTGAGGACACCACCCCACTTTCCAGGATGCCAGATTCCGTCTCCCTCATGTTTGTAAGCCGTCTTTCCCACTTACTCAGTGCATAGTCCTGGATTACTTCAGACCGATGGGTCTTAAGCACTGTGGAAGTGGGATATACCGTCCCGTTTGTTTCTGCCCTTCCCTGCCTGTTCCTCTTCAGGGACCACTCTCACAAGGAACTTCTCCCCCAGGAGCTTCATTCTCTCCTTTGTGTAGGAACCATAGAGGACATTCTGCACTGTCTGAAGAGGGAAGAGGTTTATTACTATTATTTCCTAATCCCAAAAGCAAAGGGAGGTCTTGACCAATTTTAGATCTGTGCCAGCTGAACAGATATCTCACAAAGATAAAAGTTTTGCATGATCACCCTGGTTTCCATTATTCCCTCTTTGGATCCTGGAGGTTGGAATGCTGCCCTCAACTTAAAAGGTGTCTATTTTCGTGTGGCAATTTATCATGGTCACAGAATGTATCTCATATTTGTAGTGAAGTACTCTCATTAGCCCTTCACCATGCTGCCTTTTGGCGTGTCAGCAACTTCTCGGGTTTTCACCGTATGACAGTGATAGCTGCTTTCTTGAGGAGGCTGAGTTCAAGTTTATCTTTATCTGGATGACTGGCTAGTGTAAGAAGCTGGTCCAGGACTCAGTTACTGTTCAGTGTCTCTCTCATCCAGTCAACGTTTGAAGCTCTGGGTCTACTGATCAATTTATAGAAATCTCTCCTTTGTCCAGTTTAGAAGACAGATTTTATAGGAGCAGTACTGGATTCTATTCAAGAGCTTTCCTTCTAGACACAAAGTTCCAAACAATTGGATCTCTTGTTGCAGATCTCAAGGCTCACCCAGTCACAAGAGCTCAAAACTGCATTAGGCTCTGGGGGCGTATGGCTTTGTGCATATTCATAGGTATGTGAGATTGCATCTGAGGAATCTTTAAAGTTGACTGTCCTCTGTTTTTTCTGCCAAGTTGTCACCATGTGAACTCAGTCCTGAATGTGCCCTCTTAAGTATTGACTTCTCTAGATTGGTGGACAGACCCAGTCAGTGTATGTGCAGGCATTCCCTTTGTTCGCCCTGAACCTTTGCTGATCTTGGTGATGGATGCATCTGCCCTGGAGTGGGAGGCTCATCTAGGTCCCCTCCAAACTCAGAGTTTATGGTTCTCAAAGGACCAGTCTCTATATTATCAACATCAGGGAGCTACGGACTGTCCACCTAGCCTGTCAGGCTTTCCTATCCAGGTCAATGTGTAACCTCAGAATTTGACATTACTGTATGTATCCCAGAATGCGATATTACTGCAGTTAATCATTTTTCTGTGTTTAGCTATTGCTAGCTGAAAACCAAATACTACATAGCTAGAGATAATTTTAGGTTCTGAAAGGCAAGGTTAAAAGCTCCTTGTTTGGAGTTTTGCTAATTAGAATGAAATATACTAAACAAAAAAATTAATATACCATAAAAATAAAAGGAATGTTTGGACAGTCAACCTTGGTTAAGTGTCCCTAATATATAAGTTTTATTGTTGTTATAACTAAAAATACTAAAAATGTTTTAATAAAAAATTAGTAGTTTGCTAAAATTAGGAAAATTGATGACCCACTAAGAGTCACTATGAGTTATGTGCTTTGCTTAAGTTAACTATAAAAAATTAGGCAAATAATAAACTTTGGAGCAGTCCGAGAAAGCTTTTCTTTCAGTAAGGTTCTGGCACCTAAACTCCTCAGCAACTGGACAGAAGGAGGGCCCCTGGACAGAAGACTGGTTGCTGATTCCTCAAAACCATTTCAAACTTTGGGTAAATATAAATGTTTGGGATGCTCTGAACTTACTTCGACAGTGTGTGTGTGTGTGTCTGCTTGAAACCCCATTAAAAAGTAGTTTTAGGTAAAAGCACTCTTGTTTATACCAATCATTTATCAGACACAGGAGCTATGTCCCCATTGATTTGTTCCTAACACCGCATGGTAACAGATTTAGTGAGCCAGTTGCCAGGAGACGTGGAGAGGCGAGGACAACTGGTATAAACGATTTGCTGTGCAAGAAGGGAGGATGGCGTGGCAGGGTAGAAGCCTGTAATTTTCCCATGTCCTAGTCCACAAGTCAATTCACTTATAAATTTCGTTACTGGGACTAAGGGTTGAGGCTGGTGACCTGGTCGAGTGAGAAATTATGTCAGAAGGAAAGGGAACATCTGGAAAGAAAGAACCATTGGGCATGGTTTTGGGAAACAGCTTGACTGATAAGAACATAAGAACGGCCCTATTGGGTCAGACCAAAGGTCCATTTAGTCCAGTATCCTGTCTTTTGACAGTGGCCAGTGCCAGGTGCCCCAGAGGGAATAAACAGAACAGTGTTTTCATCATCAAGTGATCCATCCCCTGTCGCCCATTCCCAGCTTCTGGCAAACAGAGGCTAGGGACACCATTCCTTCCCATCCTGGCTAATAGCCATTGATGGACCTATCCTCCATAAACATATCTAGTTCTTTTTTTAACCCTGTTATGGTCTTGGCCTTGGCCTTCACAACATCCTCTGGCAAGGAGTTCCACAGGTTGACTGTGCGTTGTGTGAAGAAATACTTCCTTTTATTTGTTTTAAACCTGCTGCCTATTAATTTTCATTTGGTGACCCCTAGTTCTTGTATTATGAGAAGTAAACAACACTTCCTTATCTATTCTCTACACCAGTCATGATTTTATAGACCTCAATCATATCTCCCCTTAGCCGTCTCTTTTCCAAGCCCAGTCTTGGAAAAGTCCCAGTCTTATTAATCTCTCCTCATATGGAAGCCGTTCCCTTCCCCAATCATTTTTGTTGCCCTTTTCTGAACCTTTTCCAATTCCAATATATCTTTTTTGGGATGGGGCGAGCACATCTGCACACAGTATTCAAGATGTGGGTGTACCAAGGATTTATATAGAGGCAACATGATATTTTCTGTCCTATTATCTATCCCTTTCTTCATTATTCCCAGCATTCTGTTCACTTTTTTGACTGCCACTGCACATTGAGTGGATATTTTCAGAGAACTATTCACAATGACTACAAGATCTCTTTCTTGAGTGGTAACAGCTTATTTAGACCCCATCATTTTATAAGTATAGTTAGGATTATGCTTTCCAATGTGCATTACTTTGCAATTAACAACATTATATTTCATCGGCCATTTTATTGCCCAGTCACCCAGGTTTGAGAGATCCTTTTGTAACTCTTCACAGTCTGCCTGGGTCTTAACTATCTTTAGTAATTTTGTATTATCTGCAAATTTTGCCATTTCACTGTTTACCCCTTTTCCCAGATCCTTTATGAATATGCCGAATAGGACTGGTCCCAAGACAGACCCCTGGGGGACACCACTATTTACTTCTCTCCATGCTGAAAACTGATCATTTATACCTACCCTTTGTTGCCTATCTTTTAACCAGTTACTAATCCATGAGAGAACCTTCCCTCTTATCCCATGGCAGCTTACTTTGCATAAGAGCCTTTGGTGAGGGACCTTGTCAAAGGCTCTCTCAAAATCTAAGTACACTATATCCACTGGATCCCTTTGGTCCACATGCTTGTTGACCCCCTCAAAGAATTCTAGTGGATTGGTAAGGCATGATTTCCCTTTACTAAAACCATGTTGACTCTTCCTCAACAAATTATGTTCATCTATATGTCTGACAATATTATTCTTTATTATCGTTTCAATCAATTTGCCTGGTACTGAAGTCAGGCTTACAGGCCTGTAATTGCCAGTATCACCTCTGGAGTCCTTTTTAAAAATTGGCGTCACATTAGCTATCCTCCACTCATCTGGTACAGAAGCTGATTTAAATGTTAGGTTACAGACTACAGTTAGTAGTTTTGCAATTTCGCATTTGAGTGCCTTCAGACCTCTTGGGTGAATACCATCTGATACTGGTGATTTATTGCTGTTTAATTTATCAATCTGAGGTATCATTAGAGGAGGTTTTGGAATGATCTGGGACAGTTCCTCAGATCTGTCACGTAAAAAGAATGGCTCAGGTTGGGAATCTCCCTCACATCCTCAGCTTTGAAGACCTATGCAAAGAATTCATTTAGTTTCTCCGCAATGGCCTTATTGTCCTTGAGTGCTCCTTTAGCACCTCGATCATCCAGTAGCCCCACTGGTTGTTTCGCAGGCTTCCTGCTTCTGATTACTTTTTGAGTCTTTGGCTAACTGTTCCTCAAATTCTTTTTTGGCCTTCCTAATGGTATTTTTACACTTCATTTGCTGGTGCTTATGCTCCTTTCTATTCTTCTTACTATGATTTAACTTCCACTTTTTAAAGGATGCCTTTTTGCCTCTCACTGCTTCTTTTACTTTGTTGTTTAGCCACGGTGGCTCTTTTTTGCTTCTCTTACTATGTTTTTTAATTTGGGGTATGCATTTAAGTTAAGCCTCTATTATGGTGTCTTTAAAAAGTTTCCATGCAGCTTGCAGAGATTTCACTTTTGGCACTGTACCCTTTAATTTCTGTTTAACTAACCTCATTTTTGTATCGTTCCCCTTTCTGAAATTAAATGCTAGAGTGGTGGGCCGCTGTGATGTTTTTCCTGCCACAGGGATATTAAATTTAACTATATTACGGTAACTATTATCAAGCTGATGATATATATGAGCATGATAATGGTCTTTGGAAGCCTGGAGTCTTCACTGTACCCAGGGCGTTCCTGTAGCTCTGTAAGCAGATGGTAACCAGGGTAGCAGAGAAAGAGATAAATCAGTTTAACTCTTCTACTTCTGCCTTTAAGAAAAATAAAATTGAGATAGAAAAGAAAGTAGTGAGTTAGACATCCTCTGGGCAACAAACCTGACTCAGACAGCAAATATAGTAGCAGTGTAGATGCAGGTGTGTGACAATGAGAGAGTGACAGATTGGAGCAGGGGGTATTTGGATTAAAAAAGCAGACTGATAGAAGCAGGGTTAGAGCCTTACTGAAGGAATCCCAGGATAAGAACCAGGCAGATCATGGGAATGTAAAAGACAAAGTTGTGCTCTCAAACCCATGTTGGGAGAGCAGAAGTGAATAGTGGCAGTGGTTAGAGAAGTCGTAGTCTGTGTTAGGGGGCTTTCCTTTCATCCCCTCCCATGGTCCTTGTCACGCAGACAGAAAGCAGAAGACTAGAAGTCCAAAGTGCAGGCAATGCAGTGTTTATTGGGGTTCCAAGCAAGCATGTCCTTAGCTTTACACATGGGCAGAGTCTGTTCCCAGCTCTGACGCTGCTGAGCGTTTACCCCAGGTCCCCCTTCCCAGTTCTGACACCACAGAGCCTTGCCTGTGTCCCCATTCCCACCTCCTCCTCCTTAGCAGGCCCAAATATACCTGAAATGCATGCCTGTAGTCCCACCCCTTACAGTTTATAGTCATGTTCCGTTTTGTGGGGTTGTGGGTTTGGGGTCTTCTTCCCACCTCTTTTGTATCCCAAGGGAGGGGTGAGGTTGTGCTTGGGACAGGCATTTCTTTGGTCTTTTAGTGTTTTATACCCCTCCCCCCCCAATTCCCCTTTGCCCCTCACTACTGGTTGTTTGGCCTTGCCTTGAGATAGGGCTTGAGGCAATCTTAAAAGTGTGCTCATATATTTCACTGCCACCATGCCCTGTAACACTTTAACTGCTCAATTCCTTACCTCTTCCCATTATGCTAGCAAACCCATCTGGCCAGACAGAAGCAATGCACACAGTGTCTTTGTTCACACATATTAGTAAGGATATAAGAGTATCAAAGGTCAAACCCAAAATTCTATCCTAGGCTGTCAAACAAACCTATATACGAACAGTCTGAGGATGGGTGTGAGAAGGACCCTGACTTGTATCCTTTCTATTATGATTATGAGAGGGATGATCCCCAAGAGCTTCCTTTTCCCTTGGGCCCTTCTGGGCAGTCCCCATTTGGTCCTTTGCTTGAAACACTGGAAGAGTTGCAGAAGCCCCTGCCCATAGCTTCTATAATAAACCAAGGAGGGGAAGAATGGGTACAGATCAGGTCCTTCTCCCCTGAGCAGATCAGGGCAGCAGGGAAATCAGTTAGCCTGTTAAACCACAACACGGACTTGGGATGGCCGGCAAGGATAGCTGGCACCCCTGGTCTTAACTCTGGCAGATGTGGTGGCAACAGCCAGTCTCCTCTCAGATCCAGGATAGGGGTAAGGATACACGTTCCCAGATGCTTTGGCTCACGGAGCCCCACTTCTTGTTGTTTCCTGTTGTCATAAATATAAAGGGAACGGTAAACACCTTTAAAATCCCTCCTGGCCAGAGGAAAAACCCTTTCACCTGTAAAGGGTTAAGAAGCTAGGATAACCTCGCTGGCACCTGACCAAAATGACCAATGAGGAGACAAGATACTTTCAAAGCTGGAGGGGGAGAAACAAAGGGTCTGGGTCTGTCTGTGTGATGCTTTTGCCAGGGACAGAACAGGAATGGAGTCTTAGAACTTAGTAAGTAATCTAGCTAGATATGTGTTAGATTATGATTTCTTTAAATGGCTGAGAAAATAAGCTGTGCTGAATGGAATGGATATTCCTGTTTTTGTGTCTTTTTGTAACTTAAGGTTTTGCCTAGAGGGATTCTCTGTGTTTTGAATCTAATTACCCTGTAAGGTATTTACCATCCTGATTTTACAGAGGTGATTCTTTTACTTTTTCTTCTACTAAAATTCTTCTTTTAAGAAAGTGAATGCTTTTTCATTGTTCTTAAGATCCAAGGGTTTTGGGTCTGTGTTCACCTATGCAAATTGGTGAGGATTTTTATCAAATCTTCCCCAGGAAGGGGGGTGCAAGGTTTTGGTGAGGATTTTGAAAAGACTTTTCCAAACAACTCTTTCCCAGTAACCGGTTAAACAATTTGGGGGGGGAAAGACTTTTCCAAACAACTCTTTCCCAGTAACCGGTTAAACATTTGGTGGTGGCAGCGTAAGTCCAAGGGCAAAAGGTAAAATAGTTTGTACGTTGGGGAAGTTTTAACCTAAGCTGGTAAAAGTAAGCTTAGGAGGTTTTCATGCAGGTCCCCACATCTGTACCCTAGAGTTCAGAGTGGGGAAGGAACCTTGACACCTATATTTTAAAGATTTTCCTGGCTTAGGTTTCTCTTCATTCCTAAGTCGTTCTTTACACGCCCCCCCGGCTTCTTCTTTCTCCACAACTGTCCCTCCCCCCTTCCGCTTCTTCTTTCTCCATAACCCCACCTCCCTCTTCCTCTTTTTCTTTCTCCATGACCCCCCCCCCCCATTCACTCTCCCCCACCCTACCCGCTGCTTCTTTTTTCTTTTGCGTTTTTATGTGTTTTGTTTTATAAGTTAAGGGTTAATGCCACACCTGGAAGTATTTTTATTGTCCTTGAAAATGTGATTGCCAAGCAATAGGAATGTTAACTCTGCTACTGATTCTAATTATTGCCTTCAAAATAGTTATTAAAAAAGTAGTAAATTAACAAAAAAAAAATCAGGTCCAAAGATTGCCATTTATTTTCATGGCCATAAGGGGAGCTGTGGTTCTGCATAAAGCAACCCCATGAAAGCAATAGCCCTCCCAAAGAAGACTCTAAAGGAAGGCGAGGGCCAAAGGGGAAGAAAGGAAAGAGAAAAGAGACAGGCTCTTCAAGGGTTGAGTCAGAGCCCCTAATACCAGGTGGTGGAAATTTTAAAAATGTCTCCTAAGGTACAAGCCAAAGGAAAAATAAGAGCATGGCTACACTGGAAACTTCAAAGCGCTGTCACGGGAGCACTCCGAAGTGTGAGTGTCATCGCACGTGAGTGCTGGGCGAGAGCTCTCCCAGTGCTCCTGGTAATCCACCTCCACGAGATTTTAGTGGAACAGTCAAGCCCCAATGATGCTGTCTTTTGGCTGGTCCTTAAAAATGATGGCAGAACTTGGAGGCTGGTAGTTGATTTCCTCCCCCTTAATCGGGTGATGCTACCGATGGCCTTTGTAGTGGCTAAGCATCAGGAGGTGATGACCTCCATTGTAGGAGGGGCCCAGTGGTTTTCAGTTTTGGATTTGGCCAATGCTTTCTTTGCTATCCCTTTACATCAGGGCAGCTATTACATACTTGCTTTTACCTTTCAAGTTGTGTTTTGCCAGTGTCCCCATGGACTGGAATAGTGCCCCTATTATTTGTCATGTCCATGTAATCAAGACGTGGAATGGAATGCCTAAAAAGGATAGTGTAATTTCCTGTGTAAATAATATCCTGGTTGCACTTACACGAGGAAAAAAATCTAAAGGTATTGAACAAGGTGTTACATTAAACCCCAAACTTTAAACTTTTTGAATTTTTTGTAAGCCCCCCAAAAGCCCAATTGTGCTCCCAACAAGTAAATTAACTTGGAGTAACTCTGGGAAAGAAGAGGCATTCCCCTGACCAACAAAGAGTGGAGCTGATTCTTAAACTCCAGACTCCCACAAATGTAATTGCTCTTAAATCCTTTCTGGGTATGAATAAAATGTTGGGAGAAATTAACAAGGACTTTTTTTAAAAAGGCAACCATGCTGCATAAATTATTAAAAAGGGGATAAAACTGGGGCCCCCTACAGCAGGAAGCCATGGTCCAGTTAAAACAGGCCTTGGTTCAGGCTCCAGATTTAGCATATCTCTGGGTGGGACAGCCATTTGTGCTGCAACTGGCAACTACTGAGAGGGGGATGGAAGCTGTACTAAGAAAGAACCATGGTACAGTGCTCCACCTTGTGGCATATGCCTCCTGACTTTCCAGTAAGGTAAAATAGAGGATTCACCTCCTGTGAAAAAACTGGTTTTGGCACTAGTTTGGGCTTTGCAGCATTGGAAATATTTGGTGAAATTGTTACCTGTGATATTAAAAACTGCCCACTTTCTAGTAAAATATGTATATACTGGCAAAATTAACAATGGCCATATGTCCAGCTCCAGCAAGTCCTAAGCAAATCAGGGCTAATAAATTTGCTGATTTGTACTCAAAGCACAATTCAAAATTCAGAAGCCCTCCCCCTCCCAAAAAACCAAAACACACAGAAACTGAGACCCAAATGGGTTTAAGTACAAGTTAATAAGTTTAGCTTAAATGTTTAATGTACCTCCTGCTATATAGGGAAGGATAAAGTTTGTTTGGCTTTGTGTTTTAAATTATTAGCTGTGTGAATGCTAAAAGATTTTTGGAAAAAAATGCACTACGGTGTGCTGCTTTTGCTGGTGTTTGGATTGCACACCTGCTCCTTTGATGATGTGAATTCGAAACCTGTTGTGTTCCAGGCATGGGAAAACTTCCCATAAATGACAGTAAAATGTCATGAATACCCTCAACGTTAATGCTAATCCCAACATCCAGGGAGAACAAATCACTCTTTTAGGCCCCTTGGATGAATATAATCCCACTTCAGTAAAATTAAAAGGCTTAAACTTAAAGTGAATATTAGCATGGTGTAAAGGCGCAGACTCACCCCTGCAGCACCTCCTGCTGGTCATTGGGAATTAGCTCTTTTCCAGCATGTAGTGCCCTCTGCAGACCAGTGATCTGCCACAGCTCTGGCCCCCATGTCCCTCACAGACCCCGGTGCCCCTTTCTCTGGGGTTCTGCCCCCTGGCAGTACCCCCACACTCTGCCTCTGGGTCTCTCCTTCCTGGGGAACCCCCAATCCACCATCCCCACCTTGCCTCAGTCTGGGCTACTGCCAGTCATCACCAAGCCCCCCGCTCCCTGGGGCATACTGCAGGGTAAAGGCCACTCATCATAGGCAAGGGGGTTCGGACCTGTTGCCTTCCTCTGCCTCCTAGTACCTATATGGGCCTTGGACCAGGCCCTACAGCCTGGGGAGTTGCCAGCCTGGAGTGCCCACGCACTGCACTACCCTCAGTACCATGTCAAGCAGGCAGGCAGGCCCTGCTCTCTCCCAGCCTGGAGAAAGACTCCTTAGGCCTCTGGCTCACAGCCTTTTTATACAGGCCAGCTGGGGCCTGATTGGGGCGTGGCCCAGCTGCAGCTGCTTCCCCAATCAGCCACCCCCAGCCTCAGCCCTCTCCAGGGCTGCTTTTAACCTCTTCTATTTTAGGAGCGGAGTAGCCACCCCGCTACACATGAGAATGAATAAGAACTGGCTGCGTATCATGGTTTGGGTTACAAATGATCTATGCTGGCGACTATGAGAATCCCTACCACTTCAGTGGCAACAGCACCATCCTCATGTATGCACTAGAGGCTAGTGGGGGAGCAGATTTGTTAGTGGGAGGAATTGGAGGCTACGCAGGTGGGTTCAGTTGTTGCTGGGTGGGAACTGACAGGCTGTTGTTTAATTGTAGTAAGCCCAAGTGCATTCACTTGTGGAGTGAAATCCCTAAGCAGACAGTTCCAGGGGGAAAGCCAGTTCATTTTAGGCTGAAACAATCGCTTTCAACCCCAAACACTGGTCGAAAAGGTCTGAGGGAGGCAAAACTACAAATAGTAACAACAAAAGGGGGAATGGAAAGTTCCTTGCCCTGCACTTTAAAGGCCTCAGGTTCTGAAAAAATTCATAATAAAAAAAGTTTAATTAAATAATGCCTTAATAAAATAATTATTAAGTTGCAGCCCAAAATAACACAAAATAAAAGGTATAAAAATATAAATTCTAAAACCACCTGTTATCAATTTGCTCAGGGCATATGTAGTTCAAAGCAATGTAAAAGAGTAATTAGTAATTAATTCAACCCACACTCTAAAAAGGTTATTGTAGCAAATGTCTCAACAATAAAACCTTTACTGCAAAAAGTTGTCCCCAGCCATTACGTACGGGCTAAAAAAATTAATTTAATCTTCATAATGTGCCCAAACCCTGCAAAGGCCGGGCAAAAAGGGACATATTAAAAGCAATTGGCACGGGGTAGGGGTTCCTAATAGTTCAGATAAAATAAATGCAGAGTGGCAGCACCTAAAAATTTAGCAACGCCCCTGAGGGTATTCTTAAAAAAGCTAAATTCCAGACAGGATAGGGTGGCAATTCCCAAAAAAGGACCACCTCTGCCTCTTGCAGGCTGTTGGTGCCCTTCAGGGTAATGTTTCCTTGGCCCTAGCATGCATGCTAATACAAATGTATATTATTAATATGGTAAAGGACATAATACAATATGGTATGAGTTGAATATTCCTATTAAAAATTAGGATCATTATTTTTAAAAATTCCACCCAGACTAAAAAAAAATTCGCAATCCTGGTAAAAAATGGTAAATTTTACCTTTAAAAAAAAAACTGGGTAAATCATTATTTTTGTCTTGCTGATGTCAAAAATAAAAATAAAATGGGTTTCCCCCATTTTGGCCTGGGGTCTTAATGTTAATCAAACAGTAATAAAGCCCATGAACCACAGAGCATGGGTAACAAGAAAAGCATGGGTATCAAAATAAAAAATGATAAAGCCTGCTTAAAAAATTAAATATAAATGCACTAAAAATACCTTGCAGCCACAAAATATATATTTAAGAATAACAAAAACACAGACATTATGCCATTAATCCATTTGCAAATAAATCTATAATTGTGTATGTGGGTAATAATTGTGTGTGTTTTAAAAGTTGGTGTCCGATGCTCATGATTAATTATTTGCATCATGTACCTCATAATCTACGTGAAAACAAATTAGGGCTGTCAAATGATTAAAAAAATTAATCACAAGTAAAAAGAATCATGATTATTCGTAGTTTTAATTGCACTGTTAAACAATAATAGAATACCATTTATTTAAATATTTTTCAGTGTTTACATTTTCAAATATATTGATTTCAATTACAACACAGAATACAAAGTGTACAGTGCTCACTTCGTATTATTTTTTATTACAAATATTTACACTGCAAAAAACAGCAAAAGAAATAGTATTTTTCAATTCACCTCATACAAGGACTGTAGTGCAATCTCTTTATCGCGAAAGTGCAGTTTACAAATGTAGAAATTTTTTTTACATAACTGCACTCAAAAACAAAACAATGTAAAACTTTTAGAGCCTACAAGTCCACTCAGTCCTACTTCTTGTTTGGCCAATTGCTAACATGAAAAAGTTTGTTTACATTTACAGGAGATAATGTGCCCGCTTCTTACTTATAATGTCACCTGAAAGTGAGAACAGGCTTTTTCATAGCACTGTTGTAGATGGCGTTGGAAGGTATTAATGTTCCAGATATGCTAAACATTTGCAGGCCCCTTTATGCTTCGACCACCATTCCAGAGGATGTGCTTCAAACAGGGTTCAAAAAAGAACTGGATAAATTCATGGAGGATAGGTCTATCAATGGCTATTAGCCAAGATGGGCAGGAATGGTGTCCCTAGCCTCTGTTTGCAAGAAGCTGGGAATGAGCAACAGGATGGATCACTTGGTGATTACCTGTTCTATTCATTCCCCCTGGAGCACCTGGCATTGTCCACTGTCGGAAGACAAGATGCTGAGCTAGATAAAAACCTTAAATGAATCCACATGCTCCATAGAATCTCTATGGATAGTAATTCCATGCTCTAATAAGAAAATAACAGTAGGGATCTATTACTGACCACCTGACCAGGTCAGTGATAGTGACGATGAAATGCTAAGGGAGATTAGAGAGGCTATCAAAATAAAGAACTTAATAATAGTGGGGGATTTCAATTATCCCCATATTGACTGGGTACATATCACCTCAGGATGAAATGCAGAGACAAAATTTCTTGATACTTTAAATGACTGCTTCTTGGAGCAGCTGGTACAGGAACCTACAAGAGGAGAGGCAACTCTCGATCTAGTCCTGAGTGGAGGGCAGGATCTGGTCCAAGAGGTAACTATAACAGGGCTGTTTGGAAATAGTGACCATAATATATTAACATTTAACATTCCTGTGGAGGGAAGAACACCTCAACAGCCCAACACTGTGGCATTTAATTTCAGAAAGGGGAACTATGCAAAAATGAGGAGGTTAGTTAAACAAAAATTAAAAGGTATAGTGACTACAGTGAAATCCTTGCAAGCTGCATGAACACTTTTCAAAGACACCATAATAGAGGCTCAACTTAAATGTATACCCCAAATTAAAAGAACTAAAAAAGAGCCACCGTGGCTTAACAACCATATAAAAGAAGCAGTGAGAGATAAAAAGGCATCTTTTAAAAAGTGGAAGTCAAATGCTAGTGAGGTAAATAGAAAGGAGCATAAACACTGCAAAATTAAATGTAAAAATATAATAAGAAAAGCCAGAAAGGAGTTTGAAGAACAGCTAGCCAAAAACTCAAAAGGTAATAACAAAATGTTTTTTAAGTACATCAGAAGCAGGAAGCCTGCTAAACAACCAGCGGTGCCCCGGACGATCGAGATACAAAAGGAGCACTTAAAGATGATAAAGTCATCGCAGAGAAACTAAATGAATTCTTTGCTTCAGTCTTCATGGCGGAGGATGTTAGGGAGATTCCCAAACCTGAGCCATCTTTTGTAGGTGACAAATCTGAGGAATTGTCACAGATTGAAGTGTCACTAGAGGAGGTTTTAGAATTAATTGAGAAACTTAACAGTAATAAGTCACCGGGACTAGATGACATTCACCCAAAAGTTCTGAAAGAACTCAAATGTGAAATTGCGGAACTATTAACTATGGTTTGTAACCTGTCCTTTAAATCAGCTACTGTACCCAATGACTAGAAGATAGCTAATATAACGCCAATATTTAAGAAGGGCTCTAGAGGTGATCCTGGCAATTACAGACCGGTAAGTCTAATGTCAGTACCGGGCAAATTAGTTGAAACAGTAGTAAACAATAAAATTGTCAGACACATAGAAGAGCATAAATTGATGCGCAAAAGTCAACCTGGTTTCTGTAAAGGGAGATCATGTTTTACTAATCTATTAGAGTTCTTTGAGGGGGTCAACAAACATGTAGACAAGGGGGATCCAGTGGACCTAGTGTACTTAGATTTCCAGAAAGCCTTTGACAAGGTCCCTCACCAAAGGCTCTTACGTAAAATAAGTTGTCATGGGATAAGAGGAAAGATCCTTTCACGGATTGAGAACTGGTTAAAAGACAGGGAACAAAGGGTAGGAATAAATGGTAAATTTTCAGAATGGAGAGGGGTAACTAGTGGTGTTCCCCAAGGGTCAGTCCTAGGACCAATCCTATTCAACTTATTCATAAATGATCTGGAGAAAGGGGTAAACAGTGAGGTGGCAAAGTTTGCAGATGAAACTAAATTGCTCAAGATAGTTAAGACCAAAGCAGATTGTGAAGAACTTCAAAGAGATCTCACGAAACTAAGTGATTGGGCAACAAAATGGCAAATGAAATTTAATGTGGATAAATGTAAAGTAATGCACATTGGAAAAAAATAACCCCAACTATACATACAATATGATGGGGGCTAATTTAGCTACAACTAATCAGGAGAAAGATCTTGGAGTCATCGTGGATAGTTCTCTGAAGACGTGCATGTAGTGTGCAGTGGCAGTCAAAAGAGCAAACTGGATGTTAGGAATCATTAAAAAAAGGGATAGAGAATAAGACGGAGAATATCTTATTGCCCTTTTATATAAATCCATAGTATGCCCACATCTTGATACAGACGTGGTCCCCTCATCTCAAAAAAAGATATACTGGCATTAGAAAAAGTTCAGAGAAGGGCAACTAAAATGATTAAGGGTTTGGAACGGGTCCCATATGAGTAGAGATTAAGGAGGCTAGGACTTTTCAGCTTGGAAAAGAGGAGACTAAGGGGGGATATGATCATGAGTGGTGTGGAGAAAGTGAATAAGGAAAAGTTATTTACTTGTTCCCATAATATAAGAACTAGGGGCCACCAAATGAAATTAAAGGGTAGCAGGTTTAAAACAAATAAAAGGAAGTTCTTCATTCAGGGCACTGTCGACCTGTGGAACTCCTTGCCTGAGGAGGTTGTGAAGGCTAGGACTATAACAGGGGTTAAAAGAGAACTTGATACATTCATGGAGGTTAAGTCCATTAGTGGCTATTAGCCAGCATGGGTAAGGAATGGTGTCCCTAGCCTCTGTTTGTCAGAGAGTGGAGATGGAATGCAGGAGAGAGATCACTTGATAATTACCTGTTAGGTTCACTCCTTCTGGGGCACCTGGCATTGGCCACTGTGGGTAGACAGGATACTGGGTTGGATGGACCTTTGGTCTGACCCAGTATGGCCGTTCTTATGTTCAGATCCATCACATAGATATCTGCCACTTGAACTCACAGAGTAATTAATAGCAGTGGTAGATTGTCCTCCTCTGTGTGGATCTGCCCTAGAGAGGAATGAAACACATAGTTAGATTCCATGTTTGTACATAAAGCCTTTTACCGTGTACATAGCAATCATATTAGGAAATTACACTGGACACTTTACATTTAATTTAAAACACGAATATGTAATTCAAAACTATTTGCCATTTCAACATTTAAGAAATAAAGGTTTAACATACTTCCAGCTTCCACATTTTTCCTAGAATGAAGGAAATTTCTGAATGAAGTTTTTAGAGTAATTATAATATTCACTTTAATGAGGACATTTCTAGAATTTTTTGCCTAGGTTTACCTAGAAGTTTTTCTTGGGAGGGCAAAAAAAGCCACTTTTTGCTCTGATAACACAATCCTACATTCTTTTTCACAATCAGGTGTGTTCCTAAATCATGAATGTTTTACATGGTTTGTTTGCTTGAAGTAAGGATTACATTTCTACCAAACTGGTGTTTTTATATAAGAGGGAAGGTGTCTTGGTCTAGATAAGTCACTCTTAGGTGTATAAGCATGGTTTTATGGCTAAGGAGGGCTATTTTCCTGACATTTGCTGGTCTCCAGGGTGACAGAAAGCAGAAGTTCCTGCAATTCCTTTGGTCAGCTTGAACATTTTATAAGGTACATAGTCTGATATTGTTATATTTTCAAGCATCCTGGCTATAACTACTGGTAGCTATATTTTACTATTCAGTAAAGTCCCAGCAAGTTTGATTTATTAATGCAGTGTTTGTTGTAGCCATGTTATTAGAGATATTAGAGAGACAAGGTTGGTGAGATGTCTCCCTGAAGAAGAGTTCTCGGTAAGCTCAGATCTTGTCTCTCTCACCACTAGAAGATAGTCCAATAAAAGATATTGCCTCACCTATGGTCTATCTATAATTTATTAAGATATTTCTGCATCAATATTGAGGTCAGTCCCCCACAGCATGGAAGCCTACACTTCATTTTTATAGTTGGTCACTTTTCACACCATGACCGCACTTTAATGGCTATCTGAAATTTAGGAAAGCTGCATATTAAGTGTGCTGCATGTGGAGAGCATATTATCCTTGTGCTCTGAGACTTGCATGGTCTTCAGATTAGTTTCTGGATGGAATTTAAAGCATTTTGACTTACAGAGTCCTACATTTTTGGGGCCCTTAAAATCATAAATATTGCTTCTCTGGGTGAAGCTGTGCTGTCAGCAGAGACATCTGAGCATACAGTCCTCTGATTTAAAAGGGGGGGTGGAGGTCTTAGCAGCATGTCTTAGCAGCAGCAGTAAGGAATCCTCAGCTCTGGATCTCCATTCTCGTACTTCTCTTTGATCTCTCAGGGCCTCGATCTGGTAATCTTCAGAAGATGCTACAAGGCATATTTGTTCTTCCAGGATTTTCTAGGAAGTGGTGGGTGAGGGATTTGGGATAAATAGTTTTGGGGTTTTATTTCCTATAGTAGGCTTTTTGTGTGGTTATGTTATGGGTTTTATGTGATGATGATTGTGGACATATCAGGTTATAACTTTTTACATTATTACATGGGCTATATTGTATTGCAGCTTGGCTGAAAATCTTTGTATCTTAATTGTATTAGGATTTTTATTGTTGCTGTTTTAAATCCTTGTATATGGCCTCAGGTTTGGATAGGAGTTTAAATTAATTAAATAAACATGATTTGAAAGTGGTGTTTTATTAATTATAACATAAAATGCAAATCAGATATGGTACTTAGTCAGTCAGGTGTAACTATCATATGTGTATTGCTTCCTTAAGGGCGCTGTTCCAAAAATCATGTTGACCCATGTGAAAGTAGTCTTGGCCTTTTCTAGAAACTTTATTCAATTATTGTGTCCCATACTTAAAACTTGGGATGCAGTAGGTTGTTGAATAAAAGAGACTAAGAGGTATATTTTATATGAAGAGTAGACGCCCAGAGTTCCAGGGAAGAGGTTCAGACTCTAGTCTTTTTTAACAAGATAATATTTTCATTCAGTAAATGAAGCATAAGATGAGTTAATTCTGTGTTTTGTTCAAACTACTACATTTTTCTAGGAAACACAGAATAGGGGAAGTAGGTACAAGGTAACCAGTGGTTCTTGACAAAAATAAAACATACTCTTGAAAGCAGTAATTTGCAAGAAAGTTGTAAAATCAGCTGTTTCTTTCTTCCTCACATGCTCCCCTTGGCCTCCCATATATCTATAAATATTGTTTGTGTTACAGGCAGACATCTGGTCATTAGGCATAACAGCCATAGAACTTGCAAAAGGAAAGCCACCGCATTCAGCGTTGCATCCGATGAAGGTTTTGTTCCTCATTCCAAAGAACAATCCACCAACACTGGAAGAAAACTACAGTAAACCCCTCAAAGAATTTGTTGAGGCCTGCTTGAACAAGGAGCCAAGCTTCGTGAGTTTTACAAATATATTCTGTTTTTCATACAACTATCAACATGTACTAAAGAATCTAAGTGTTTTGCATGAGTTCCTTGTAAGGAGCTTTTTACACCAAGAGATTTTAGAATAGAAATCTACTTCATGGGGAGTAAGGACAACATTTAAAAGGAAATTCATTTTTATTTAAAGCTGAATTTCATTTTATAGTGATGACTGACTGCTAGCTAAAACAACAAAGATTTTTTAATTAAAAATGTGTATGAATTGTGGAGCTTAGTACGTAGAATTCTTCCAAAAAGGCCTAAATTGGGAATATAACTGTTATAATATAACTGTTATGTACAGGGTTTTTTTTGTCCATGTGTACTAAAAAGGACTTTCACCGTGAAGAAAACTTTTAGATAAATTAGATTGAAAGCCTCAAAGTACAGTACTTCTAACATTTTTTCATAATCTTTTTTTACTACACACTACAGTGCTGTTTCTTTAAAAGTGAACTGAAAAGCTTATGTGGCAAGTTCTTAGTTCTTTGTTTCTCGTGTGCTAGGTGGTGATATCACCTGAACACACACAATTGCTGAGATCTGTGTTCCCTGCAATGCTTTGAGTGTTTCTTTTTATATGTTCAGGCTTGAGTGTACATTGACAGTGCACTAATGTGCCACAGACTAACTGTCCATATGGACCTTGCTACCGTACAGCAAATGGGAGTAAATTAGAATATACTAGGGAAGTTTTCATGTGCACAGGAGGGACCACATGAACAATTAGTGCCTAGCATGCTAATATGGTGTAGATTTACACCTCAGATTGCTGCACACTATTCATTTAAACAAGCCCAGAGAGTGAAATCATGTTCAATGTGTGACATCGCAATAATTTAGTTGCAAGCAGATTTATATTGCACACAGTGTAAAATTTGCACACAGAAGGCTGCCCGGTGCTGTTCATGCCCTCTCAGAACATGAGAGCTTAATTCCCAAAATTTAGAATGCGGCTTTACATATACATTAGAACAAGGTTATGATTACCAAAACAAAACACCTCAACCCCCAAATACACACAAATGTTGGCATGCCAAATTTCAAACGGATTTGATTGTCTCAATTTTAAAACACTTGGTAAAACTGACTTGAAACTGACATGGTGCTCTACCTCTCAGTGTTGTCTGTGTGACATTGCACCCCATATTCATCATAGTGGTATAATTATGATATGATTATGACATAATTTTGAGGCATCTTGTACAAAATATTGCATGTGAGGCGTCTTTGAAAAAGTTATGATTTGCTGAATATGATTATCCTACTTGTGTTCACGTATCATTTTTTGTATCTGAAGTTATGAATAGTGACTATGTATCTGTATTTCAAATGTGGTTACAACTGGATGACAGCCACCAGGCAAGATGCTTCCAGTCTAGACAACTGATTGTGAAGGGCCTATTCAAGGTAATGGGCCATTAAGGGAAACAATAGGCTTTAGGAGAAGCTTATCCCCCACCTGGTGAGCCTTCCTGGAAATGCTGCAGACAGCCTATGGACAATGGCTGCTCTGACTCGGGAGCACGCAAGGGCATGTGACCAGATCACATGATACTAATCTCCATTTTGGTACCTCTATTTTTCCACAGACTGGGCTGGGAATTTAGCTTGGAACAAAGGGTTCCCACCATATGGAGAAACTATATAAGATGGAGAGTGACGACATGATTTGTCTTCACTGCCCCACAACTCAACACCTGAAAGAAGCTGTGGAAGACAAAGGACTTGGAATGGGGGAGGGGAACCTAAGCTGCAAGGCAGATGCAGGTTGTGTCTTAAGAATCTGCAAGCCTGCTTGTATCATCAGTCAGGGTGAGATATTGCTAATTCAAACCCCATCTATCTAATACAGTGGTTCCCAAACTTGTTCTGCTGCTTGTTCAGGGAAAGCCCCTGGTGGGCCTGGCCGGTTTGTTTACCAGCCGTGTCTGCAGGTTCGGCTGATCGCAGCTCCCACTGGACGCAGTTCACTGTGCCCGGCCAATGGGGGGCTGCGGGAAGCGGTAGCCAGTACGTCCCTCGGCCCGCGCCACTTCCCTCAGCCCCATTGGCCTAGAGCAGCAAAACTGGCCCGGCCCGCTAGGGGCTTTCCCTGCACAAGCGGTGGAACAAGTTTGGGAACCACTGATCTAATATATTAGACTTAGCTTGCGTTCTGATTATTTGCTAGATAATCTGCTTTGATCTGTTTACTATCACTTATAATCACTTAAAATCTATCATTCTGTAATTCAGTGTTTCCCAAACTTGTTCTGCTGCTTGTGCAGGGAAAGCCCCTGGCAGGCCGGGCCGGTTTATTTATCTGCTGCGTCCGCAAGTTCGGCCGATCGCGGCTTCCACTGGCTGCAGTTTGCTGTGCCCGGCCAATGGGGGCTGCGGGAAGTGGCGCGGGCCGAGGTCATTTGTGTGTGGAGAAAGGGGTGTTTGTCTAGGGAGCCCCCTGACCAAATTTGTACTGCAGAGTCCCCTATGTTTATCTTTAACAGTGGAGTCATAACTTGTCCTCCTAATGGTCCATGTAGGACAAAGCAAAAGTTTAGTGTTAAGAAAATATTTGTTTAAACGGTCATCATTATAAAATAATTTAGGAAAATACTGGCCAAATTTTTTTTACATATGTATGCTCACTTTCAAATTTGGGACTGTATTTGAATGTTATTTTTAAGTTTAGAATAGTCAACTCTCAGTGCAGAGCAAATTATATTGGAGAAAATCTGATCTAGTTAAGTCTATGCGTCCAGTCTCTGAAAAGGGGGGAATTACCATAACTCACAAAAACAGACCAATAGCCAGTGCCTCAGCAAAGGAGCTTTGAGTCAGAACTGATATCTTGGCAGGCTTCAGCTCTTAGCCAGTCCTTTGGCTTTGTTTAGGATAGTACTGTGTATCCTGTTTAGTTACTTTGCCTTCTTCCTGGTAGGTTCTCCAATACTCGTAGTGATTTCTTGGGTTGCCTGTTTCTTCCCCTAAAGCCCCTTTGCTTTGTGTTCATATTGTTTCTTCAGCCCTTTGGCTTTGTGGAAAGACAGGGAATTTGTACTCTGTTTCCTCTAGAATGTGTTAAAGGTTACTACGTAGTGTCTTTGTGATACAGGTGTATTAATAGTCTCAATGAGTTTTCTTTCTCATAGACAGTATTAACTTTGATGTTTCTTGAATTCTCATAGTGCAAAGCTGTGTGGTTCCCTGTTGATCCAGTAGGTCTGTTAAAATCTGTTATCTTGTTTCCTCATTCTTCATCTTTGACTTACCCCAACACTTTCTTTCAGGCATCTCCGAGCCCTACAGACGTTACCCCAATTTCACTGGATGAGAATGAGTGTTCTTCTTGTAATATGTCAGTGTAGACATGTCAGTCAGATGTTGTTGTTGTGTGTGTAGATCCCATTGTAGGAGCATACGCTCCTCAAGCGCTTGAGATTGGATTTTTTTGAATTGCGGTGTCTGTGTGTACACCCTGTATCACCTCATACTCCCGTGCAAGGGCATCAACAGTGGAATGGCCATGGTTCTTCCCAGTTCCCTCTTACTGCCCTGTGACAGTGAGATGGAACCCAGCGAGTGACTGACCGATTAGTCTTCGGAGACCTTAATCCAGGATTTTTCAACCTATTTGAAGAAGAAAAGTATTTGGTTCAAACTCTGCATGTCCTGCAATGGACTGATCTCCATTAAGGATGACACAGTCAGTGCCTTTTCTGCCTAGGAGAGAGCCACATCTTAGATAAGTGCTTTGTGTGCAAGTCCTTCTCCTCCAGGACCTGCACGGTAAGTCCAGGGATGCTATGCACAAGATGCATTTATTTGAGCAGTTCATGCAGGTCACTTTGGACCCAGAAGCGACTGTTAGAACCAGCATCAATTAGCATCAGTCAGCACTCCCTTGAGCATTCATCACACTGTGGGACCGGACAGTGGAATGGTGAAGAAAGCACTGGCAGAGTCGGCACCAACAATGTAGATGCTGGCCACCTCAACATTGACAAAGTCCCCAGTTGGATTGACAGCCCCCACATCAACAGTCCTGGCACAGATTACCTTGGCAGCAATAGTTTGGTGCTGATGACCCTGGTTCCTATATGGCTGCAAGGTTGATGGCAAAGGCCATTAGTATGAGATGGGTCTCATGGCTGTGGGCACTGGGATTACCACATGGCATAAAGGTCACGACAGAGGACTTGTCTTTTGAGGGAATTGTCCTCTTCAGCCAGAGAACTGATGAAGCACGCCTTTCCCTCAAGGGTTACCTTAAAGTCTCTGGGAATTTATGAACTCCTAAAAGAAGGCTTACATATATCAGTCCCAAGTAAGGCAGAAGATACCCTTCTTACACATCTACCCCCACCTGGACAATTGACTAATATGTGACAGAACCCAGCAGAAGTTGGCAGCAAGTCTAGAATATGCACTTTACCTGTTCTAGCAGCAGGGTCTTCTCATGAACTATGAAAAATAGTCTTATCCCATCACAGACGATAGAGTTCATAGAAGTCCTAATTGACTCTGATTCAAAGAGAGCCTAGCCTTCTCAGATTTCTGTCAATGCAATCGCTAGTGTTCGGGATAAAATCAAACTTGACTATGATGATGCAGATGTGTCTGGTGCTACTGGGCCATAGGTTGGCATCCACATATGTGATGCTGTTTCTCAGACTTCATCTGTGAGTGCTTCAACTTGGCTCAGGTTGATCAGTTCCCCAACAGAACATCAGATAAACAAGATGGTGGTGGTTCCACCTCATGTTGTTGCTGAGCTGATGGAAGGAACCAATAAATGTGCATGGAGGGGTACCATTAATGCAGCTAATCCAGCTACTAAAAATCAAGATAAGAATGGAGGATTTAATTAGTGTGTGTCTGCTATGTGTCAGCAGTTAATTGTACATCTATTTGTTCTGCCTTGTGAAATCCCATTCACCAGATTGCTGCTCTGTTATTGGGACCTTCACAAATCATATGTTCATAAAAAGCAGAGGCTCTCAGACCCTTTTCTTGTTGAGGAGGCCTTAGGAGTCTTGGATCTGGGATCAAATCAGCCTCCTGTCTCTGAGAAGGGACAGAGTAGACTGCCTCAGGCTTCAATGTCAGAAAAATAGGTATGATGGACTTCCCTGTGGTGCAACCTGGAACTGGAGTACTGCTGAGCCTTCTGACATACCAATCTGGGTCCCCTCTCACACTGTGAGGCTGTGAGAAGCTGCAGACCGCTCCCGGTCCTGCACTCACACACACATCTACACAGGCACACATCTACACAGGACACACCCAGCTGCAGTTATATGAATGCTTCTCCTCAGCCATTCATGAACTAACAATAGAGAGGCTCCAGCCAACTGTCCTCCAGCTCTACAGCCTAGGATTCCAGAGCTGTACCATCTTGCCCTGGTCAAAAGTCTGACCAATATACGTTTATTACCTATCCATCCCTCCCTCAATGTGGAGAGGACAATGCAGCAGTTTTTTTCCTGAGCAGATTCCTCAAACACTTCTAGCAAAACACACTATCTTAGGTAAAAAAAAAAAAAAAATAAAACAAATCTATTAACTACATTTGTAGTTAAGATAGATTTTAAGTGATTATAAGTAGCGAATGTACAGAGCAAAGCAGATTACCTAAGAAATAAAACAAAAACACAATCTAAGCTTTATAAACTAGATAGGATTTGAATCAAATACGCAACTGCAGAATAGGTTGGCAGTAATACTAGCTAGGCAGTAATACTGCAGAAAAGCATCCTGGGATTATAGTGGTTATAAATAGAATATAAATCAACAATGTGATGCAGTTGCAAAAAAGGCTAATGTCATTCTGGGGTGTATTAACAAGAGTGTCTTATGTAAGACTTAGGAGGCACTTATCCCACTCTACTCTGCATTGGTGAGGCCTCAGATGGATTATTGCATCCAATTTTGGGTGCCACACCTTAAGAAAGATATGAACAAATTGGAGCACAACAAAAATGATAAAAGTTTTAGAAAACCTGACCTATGATGAATGGTTAAGCAGGGCATGTTTAGTCTTGAGAAAAGAAGACTGATGGGGGACCTGATAAGCCTTCAGATATGTTAAGGGCTATTATAAAGAGGACAGTGATCAACAGTGGTGCAAGTAAAACCCATGTCTTACTGGTCCGGGGGGGTGGGGTGGCGGCACATGACCTTCCCATGTGACCCTCCATGTGACTCCTAACCGCCCAGCCCGGGCCCCCTACGCTCTTCCTGTCCCCTCCTCACATCCATCCCATGTTACCTGGAGCAGGGGAGCTCTGTCCTCCTTCAGCTACGCTGGAGATAGGGCTGGGGGATGAGGCTGGAGGGTGGGGGCAGTACAGCCGCCGGAGGAGCAGAACTCCCAGCCCCTCCCCCCCAGCCTCTCTCCTCCGGTGGGGCTGCAGAACTCCCAGCGCCACCCCCTGCTCTTCCAGGCACGGAGCTGCATCTCTGTCTTTCCTCATGCTACAGCAGCAGCCCCGCCAGAGATAGGGCTGGGGCGGGAGCGAGGTTGGAGGTGGGGGGGGCAGCAGCCGGAGGAGCTGCCGGCATTCTGCTCCTTTCCCCACTGCTCCTCCCAGCAGGGAAGGGAGCAGAACTCCCAGCTCTCTCCTCCGGCTGGGCTGCTGCTGTGTCTTTCTGGTATGCCATACTGGCTATAAATAGGTTGCTGGTACGGTGTAGAGGCCTACTTGCACTGCTGGTGATCAGTTATTGTGAAGGTCGGACAAGAAATAATCAGCTTGTAAAGGAGGTATAGGTAAGATATTAGGAAAAACTTTCTAACTTTAAGAATAATTAAGCAGTGAAATAAGCTTCAACCTGTCATTGCAAGTTTTGAAGAACAGATTAGACAAACTCCTGTCAGGAATGGTTGTAGGTATGGTTGGTGCTGGACTGGACTAGATAACCTCTCTAGGTCCCGTCCCGCCCTACATTTCTTTGTTTCTGTGTTTAGTATTAAGCCATCAAAGTTTCTGTTTATATTATTTGTCATGAGTTTTCCTCTTTTGTTTTTCAAATCACGATATGTGAGTCATCTCAACTGTTTCAAATATAGAGAAAAAAGTTAGACTGTAGCTTACAATTAATTTTTATTTTTAAGAGACCGACAGCAAAGGAGCTCTTGAAACACAAATTCATAATACGAAATGCAAAGAAAACATCCTACCTGGCAGAGCTCATTGATAGGCACAAGAGGTGGAAGTCTGAACAGAGCCATGATGACTCCAGCTCTGAAGAATCGGATGCGTAAGTTTGTTGAATCTATAACATAATTGTAAACACAGGAATAGAAGAGGAGAATTTTCTTAAGCAGTTGTGTATCATCTTGTCTAGTTAGCTGATGTTCTTTATTTAAAAAATGTTGGGCTCACCAGGCATGTGAAGTTAAAAACTTAATTGAAATATTTTGAGGGCTGTCAAGCCTAGAAAGGTGAAAGAAGAGTAATTATAAAATATATAATTTTTTTGTTGAGGGAGGGTGTGTTTTGTAATATTTTATGCTACAGTTTGCTCCATCTGCTCTGGCATCTCAAACTGTTAGTTTCAGTCATACAGTGCTCAGCACACACTCTTTTCTGTCATGCTGGAAAGTACAACAAATAAATTATGTTCATGACTAAATTAAACCAATTCTATTAACCTGAAGTTAAGATTGAGAGTACGTATCAGCAACTGAAAGCTAAAGAATGTGCAAGTACATTCCTGATGTTTTAAAAATCAAGAAGTAACCAAGAAGTTTAGAGATAAATGGGACTTGTAAAGGAGAAAAAATGAGGGTTTGCTCTCTTCTACTTCTTTGATGTTCTTGTCTACAGAGGTCCTAAAAGTAGATTTAAAAAAGCGGGGATGGGGGAGGTGTTGTTCTGCTTATTTCTTATCTTAGAAATAGCAGGAATATCAAGTCTGATCTTTCTTGGTTTTGCTGAATGATTTGTTAGGGATCTTTGGGACATGGTTTGCACTTCCCCAGACCTGATTTGGATGGATGCTCAGTTTTAAAGTATGGACATTCACAATTAAGGCTTCCAAATATTGACAACAGGGTCATTAGGGCTATAGGAATTGATATACCTAAGGTCATGATGGTGAAGGGAAATCTGCTTTCTTCACTCTGAGGCATAGAAAGAGAAGGAGGAGGATCATTTTCTGGTGTCTTAACTTTTAGAAATTCCTTCAGAAAATATGCCTTTTGGTGGGACATCCTTTCCCTAGGGAGAAGTGGAGAAAGTTGGGTTGGCTCAGCTCCTGAACAGAGGGTATTAATAGTTGCTCCTGGTGGCCCTGTAGGTACATCCATTGAAGCCATGAGTAGATGTTAGAGGGGAACTCATGGAGAATAAATTCTCTACGAGTACTGCTGTGAAGATGTTCAGGTGCTGCTATGATGAGCGTAGTATAAGAACCTGAACAGAATAAAGAACTACTAGTGCCTTCCTCCTTTTTGTGATTGATGGAAAGGAGAAGATAATAGGTAACAGGTAATTTGAGTTGAGAAATTCCGCCATCTGATGGGTACTCCTAAACAAATAATTTGTATTGAAAAAGCTAATTTTATTTTGTATTCAAGTTTTTATAAAGATAATAAAAATATTAAAGTGAAATTATTTAGTCAATCTCTCTGCGAGTGCAGGATTTTTTGATACTGTATGCTTTCTCGTGCCTTGTTCAGTGTAAATGTAAATGTCTCAAAATGTCTTCAGTCTGTCTGCATGGTCAAATGATTGGACAGGATTCTCAATATCAAAGTTCTTAATCATTGGATATCTGGCATTCAGAGCATGCTCATGAAAGTTCAACTGACTGGTCTGCACAGCTCGTTGGCATGGCTGACTTGAGAATACTTGAGAATATATTTTATGGTCAGCTACAAACTCCTTTCTCATGGTGGCCAGTACAAACAATATAAAGACACAATGAAATCAAACTTAAAAGCATGTCAGGTTAACCACAGCAACTGGAAAGCAACAGCCCATGACGGAGTAAGGTGGCAGCATATTTGTCATGTCACTGTTAACAGCTTTAAAGCAATGTGTATTAACACATTATTTGAAAAACATGAACAGTGCAAAGCAAGGGTACAATATCTTGTAATGGTCATGGACAGTCTTCTCTGTCCCACATGTAACTGTGTTTGTGATTCTCTGACCTGTTCAATATCATGTTTTTTTCTAATTGTTCAATGTGTGATTCCATATCTCATTTACTGCATACTATTCAAATCCTATTCTGAAGACAAAATTATTAATTTCCTCATGGGCAGTGATGGGGTGGAACTCACCCCCTTGGCTCCTCCTGGTGGCCGTGCTGGGAATTAGCTCTTGGTTGCTGGTGCGCCTTCCTCTAGTGGTGTCTCACCGCCACCATTTCTGTTCTACCTCTAAGACCTGCGTCACTCCCTGGAAGGTGGTGTCCTCTTCTGGGCACGGCCCTCTAGCTGTGCCCTACTCTGCTTTCTCCCCTCTTCCGGGGGAATCGGCTGTCTCTAGTTCATCCACTTGCCGGTGTGGCTCACGGTAGCCTTTGATCTAGCCCCTCTCCTCCAGGGGTAAACTTCAGTCCGAATACTGGCTATCCCCTCTGTGGCCCTTTTGGGATGCCACTGTGGCCCTTTTGGGACTACTTGTGGAAAACAGGCTAAAGCTCTAAAGAACTGTGCAACCCCCAAAGAGGAAGAGGAGAAGATCACCCTCTGCCACATCATTGGTGAAACCCCAGACATATGACTGTCAGGAGGAGCAGGGATCCGAGGTGCAGACCCACCAGTGCTCCACTTCACCTCCTAAAGAAGTCTAGGAGGAGGCAATGGCCTTGGCCCCGGCACCAGCAACAGATGATTTTAAGGCCTTTCAATACCTCTTTGCAGATAGTAGACGCACTGGAGATTGAAATCTCTGTCATTGCAGAGAAATCACTTTTTGAGGTTTTTTTCTGCAATGAGCCCAGCACGCATTGCCTTTCTGAGAAATGATGGGATTCTGGACCCCTTTTAGGCACTATGGCAGATGCTGACCACTGCACTTCTAACAGCAGAATGGACAGAGACACACTACCATGTGTCCCCATCAGGATTAGAGAATTTTTATTACCTGTCCTAATCCTGGATCAATACTGATTTCAGTGGTACAGGAGAAGTCCTTCTCAACCGAGAGAACTCCCAAGGAGAAAGATCCAAAACAACTGGATCTCTTTGGGAAGAAATTGTACTTGTTGCCTACTGTTCACTTGAGGGTAGCTAATTTTCAGGCCATGTTAGTGAAGTATGGTTTTCTCACATGACACAGAGTCTTGATACTAGTTGTAAAGGTCCCTACGAAGCTACAGAGGATATCAAGGGCATTCTGCAGGAGGGACAGCTAGTGGTGAAAACATTCCTATAGGCTGCTGTGCATGCTTCTGATATGCAGCCAGCCCAGAACCATGACCACAGCCATGACCATGAGAAGGGCCTCATTGCTCCAGGCTTCAGTCATTCCCTGTGAAGTACAGTCCATCATAGAAGACCCACTATTTGATAGTTGAGCGCTATTTAGTGAGAAAACAGTGTGTTACAATTGCTTATACACACCTCCAACGTATCAAAAAAGGATCATCCACAGCAGCAACACCAGCAGAGGCAATGGATGCTCTCTTGCCATAGGTGTCTGAACTACTAACCTAAGAAGTGTCCTTGCTATAATAGTGGACATCAGCCCTCTAACCCCTTCACCTGAGCATTCTGTCCAGTCTTATGGCAGCAGAGTGTCAGAGTTACATTTGAACTAATCAGTCCCCTTATTGGTCTTCTCAAAATTACACTCCTTTGGAGGAAAAAAATGCATTCTCTAGATGTCTCCAGGACTGAACAGGACAAAACCTTTCAGGCTCTCTTCCCACCTCTTTATTGCTCTATTGGGTAGATGTAAAGGTAAGGCAATTTCTTCTTAAAGATTATCAAAGTGGATCACTCTGTGTTTCTCCACTTGCTACCACATGGCTGATATGACCCTTCCTTCAGTGTGAGAGCACACTTGACTGGGTGACATCCTTGGCCTGCTTCAGAAACGTACCATTGTTAAGGGCTTTAAGGCAGCTATTTGGAGTAAACCACTGACCTTTGTAAAAGCACTATGCACTTGATGTAGTGGTAAGAGCCGATGCTAACCTCAGAAAGGCTGTGCTCCAGTCACTCTTTGACTGATACAGCTGTGACTCCTCTCCTATCTGCAAAGAGGATACTGCTTATCAGTCTTCTAGGCTGGGACCCATACTGATAAGTACTCAAAGAAGAAAATACAGTAGTTAGTTTCTCTGTGGTAACTTCAGTTCTTTGAGTCGTTGTTGTCCTTGTGGATCCCTTAACTTTTCCCAGCTATCACAGGCTTCAAAGTGCAAGGGAACTGAGGAAGGGGCAGGGCCGTTCCCTCCTTTATATCCTCATAAAAGAGCATGAGGATGCACAGGGCACAGGCATAGCCCTGCCAGACTCTGCTAGCTAAAAAAATCCAGTTTTGTGCGCATGGGATGCTTGTATATCTAGAGTAGGATCCACACTGTCTACAATGCCCCAAAGAACTACATTTACTGTAGGTTAAGTAACCGTGTTTTATTTTGTGGGCAAGATTGATCAGATTTGGGTGGGCTGTCTGCTTCCGTGGTGGGAGAGCAAGGTCTTGAGAGAACAAAGGCATTGTCTTCTCTGTTACAGTTCCAGATAGGGATGCTCCCTGAGGTACTGGAGGGTGTTGAGAGAACTTGTTTCCTCAGCCTATGCTTTGGATCCATGCCCTTGCTGCCCTTCCTGTCTGGTGGAGGTCGGTGGGGAAGTACTGGCTCCCTTGCTTATGCAGATTGCCAATACCTCTCTTAGAGAGGATAGGCTACCCATTGCTTTGAAGGAAGTAATAGTTTGGCCTTGGCTTAAGAAGGCACCTTTTGATGCTGACAGTCTTGCTAATTGTTGACCAGTATCATATCTTCCCTTCTAAGATAAGATTGTGTAAAAACTTGTAGTGAGACAACTCTCTCAGTATATAGATGCCTTTGATCTTCTTGATCTATGCCAATCTGGGTATAGACCTGGATGTCGCACAGATACTGAACTAATCATATGGTTGAAGACTAAGTGTCCATGCTGGTATTATTAGATCTGTCAGCTGCCTCTGATTTGTCAGCTGATCAGAAGGATGAACCCTGGTGAGAGTTGATGGGGCGGGTCTTCAAGGGCTTTCGGTTTTTTCATCTGTGAGTCCTCTCATTGAGTAGTTGAGTTGCTCCTTTTACTGAACAGTTCTGAAGTTTGCAGTGCTGTGGGGTTCCTTCTGTCACCCTCCTTTTCAACATGTATATGGGGTCGTAAGGAGGCATGGGGTGTGGTGTTTTTCATTATGCTAATGACACCCATCTGTATGTCTCCATCTCATCTGACTCCAGTGTTGCAGTGCAACACCTTAGTCAGAGTTGAGATTGGGGCATGGAGGAGAGTGAGCTGGCTGAAGCTCTACCCACAGAAGACTGAGGTGGTGGTGATTGATTGGGAGAAGCAGTGACAGGAGATTTCAAAGGTATCAGCCCCTGAAGTGAGCTGTAGCTCACGAAAGCTTATGCTCAAATAAATTGGTTAGTCTCTAAGGTGCCACAAGTACTCCTTTTCTTTTTTCGATTGAAGGTGTTTGTCTGCCATTAATTACTTAGTTACTAGTGTTTGCAACTTATGGGTGATTTTTAGATCCCCAGCTGCTGGTTGATGATCATATTACAACAGTAACCCCATCAGCATTTTACCATCTACCTCTGGCTATGAGATAGTGATCTTTTCACTTAGATGTGGACCTTACCAATATTATCCAAGATTTTTTCAATTTGAGATTAGACTACTTCAATGTGTGGTGGGGGTGGAGGGGGGATGGGAGAGGTGACACCTTAAAATATTTGGCGACTGAAGCGAGTGCAGAATGCAGCAACTTGCTTATTGAGCTGAGCATTGTATTGGGAGTATCTAACACTGCTTCAGGATCTGTACTGTCTGCCCATTGGTGTCTGGGTAGAGTTTAAGGTGTTTATGAACTATAAAGCCCTAAATAAGAGAGTGCCTCTCCTCCTGTGCTGTATTGCCACAACTGTAATCAGCAGGAGCAGTCAAGCTAGATCCCCTCATTATGAGAGAGCAGCTGGAAAGGCTTTCTATGGGAGGGCTTTGAGACTCTGGAACTTGTTCCCTGCCTTGGTCCAAAAATTGCCTAATTTGGCAACTTTGGGGGCATGCCGCAAAAGATGTCTGTTTTGAGAAGGTTTTTAGAAAAGGCTGAGGATGTGTTTCCCAGATGACTAAGAGGCAGGAGCAACATTCCCTCTAGATTTTTTTTGTATTGAGTTGTGCATATCATATTTTTATCATGTTTACATAGACCTTTGACTCGCCAATCTATTCATTTAAATTGCCCAGTCAGTTTGTAATTAGTCACAGCATCTTCCATTCTGTTAAATATTGGGTTGAAGAGGTTTAAGATCACACCAAGTTATTTTAAATGTAGCTTATATTCCTGTGCTGTAATGAGTAACATGACTTATGACCATGCCACAGCCAAACTATTGAAATCAATACTTTTTCTTGTGGCACCAATATAAGTATCTTAGAATTCCCTAAAGATATCACCTGTGCAGGATTCTAACTCCTGGCTCCCAATTGCAAGACTGGTGGAACTCCCCTAGTTCTCTGCCTCCCCACAACCACTCGTTACCCATCTCTGTGGGCTTAAGCCCTACTCCCCTCCCTCTCTGCCCCAGATCCAATCCCACTTCTCATCTCTCCTCTCCCTCCCCCGGGAGGGAGTTGCCTTCACAGCCTGGAGCATGAAGGAGGGTTCGGACTGGGCACTCCTACCGCATCAGCAGCAACTGCACAGGTCCCCTCTCCCTGCACTATAGCTCCCTGCTGGGCTGAGAGGAGCTGCCAAGTGTTGCAGCAGGAGGACCTGGCAGGTAGAGTGGGACCCTATACTGGCTGACTGGGCTCCCTCCCACTCCACTCCTTACCCTCCCTGTTCTCAGGCTTCCTGTGCTGCGGAGAGGAGCTTCTGGAAGGAAGGGCTCCGGAAGGAGTGCTGAGGCCAATAGGCAGAGCAAGACCCTATGAGGGCCACGCTCTCCTACCTGCTAAGAGTGTCTGCCTCTCCCCCAGCACCCCACTAAGCTCTTTACCCTTCCTGCTGGCCCCAGGCTTTCCGCAGTGCAGAGAGGACTCACCATGAGTTCCAGCAAGAGGGGCTGGCAGGCAGCATGGGTGCTGGCTGCACTCACAGCCACCTGAGATGCGCAGCCATACCAGATTGCTGTGCACTTAAAGGGAGCATTGGCTTGGTGGTTGGCTAAGTTACTGTGGAACTGATGATTTTAATGCAGCTGAGGTTGAATTTTATTGATTGTATAACTATGTTAGGACATCAAGACTTTTGGAGAGGTATATTTATTATTTTAAATTTAAATAAAGAAATACAAATACATTAGATGTTGACTTTGTTCTTGTCTGGGTTCTCTGCATAGCCTACTACAATGCTAAATGAGCACTGACAGAATTATGTGTTCAAACTTTCCAGAAACTTTTGCCAACTTTCCAGTAATTTGGAGCCCTCTGCTGGCATCTGTCATACTTCTAAAAAGGAATATCATTAGTGTCATACAGTTTGGGAAACCATTGTCAGAGGTAGTAAATGAACGTTTGTCTTTCTCCTTAATCTTTATTTAATATACAGAAAAACATCTTTGTTCAATATTTAAACAAAATCTTTACTTAAGACCCAACCTAATCATTCTTATCACATGCCTTGTTTCCACTGGCCTGAGAAGCATGGTGTTCTAAATTCATTCTCAAATGTGAAGGTTTTAAGCTTATTTTGGCATTATTAAATCAATATTACTAATGTAGGAAAAGAAAAATTCTGAAACGTGTTAGTATTTTTTTTAAAAGTGAAACTGATGGCCAGGCCACAGGTGGCCGTGATTCAGGGGACTGGATCTTTACAATCAGAGAAAAAGACCCCAAGAATGTAGAGAATGGAGCAGCCCAGCCAGAGGAACAAGAAAGTAACAAGGTACTGTATTAATGTTTAATGCTAAAAGCAATACTAGACAGATATACATCTAAACATACCTAATCTAGTTCAGTCATCCAACATTTTTTCTAATTTTGTTTCACTTAAAATACTCCTTTGAAGATTAAAAAATCTGCAAAAAGTCTTTTAAATTATGTAGATTACAGTTTTTGCTTGTATTGCACGGCTCTCTTATCAACATGATTTCATCCTGTAATACTTTTTCACTCTTACAGTTTGATTTTTTGTAAATATGTGTGATGTTGTTTTTAAATGTTTTATTATGGTTGACTTAGCATTTTGTACCTGCATGTGTCAAGACATAGGGAGTGGGATCAGACCCTTCACATTTTTAGTAAGTTTCACTGTACATTCTTCGAAAAGCATTGTTTTGTAATGCACTTTTGTCATACAAAAACCTAATCTTTAATGATTCTTCATATTGAATTCACACCCACACATAATGTAATCACTTTACACATACTGTGATAGATGCAATTAAAACGTAATGTACTACATGAATTAGTTCATATATGTGCATGTTTACATATTCATTTTTATGTTTATATGTAGTGTATCAGAACTAGTTTTTTATGAAACAAATACAGAAAACAAAGAGGATGCATTTTCAGAAATCAAATAGCTCAGGCTCAGTTAGGGTTATTTTGAAGCTACAATGTAAATGTTAATCGCACTCACTCTGTTACAGATGTCACTCTTTTTTCTCTTAAAGGAAAAAGATACCCCCAGGCGTCCTTTGTCTCAGTGTTTATCTGCAATTATATCTCCTTTATTTGTGGAGGTAAGCTGCCTCTGAAAACTTAGTTATTTCTGATATCTCTATTTATATATGTCTCTTTGGGGAATGGCATATCCAAGGATACTGTAACTGATAGGTTAACTCTCCTTATGGTCCAGCAGTAGCATTCTGGTTTTGTGTCTCATCTGTTTCTTCTGTTTCTTTCCTAGTTTGTTTACAGCAATGCTCATTTATGTAGCACAACCACATAACGTACACTAATTGAAGAGAATGAGGAGAGAAAATAAAGCTGGGAGACAAATAAAGAGGGGAGGTGTGTGTTGCTGCTTGGACTGCAGTACACCAGTTTTTCCTATTATTGGACTTTTTGTCGAATCTGCATTCAGCTCCTCACTTCTCCCCAGCTTCTGCTTGGTGGACTAGGCTAAGAGAGTTTAAAAGTTTCAAAGCCTTGAAGTATAAATGCTGAACTTGTACTGGAATCTAACAAACTATTTTATGCAGATATTCGGTGGAATGGTTCTTTAATTTTTTTATAAGTATATTTACATATGAAGGGGAATACAGACATGATGTAGAGTCAATTACTTAAAAAATACCTATAGAACTGTATTTGAGCAGTCCTTTCCTACCCTACCATGTTTCAGTCTTTACAACTGTGCTTCCCCTGTGGGTGGAAAAAACAGAGAGCACCAAAAGTATTTTCCTAATCAAAGGAGCCCTGTTCTTGAGGAGGCTCCTGGAAGGCTTCCATGCCACATAGAAAGCGTATTGAACACAGTAAACAGATACTTACCCAGAAGAGTGGTCTCTGCACCAGAGATTATTCAGACTCAGTGGAGAGTCGACATAGCCTCCTTGTCTGTAAAATGGTGAATAGCATTTTCCTTCCTCATGGGGGTGTTGGGTTATTAGGGGGTTGGACGCTTATGTACGCTGAGTGAATTGCACACACCATTCCATTCTTCTGTTCCCCACTACAAGTTCCCTGTGTGCCACCTTCCTATGCCCCTCTATATCAGGGGCTCCCTGCTGCTCCCCTCACCTCATCTCTCATGCCAGGGGTTCTGTCTGTTCCCATCTCTCCTCCCCCCGCCATGTTATGGATTGTGTTTTATCCCATTTCTCTCATGGCAGGGGCAGTGTGTGTGTCCCCTCTTTCCCAGAACTGCAGTTTCCCCATCCCATTTCTACTCTCCCTCTGGGGCCCTGCTTTTTCCCCCTCCCCAATTTCCACGCTCCCTATTCTGGTTTCCTGCTTCACAGCCACACATGTGGCTCCCTGCTTCCCCCATCATCACCACTCCTCACCCCTTGATTTCCTTGTGGGTCTCTGCTTAGCTATCCTCTCTTCCCCCTAAGAGCAAGTCCACTTCCTCACTCCCCTCTGGGTCCTTGCTTCCCCCTATCACCACTGCCCCATCTCTCTCGTCCCTCCTGCTTCCACTTCTTCCTCACGTGTTCCCTGCTAGTCCACTCTTATCCCCATTTACCCCCTTATACACTCTGCCTGTAAGATTCTCTGATTTCCATTAGAATCCAAGCTACAGACACTACCAATGCAGCAAGTTAAGCTGTTCTTCTCATGTGTAGGCAGCAGCAGATTCCATTCCTACAGCATCAGGGAGTGTGGGGGACCTGATTTTCCTCTGACTTAGGCTTTTTCCAGTGTTCTGATTTGCACCAAAATAAATAGGATTCTGTCCCTTGAGACCTAGAACATTCACTGAAATTTTAGAATTGGTCAGCTGCAATGTTCAAAGTTATAGTGTAACAGACACTCAGTGAACTAACATTTTAAAGTGATGTGAAATCCTCACATGGAAGGTGCTATGAAAGTACAAAGTGTAGTACAAAATTAGTAGCAGTAAATAATTCAGGGCAGTGACTGAATCTTACTTTGTACGCAACAGCACCTTTCTAAAATAGTAAAATAGAATTGCTGCTGACCTCAGATGATCCTTGGTTTCGGGGTTTCACATCCCACATGATCACCTTATTTTTGTGAAGGCTTAGACTGCTTGGTTAGTGACCTGTGATAAAAATCTCGAATTACAAATAGTGTGTTTCTACAGGTAGACTTTTTATGATAATTTTTTTAAAAAAATGAATGTACTAATTCTCAGGATTCTAGTTCTGTGGAAACATAGAAATTAACACATATTACATGTTCAAATTTGTCTGTTAAATACATTGTTAATGTAGTTTTGTCATTTTTTTAGTTGAAAGAGAAAAGTCAGGTATATGGTGACAACATGGGGTCCATAGAAGAACTGAGAGAAGCTATTTATTTAGCTGAGGAGGCTTGTCCAGGCATTTCAGATACCATGGTGTCGCAGCTTGTACAGAGGCTTCAGAGGTAACAATAAAAATACTTTTGCATTATGACTTACATCAAATTGCAAGACTTCCTTTAATATTTGCCAAGTATTTTGTAAAATACAAGTACATACTGATATTTCTGTATTTATAAAGATAAAATATTTTCTGATGTGCTTTTACTTAGTTTATGAAAATTTAATTGTTTAATAGAACAAATTCTCAGCCTATCAGGAACTTAAATTTCTTTTTCCTGTCTTCATTATATATACTTCATTATATTACACACACTGCATACTGTATGTTGAATGTATTGTCTGCAAAGCCAAACCAGAAAAAGAACACTACCATGAGTTACATAAAAATTAACTTTTTCTTTTTAAATGGTCGGTATACGAAACTGCTCAGAGATTTGTAATGTGGGATATAGTCCTATGAGAGATTGATTAGTGGGCTGTGGGTGTATGTGTGTGTGTGTATATATATATATATGTATTTTAAAAAGAGTACTTGAATAGTTTACGTTCATGACTAATGACCTCTGATCTCTCCTGGTAGAAAAGGAAGAGATCAAATATTAAATTTGGAAATTTCCTTTACTCATTAGCCTACAATGAATGCGGGTTCCAAATTTCAAGATTCTAGGTCAATGAAAATGTGTGTTGGGGGTGTATTAAGTATTACATGAAAATAAAATAGAAAGTGCTGTTTCTACCCACTGTAGTTAAAGGTAAAAACTGTTTGCATTTTAAAACCCTCTTCTTTTCTGGTTGTGAACTTATGAAACATTCGCTTTCCACCTTTGAGCTCTGTCCAAAAGTGAAATTTTGGAAAAGTTCAAGCTAAATCTCTTTAGCTGCTAAAATAACTAGTGCCCAAAAGAAATACATTTCAAAGTGGTCTAATGAATTGTGTTCACTTCGCCAATATTTAAAAAAACTTAAAAAAACCCAAGATAATAGTTGAAAGCAATTTAAAAAAATACTATGCAGAGTGCACAATAATGTTCATTAGCATTGTCCAATATGTTTACCCTAATAAAATTTTTCCCCTTTCATCACATGGAAAATGCTCATTGAGGTTAAGACAGTGTGTCAAGGTTTATTGTCCTCAAACTGTTGCTGGAACAGTCTTGCATTACAGAGATTGTATAAGCATATCAACAAATTTTCAAAAAGTCTTCCATCTTAACATAAAAGAAGAAAGCTGTAGATATGAATAACTATGGTTCTCTTGATTTTTGGATCTCCATATTTTTTGCCTCATTTTTTTCAATTCTTCTGCCTTAATGTAGATACTCTTGTATTTAGGACCTCGGTGCTCATGTAAATAGTCCTTACTTGTGTAAGCAATCTCATTAAAGTTAAAGACCACTTGTGATTAAGGGTATGCAAATTGAGCCCTTACTGTGTTTGTATAATAATATACTTTTTTTAAAAATAATCCCAATGCCTGTAACCCACAGTTATAATACACATCTGTTTTGGCAATATATCTTGAGTTCCATCTTAAGTGGAGTTTAATGAACAAACCGTAAATATTTCTAGATGTGAAGCATGGTTTGAGGAAGTATGGCTGAATTTAAATTTGTATATTGAAATTGATTATTTCTTTCTAAATAAAGTCCTACATAATTTTAAAAGGCCACTTAAACTAAAATTAAGTTTTGAGTATTTTACAGAAATCCCCAAATATATTGATAGTAACTGAACATCGATGGCTGTAACGGGATGAATTATACATGTTGTTTCAGAGAGTTTCTGTAGGACCAACCACTGTATATTTACTAGTAAAATTAAAAACAACCACAAATTAGGTAAAATATGAAATTGCTTTATAAAGTCCAGTGTAAATCTGTTTCATGCAGTTCAAGTTTATTAGTAGTAAACTTGTCTAGAGAAAGAACAAAAACACCTTAAAAAAAAAAGCCATATTAAATGGCTATTAAGGACAAATGATGTTGCTGAGCATGATCTCTTATGCCTGTGCAATGCAGCAGCAGATGAGCCATACAGAAACCAATCCTCTATCAGAATATTTCAAACAGTAGGAAATGCTGTGTATAAAAACCCCTGGAAAAATGTATATTTCACAGCTAAATATGTATATCAGTTAATCAGTTTTTGTACTGTATTGACATAAGCCAAATTTCCGTACAGGAAGAATTTGAATTGTAATAGGTTTGTCTATAATTGTAAGAAACAAGTATAAAGAATTAATATATAATACTAGGGCTGTCAAGCGATTAAAAAAATTAATCGTGAATAAAAAAAATAATTGTGATTAATTGCACTGTTAAACAATAATAGAATACCTTTGATTTAAATATTTTTGGATGTTTTCTACATTTTCAAATATATTGATTTTAATTACAATACTGAATACAAAGTGGTACAGTGCTCTGTTAATATTTATTTTTGATTATAAATATTTGCACTAAAAACAAAAAATAGTATTTTTTAGTTCACCTAATACAAGTACTGTAGTGCAATCTCTTTATCATGAAAGTTGAACTACAAATGTAGAATTATGTACAAAAAAACCTGCATTCAAAAATAATACTATGTAAAACTTTAGAGCTTACAAATCCAATCAGTCCTACTTCTTGTTTAGCCAGTCCCTCAGACAGACAAGTTTGTTTACATTTGCAGAAGATAATGCTGCCCGCTTCTTGTTTACAATGTTACCTGAAAATGAGAACAGGCATTTGCATGGCACTGTTGTAGCCGGCGTTGCAAGATATCTACATGCCAGATACAGTAAAGATTCATGCTTCAGCCATCATTCCAGAGGACATGCGTCCATGCTGATGACGGGTTCTGCTCTTTAACTGTCAAAAGCAGTGTGTACCGACGCATGTTCATTTTTATCATCTGAGTCAGATGCCACTAGCAGAAGGTTGATTTTCTTTTTTGGTTGTTTGGGTTCTGTAGTTTTCGCATCTGAGTGTTGCTCTTTTAAGACTTCTGAAAGCATGCTCCACACCTCATTCTTCTCAGATTTTGGAAGGCACTTCAAATTCTTAAATCTTGGACCAAGTGCTGTAGCTATCTTTAGAAATTTCACACTGGTACCTTCTTCGCATTTTGTCAGATTTGCAATGGAAGTGTTCTTAAAATGAACAACATGTGCTGAGTCATCATCCGAGACTGCTATAATATGAAATATATGGCAGAATGCGGGTAAAACAGAGCAGGAGGCATACAATTCTCCCCCAAGGAGTTCAGTCACAAATTTAATTAATGCATTATTTTTTAAATGAGCGTCATCAGCATGGAAGCATTTCCTCTGGAACGGTTGCCGAAGCATTAATAGGCGTATGAATCTTTAGCTCATCTGGCATGTAAATATCTTACAACAGTGTCATGCGAACCCCTGTTCTCACTTTCAGGTGACATTGTAATTAAGAAGTGGGCAGCATTATCTCCTGTAAATGTAAACAAAGTTTTTCGTGTTAGCGATTGGCTAATCAAGAAGTAGGACTGAGTGGACTTGTAGGCTCTAAAGTTTTAGATTGTTTGTTTTGGAGTGCAATTATATAACAAAAAAAAATTCTACAGTTGTAAATTGCGCTTTCATGATAAAGAGATTGCACTAGAGTACTTGTGTGAGGTGAACTGAAAAATAAAGTTTCTTTTGTTTATCATTTTTACAGTGCAAATATTTATAATCAAATATAATATAAAGTGAGCACTATACACTTTGTATTCTTGTTGTAATAGAAATCAAAATATTTGAAAATGTAGAAAAACATCCAAAATATTCAATAAATTTCAATTGGTATTCTGTTGTTTAACAGTCCGATTAAAATGGCGATTAATTACAATTAATTTTTTTTAGTTAATCACGTAAGTTATCTGTGATTAATCGACAGCCCTATTTAATACATATCCCTTAACCAACTCTCTAACTCCTCATCTGAATCCCTCTGTTAAACTCACACCCTCAGGCAATCCCTCTTCTCATCAATAATACTTGCTTTATCTTACTTTACTTAATAATACTTTATCTGTTGTTCAGGGTCTTGTCTTTTTTCTTATCTTACTGTGATTGTAAACTCTTTGGATTAGGGACTGTCTTTACCTGCATTTGTACATTGCTATTTAATTTTATGGTGCTGTGTAAATTACTTCAAAGAAATTCATTGTATTATTACTCATTTAATGATATTGTAATTAACACAATGATTTTGTAGTTTAAAATAATTTATATTCATAAAACATAAAACCAGTTCTTCTTTCTTTTAAATACATTTTCAATTTTTAATGCCATACATTTTAAAGTAATTTTCATTAAGTTGACCACTTGTGTGCCCCTGCTGTCATAAGAGAAGTTGAAAAGCTTTATCAGAACCTTAGCATAATTTTTAGCCCCCTCTGTGTAGGATAATCTGCTATCCATGCTCTCTTACCAGTTTGAAGCTGAGTGAGCCTGAGAGGTTGACCAAAAAGTCTTTACAAAAAATTATTTCAAGACTTTAAAACTAGACTCCCATCAGAAAAACGTCTTTGCATTTGAATAACAGGATTTTTCAGGCATATTCATCTTTTTTGTCAGTTTCAGATAATCATAGAAATGTAGGACTGCAAAGGACCTTGAGAGGTCATTTAGTCCAGCTCCCCATGCTGAGGTAGGATCAAATATACCTAGACAATCTCTGACAGGTGTTTGTCTAACCTGTTCTTAAAACCTCCCTGTGACAGGGATCCCACAACCTCCCTTTGGAAGCGTATTCCAGTGCTTAACTATCCTTGTAGCTAGAACGATTTTCCTGTTATCTAATCTAAATGTTCCCTGCTGCAGTTTAAGACAATTACTTCTTGTCCTACCTTCAGTGGACATGGAGAAGAATTGGTCACTGTATAATAGTCCTTAGAAACCAGGTTTTCTAAACCTTTGATAATTTTTGTTGCTCTCCTCTGAGCTTTCCAGTGTAAGAAAGATATTGACAAAGTATGGTGCTCAAAACTGGACAGTGTACTCCAGCTGAGGTGTCACCAGTGCTGAGTAGAGTGGGACAATAACCTTCCATGTCTTATGTATTGCACTCCTGTTAGTTAATGCGCCCCAGAACGATACTAGCATTTTTTGCAAATGCATTGTATTTGTTGATTCATATTCAGTTTGTGATCCACTATAACCCACAGGTGCTTTTCACATCCAAGTTACTAATTTCAGATATTCCTCTCGAACACAGCTATGAAGATGAAATATCATTTATTTGTGCACACTTCAGTATACTTTCCATATTAAATACTGTTGCCATTTGATCACATCTTTTATAGTATCAAGTTCTTTTCTTTACACATTTTAATGTCTAAAATTATCTTTTCACTGGTGATCTCAATAATTCTTGCCATTAACAAGATTTTATAAAGTATAATACCTTGCCCTAGCGAGTTGTGGTGAGCACCGAGGAACAGTAGAAATTCTTAAACATGGGTTCTGGTGGAGTGATCAGAAAGAGCATATTCTGGTCTCTAATATTCTTTAAAATTTAGTGAAACTTAATGTATTAAGAAAAGGAATACTTGTGACACCATCATAGGGCCTAATCACATCAGCCATGCTATCAGAGGCTCGTTCACCTGCATATCTACCAATGTGATATATGCCATCATGTGCCAGCAATGCCCCTCTGCCATGTACATGCTGTACAGTCTCTATGTAAAAGAATCAATGGACACAAATCAGACATCAAGAATTATAACATTCAAAAACCAGTCGGAGAACACTTCAATCTCTTTGGTCACTTGATTACAGACCTAAAAGTGGCAATTCTTCAACAAAAAAACTTCAAAAACAGACTCCAACGAGAGACTGCTGAATTGGAATTAATTTGAAAACTGGATATAATTAACTTAGGCTTGAATAAAGACTGGGAGTGTATGTGTCATTACACAAAGTACAACTATTTCCCCTTGTTTATTTCCTCTCCTACTGTTCTTGTAAAGTGCTGGAAATGGCCCACCTTGATTATCACTACAGAAGGTTCCCCCCCATCCCTCTCTCCTGCTGGTAATAGCTTACCTTTCTTGATCACTCTCATTTCAGTGTGTATGGTAACACCCATTGTTTCATGTTCTCTGTGTATATAAAATCTCCCCACTGTATTTTCCACTGTATGCATCCGATGAAGTGAGCTGTAGGTCACGAAAGCTTATGCTCTAATAAATGTGTTAGTCTCTAAGGTGCCACAAGTCCACCTTTTCTTTTTACGGATACAGACCAACACGGCTGCTACTCTGAAACCTGTCATTAACGTATTTAACTTTTCTTCTTCCGCCCCCCAAAATTAATAGCTTTGGAATGGGAAAGCTGTTTTTTCTTTTGGTGGGAGGGGGAAGCAGGTTTAGTTCAAAAACGTTTTCCTGCCCCAGAACACTTTGAGGTGGCTGAGATACCAGGTTTCCCAAAGTATGGGTTTTGAATGAAAACACACAGGATTTATTAAATGAATGTGTACGCATTAAAAGACATTTGAGGTTTGATTGTTGTCATTCTGTTGAACAGAGCCATGCCATTCTGGTGAACAAAACCATAGTTATGCACTCGCAATGTCTTATTTATATGATATTCAGGTCTGTAGCTTGGTTATTTTTTTTAGTCAGTGTTTCAGTTATGCTAAGTATGATTCGGAAAGGAACAAAGCTTCAAGTTCCTACTTACAGCACAATTTAATGACTTTTTAATCATTATTTGTTCTGTAACAAGAGTTTGAAAGTGACCAAAAATAACCATTTCTTTTCTTCTCCAGATATTCACTAACTGGAGGAAGTACTTCGTCTCACTGAACTATTGATTTTGAGTTTTTCAAAATCAACAGGCCACCCTGTTGTGTCTGCATTGAGGAAAGTGCTCTCTAATGTTGATCTACTGCTCAATAAATGGAGTGCTCTTCAGTGAAAGGACATTCCTGAATGTGCAACAGCAAAAATGAAGTCTCTCAGATGGGGTGTTGTTTTTCAGCTCCTTAAAGCTATAGATTTTTTTAACCATAATGCACATATTTAAGGGAGAAGTGTCTTTTTATGAAATCTGCAATGTATATTTACGTGTGTGATAAGGACACTGAAGATATTGTGAAATCTCAGGTATTTTGCTTTAAGATAACTCCTTTGGGAAATAGAAAAACGTTCTGTTTGATTGGTATACAGATTTGTATATAGTGTCATTTTTGTACTGAAACCCTTTAAACCTGTATAAGGCGTCAGTGTGTACAAAATGGCCAAATCTTCTGTAGATAATGTTAGTGAGGTAAATATTTGACAGGCCATAACTGAGTATTGCGTTGCCTTTATTACATGTAAAATTTCAATTATGTGACAAGTGATTTTGGTTTGATTTTGTATTTGAAGGGTTCGCCATGGAAAGATAGTAAATGCCCTATTATGGAAACCTCCTATTTGTACCTCAGCGTATCCAAATTTCCTCATTTGTCCTACATCCCTCTCTTTTTTTACACTCTGAAGCTGGCTTTCCGATTATGGTACTACTTTTGGTTTATTTAAATTTAACACATCTTGTCTCCTATAAAGCTTTAAATTGTTTATTTTTTCCTTACAGAATTTTTTCATGTTTACATTTCAGTTTTAAATTGTGCCCACGCAGATTCTGAATCATATGTATTGTCCAGGTTTAGTAATATATATTTGTTGAAGCTTATAGTGAAATCTAAATATCTTTTACATCTAAACATATCTGAATGCTTACATAAATAAATTTTATAACCTACATATATTTTGAAATCTTGAAATATCTTACAGCCTTGGCTTTCAGAGAGTGGAAAATGTGTCAGATGGCTGCTGTTTGTAATTATAAAATGAAATTGTCTTGGGGAGTAAAAGAAAAAAATTGAATTTATCAATATATAGAAAGGCCCAATCCTGCAGTCCTAAGTCTATGCATCTCCTATTGAAACTGATGGGAGTTACTGACATCAGTATTACAGGATTGGGCCCAAAATACTGCATGCAGTATCCCATACTCTCTATAACAAAAAAGTACATGAATTTTGATCAGCTGAAATGAAAATCTCCAGCACTGCTGTGGTCACTTCTGAATAACTTTTTAAAGTTATTTATTTTCAGTGTTGCATCCGATGAAGTGAGCTGTAGCTCACGAAAGCTTATGCTCAAATAAATGTTAGTCTCTAAGGTGCCACAAGTCCTCCTTTTCTTTTTGTGAATACAGACTAACACGGCTGCTCTTCTGAAATCATTCTCCTTGGAAATGGTAGTTGTACGTATTTTGTGAAGTGACAGCTCTTCATCGTATTTACTATACAGTTTAGTATAGTTTGCTTTACCAAGGGCAGAAATAAGTAATTTGTTTCCTTGGTAGGCAGGAGAGGGAGGATTTTGTCTTGTTTCAGTCCACAAATTGATAATTACACATCAGGTATGTATTTTTGATGCGATGTAATCGCCAGTTCTCTAGTTATCTGTTCTCACATTATTTTAGAACTAGAAAACAAATGACTCTTGGCAGTGAATGAAATAAATGAATAACTTAGATACACTATACCTGCCAGCCTATAGCATAATTTTGCCAGGGAAAGTCTGATGCTCTCTAAGATAAATTGTTAAATGATGTGGTTCCTATTTAAAGAAGTAAAGTGCAGTTTTTCAACGCTCTCAGCTTAATTATCATTTTAATGATTATGTACTATTTTGTGTGCTCTTAAAGCTATTAAGACATAGTTTAATGCACTGGAAATGTGCATTTGAATCTTGATGCAGTGAAATGAGGAATTTACCCTTTTCAACACAGAAATCCACAGAGAGTCAGTTCTACCATTTGAGATTATGTAGTGGTAGTGTTGTGGGTGGCATATAGAAATCATCTGAAATAAACTGAAGTTTAAATGGAACCACTGACACCTTCCCAGTGTCATCTATTACTATAAGAATGACTTAAAATTGAAATGAGCTAGTTGGGAAAGAATACACTTTTAAAATTTAGTAGGCAAGTCAGATTTACAAGACAATATGGGGTTTAACTTTGAAATTTCTGAAGCAGAAGTTAGTCAGAAAATTGTCTGGTGTTCGGAAGGTGTAATCACTGACCTGTCTTTTTATTTTGTTACGAAAAACTACCCAATTTGAGACTTACTGAGGATGATTGTAACAGATGATGGTTGGTGAAGGCAACCTTTGATTAAATAACTAAACAGAGACACAGAAGGCCAATTTGCCAAAAGCATAAGATTTAAAAGAAAAAAATTGTTAATTTATGGTTTAGATATGAGTATTTTTATATATAATATAAAATATATATGTAAATGCAGATGAATCTTCAGATACCATGATTCACTGCAAAGATCAACATTTTGTCTTGAATATAAAATGACAATCATTTGCTAGAGAAAAATGTTAGTTTCAGAAATAAATCTGTACCAGTAATAGAAAACTTTTTTTCATTTGAGGCCAGTATGTCTCTGACATAAGTATGGGGTAAGCAGTGTCTGAGGCAAGATACTTAAGAAAATTTTAATATTATTTTGAGAAAATGTCTTTTGATAAGAACTTGACATTATAATATTGCACTTAACCTAAGTTTTTCTGGTGCCGGTAATGGAGCTATTTCAACATTTCTCTTGAGTGGACTCTTCACTTGTAAGAGGTTGCGAGACTTTGGCACTAAATAAACCGTTAAAAAAAAAGTTAACCAGAAAAATTCTTTTAAAATGGAAAGGTGGGTTTTTTAGTTAACCTTAATTTCCCTTGCAGTTGCACTACCATAGTTGATAAACACTGTTTAGTAGAGCCTGGTGGCATTACTAACAATTCATTGCACCATGCCTCTGGTAAAATGATGACAGTTCTTCTGTTTCTCACAATGTAATCAAGTGCCATTGCCTCTTGAAAGCTCCAACAGTTTGTAAATGGTCCTTGAGTTATACTTGTGAAGTGTCTGGATCAGTTCTTGATCTTTTATATAGCACTTTTTGTGTGTGTGTGTGTGTGTGTGTGTGTGAACACATAGTACTGATGTCAGTTTGTAACAGTTTTATATTTCCTTTCTTAAAGAAACATAGCTAATGTATTTCAGCTACCAATACGGCAATAAAGTGGGAGATCATCAGAAAGTGTTCATATGCATAGGTATAATGCAAGGGTCAATAAAGATCACAGAAATTAAATTATTTTTGTAATTTGTGTGTGTGTACTTGGGGACATCTTAAAATGTAGCAGAAAGTCTGCGAGCCTAGTTCTTCAGACTGCATAAAATTTGAAGTGCTAGCAGTTGCACTGGGCATATATAGTAGTTCTATCATGTGATTGGGTTTCTTCACATTGGGTTTGCCCTTCTTTAAGCATGCATTAAATTGTTCTCTAAGCAGAATCTAATGTGTACATTTTGTTTTCTATAACACTGCTGACTGTTTATACCCACTGTACCTAAACTTCACTTCTGTTGTTCTGCAAGGTATTGAACACCTTGTAAACTATGTGACATAGATATAAAGAAGGAGAAATGTAATGCAGTTATGACATCTGTGTGGTCAGTAAGAAGATATTCTAGATCCCCTTTTAGGGAAAATCTCTGGGTCTGGTGTGAACAGTCTTAAGTAATGTTAAACAGAACATTTAAAAATGGATTTCTAATTTTGAGAGAATTATAGATGATGTTTTCTCATGCAAGAAGTCTGAATATATTAAACTGCAGCTTCATCTTAACAGCTCTTCATTGCATCTCTTTCAGTAATGGCATGATGATAAATTTCACTTTATAAAATTCAGTAATCTTACAGCTGGTCTAATGAGATTGAGAATTTTAGGACTTGTCTACACAAGCCACACCAATTTAACAGAAGATGTGATATTGCACTGTTTTAGATAAACCATTGCAGCTGTGTATAAACATTCATTCATTAATTTTAATCTGTCTTGCATCAGTTTAGCTTGTCCTGGGGGCAACTGATGCAAGTGTCCAAACGCAGAGTTGCATCAGTTCTCGTAGGTAAATTGGTACATCATCACACCTTTAGTTAGAAACCACTGCAAGTTTGGGAGTAGCCCAGGCTCTAGTGATATTTGACTACATTGATGTAGTTATGCTGATGAAAACCCCTAATGTACATACTCTCCACCTGTATAACTCCTCCTCTAAAAAGCTACCATCTTGCAAGCCCTCTTTTGCACCAGTGTGGATTGTTTATATTGGGGGATTGCAGTGGTGTAACTACATATATGTAGTTACATTGGTGAAATTTTCCTAATCTAGACAAGCCCTTGGGGGTGTGTTTACACTGCTATTAGACACATGTTGTTGGCCCATACCAGCTGACCTGGACTTGTGGGGCTCAGGCGAAGAGCTGTTTAATTGTGGTGTAGACTTTCGGGCCCGGGGGTGTCTAATTGCAATGTAGACATACCCTAGGTAACATGTATCACAGGGAAATTGGTTTTCTGGTACAGGACCTATGGGTGGAGGCTGCTTTCAATTGAATGGTTAACGTTTCCTACAGGAAAAGGTTGATAAGGGATTGGCTTGGTATTCTGATATATTTGTAATTTCTATCAGGTGTTCCTGCCCCCGACCTGTAATTGTGGGGTATTGTCCTTATTTTAACTTTGGAAGGTGATTGCCCTTTTGGTAGTCTCATGTAGAATCAGTGGCTAGTCGTCATTTTTTGTGTGTTTGTTTGTATGAGGACATAAGATATATCTTTTGATTCCATAGTCAGAAGCCAGAGAGAGCAGCTTTGCTTTCTTTTTGGGAGCTTGTGCATGTCCATTCCACTGTAGGTTTGTGTGCGCCCCGAGCAAAGTCTCCGGAAAATTTTCCCTGAGTGGTACCATTTGGGGTGGCTTGGGCACTCTCTGGTGCCCTGTGGTCATAGCGCTAGTATAAAGTGCCCAGCTGACCCTGCAGTCCCTCAGTTCCTCCTTACTGCCCGTGATGGTCACTGGAACTGCTCTCCTTGCTGTGGCAAGCTTTTCTCAGTGGACTTTGTATTTTTTTCTTTTTTTCTTCATTGTTGTATATAGTTTAGTTTTTGTCTTAATTAGTTAGTATAGTTGTTTTTCCATTAGAGGAGCTTCATCCGTTGCCAGTGCGAAAGTATGCCTCTGTCACCAGGCTTCAAGCCCTGTGCCTCCTGCAACAAGGCTATGCCTCTGAGTGACCTGCATTCTAGTTGCCTAAAGTGCTTGGGTGATGCTCATCTCAGGGATTGTTGTCAGATCTGCCGTGAATTTAAACCCTGTATGAAGGAGGCCCTGGAGGCCAGGTAAAGTTCCTTCTAATGGCGGTGGCGCTGAGACTTTCCAACAAGCTGAGCCAGTTGGACTCACCACCAAGCATCCTGATGTTGGTGAGGAGCACTCCTCCCACCGTCCGGAAGTCCCAGCACCGTTCGCATTCTCTGGTGCCGAGGAAGCACAGGAAGCAGCTGGCTGAGAGGGGACATTCCATGACTCTGAAGAAGGCAAGGCATGGTGAGCAAAGCGGAGTGCGACCTAAGTCAGGTCACTCCTGCCTTGGCATCACAGTTGGCACCATTGACTGTGGCCTTGACCCAGGGAATGTTGAATCTGGTATCAGACAAACGATCGGCGGTGAAGGGACAGCGAGGCACCAGTGCCATTGCGATGTTGTCCATGCTGGAGCTGTTTGCTGTCATCAGGGACCTGCTCTTGGCTTCAGTGCCAGTGGATGGGAGGGAGCATGTAGCCCCCAGTTGGTGTTTGATTCCAGATCCCATGTTGAAGTTCAAGGACATGTTTTCCCAAGAGGTCAGGCAAGAGTTCTCATTGGTGGTGAGGGGAAGTCCATAGCCAGGCCTTCCTTGCAAACTGCCCTGGATATGGCTGATTTGGTGGCCAGGTCCATGACTTCCGCAGTGGCTCCAGTTCGGTCTCCTACATGAGGTCCAGCAGACCCTTCAGGACCTCCCCTTTGAGGGAGTTTTGCTCTTTTCAGAGTAGACCAACGATGCTCCACGGTCTGAAGGACTCCAGGGCAAAACTTAAGTCCTGGGATTGCATACCCCAGTGACTTCATGGAAGCACTACAGTCCTCTTGATACTCCGCCCCCCCCATCCCATCAAGACCCACAGAGGAAATGGAGTAGGGGTTTTAGACACAACCCCCCACCGCCTTCTACCTCGTTGATAATGTCTGCCCTGCCCAGACACACAAGGAGCTCTAAGCAGAAATTTTAATGGGATGTTAGAGGACGTTGTACCAGCTCCTGTGATGCCAGATCCTGTTTCCCCTTTATCTGTGGATTGCGTGTCCCAGTTCACCAGTGCGTGGTCCCATATCACCATGGACCATTGGGTGCGGAGCACAGTGGAAATGATATTCCTTTAAATTTATTCCTACCCCCCACAGCTCTCCATCCCTCCTCAGGGACCCCACAGCAGCAACTTCTGGTCCAAGAGGTGCATTTTTTCCCCTCCGCATGGGAGCCATGGAAGAAGTTCCACAGGATTTAACTGGGAAGGGGTTTTAGTCCAGTTATTTCCTAACCCCAAAAGCGAAGGGTGGTGTCTGACCTATTTTAGACCTACATCAGTTGAACGGGCTACCTTAAGCAGCTAAAGTTCTTCTTCGAGTGATTGCTCATTTAGATTCCAATTAGGTGTGTGCGCACCACGTGCACAGTCATTGGAAAGTTTTTCCCCGAGCAGCATCCGTCAGGTCGGCTGTGGAGCCCCCTGGAGTGGCGCCTTCATGGAGCTCAATATATGACCCTGCTGACCTGGTGCCTCCTCAGTTCCTTCTTACTGCCAGTGACGGTCATTGGAATTGTGGTGTCTTGCTTTGCAAAGTCTACCTAGCTTTGTTTGTTTGTTTGTTCTCTGTACATATTTGTTAGTTCTTAGTTAGTTAGCTGTTGGGCTGGGAGGTTTACCCTCTATCCCAACCGGTTTCCTTGGGAGGGCTTACATGCCCAAGTCCCAGGCGTTCAAGCCCTGCAAGTCCTGCAGCAAGCCCATGCCAAAGGGTAACCCTCACAATGCTTGTTTAAAGTGTCTGGAGGAGGCTCACCAAGCAGACAAGTGCAGGATTTGTAAAGGGTTTCACACCAGAACTAAAAAGGAGCAAGACTTTTACCTCAAGCAGCTCCTTATGTAGGTGGCACTTAGACCACAGCCTCCAGCGGTATGGCAAGACCCGGTGCCGAGTTCATTGGTGTGCAGCACTCTGGTGACAGTGGTGGAAGCGGCACTGTGAAAGGAGTCTGGCAGAGACCCACGGCACCGCCGCTCCCTGGCACCGAAACCCGCGGGATCGACCCGGCACCGCTCCCACTCCCTGGTGCATAAGCAGCAGCGGAAGCAAGGGAGGAGCAGCTCTCCATCCCAGAGTCCCACCCCTCTGGAGCTGGCCAAGGGGGAGCGTCCTTGAGAGGAGCACCCAGTGCCGAGATGGCACCGTTGACTTCGGCCCCACAAGGGGGACCGTCAAGTCCGATACCATTGGACCCCCCCAGCCCAGGTAATCAAGGAGGTGGAATTACCATTGAGGCCACGAGGGACACCTCGCCATGACAGCGCCGAGGTCACCCACGCTTCATGCCAAACCTCCAGTACCACATTGAGTGGCACCATCTCGAGGGAAACCAGTGATGCTCTGTCCTTCGGGGCTGCTTGGAGTCCTGGCACCGCTCAGACTTGTGGCAGCGCTCCCGACGCCAATCCGTGTGTCGATCCCCATCACATAGCAGGTCCCATTCCAGGCACCGGTACCATTCAGCGACCCCATGAAGGTCCAGATCATGGCACTGCTCTCCAGCATTGCAGCACCACTTCCCAGCTCGGCGCCGGTTCAGCTCCACTCAGCACCTCCCTGGCCATCGCGGTCCCAATCCCAATCTTCGGACTTGGAGACAAGCTCTAGATACTCCGAGCGGGGATGGCACCTGTCAGGCCGCAGACAGTCTGAGGTGGGGGCAGGGTCATGGCTTGCGCAGTGGCAGGGACCTGCGCAGTGGCCATTTTGTACCCCGTGGGCATACCACCAAGCATAGCACCCAATCTAAAGGTTCCCGATGGGCCACCTCAGAACCACGAGTGCCCGAGGCTTCCACCAGTTACCCCACCCCTTGGGGTACTGACGAGGTGCTGTGCCCTCGCCCCCTTCCCCCACCATGGAACCAACTCCAGTTTCTGAGCCTGATCCACATCTACATGGTCCAGATAGCGAGACAGGATGGGAGGTCCCTGGAGAGCAAGAGGGGCAAGAGGACCCTGTTCTCCCATTAGCCTTCTCGTCCTCTTCCCTGGACGAGGACGTTTGCAGGAACCTCTGTCTCTGGACCACCCCACAAAGACAACCGCACCCACTAGGACCTCCGCAGGGTGGTGCACAACATGGGTCTGCAAGCTGAGGTGGTGGAGGAGTTGGAGGACCTGATGGTTGACATCTTGGCCCTGGAAGGTCCTTCGAGGGTGGCTCTGCCCCTCATCAAGGCCATACAGGCCAATGCCAAGACCTTCCGGCAGACCCCGGCCTCCATCCCTCCCACAGCCAAAGGCATTGAAAGGAAATACTTCATCCCGTGGAAGGGGTATGAATACTTCTTCACGCACCCGCAGCAGTGAATGAGAAGGAGAGGCAGGGGCAACAAGCCCCAGCGCCTAAGTCCAAGGATGCCAAGCACATGGACTTGTTTGGGTGTAAAGTGTACTTGATGGGGGGCTGCAACTCAGCAGGCAATTCTGAGCAGGTATAGCTTCAACTCCTGGAACTCGATGCTCAAGTTCAAGGAACTGGTATCAACTGAGTCCAGGGAGGAGTTTGGAGCTACTGATTTCATTGGGGTTGCTCCTGATTTACACTGCTACAAGTGAGGAGAGAATCAGGCATAGGCACCAACTCAATGGGTCCTCCAGGGCTCAAGTACCCATGGGAAAAAAATAGTGGGGGTAGTCACACCCACCAGCCACAGCTGTTCAGCAGCTGGCATGGGGCCTTGGGGGAGAGGTGGAGCAAGGGCAGGAAGAGGTGGAGTGAGGGCAGGGCCTCGAGGGAGGGGGTGGAGTAGGGGTGGAACACCCACCAGGAAAAATAAAAGCGCCTATGACTACACATCAAAATCAGAGAGCTCAGCGCAGTTCATCTGGCTTGTCAGGCATTCCTACTTCACGTTACGGGCAAGAGCATGTTGGTTCTCATGGACAACATGGTAGCCATGTTTTACCTGCACAGGCAGTGAGGCACTCACTCTTCCCCTTTGTGTGAGGAAGCAATTCAGCTTCTTCATTGCCCACTCAATCCACCTCGAGGCTTCTCACCTTCCGGGAGTGCAGAATGAGCTGGCCAATCACCTCAGCCTGTCTTTCTCCAGTCATGAGTGGTCCCTTCGCTCGGACATAATGAGAGACATTCTCCAGCAGTTGGGGACTCCCTAGATAGGCCTGTTTGCAACCTGGCACAACATGTGGTGTCAGTAGTTTTGCTCCTTGCAAGGCCGCAGCCACGGTGTGCTCATGGACACCTTCTTACTCTCGTGGACAGGTCACCTGTACTACACTTTCTCTCTTATCCCTCTGGCGCAGAAGGTTCTGCTGAAAATCAAGCAGGACCAGGCCTGAGTAATTCTAATAGCCCCTGCTTGGCCCCGTCACTGGTTTGCCACTGTGCTAGGCCTTACAGTGATGGCTATGTTTCAGCTCCCTCTATATCTGGACCTGATCTCTGAGGATCACAGTTGACTGCTTCACCCAAACCTCAGCTCCTTCCACCTGACAGCCTGGAAGCTCCATGGCTAAATTCCAGAGAGCTGGCTTGTTTGGACAAGTCCTGTTAGGTAGCAGGAAGCCTTCCATCATGGAAATGGTTCTCCATATGGGCTTCCCACCATGGAGGCTTGCTAGCGTTGCCAATTGTCCTGGAGTGTCCAGGAATTAAAGATTAATAGTTAATTAAAGACTGTCATGTGATGGAATCTCCAGGAATTCGTCCAACCAAACTTGGCATCCCTAAGTCTCACCCACGCAGTCATCTCTGCAGGACATTCATGAGTATTTGTTATGCCTGAAACAGCCAGGGTTAGTAATCTCCGCAATTAAGGTTCACCTGGCAGTGATTTCAATATTCCACCCTTGGATGGATAACTGGTACATTTTTTCCACAAGATGTCTATCCATTTCCTCAAGGAGCCTGGAAAGACTATACTCCCACATTCAAGAACCCGTCCCTCCATGAGACCTAAACCTGGTCTTATCAAAACTTATGGGTTCCCCATCTGAGCCATTGGCAACGGGCCTCTTGTCATTCCTCTCCTGGAAGGTGGCTTTCTTAGTGGCCATTTTTTTGGCCAGAAGGGTCTTGGAGATCCATGCCTTCATATCGGAACCGCCATACACTCTCTTCTTTAAGGATAAGGTGCAGCTACCGCCCCACTCTAGCTTTTTTCTGAAGGTGGTTTCCCAGGTGTATAGCAATCAGGCAATCTTCCTACTGGTTTTTGACACAAAGCCTCATGCAAATAGGCAGGAGCAATGTCTTCAAACGCTGGACGTCAGATGTGCCCTTGCATGCTACGGAGACAGGACCAAACCATTCTGTAAATCCACCCAACTCTTCATAGCGGTAGCTGACAGAAGAATGGTCTCATCCCTGCTCAGAGAATTTGGTCTTGTGTGAATGAACAATGTAATACGTGTTTTGAGCTGGTGGGTGTTCCCCCACCAGCTAACCTGATCACCCACTTCACAAGGGCGCAAGCATCAGCGGCATATCACAGGTACCTATTCAGCACATTTGCGACCTAGTTGTCAGTGCATACATTTACTGCCCATTACACCATTATTCAACAGATAAGGGACGATACCAGTTTTGGCCAAGCTGTTTTACAGTCAGCGCGTCCATGAACTCAGATCCCACCTCCTGTGTAACTGCTTGAGAGTCACCTATAGTGGAATGGACATGTGCAAGCATTTGAAGAAAAAAAAGTTACTAACCTTTCCATAATTGTTGTTGTTCTAGATGTGTTGCACATGTCCATTCCACAGCCCACCTTCCTACTCCCTCTACATTGGAGTAGGCTAGAAAGAAGGAACCGAGGAGGGACAGGGTTGGCTGGGCCCTTTGTACTGGTGTGATGAACACATGGCACCAAAAGACGCCCAAGCTGCCCCAATAGGTAGGACCAAGGGGGGAATTTCCGGTGATTGTGCTCGGGGCACGCACATACCTACAGTGGAATGGGCACGTGCAACACATCTAAAAGAACAGCAGCTACGGAAAAAATGGTTACTAATCTTTCCTTAATGCCAAATGGCTGTTAAGTGAAACTGCCTCTTTAGTTCACCAATTTGAAATGTTCCATCCATTGCTTGAAAAAGGGAATGGTGTGGTTTTGTTGTCTATACCAATGTACTAGAATTATCTTGGACAGCCTGGCCCACAATATTTGGAATGCTGAAAGAATCCTGGCCTGTCTGGTAAATGGTCTGTATTTTTAAGTTATGATATCTGAGTTGAACCAGGAGTGGAAAGGAATGCTACACACCACAACTTGCCTATAATTTATAGGTTTGCTGTAGCTCTATAGAGTCATATCCTTCTGTTCCCTGTCTTGTTTCCTGCCACCACAAATCGATTAATACTTGTGACAGCTATCTCAATAACTATCCGAGTCATTACAGTGGCATCATCCAGCGCTTGAAGTGGTTGAGCGTATGTCTTTGGTGAAGAGGCATGTCTGCTGGCGCCTAGGCTTGTGTGGATAGTATTCTGGTATGCAACTGAGTATGCTGTTGATAAATTATTTAACTGTGTGTGTAAGATAAATTCATGTTATAATAGTATGACATCTTTCATGTCAATCCTGTTTTATTAGCTTTTATTTCATAGCATTTTCTGGGTGAACCGACAGCTGGAAAACTGTTGCCAAAAACTCTTTATTCTTGTAGTTGACAATTCCTATTTGGCTGGTTATTTGAAAAAGCTTTAATGTGTCGATGCAGAAATCATATTGACAGGTAAGAACACTCATTTTAAACTTCTGTTCTGTATCGCTGCAGGGAAACTTAAAAGGAAAAAATATGGGGAAGTGGTTGGATGGGGAGGTTAAATGCTGGGAAGCTGCATCAGTATTTAGCCAGATCTCTGCTGGCATCAGCAATAGTGCTATATGTTGATCTTCTCCTCAGAGGTTGATGAAAAAAAATTCTGCCCTGGGCTTACTCTTCCTAGGTAGAGAAAATGAGGCATAAGCCATAGACTGATTTAAGAAATGTAAATTGCAATAAAACAGTGGAACTGGGATCACATTTGTTTAAGAGCTCAGAACAAACTACCGAACTAGGTAGCTGAGTTACTAATAAGGGGCAAAATCCTGTACTCTACAACTCAGCTAAAAACACCCTATTTTCAGCTGAGGGAGGAACTGCAAGCTTTGGCCTCCAAAATTTAAGTTCTGTTGTATATATTCTTGAAAAATGGTGTTACTGAAAGTTATAGAGTTAGGGTCTTAACTGCCATTTGTGCCTTTGAAAATCTCTCCCTAAATCTTCAGTGCCAAAATACTTCTCCAATAGGTGCTTTAAAATTCTAGCACTGACTGCTTGTTCTTAAGTATTACATGACGGACAATCTACCATGGCTATTGTAACAGCAAGTGTGCCTCTTCATTTTATTAGCCATTAACAGAATAGTGAATAAAATAAAACTGATGAATGTGGGATGCTTAGATAGCCAAAAGGTTTGTGCATCTCCCATTCACAAAGCTATGAATGAAATTTGGTAACTGTGGGATAGGATGTAAAGTCCTGTTCTGGATTTTAAAACTAGTTAAGACATAGGAAGCAAAGGATAAGAAAAAATATTTAATTATTATAAAGGATAGATGGGGGTGCCCTAGAGATCAGTACTAAAACCTACGGTCATATCTGCAGCTGGTGGAAATTGTGGTGTAGCTATGATGTACTTTGAGATCTGCCCCTTAGTGTATAGTAATTAAATAACTTTAATACTCTGAATATGAGTTGCCAATTTATTGACTCAACTAGGGGACTGAGCTACCTCAGAAGGCCCTAAGACACTGGGCAATGTGTCACATGAGAAGGAACTATTTAAACAAATCAGATCTCTGTGGATAAGTTTTTTACTCAGTGCCCAGCAGTTGTAAATAAGATACTTGGTACCATTAAGAGAATGGAAAATAATACTGAGAACACAGTGAAAATTAGAAGTGTCACATGCTGATAAGAGATCCGATGTGCGAGATTAAAAAAAACTAGTTTGGAAAACAGAAGTGTGAAGATGTATGGCAGATAGCATATACAATATTGAGCTTTAAATCTTGACAAAGTTTGAACCCTAGAAATGTGAGAAACCCCTTCTCTCGCCATTTATAATGGATAGCCATGTGTGATGTCCCTAAATCTGAACGGCTGGCAGCTACTACCATCGTTTTTTCAGTAACGAGGCCTTGAGTTTGTAATTTGCTTCCTTCTAAGCCACCCTGAATTTAACTTTCAGGGCACTATGAAAAGCTAATCTTTTTAGTCTTTGCCTAATGTTAGTAGGTTCATGCTGTATACTGGATGTAGGGTGTCTAGTTTACTTTTTAGCAGTAGTAAATATTGTTTGTACATTTGCCTAAAGAAGCTGTGGTGGGTGAATTTTTAAATTTGAAAACAAATTAAATGAAAGGTAGAATTTGAAGCATTTTGCCCTTTCCCACAATAAATTATCAAATGGGCATTTGATTTTAAAAAAAAAGTATCTTTAAGAGTAAGCTAGCTATTATTTTATTGACTGTATAATCAGTAGAGCTCATGAAACTGAGATAAAAAGCTGCTTAAACTCAGTCAGGAAAGTGGTTCAACACACATACATCTTCTCTTTGAAGGGGAAAAATGACCACTGGAAAGTAGAAAATTGAAAATGAGGTTGCTGACAGCGCACACTTGTTCTATCTACAGTATAGTGTGTGTGTATATATGTATATAAAATGTCCTAGATACACTCTGGAAATCGCTTACAGCAATCTTAGGGATGGATTTGAGCTCTGGTCTCTTGAAGTAAAGGTACTAAACCTTCCTTCCTATATCCTAACTATTGTAGTTTTAAAAGTATCAGTACTAGTTGATAAAGATTTCCTAGAATATCTCTCACCCCTTACCTAACTTGTCCCAGCAATACTTTTTGCCGTTTGCTAATCTCTGTTAAAATGTTGTTTGGATTTTTCAAACCTGCTGTTGATTATTTGCAAGCCTATGTTTGGTTATTTATTCTCGGTTTCATATCTCCACACACCCATATTCACATTTCAAATAAATTCTGGGACATTGCAATGCATCTTCTTTACAGATTCCCTAGCGTTGGTGAGTATTCTTCACTTTGTGCTAAATCGCTAACAGAGAGTCAGTACTATGGGTTCTCCAAAGTCCAGACTTCCAAAGTTTTCCATTTAGTTTCTCTGTGGCTTAGTTGTTCTCCCTTATCTAAATCAACCTTTTTAAAATGTTTATAACTAAATATAGTTCACAAAACAACAACCTTTAGCTGTAAACATACCTAGTGTAATATTTTTGGTATTCAGTCTGTACAATAATTTGATATTATCCCCTACAGTAAGATAAAGTTTTGAGCTGTTCAACATATAGAGCATGTTAAGAAAGGTAATTGTCTTAAAGGAAAAGCACAGGTAACTGCTTGAATGCTCACTTTGTGAGTGTTTAGCAATCACTAAAAACTTTTTTCAGGGTAGTTAAAATAAACTTTAAATCACGATTTTATTTACATATTGTTAGCTCCTTAGAAATGTAAGATTATTTGTACTTATTTCTTTGTGTAAATGTCTGCTAACAAATAGAAAAAATCTCTAGTTTCCTAAGAAATTTATGCCAACAAAGACAACTCCTGGGCCTATAACATCCTGGCAGTGAGAACACCACACACAAAACTGATGAACAGCTAGCTTGTGCTATATTTGCAACTAACACTGCCTTCTGATATAAATCAGGAAAGCTGAAATTATTCAACCACACTATAGTCCTACATCAGAGCTAGTAGTTACTTGGGTGGGATTTTCAAGAGGACCCAGCCATGTATATAATAAGGATTTAGAATGTAAGTCTCTTATTTTTGAAAATGTTGGCATAGGTGTACAAATTAAATCTAAATAACTTTTCAGCATTAACCTGAAGCAATTTGGTACTTCTTGGGAGCACTAAAAATTCACTGACGTTTTTAGGGAAAAAAAGACAAATGACAAAGTTTTGCCTTGAAATTGCAGTATGCTTGATTGTGTTGTGAGGTATTTTATTCCCTTTTGTTGTGAGCAATACTTAACCATTTTATACATAGTGTAAGGACAAGTGATTAACAAATCCAGTAGCTACACAATAAAAAAAAATTGTGGTAGAATAATCCCCAACTCCTTTCTTTGTGGTTCCCATATTTATCCAAGCCCTTCTGGCTTCATGCAGTGTTCCCCGAAAGGAGCCCTTAACTGGGACAGAGCTGTGTGTTTAGTAGGTTGAACCTGTGTTTCTAATATAAACAACAAAGAAAATTGACTGATCACTAACAAATTCTTGAAATTCTGATTGGACCAATGGATGATCCAAACATGCTGTTAGATAAAATATATAGATAATTATGCCAAATGGAGTAAATATCTCAGCTGATGTGTATAGCTTTCACTATCTATATATTAACAAAGTAATAATCTGTTGAGCTATTAGTACCGCTCTAGAGGGACTAGAGCTTCAAAAAAGTTTGTAGATCACTACAGATCTTCTGTTAAAAATGAAACACAGTTGCACTCAGATGCAGGTATCATGAAAGCTTGGAAAAGTAGTACCATCAGTTTATAGTGTTTGAGTCCACTTTAATTACCAAAACCACTTCAATTTACTCAGTCACAAGTAGGTGTGGTTCTTGCAGCATACAGGTTTTGTCAAGTTTGTAAAACAAACAGCAAAACACCACAGTAGCCTTTAATTTCTCCTTGTACACACCATTCACAGTACATTAATAGCCCAAATAATATTGCACTGATAATTTTTAAAACTATTAATCTTGCAAGTAGTATTCCCTGTTCAAAACTAACAGACGCACAATTTTGGTCAACTTGCACCCAGAAAAAGGCAAGATAAATCCTATAGTTCATTTATACTATATGAATATGTAACCCCAAAATGAAATGGGATTGGTGATCTGTAAACTGTTCAAGATAGAAAATTAGTAATTCCTTGAATAGTATGTAGAAAGACTGAAAAATTAAATCTGAAAATTACCTCACTGCTGTTAGACTGCTTACTGTGTATCTTTATATTGTATACTGTGAAAATCCATACTACATTTAAAAATCCAGCAGTCTACAGATATTCATGTTAAAAAAAGTTTATGAAAAGAGATTGTGAAGTTACAAATTAGTTTGTACTGTTTTTCAGGTGCAATCTTTGAGGCAAGGAAATGTCTTTTGGCATTTGGCACTCGAATAAGGACAATATTTTAATACTGGCACAAGCTAAAAAACAGCAGACACAATGACAAAAAATACAGGACATGAAACTAATTGCTGCCATCAGGATGATGGTTAACTATTTGGAAGGTGTGAAAGACTTACACAGCTTTGCTGAGGCAATCAAAGTTGCTGCAAAACCACTTGTGATGCTGTTTTTGTTTTTAAACAGTTGTACTAAATTTTAAGGAAAAAAATATATTCAAATGTCTTCTAGAAAAGCAGCAACTGCTAGAATGGTCAGCTTGGTGCGTGTTTAGCCATCAATACACATGAGACTCTTTATGACTTAGAACACGGGTGCGTGAGGCAGAACTGGTGGCACTTCGGATCACTTCCATCCATCTGTGGGGGGAAGATAAAATGAGGTAAATAGCCAAGGAAGGCTTTCTGAAAACATACGCTGTTAAACTACACTATACTGTCCATTACACTGCACATTCTTATTGTCAGGGGTCACAGGATGCTCTTCGCAATTTACAGTAGTGAACTGGTTTCAACGCATGCTCTCCTTCTGAAATGAAGGTAGGACAGTTCTTGTAAGAGTCCCATCACCAATTGAGTCAGGTTAATTTGAAGCAGTATTCTAGGGAAAAGGTACTTTCTATAGAAAAAAACTAGATGTTTGGTTGATATTTGACTTCAGTTGGTATAATTCTCAGGTATTACAAAAAATCCCTTAAATTGTTCTAACACGGTAACATGTTCAGCCCAACAGGCATAAAAATTCATATTAACAATATAATACTTTAAATGAGGCACTTCCAAACTTTATCATCATTTTACACATAACATCTTTGCTTTAGCCGAAACAAGTTTATTCTTGGTGAAAGCAAATTCAGTGGAGAGTTGGGGTTAGTACCAGTTTTCTGGCCTATTTACACCCTGTCTCTCTTCTGGTGATTTGGAATTGTGGGGTGTGCAAAACTGTGTAACATATACACAGAGACAGATGGGTATAGCAAGTGAAGCAACTAACATTATTTGTATTATCATAGCACCTAGGAGTCATGGACCAGAACCCCACTGTACAAACAATAACAAAATGATCCCTGCCCCAAAGCATTTACAAACTAAGTATAAAGTAAGAGAGACATCTGGGGTGAAGGCAGCTTAGTTACATATATATTGCACAAGTACTGAATGCTAGCTAGGTGGACACCTGTTTTCTCATCTGTTTTATACTCCATAAACAAAATGTACTGATGCACATTACTCTGCCTGTGTTGGTGCTGCACATTCAGCCAGATAGTTTTTAAGTGAACTAACTTTACTTTTATTTCTGGTATATAACACAGTTTGGTGAATAAGAGCTTTTGCTCAAAAAACATATGGCAGCTCAGAGAACTAGCCCCCATTTGCTGTCTCCTGGTACCTTACTTTGCAACAGCATATTCAATTTGATAAAGTAGTATAATTTTCTAACTATGATGAATGAGTTGGCTGTATTGACTCTTCCAACAGTTCACTTTGCTTGCATTTGACCTAACATCATTGGAATGACCTGGCACAAACTCACCACTTAGCAGAAAACTGACATACCTTTCAAATGTGTATTCACTTTCAGCCCGGAAGTAGTACACATGGGATTTGAAATGTAACTTGAAAACATAATCTTTGTGAATGTTCTCAGATTCAGAAGGAATGGTAAGTGAATACCCCAGGAGAGGAAGGCTGGCTAAAGGATGATTGTCCTAGAAACAAAAGATGAAAAATGCTGTGACATCTAGTGCACTTTGGGTCGCAAAACTTCAAATATAGAAACACATTTAAATATTTCCCACACTTATATAGAAAAATATTTGTTTGATCAACAGGTCATGTTGCACAGATGTGGCTTTAATTGATGCTGTATTTCATGAGAACAAATCTATACTGTGTAATATCAAAATTAACATTCACTCACTAGCTTACAGTGCTAAACCTAATCCCCCTATTCTTGCTACATGCAACCCATCTTAAATGAGAGGGCCCTATGCATTTTGTAAAGCTGTGATTTTTATTTTTCTGCAAAAGGTTTATTATGCTCAAATAGCCTCATCCCAACAAAAAGGTGTTTAGCATAGGGTGCTGTAGCTGTTTCTAAAGAGAGCACCCATCATCGATCTTCCTTGCATCCTTTAAAAGCTACTTTCTAGCTGTAAAAATCCTATTGAACTGTCACCTGCAAAGGTAACTACAGGCTGTAACAAGCATTTCTTCTTTGAGTATTTGGCTACATGGAGTCCACTCTAAGAGCTTATACACTAGATAAGAGTTCTTTGGCTTTAAGGGCCACACATGTGCCCCTCATGTCCTGGAGTCCCAAGGGCATAAAGGGTAGAACATCCCTAATCACCTGGAGTCCCAAGGGCATAAAGGGTAGAACATCCCTAATCACCTCTCATTTCCAGATGGAACTTCCTCACTCCTTTGCTACCCCGTGGCTACAGAGATTTCTTATTGTTCCTGGTGCAGTTAATAGTTTTTTAGCATAAAGCTTAAATTGCTTTAGGAAATTTACCTTGGTTCTGAGTCACTGCACTATACTAACTGATTCTTCTTGTGCTGTCCACACAGCTGCTACACTTGGTGCACAAGATTAAATAGTGTCAACTGGGGACATGCTCTGGGAGCCATCACAACCCCCTGTAACTGAGCATTTAAGGGGCAGGATGGTCTCAACTATCTCTCAATTCCTTTAGTAGTAAAAATCCAGAGTTTCAGAATGGCAAGTAGCAGAGCCAGAGAGCAGGTCATGGAATCTGTATATACAACATTTTGAAAAACTAGAATTCAAATGGTTTCCACACTGATTCCACTTTTGGTTACTAGCAAGCAGTATCCTTGCTTGGAGGTAAGAAAGAAGAGTCTTACTGAAATATTGACTTGAGTACCACTCTGCCAAAGCTTGCATTTATTAATTAATGTATGGACTGAATTTAGGTGGGTCAAAGGTGTTCATATAACCCAGCCACTGTCCAACATTGAACAGTGTTAAATAAGGTGCAGGGTTTGGTATGCTGCTTAGTACCGTAGCAAATACACCATTAAAAAAAATCTTTTAACAGTTTATTAAAGATACAGAAAAGAAGGAACAGTTAAAACATTTGAAACGTAAAGCAACAAAAATCCCTTTTTGCTGGAGGGAGTTTTAGAAGGAAAATCTCCCTTAATTGACAGTCTCTCCCACATGCTATCAAAGATGTCCTTTTGAGTAAAAGAAGAAGAAAGCTGAGATGAGTTCTTGCTGCTGCTGAGTCCAATTCTGTTTCATCCTAGATGGTGTTGAGATACAGCTGGAACTGGTGATGTCATCTGGATCCCTCTCCCTGGCCTGATCTGGTCAGGACATCTCTCAGGATCAACATGAGAAAAGCGTGGGGGCCCAAGAAATGGCAGGGGTGGCAGCCATGATGGTGAAGCTTGCTTCAGTAGCCTCCATCTGCTCTTTCTGCCCTTCTCCCCACAAAGTATCTATCTTTAAGATGCCAAAAGGGGCGTGATGAATGGAAAAGCCCATCCCCTCATTATTTTGTCCATCAATTAAATCCATTTCTGTAAGGCCAAACCTGACGTAGGTAACCTTGTTTCCACATTTTCTTGTTTACCAAGTATGATCTCACCCCAGTCCTTGACATTTCAGTAGGCCACTTCTGTTTGGACTAATTCAATCTCTCTGTCTGGTGTTGCACCTGTTTATAACATTCTTTATTGAGAACAGCTTGACGTACTTTCCATGATAAATTCCTAAGCAGAATGTGTGTAAGTGCTGGAGACTAAAGTAGGCGGTTTGAGTGAAAGAACTTTTGTTTGCCTGCTTGTATGACCTATCGGCCACATGGCTGTGTCCCCATTTATTTATTTCCTGCCACTGCCTCACAAAGAGTAAAGTTACCAAGAGTTTTGGGTTCAGCAAAACTCTGGGTAACATCCTTGCCTGTCGAGGTAATGCATTTGCATAGTATTGTCTGTAAGCACTTACATGGCAAGCCCCCAAAAGAGAGGTAAGAATGCTCTGCATGCCAGTTAAATATTTTGGATTTCCAGCACATTGATATGAAGGGATAACAAGAAGTGATCACTTTCCACAGTTTTCCAGTAGATCCTGGTTTGCTCCCCATCTCTGCATGGAAGCATCCATGATCAGAATCTTCAAAGGAAGAGATGCAGAGAATGGAAGTCCTGTGCATATCTAATCCAGTTGTTTGCGCCAATCTAATGAAGGCATGATCTCCTTTGGGATGGGAATCTCCTTGTTTATGCTGTCTCTGTTGTGTGTTGATACACAGATCTAAAGTTTATACCCATTTGTTCTTGCATCAACATTGTCCTTTAGTTTAAATAGCTCTTTGTCCAGTGAGGGGATTACAGAGGCCAGGGTGATCATTTGGAATCTCAGAAGGTGGATGAAGATATTCAGCTGTCTGAAATCTAGTGTAGGCCTCCAGCCTCCTTTCTTCTTGGGGATAAGGAAATATCTTGAATAAAACCCTTTTCACTGTGCTGGTGTGGTACCAACACTATAGCTGCCTGAGTAAACTCTCATGAGAGGAGTCCCTGAAAAGGGGGCTTGGGAGTGGGAATTGGCAGGAACTCTATTGTGTGTCCAGTGGCCATGATTGCCAGTACCCATCTGTCTGATGTTATATGGTGCTGTGCTATAGTCTTTCATGCTTTCTAGAAAGGGGTCATAAGCCTTCAGATGGTAGAAAGGTTGAGGAGGAGAGCATTGTTGATGGCAAGACAGTCTTAGGATATTTTCTCCATGGTACAAATACCCAGACAGCACACATTGCTCTTGAGCCTTTGAGGGTATGTAATAATTCACCTGCTGTCTCGCTGAACAGGTTAATTTCCTTGAAGGGAAGATCCTCCATGGTTGATTAGACTTCCTTGGGGAATCTAGAGGATTGGATACACAAAGCCCATCTCATGACTAGATGTTGCCATCAGGTGGGAAGCTGGAGCTCCATACATACCTTTACAAGCCATTATTCTCTAGAATCGGCCTCTAAATCAGATGCAGGCCAGTCTTACAGTCCTTATTTAAATAGGACTCCGGTACCCATCACCTTGCAGAGCCCATTGCTTGCTGTTCACCTAGTATGGGATCTGTGTGGACAAATACTCAAAAAAAGTGGTTACTTTCCTTACAGTAAATGTGTACTTCAAGATGTTTTGTCTACTGGGATCCCACAATCTGTCCTCCTCCCCCACTAAAGTGGAGTCCTTTGGCGTTGGGGATTTTGTATTGGTGAAGGAACTGAATGATAGTTGGGGCTGCTTTGCCCCTTTATACCTTCAGATGAGGAGCATGAGGACATGCACGGTGATCGGGCAACCCTAACAGACACTGCTGGCCAAAAGTCACCTTTTGTGCGCCTGGGGCATGTGCATACCTAGAGTGGGATCCATGTAGACAAAACATCTTGAAGAACCAGTTATTGTAAGGTAAGTAACAGTTTTATTTCATGATTGGTTTCTGTTCTCTTCCCTAAAAAAACAACAAGGAGGGCGTTTTTACTCACGAAAGCTTATGCTCAAATAAATCCGTTAGTCTTTAAGGTGCCTCCGGACTCCTTGTTGTTTTTGTGGATACAGACTAACACGGCTACCCCCTGATACTTGTTCTCTTCCTTAGATGCCTATGTCTAACCCCCTTACCTTAGTTAATTGGCATTCATTGCTATGTACAATTTAGATTTTAAGCTTCTTGGGATTGGGACCTGTAACTTTTTAATTTGCCTGTAAACCACAAGGACATATACCTATGAAACTGTATCCATGTGTGTTCGCAGAAGTGTCATGAGAAGGCCATACACTAAACCATGAGTAGTAATATCTAACATCATTTTTCCTCAACTTGTCAAATGAGTGGGGAGAGTACAATAAACTATATACTAATAATATAGTCAGGCAACTTTAATAATAGGCAATGCTACCAGCCCTGCCTATAATGCTCCTGACCAATGTCAGTTTTTTCCTTCCTGTTGCTGCAGAACAGAATTTTTGCTAAATTCTTATATTGGTATTTATACTCTAAAACACATAAGCCTTTCAAACCTGTGCAATTTGTTTACCTGGTGCGATTTGTAGAAGAACATACAAAAGTTGGTGAATACCACCCAGAGCTTCTGCCACCCATTGCTGTTCTTGAATTTTCTTAACAGGTTTCCAGAGAGCTGATTCTGAAATGGAAGAAAGTAGTAAAATAGACACACACAACCAAATCATAAACAATGATGGAAAGTAGCCAAACCTCATGTAAAGAATGTTTACTTTTCTATTTAAATTAATATATTATTCCTATTGGTCATTAAACTTGGTATTAAACTTTCAGAATCAGAAATCCCTCTCATTCTTTAAATGAGGCTTGTCTATCATTTTTTGTACGAAAAATGATCTGCTGTTACCTTGTTAGATGCAGAAACCCTTTTGTTGGATGTGATAGCTTAATATGATAATTTCAATTAAGTTTTTAATTACTTATAAACTAGTGCACTAGTTAGTATTCTTTTAGAGGCCAGTTAGTGGGCAGTTTTCTTCACTAATGCATTAAGCCCCGTATGTACAGTTATTAATAGCTATTTAAATTTTTCTTAAACTAGCTAAACGTAAGCTATGAAATATAACCAAAACCAATTAAATTTTAAATCATATTTTACCTCTTTTGCACAGGTCTTAAACTACTATAACTTTAAAAAAAAATTCTTGGCCTTTGTCAGTTTGTTTTTAGGAGCCTAATGTACCACACCTCATCCAGCCTGCATGTTCCATTCTCTCCCTGGGCCCTAAATGGTACTAGAAGTAATTAGATTTTTTAATAATGAAAAATTGAACAAATTTCCTTGGTCTTCTTTTTAATGTGATCCCATGTCCTTTGCTTAGGTGACTCAGCCTCCCATAGTCCTCCTCCACTTCACAGTGCCTGAATGGTGGTTCTTTCAGATACTGCTTCCTTTTTATAATTAACAAGAGGCAGCGTTTCTACTGCCATGTTTTTCTGTCTATCTTTTGTCCTGTTATTTCTGTCCATCCATTCTCCACAGATACGTGTACCATCAGTGCTCTCTTCCACAGCTCTGTGGCTTCTGCATGCTGTACTGCTACCTGCTCTTTTTAAACATAGAACAAAGCTACTACAGCACCCAGGAAGGACTTAGCAGCCTGGGAGCTGATTGTGCAATACCCTTACAATGCAGATGTGGTACTAGTGGACCAGCTGAGCAATTCTCTGCCTGCAAAATAAGCGTCAATCTGCTATTCAACAACACTGTGCCCACAGTTGTACAGCTGTATAATGTTAAGTATTGCACAGTCCTCACTACATAATACTGTCAATTAACCCCTGAATTTGCAGCAATGACTATTTAATTCTACTAGCCCCGATTAACGGCTACTAGCGGAAAAAACAATCAGCAGGTAAAACACATTTTACCAGGAATGATGTTAAAGTATTCTTGACATTCCCCCACCCCCTTTCCTGCACTGGGTTTACATTTAATTTCTTTTTAAAACCTTGTTTTAAATCCTCCTCGCCTCTCTCTTTTCAGTTTTAAAATTGCATTGCGGTGTGTTTGACCTAAATTACACACAATTGTATTCCTTAATTTTTTTGTTACCTCATTACTCTGGATGATATCATAAAAGGACAGGCTTTGCATTCGGTACCAGCAGACATATGAAATGGAAACAGGCCGCTGATCACTGATCAGTCCAGCAGGTAGGGAAGAACAGTCACTGACAGTTAGAGGATCTTCTACCACAAGAAAGACAGAAAGGAGGGAGAAACAGAAAGAGAATAAACGATAATGCTTAAGTGAAAGCCATCCACTGAGTGATGTGAGCATGAATGGTAACCTGCCAAGGATGGGAACAGCTGTGCAACTGAAGATGTATGTATACACGATGACATGTGCCTCTAGATTGTTTAGTCTCCATTGTTTGCTAGTAACTTTTTAAGCGTGGGAAGGAAAAAGTAGTACAGTGGTGAGTTAGCCCTCAAAACATAACTAAATATTTTATCATTAAAATTGTTAAGAAAAATAAAATAAAATGTTATTAAATTGGCTTTGAGAAATGGCCACATTTATACACTAATGTGATATTAACAAATGCATGGAAGTTACCATGCAAGTGTTAAACATTAGGTGTCTTGGCTTGCCCCACACTCAGCTGCATGCTGTGTACTGCCTGATAGATCATCTAGTTAGTACATACTATACTGATATCCTAGGAAAACAAGCCTGGGCTCAAAATCAAGCTCTTGTGAATTTTCTTCTTCTTCTTCTTTTTTTTTTTTTTGGTAGGTAGATGGGTTAGTTACCTCCTGGGGAGGTTTTCTAGTACAAGCGCAATAGTACCAAGTCAAATGTCTGGCATTTCAGCCCTTCTGTTTCAAAATACAGCTAGAAATGAATATTGTGAACATTAGCCCCATTTAGTTTTTGAAAGTTTTTACATTAGCTGTAACTCTATTCTTGTAAATTGAAGAGTATGGCTTAAGAAAACACTGCAGTTAAAGTGTATGCATAGTCCTTGGCCCATAGTTCACCAAAGGTAGAGCAAGCTAGAGGCATTTTCCAATGAAAAGGGTGTTCTAGTGTTGCCTTCAAGAAGCTAAACCAATTTACAATCTATTAAGTTTTCCCTGTTTTCTTTGAGCATCAACGTAATTTCCAAGAGGTCTGTAGGTAGATAATAGCATTTAGTACTCCCTCTGGTCTTTACTTTCCTATCTAACTTACATTCTCTGCTCTGTTTTGGAGTGAGAGTTATGAGGGAACAACTAAGCAGAACCCATAAACAAAATTTCTTACATCCTCTTTCAATTACTCACGAACTTCTTAAAATACATTTAAAACTCGAAAAAGAACTTTTTTAGATTTCAGCTATTCTACAAAAGTAATTAAGTGTAATATTTTGAAGACCTGAGGCCTTTCTAGTTAGTATTCCCACGATTCCTAACATTTTGTATGAAATTGGTTTAACTGTGATCAAAATAAAATCACATTGTTTTTTCTGTGATGTGGAAAGTGCAAATAAAAAATAAGGCAGAGAAAAATAAGCCGTGAGCATATTAAGGTCCTAGAGAAAGATGGCTAAAGTAAAGAAAGTAAGTTAGTATAGAAAACCAAGAAACAAGGCTGCAGAGGCCAGAGACAATGTCCTTTCAGCACTAGTAAGTCATCAATAGGTATTAGCAAAGAAAAATATTCAAAGGGAGTTTTCTTTGGTGTGATCTGAAAGTTAAGACTTTCAAAATCAAGTTAGCATTTAAAAATGCAGGTTATTTTTCTGAAATTAGAATCAAATTGATTTTAAGAGATTGCTAAATAAATCATCCAAGTTTACGTTTTTGCCAAACTATTGTTATCTGACTGTGAGAAGGGGATCACTAGTGTAGTTGTGTTGAAACTCCAAAAAGCAAATAAAGGGGTGTTGAATTTAATGAGAGGCGGCCAATGTCTAGAGTAAAAAGAAGATGGTCACTGAAGAGACATTCTCTGGAGCTGCAGTTCAGATTGTTCTGAGGCAGATACCTCCACAGCAATACTAAAGTCGATCATTGAAACGCTGGTATTTCTGTGCCAGCAGACGTGCACCGTAGTGTTGCCACGGTGTGGTGACTGACGTTCAAGTGAGGTGCGGCTTGCACTGAGATCGTCCTCTGATTCCTGGTCTACAGTAGTTTCATCAGGAGACTCTATGAAATTCAGGGAAAAAGCATCTTTCTTGCAACATACATGATTGGAAAAATTATTAAACATGAAGGTCCAATGCGCTAAGAGGTTTAAATTTTCACAATTCCATGAACAGATTTTAGTCAACAGTCTTCTATAAATAACAAGCTTAAAAGGGGCAACTTTGTTTAAAAGGCTAACACATCCAACACTCACTAAGGTATTTTACTTTGGCTCTAACTCTGCTTGTATTAATGTTCTGAAACAGAACTTCCCTAAGACCGGCACTGCTGTACAACATGTCCTGAAGTCACGATGCTCAAGAACAGTTTTACAGTCACTTATCTTAATGCAGCTAAGTTTCACTGCTATACATTTGAATTAAAACAAAAGGAACAGAAATAGTGGTAACTTCAATAAAAAGCATTAAACTGGAACTGAACCTAATTCTAAGGTATTAGCCTAACTGCACCTTCAGCCAGCAGATTTCATAACAGATTTCAAAACTTGGGGGGGAGGGATAGCTCAGTGGTTTGAGCATTGGCCTGCTAAACCCAGAGTTCAATCCTTGAGGGGGCCATTTAGGGATCTGGGGCAAAAATTGGGGATTGGTCCTGCTTTGAGCAGGGGGTTGGACTAGATGACCTCCTGAGGTCCCTTCCAACCTTGAGATTCTATGATTCTATGATAACACTGAGGTAATGTGATACAGCAGCACTGTATTTCAAGGCGTGTTTTCTTCTCCATTATCATTGAATTTTAGTGACTTTTGGGTAAAAAGCTCCTCTTCATACACTACTTACTATTGTCAGGTGGACTACTAGCCAGTAATTCAGGGGTGGGACCACTGCTCTTCTCTGCCAGATCTATCGCCATCTGTATGTCCTCAGTCCACTTGTCCATTTCAGCACGGGTACTACGAACAGAGATCCAGGTTTCATTCGCTTTAAGCCGGGCTAAGAGGCACTTTAAAAGCTAATCACAATTTGAGTTTGGTACCCAATCTAGGTTCTCATGTCTACATTTGTCTAACTAGGCTGTTTCTTCTGATTCTAAGTTTAGTTTGGATAAAACAAACAGAGTTGCCACACAATATTCAAATTCATGATTCTGTTTTACTCACATCTTTAGCAAGCCTATTACTCATGCAGCAGAAAGCATTTTTGTGCAGAATGATTTTAAGAGCAAATTAAAATAAAATTCTATCCATCTGCTCTGTGCTTCCTGCACAACTGTGTGAAAGGCTTGCGGACATGCATTTCCAATGAATTACCTTGCAGCAACAATGATGGACTGATGTTGACCTCGTAGTGTAAGACAGTGAGGAACCCCCCATTCCTCTTCACTTTCCTCTATCTAGGAGACAAAGGTTCACATACCGTAAGATTGCATTAGTCACAGATTGTAGGAAGTACACATTTTATGGATTGGAACAGTGGGAGGGGAGAGACAGAAAATATAGCAGAGATTCACAAACTTGGAAATGGAGGAAAAAAATAGCAGCTTAAGGAATTAATGCAACCCCAAAAAGGGGGAGGAAATTAAAAAAAAAAATTTCTCAAAGACTAACAGCTGAGAGTACTGTACATAGGCCTCCAGTACCTTTACAAAGAACACACTAAACAAAGTGATGATGAAAATAATAGGAAGAACAACTACAGTATGTTGTTTGGGATTTTTCTGCCAGCTTCCCAATATAACACGACAAGATGCTACTGACAATACATTAATGGCTAACCTGTGCTTTGTCCCAGTGTGGGTGTGTGAGGCTGCTGGACAGGAAAAGGTATTAAAAATGGAGGACACAAGCAAGAGCTGAGCACAAGCACAGGACTGTGCTAATCTAGCAGCATTCAAGGCTGAAGGAGAGAGAGGGTGAGCTCTAAAGAGTGACATACCAGTCATACCTCTTGCAAGCTGGGGAGCTCCAGGAGGCATCATGCAGCCTCGAAGTCCAGTGCGGTTAAGCTGCATTTCTGTTTCTCTTGCAATAAAGGAAAGTGCCTGCAAGGCACAATACAACCCTGACCCTTTATCTTAGGCTACTAGCCACGTGGGTGCATCAACCTGGTGTCCTACTCAGTTTGTAGTGACAGTCTCTTTATGGCCACACTGCAGTGACTCATCACTCTGCTAAGCAGTAGAGACACAAGAGAAGCTGCATCACCTGCTGCCAATGTACTTCAACCTTAAACTTGAGAGCATCTCTAGGGCTGAAATAGCCATTCAGGCCCAGATTTGCCTCTGCTGAGACTGCTAAGCATGATGATGGCTTTTGTGGTGCACCCCCTGAGAACTTGATGGAGACAACCAACACATTTCAAATAAACCATAAAGCAGCCACCAGATGGAGGTAACAGTCTCCCCCACCCTGGGGTAGGAGTCAAACAAGTGACACGCTACATATACCATTAAAGCCCCGAGCCACTGAATTCCCATGGGAGTGCTGTACTTACTGTCATGCCATACAGTGGGAGCTGTCCATGGACTTTAAATTGATTTGATGCTGTCAGGCCTCTACTTGTGTACAACAAAACATCATTAAACTAAAAAGCAAGAATGAACACGATTTAGATTAGCAGTAGTATGTTAAACTATTGAGCAAAGGTCAAACAGTAACAATGGGCAGAAAGTCAAGTACTGGAATGATGTTTGTATGAGGGCCCTAATATCTGGGTGACTATCATCTAAATGAAAATATCGGCTTCCACACAATACTCCCAGGATCATCCCCAATCTCATTCTGCAACTGGTGCCAGGACACTTCACCCAGTTCCTCGCTTACTTGTAGTTCTCTTCTGGGGTCAGTGCACTTTGGGATCTCAGCCCTCAAAATGCTCATGAGCCAATGCACTGAGGTTAGAAATAGTTTTTGTTGGTTCCTGTGCATCGGAGGGTTTATGGTGGATAGTCTGCTTCCTGAACACTTTTACCTTGATTTATGAAGGAGCAGGCTTACCAGTCAGCCCCTTGCTAGGAAGGATGAGCATGTCAGCCCCAGAAGAGAGCTATCCCTCTGAAGACATCTGATTGGCCATTATTCTGGATATTCAGGAGCAGCCTGCCCACCAGACCTCCTAATCTTAAAGACTGCGCATATGGGACACCACGTCAAAATGTGTGACAAATGAACACTGTTGCATGCCAAAATATAATTGATAGATTTTAACTATAAAATTTGTTTAAAAGAATATTTTCTCATTTAACTAAACCAGTTTTTTAAAAAGAAAACTGAAAAATCAAATTTTATCATATTCAGCCATAAAGATCTCTGACATTGAACCCTGGACTTTTAGACCTTCCCCATCCCCCCAACACACACACACACACACACCTCTGCCACTTAGCTAGAGCAATAATTGCTATCCTCCAGGTGGATCGGCCACTAGAGGGAGTCTTGCACACACTTTGCCAATAGGTTACACAACTATTTGCTAAAAGACAAGGAGGACTTGTGGCACCTTAGAGACTAACAAATTTATTTGAGCATAAGCTTTCGTGAGCTACAGCTCACTTCATCGGATGCATTCAGTGGAAAATACAGTGGGGAAATTTATATACACAGAGAACATGAAACAATGGGTGTTACCATACACACTGAAATGAGAGTGATCACTTAAGGTGAGCTATTACCAGCAGGAGAGCGGGGGGGGGGGGGGGGGGGGGGGAACCTTTTGTAGTGATAATCAAGGTGGCCCATTTCCATCACGTCTGAGGAACAGTGTGTGTGTGTGTGTGGGGGGGGGGGGTAAACATGGGGAAATAGTTTTACTGTGTGTAATGACCCATCCACTCCCAGTCTTTATTCAAGACTAAGTTAATTGTATCCAGTTTGCAAATTAATTTCAATTTGGCAGTCTCTCGTTGGAGTCTGTTTTTGAAGTTTTTTTGTTGAAGTATTGTCACTTTTAGGTCTGTAATCGAGGGACCAAAGAGATTGAAGTGTTCTCCAACTGGTTTTTGAATGTTATAATTCTTGACATCCGATTTGTGTCCATTTATTCTTTTACATAGAGACTGTCCAGTTTGACCAATGTACATTGCAGGGGGGCATTGCTGGCACATGATGGCATATATCACATTGGTAGATGTGCAGGTGAAAGAGCCTCTGATAGTGTGGCTGATGTGATTAGGCCCTATGATGGTGTCCCCTGAATAGATATGTGGACACAGTTGACAAGGGGCTTTGTTGCAAGGATAGGTTCCTGGGTTAGTGGTTCTGTTGCGTGGTGTGTGGTTGCTGGTAAGTATTTGCTTCAGGTTGGGGGGCTGTCTCTAAGCAAGGACTGGCCTGTCTCCCAAGATCTGTGAGAGTGATGGGTCGTCCTTCAGGATAGGTTGTAGATCCTTGATGATGCGTTGGAGAGGTTTTAGTTGGGGGCTGAAGGTGATGGCGAGTGGCATTCTGTTCTTTTCTTTGTTGGGCCTGTCCTGTAGTAGGTGACTTCTGGGTAATCTTCTGGCTCTGTCAGTCTGTTTCTTCACTTCAGCAGGTGGGTATTGTAGTTGTAAGAATGCTTGATAGAGATCTTATAGGTGTTTGTCTGAGGGGTTGGAGCAAATGCAGTTGTATCATAGAGCTTGGCTGTAGACAATGGATCGTGTGGTGTGGTCTGGATGAAAGCTGGAGGCATGTAGGTAGGAATAGTGGTCAGTAGGTTTCCGGTATAGGGTGATGTTTACGTGACCATCACTTATTAGCACCGTAGTGTCCAGGAAGTGGATCTCTTGTGTGGACTGATCCAGGCTGAGGTTGATGGTGGGATGGAAATTGTTGAAATCATGGTGGAATTCCTCAAGGGCTTCTTTTCCATGGGTCCAGATGATGAAGATGTCATCAATGTAGCGCAAGTAGAGTAGGGGCATTAGGGGACGAGAGCTGAGGAAGCGTTGTTCTAAGTCAGCCATAAAAGTGTTGGCATACTGTGGGGCCATGCGGGTACCCATAGCAGTGCCGCTGATTTGAAGGTATACATTGTCCCCAAACGTGAAATACTTATGGGTGAGGACAAAGTCACAAAGTTCAGCCACCAGTTTGCCGTGACATCGGGGATACTGTTCCTGATGGCTTGTAGTCCATCTTTGTGTGGAATGTTGGTGGAGAGGGCTTCTACATCCATAGTGGCCAGGATGGTGTTTTCAGGAAGCTCACCGATGGATTGTAGTTTCCTCAGGAAGTCAGTGGTGTATTGAAGATAGCTGGGAGTGCTGGTAGCGTAGGGCCTGAGGAGGGAGTCTACATAGCCAGATAATCCTGCTGTCAGGGTGCCAATGCCTGAGATGATGAGGTGTCCAGGATTTCCAGGTTTATGGATTTTGGGTAGCAGACAGAATGCCCCAGGTCGGCGTTCCAGGGGTGTGTCTGTGCGGATTTGTTCTTGTGCTTTTTCAGGGAGTTTCTTGAGCAAATTCTGTAGTTTCTTTTGCTAACCCTCAGTGGGATGGCTTGTAGAAAGTGGTGTTGGAGAGCTGCCGAGCAGCCTCTTGTTCATATTCCGACCTATTCATGATGACAACAGCGCCTCCTTTGTCAGCCTTTTTGATTATGATGTCAGAGTTGTTTCTAAGGCTGTGGATGGCATTGTGTTCTGCACGGCTGAGGTTATGGGGCAAGTGATGCTGCTTTTCCATAATTTCAGCCCGTGCACGTCGGCAGAAGCATTCTATGTAGAAGTCCAGTCTGTTGTTTCAACCTTCAGGAGGAGTCCACCTAGAATCCTTCTTTTTGTAGTCTTGGTAGGAAGGTCTCTGTGGGTTAGTATGTTGTTCAGGGGTGTGTTGGAAATATCCCTTGAGTCGGAGACATTGAAAATAGGATTCTAGGTCACCACAGAACTGTATCATGTTCATGGGGATGGAGGGGCAGAAGAAGAGGCTCCGAGATAGGACAGATTCTTCTGCTGGGCTAAGAGTATAGTTGGATAGATTAACAATATTGCTGGGTGGGACACGGCTGCTACTCTGAAAACTATTTGCTAGACATGAGTAGAATATTGGAGATTAGGGTTCCTGGATAGGGTGACCAGATGTCCCGATTTTTGGGTCTTTTTCTTATATAAGCTCCTATTATCCCCGACCCCCTGTCCCGATTTTTCACACTTGCTGTCTGGTCACCCTACTCCTGGATTTTATCCAGGCTCTGTAGAGAGAATGTGGTGCATTTGCTAAAGACAGGATAGATAAAACATATTTATTTGGCACATTCAATCTGAAAGGCAGCGTGGGTGAGTGGACAACACCTAGATCTGCCATGCTAGAGACCTGGGTTTTATTACTAACTCTGCCTGAGGTGACCTTGTGTAACCTCTCTACTTATTTGTACAATGGGAGGGTCTTTACTGATCAAAGCCTCAGACCCCAACCTTTAAAGGGCTGTGAAGTGTAAGAAAATAGAAACAAAAGTCAGTAGAGGTGACATTTAAACTAATGGTCCAATGGCTTCCCAGCTCAATGCATTTTTGCCCTAGACTACAGCAATATCGGTAGGTCTGTCTCCCTCAGCCTGATTTAACAAAATGCAGAATGTCCTGTAACATCCAGTGCACTGAAGAGGTCTGCCACTCTCTGCCACCGCTCCTCTTAAGCAGCAGGACAAGAAAGCATCCCTCATTGTGCCACAGCACTGATTCCTTCCAATTCTCAAGTTGAGATGCCCCATAGCACACGGGGCCATTAGGAAGGGCCACTGGCCCAGTGCACTCTCTGGGACATCTGAGCCCCAGTACATGAACAGGAGAGTAGCAGCAGGATTGGGACAATTGTTTCCTGAAGACCCTAATCTGGAGTAGGGGGAGTAAATCTATTCAGTTAGATAGGAGATGAGAGCCCAGCTGGTTCCCTCTCAGATCTACAACGGGGCACCAGCTGGTCACCATCTGAAAACCCTGGATGTGATGGTGAGAGGGGCTAATCTCTACCAGTGCTATAATCTCAAAATGCAGCTCCAGACATGGGCAGGTCCAATAACTTGATGAGGAGTTAGATATGTCACCTGGAGAGAGCCTGGAGAGTCCCGTCTCTTGAAAGGGGGATTTGCTGAAGCTGACAGAGGGTTATGGTGAGTTTTCCTTGGTCTCACCAAGGGTAACTCTCTTTCTGGTTTGGACGTGAAGAACAGGCACAAATAGCCCAGAATATGCATTATTTTATAAGTACTATAAGTCAAAATAAATAATTTCATTTTTCTAGGACTCAATGACAATAATGGAAGGGCTAGGAATGTCTGGCAATATGAATTCTTGATGAACAGCTCTGGCTGTGTCTAAATGAGATACTGTGTTCATTTAGATCAGATTATTTTAAAATGTGTAATTTCTTTCACAATTCAAGTCTAACTCCTTCCCTGACGAAACTCTCAGAAGGTTTTTTTATTGATTTATTTAATTTTTTTTTTTTTTTTATACACAGTTGTACTTCATTATGTTCAATACAAACTGTTCTCATCACTTACCAGAAAAAACATCCGCTGCTGTAAACCCTTTCCAGACAACTTACTAAGACTGCCCAGTCTAATGAACTCCTGTAGGAAAACAGACATAAAACAAGCATGTCAAGTATCCCTTTTCAATATCTTGTCGAAAGTCTGTAAGTACTTAGTGTCAGTACTTGATCGTATAGTTATTAAGGCTGTTTTCACACACACTTCAAATACTTACAATTCAAATCTTATTTACAAGGTAGTCTCTTCCTATTCAGAGCTGCCCTTCCACTTCCTGACATTGATTGCTTCAAACACCTCCCTCTTCCATCAGCTTTGAGTTAATAGATTATTAAAATCAAACAGCTGATTAAAATAAAAAGGTCTATGTTTATTCACCAGCATCTGGCTACCCTCCTCCTTGAAATATCATGAATAATGTGGTGTATAGCTGACGTGGCTCTCGTTGTAAGCACAAAATCAAATCATCTAAAGGAATCCATTACAACAATGGGAGAAGAGGGAGATTTGTCTGGCAACATGAATTCTCCTAGACAAGCCGTGCAGCTCATGTCATGCAATACAGCACATTCACTTAGATCAGACTATTTTAAAGCCTGTAAGCTCAGGAAGAGAGAGCTCTCTCTCAGTGGAACCAAACTATCAGAGAGCCAGGTTTTCTGGGATTATAGTGAGTTGCATCATTCGCTGTTTTGAACTATGAAATAATTCCCTTTTCCACATAAAGCAAATCAAAAGCTTTCATTTCCAGTCACTCTCTCTAGCCTGTTTCAGGCAGTTCCTAATGGGTTTTGTATGGATTTTCAGAGGCCAACACCCATGACACTTGTGTACAAGCAAAGGACACAAAAAGCAGCAAGACAGTCTGTAAAGCACCAATAAACTAGCTCATGGAAGATTCCCCTCCCCAGGGGAACACTCCAGTTTACACAGAGTTGCTGTTGCTTGTATACCTAGCTTGGGGACTTTTGGCAGCCAGCCCAGAATATTATTAATTATTATTATTATTAAACATTTATATTGTGATGCTGCCTAATGGCCACAACCTGTCTGGGCACCATTGCAGTTGGTGCGGTACAATCACTAAGAAGAGACAGTTCCTGCCCCAAAAGAGCGATCTAAAAGTAGAACAGTCCTGAGAATGTTTTATTTTACCATAGGCACTGTTGCAGAATGGCCCAAGGGTAAAGTCACCTTTGTCCCCCTTCCCTGAAGGCTGCGCAGACACAGCCTAGGATTGGATGTGTGCTTTGCCACCGCCAAACTAGGACCTGTGATCCACAAGTCAGGTGAATGAGAAGTACAATACAACCATCCCACAGGCAACAGCACACAGCCACAGGTGGTAATAATGCTCTTCAGCCTTCGCTTTCTAGTGCAAAGACTGAGGTTGTGTCTACACCGCCACTTTCAGTGCTAAAACTTTAGTCGTTCAAGGGTGTGAAAAAACATCCCCCTGAGCGACAAAAGTTTTAGTGCTGAAAAGCGCCAGTTTGGACAGCGCTCCCAGCCCTAAGGCTACCACACCTCATAGGGGGAGGGGGGGTGTTTTGTTTTTTGGTCACCGGGAGCGCTCTCCCATGGCGAGAAAGCATGTCTACATTGCCCACGACACAGCGCTGCCGTGGCCGCACTGTAACATGGGCAGTGTAGACATACCCTGAGCCCCAGCCTGGGAGTTAATCGCATGGGCTAAGGGAGTGGTGAAGGATGGAGAGGCAGCAACCACCTGAACACGTGCCAGAGGGTGGCAAACAAAGTAAGCTCTCTGACTTGGCACGCAAAGCATCTCCTCCCTGGCTGCTTTACGGTTTCACTCCATACAGGAACAAGACAGCATTTAAGTATACGACATCCCTCTTGTTCTCTTTGCTCTGTCCTGGGACGGAACAGGGCAGCAAAAAGTGAAATGGACATTTCGTCAATTTCAGTTAGTAGTCACGCTGCACATGAAGTGAAATATGTTGGGAGACAGGTGAGAGTCAGAGAAGAGCAGCAGGGGTGCAAAGCACTGAAAGGAAGAAGCAAATGACGGTAATTACACCAGCGATTAGATGGGGAAGACAGTGAGAGGAAGGGGGAATAAAAGAATCAGATAAGGAGCAATAAAGGAGTAAACAAGAAAAGGGAGATGAAAAAAGACCCAAAATGAGGACCCGCCTACAGTGATCCAGGCTTTCATTGTTGCCATGGCAGACTTCGGCCACACACTCCCCACTGTATTTTCCACTGCATGCATCCGATGAAGTGAGGTGTAGCTCACGAAAGCTTATGCTCAAATAAACTTGTCAGTCTCTAAGGTGCCACAAGTCCTCCTTTTCTTTTTGCGGATACAGACTAACACGACTGCTACTCTGAAACACGATCTAACGTGGCCTATGAAAGCCATACGGACACGTCAGCTGCTTAAACATGCAGCCGTCCATCTTGCAGGTAAGAAAGACCAGGAAGAGCATAGCACACCAGTGCTCTACACTGGCTCTCCAACCGATTGCACCTCGAAGTCCTTGTCTTAGTCTTTAAAGTCTTAAATGGCTAGAACCTAGCTAGCTTAGAGCTACCTTTCTTCAGCACCCCACCTCAGCAGCAGATTCATCAGAGACATTACACCTCCTGGTCCCCAGGTGGAAACTCTCAGGGGCTAGCGATAGGACTGTCTTGGTGGAGGGTGTTTAGCTGTGGGATTCCACACTGCCAGACTGCCACATGCCTTACCACATTTAGGACACAAAACACAAAACATCCCTTTGTGCAAGCTTTCCCTCAGTCATGACTGTGGAAGAAAAATGGCCTGGCTGATGACAACCATCAAAAATGACCTTTTTAGTGATGCAGTACAGTACATAGATACCACAGACAGACACAAACAGGCAAGCAAAGATAGACACGTTAACTATGCTCAGAAATCACAGGGATGGGCACAAGAATCTGAATAGACTAGAGCCAGTAAAAAACAGAGAGGAAGAGAATTAAACTGAAATAAAGGAGAGAAATTCCCATTTGTAACATCACTGAACATATTTATTTAGAAAAGCCTGTATAAAACAAGGACTCAAAAATTATCTTATCCTGTTATATGTGGACTACAGAGACAACTGTCCCCAAGGCTAAAGTGACATACTGATTCCTTGTTTCAGTGCTTGCCAGTATGGAAGAGATGAGTTCCTCCAGCAGAAATGTCTTATAATTAAGGCTGCAAGTCTGTCACGGAGGTCATAGAAGTTACGGACTCCGGGACTTTCCGGGATCTCCGGGACTTCTGCAGTAGTTGCTGAATTTTTGTTTACTGCCCATGACCTGTCCATGACTTTTACCAAAAACACCCAGGACTAAAACATAGCCTTACTTATAGTCCCTTAGGGTCACTGGATTTTAAAAATCGTAGATATCATGGTATTGTAACCGTGAGGGTCCCAACCCAAAATGGGGTTGCGCCGGGCCTTGGCTCGCCAGGCTCTTGCAGGAGGATCACGATATTGCCACCTTTACTTCAGTGATGCTGCCTTCAGAGCTGGGAAGCCAGAGGGCAGCTGCTGGCCAGACACCCAGCTCTGAAGGCAGCGTCACCCCACAGCAGCGCAGAAGGGTGGCAATACCATACCATGCCACATGCGCTTCTGTGCTGCTGTTGAGGGCAGTGCTGCCTTCAAAGCTGGACTCCTAGCCCGCAGCCATGGAGCTTCCTGCAGCTGGGGGAGGTTCCTGGAGATGGGTCTGACCTGGCCTTGGAGTGGTTCTTGCAGAGGAAGGGGAAGTCCTGTCCCTCCTTAGCACCTCCAGGACTAGCAGCAGGAGCACAGGGCTTGGGGGTTAAAGGGATCTTGTGCAGGCTGTGGGGTGTGTGTGAGAGACCACGGCACCCCCCTGACCACGGGGTCCTAGGTGGTCGCCCACTCCCCCATCTATAATGCCAGCCCTGTCCCCACCACCATACCAGGCCACCTGACTTTTGCGCTGCAGCTGGTATTGCCACTTCCTTCAGAGCTGGGCTCCCGGCCTGCAGCCTGCGGCCGCCCAACTCTGTGAAATCTGGTCTCCCCTGCAATAGCCAGATTTCACAGGGGAGATCAGATTTCACGGTCCATGATGCGTTTTTCATGGCCGTGAATTTGGTAGGACCCTAACTATAATATTACTGCCTCTGTTCCATGTGATGCTCAAAATTTCCTATAACAATCCAAAATTGTATACAAAATAAAGCCCAGAAGAACAAAGCAGAAGAGAGACATAATAAAGAGGATTGTTTCCCTCTCCTTTTACAATCAATAGTTTGCTCTGATATTATTGTGTTTACATTTGATTTACAGTCTTTAGCGAAGGAAAGAGGGTCAGTGCTAGGTGAAACTGCATACTGTGACTATTAGGGTTAGCTTGACCAAACTCCAGTAGCTTTAGATATATCATGGCCGCATCTACACTGCTACAAACTGATAGCATGGCCACATTAAAGCAGTGTTAAAATGGCCCAGGCTAACATGATTTAAACATAACTTACCTGGCCAAGGGGATGGGGCAGAGAAATTTTATAAACTGTGATTTAAAAGAATCCAACAGACTTCAAAACCAGACCTCATGTTCCAAAGCTATTTGGCTGACAATTTCAGAGCCAGAGCTCTTGCTCTTGAGTGAAACTCTGTCACTTACCCTTCCTGGGATTGCCAGATTATCAATGCCTATCAAATCTTTCTTGAGTTCATGCAGCTTCTGGAAGTTCTCCATCTTTATCATACTACCATGGAGCTGAGCCACCATTTCAGAAATCTCAGCCAGAGCAGCTAGATAAATAAAAACAAGGATCTTTTCAATGCTCGTATCAGACTTACAAGCAGGTACATAATATTTATTCCAGCTGTGGCTCACGCACAGCACCCTCCCAACAAGACTGTTATAATTCTCTTTCTCTAGTATTTACTCTAACTGGCTTCAAGTTGCATACACAGATTCACGAGCTTCTTTTACTGAGGGTGGCAGCACTGAAATAAAGGTAGAGGCAATCACCACAGATAGAAGCCTGCTTTTACCTAAGCTTTCCAGGGGCATTCGACACTTTAGACCTGTCTTTTTTACAGTAACACTCAGAGCGATTGGTTTTCAAGGAGAATCAACTCATGGCACTGATAAGAGAATGAACTTTTTAAAATAGTACCTGAGGGCTCCACAACTATGAGACTTCAAGGGAAGTGCAGAGAGCTAGCTAGAATTCACACCTCGGCAAAGCTTCAAACATGCTAACATTTGCAGGCAACCAAAACCCCAAAGACAGCCAAGAGAGGGGCATGGGTTGCCTTCGTGTGTGTTTTTTTAATGGAATTCACACCCCGATTCTCTTTTAAAATACTTTTAAACTACTTTCTCCTGCAGCAGACACATGTGTTTTGGGTGGCGGCCCAGAAGTAGAATCAGAAGGTGGATTTTCAATGAGATGATATGATCTCCCTGAACAAAACTTACTCTTGTCAGAGGCTGCTCCCAAGGACTCTATTGCACTGTCAGCACTGAAGTATCATTACTGCTGATGGAGACAATCTTGCCATGTTTCCTCTCATTTAAAACATTTGTTAAATCATCATGGTTTCTGCATTATCAATAGATTAATAGTAGGCCCTTTTCTAATCAATTTCAGTTCCTATCTCTCTCATTAGTCTAAATATCTCCGACACATTAAATGCATCTCCCTACCCATCACATCACATGGGATCGCCCCCATATTTAGAAATTTGGTGAAATGGTTACATGTTTTTATTTCTACTACCACAGACTGTTTGTAAATCAAGGACCCGTCCTTGCCATACCTCCAGCAATGATAGAAATAATCTGATCAGTGGCTTAAAGTGCAGCACTATTGTTGTGCTCAGTACCGGGTTTACAATAGCGCCAGTGGGACTATGCCCACACTTGGAAGGGGCCCATAATGACTACATGCTGCCCCACAAAGGGTTAATCCAGCTCTAGCCCTAGCCCTAGTCCGCCAATGTGGGGTGGGAGTTGTAGTTTGCACAACGGGGCTTTAGGCTTGGGCCCTTGGACCTCTACTGCCACTGGGCTGGCACAGGGGAGGCTGGTTGTCTGTGGCCCCTGAGGCTGAGGTGATGACAGTGGGGCTGGCTGCCATGCCCCCTGCCAGTGGGAATGCCCAGAAATTTCCCCCCGCACTCCAGGGAGGGGAGGAGGTGTAGCGCGCTTTGGGGGGAAAGGTGGATTGTGGGGCGAGTCTGGGTGTGATGTGGGAGCTGGTGGTGACTCTGTATGGGGGTGGGGTAGGAGAAGCAGGGTGTTAAGGTGGGGGTTGGTGTGGAGGGGCAGTGGGAGGGAGGGGAGAGTCTGGGTTGAAGGTGGGGGTTGTTTTGGGTAGGGGAGGGGGGAGAAGGGGAGAAGGGAGGGAGGTGACAGCCCTGGGGTGAAAGTGGGGGGATTGGCAGGAGCAGGGAGATTAAGGAGAGCCCTTTGTGTGAAGGTGAGGGTTAATTGTGGGTGTGGGGGGGGCAGTAGGAGGGACGGGGGAGAGTCCAGGTGTGAAGGCTGAGGTAGGGGCTTGAGGTGGATTGTGGTAGCCTTGGTGGTAAAGAGTGTGTGTGTGTCTCAGTGGCCCTTTCTCCCTGAAAAAGATGGACATCAGCAATCTTCCTCCCCATGCTCCACCCAGTAACTTTACTGTTTCACTTCAAGTCATGAGGGGTGGTGAGACAAAGGGAGAAGTAGGTTAAAGAAAACGAACTTTTTAAAAAGTTTTGTAAACATTGTACCAAAGTAGAAAATCCAGCTTTCGAAAAATGTATTTACGAAACCTAACTTTGGGTGGAGGAGGTGATGGTGGGGAGATGCAGGTACAACTACACTGACTGCTACATCCCGGCTTCATATGGCTTATAAGTGTGCTAATTAAGCACTGGTGTTTAGGGCCCCCAGCAGGCCCTGAGTGTTTAAACAAAAAAGACAAAACTAACAAACAACTCCCTCCCACACAAATACTCCAAATTCAAGAATATTCTGGGTATATTGATGCTAGCCCAATTTGTTCTCTATGGGCTGAGTGGAAGTCTCAATCAAGTGTGGCTTCAAATATCTTATTTTGTTTTTGAATAAAGGTTTTCATCCCCATCCCAGCAGTACCAGGTATACTATGGGCGTCATTGCGCCAGGCCCACACTTGGTATGGGCCCATAATGACTACATGGGGGCTCACAAATGTGTTTGGCGCCGGGCCCACAAAAGGTTAATCTGGCCTGATTGTGTTTTATTATTATTATCTCTACTACTATGTTCTCTCCAAGGACTCCAATATCCAGTAATTAATGGTTTAATTGAAAATGTAACCAGGCACACGGCTTCAACCATCCTCAAATATTTATAGGTCTACTCTAAAATGGGGGAGTCAGTTTTACAGCAAGGGATTTCTGCTCTACAATGAGGACAAAGATTTAGGGTGGGATTTTTGAAAAGCAGCTAACTTATTTAGGAGCACAAATCCCCTGGAAAATCATATGTAAGGGCCAAGGAGAAAAAGGAGCCAGGAATCAAGTAGTCACGAACAAGAGGCAAAAGCTGGGCAAGAGGCAAAGGTCATTGTGGATTCTCCATCACCGACCATTTTTAAATCAAGACTGGATATCTTTCTAGAAAATATGCTCCAGGAATCATTCTGGGGAAGTTCTCTGGCCTGTGTTATACAGGAGCTCAGACTAGATGATCACAGCCTTAATTCTGACATTTCCTGACTTTTGAGTGCTTGACTCTGCAAGCTGAACACTCTTTTAATGTAGTTTTTTGGATGCAATATTATTTATACTACAGCATGCCTAGTGGTTAGAATGGGGGACTAGCTATCAGGAGACTGTGTTCTAGTCGGCTGCTTCTAGAATTAGATTATTCCTCCCCATTCACCTCTGGAGTCTCTGAAGTCCACATGGTTTGGTGGGTAGTGTTTGCAGAGCCTTTCCATTATCTGCTTATAGTGCATGAGCCGGTGCAAAGGCCGGAGTAGGAAGGTATTGAGGGGCAGGTAGCAGACTTTCTGTAACTCAAAGTCCCTGCACAAGGTCTCCAGCTTGCGAGAGTTCTTGATTCCATTTTCCAATTCCATCAAAACTTCATTGTGTTTCCGCAGATGAACTGTCAGTTGCTTAAAAACAAAGAGAAAAGAAAAAAGCCAGAGACATTAGCAAACGCACTGCACATATGGGATTCCAAGTCATTTGATCCAAATATGTTTCTCTATAAAATCTAGCTAATATTGCTGCAGTTTTTTGCAACACAGTCATTTGCTCTGTGCAACACTAACGTTCTGTCATTAACCTACAAAATAAATAAGATGGAAAATCCCACTCTGTCCAGAATTAATTTAATCTTTTCTGCCAATTCTTCCCTTCCCCTGACCTTCTCTGCATCCCCTGTAAAACAAACAAACAAAACTAATTAAGGCAGACAGTCTAGCAGCAGCCAAGGAATTCAAAGTTAAAGATATTACACTGTACTTAGCTCATGCTTTGCATGTATCTTGGGGACGAACAACAGCATGGAGTTAGGAAACAAATGTAGATTGGGCTCTCCAAAGAGGACTAAGGTAATTAAACATCCAACTGGCACTGACTTTCCCAATTCCTTAGGCCCCTTTGATGATCCTATCTGTAACCAATTGGAATGCCAGCTTTTGTTCATTTATTTATTATTAAAGAGCAGCTACAACTCCTGAAAAACTCTGAACACATACACACAAACACAGGTGCATTCCATAGCAAAACACCTGCGTTACAGCACTTCATATTTTCTGCCCCTGGGTTATCATCTCATCTACATAACGCTAGGTGGGCAACTTCAGAGGTGACTTCTTTGAGGGGCTCAACAAGCATGTGGACAAGGGGGATCCAGTGGATATAGTGTACTTAGATTTTTCAGAACGCCTTTGACGAGGTCTCACACCAAAGGCTCTTAAGCAAACTAAGCTACCATGGGAGAAGAGGGAAGGTCCTCTCATGGACTGGTAACTGGTTAAAAGATAGGAAACAAAGGGTAGGAATAAACAGTCAGTTTTCAGAATGGAGAGAAGTAAATAGTGGTGTCCCCCAGCGGTCTGTCTTGGGACCAGTCCTACTCAACATATTCATAAATGGTCTGGAAAAAGGAGTAAACAGTGAGGTGGCAAAATTTGAAGATGATACAAAACTACTCAAGATAGTTAAGTCCCAGGCAGACTGTGAAGAGCTACAGAAGGATCTCACAAAACTGGGTGACTGGGCAACAAAATGGTAGATGTGGCCCCTTAGAGACTAACAAATTTATTTGAGCATAAGCTTTCGTGGGCTAAAGCCCACTTCATCAAATGATGAAGTGGGCTTTAGCCCACGAAAGCTTATGCTCAAATAAATTTGTTAGTCTCTAAGGTGCTACAAGTACTTCTCGTTCTTTTTGCTGATACAGACTAACACGGCTACCACTCTGAAAACGGCAGATGAAATTCAATGCTGATAAATGCAAAGTAATGCACATTGGAAAACATAATCCCAACTATACATATACAAAATGATAGGGCCTAAATTAGCTGTTACCACTCAAGAAAGAGATCTTGGGAGTCATTGTGCACAGTTCTCTGAAAATATCCACTCAGTGTGCAGCAGCAGTCAAAAAAGTGAACATAATGTCGGGAATCATTAAGGAAGGAATAGATAATAAAACAGAAAATATCATATTGCCTCCATATAAATCCATGGTACACCCACATCTTGAATACTGCGTGCAGATGTGGTCAAAAAAGATATACTGGAATTGGAAAAGATTCAGAAAAGTGCAACAAAAATGATTAGGGGTATGGAATGGCTTCTGTATGAGGAGAGATTAATAAGACTGGGATTTTTCAGCTTGGAAAAGAGACTACTAAGGGAGGATATGATTGAGGTCTATAAAATCATGACAAGTGTGGAAAAAGTAAATAAGGAAGTGTTATTTACTCCTCATAACACAAGAACTAGAGGTCACTAAATGAAATTAATAGGCAGCAGGTTTAAAACAAATAAAAGGAAGTATTTCTTTACACGATGCACAGTCAACCTGTGGAACTCCTTGCCAGAGGATGTTGTGCCGGCTAAGACTATAAGAGGGTTCAAAAAAGAACTAGAAAAGTTCATGGAGGATAGGTCCATCAATGGCTATTAGCCAGGTTGGGCAGGGATGGTGGCTTTAGCCTCTGTTTGGAAGACAGGATACTGGGCTAGATGGACCTTTGCTCTTACCCAGTATGGCTGTTCTTATATTCTTGATGTAAAATGGTGGTGTGAAGTGAAGGGGAGTGGATGTAATTTACATGCTGACTGGGTGGGTATCACAGCGTGGCTGGTGCCTGTGAATTAAAAAGGTCCAGATCCTCTGTGCCAGAACAAGTGCTCACACTAAAAATAGTGCTCACACACAATAAAGATAGTTGGGCAGCATTTGGGGGCTAAAATAGGTCAGGGAGTCCCAGTGAGTCAGAGCAGAAGGGCAGATGAGAGCTGCCAGAGACGAGGGGATTGGAGGAGTCCTGGAAGGAAACAGAGGGCAGGAGACCACCAAGACAGATTTGCTCGCTGACGTCCCTAAGCCAGAGAGCCAGGAATGGAGGGGGCTGAAGGCAGGAGAAACAGCAGCAGAGGGAACTGCTGCTGGCTCAAAGCCAGACAGGTGAAGCCAAGGGCCAGGGAGGGCTGAAGACAGGGGAGTAGTGCAGGAGCTTACCTACTGACCTCTCCAGGGCTGGAGACTGGGACCCAGAGGAACTGTGAGAGTGAGGGATGCTCCCCTGGCAAACATGCTTCCAGCAGAGGCTGTGGGGGTTCCTGCTGGGAAGAGGGGGTTGCAACTGGAAGGGCTTGGGTGGCTGTCCCAGTACAAGGACAGGAAAGGACTGAGAGTCTAGATGTGGTCGAAGGCACCAGCATCTGGTATGTGGGGCATCAAGAGACGAGATGTCTTGAGTTTTAGTGACTGCTTCCCCTCAGGTGAGAAATGGACTACTCAGACTATATTGTTGTAAGAAACCAGACCCAAGGAGGGGTTGTATGGAGACCAGAAAACATGAAGTTATTGGGTCACCTGAGATGGGAATCTGAGGCAGACTAGCTGCCATGCTGCGATCTGCTGCAGGAGGGTGCTTCAGGCAGGACTGCCTTATGATAGTGGGGTTGTAGCCGCTTCAGTCAGGTTGCAGCATAAGGTCCATCTGACTGGCCAAGTTTCCGACCTACTTTTTTAATGGGGATTTTATTAAAATTAAAGAAGGGAGTTCTGTTGTAGTTTGATGATTGATTTTAATGATGAAGCTCATTTGATAGAGCCAGAGAAGTCTCTAAATGAATAAATCTGCTGTCGCAGAAAATGAAGAGAAATTGGACTCCTGTATATTGATCTGACTTCAAAAGGCAGGGTGGCTTAGTCTAAATCTAATGTGGTGTTTGACACCTCTCCAGTCAAATCCCCTTCTCGTGATTTTGCAACAGCTTTACAGTACAGGCTAGTTTAGTGGTTTCTTGGCACACTACATGTTCATTCCATGGACATTCTGACAGGCAGAGAAGCTGAACCAAAAGGGACCCTTCTTGGCTACTATGGAGGCTGCCAGGTAGTTATTTATTACTTTTAACTTGTTCTCCATGTTAACTAAGTTGACAGGGTCAATTTACAGGTCTTCTAATAGGTCCCGTGCTAAGTATGAAGATTAACTGATTTTTCTTTTCTGTCTCCTATTCTGACTTCTTTGATCCAAACTGGGTTTTGATTCTTTTCTCTGGAGGCTGCAGTCTTTCTCCAGGGCTATGTCAAAGAAGGATCGTAGGGCACCAAAGACTAAACAACATGAGATTAAAGGCACCAGACACATAAGCAGAGTAGTCTCTAAATATAAGTTTACTGTTAGAGATCAACAGCTCTTTAGGAAAATAATTATACTTACTGGGAATAAGGGACTGGTGTTAGAAGGTGCACATGATGGTTTTTCCAGGTATCAGAATGTGTCTGGGTGAATGAAGCAGTCAGTGGTAGGTTTACTGAGGAAAGGGTTATGATGGCAGGTCTGTCAGTGACAAAGTGGCCTATTAGCTACAGCAGTGGATTGTGAATCAGAGTTCCCAATTTCTATTTTTAGCTTTGTCACTGATTTGCTGTGTGATCCTTAGCATGGCACTCACCCTTTGTGTCACAGCTTATCTGTCCCTAAAATTAGAATACCATGGTGACTGACTGACAATATCCTGGACAAACCTTATGGCATTAAAGATAAATTGTACTGAATTAAGTTAAATCTCATTGTACTAGGTCTAATACCTTTGAGATCCATTGTATTAAAAAAGCAATGATGCATGTGTTATTACAGAATGGTGTGTAATTCCTCTAGGAGGAGGGGTTTGCTAATGTAATTCCTCAGTTATCAGCTCTTTGAAGCCACCCCCTGGAAATGTGCACACAAACTAGAAATCTCTGGGGACCAACAGACAAAAAAAGTATTCTTGGTGTGACGGTGCCCCCATAAGGCTTTATGGAAATATGCTTATGAATATATATATGACATAATTGGAATATGTTTTATGCTACATATGCCATGTAACATATCTATGTAAAGGTTATGATCTACTCAATCTATTAATCCTATTTGTATGTATGTATCATTTTTGTATTCAAAGTTATGAATATTGGCTGTACTGGCTTGATGTCTAAGTAGCCTTAGTAGAGCTTTTGGTCAGTTCCCTGAGAAAGGAATGTGCAAATTAGGTACCCAATCAAGAAACACAAAGGACAATGAATCTTGGAATGCTCCAATCCACATAAGAAATCTACCTGAGGACGTTCAAGGAAGCATGTGAACCAAGGCTGCCACCCGTAAGTTCCGAGTCATGCATGGACGTGTATCTTGCCCATGTGACTCGCCCATGTGACTCCAAAACTCCATCCTGGAGCTGGACTTTGCATAGGAGAGAGAAGGGGGTCTCCACCCACAAAAGTGAAGTCTATTTAAACCCCTGGGAGACCCCTCTATTTTGTCTTCAGCTGGCTCAAGAGATAGCCTCTTGACCCCCAAGGATACCTGAAAGAAACTGGAACAAAGGACAGTAACTACAGGGGGTGAGAGTGATTGCTAGACCCAGACTAGAAGGTGAGTAGTCTGTAAAAGGAAGCTTACTGAAACTTCTCTAAGGGTGAGGTTTTATCTGTATTCAGTTTCTTACTGTATTAGACATAGACTTGCATGTTTTATTTTGCTTGGTAATTCACTTTGTTCTGTCTGTTACTACTTGGAATCACTTAAATCCTACTTTCTGTATTTAATAAAATCACTTTTTACTTATTAATTAACCCACAGTATGTATTAATACCTGGGGGGGGGAGGGGGCAACAGCTGTGCATATCTCTCTATCAGTGTTATAGAGGGGGGACAATTTATGAGTTTATCCTGGATAAGCTTTACAGGGTAAAACGGATTTATTTGAGGTTTGGACCCCATTGGGAGTTGGGTATCTGAGGGTTAAAGACAGGAACATTTCTTAAGTTGCTTTCAGCTAAGTCTGCAGCTTTGGGGCACGTGGGTCTGTGTTGGAGCAGACTGGCATGTCTGGCTCAGCAAGACAAGGTGCTGGAGTCCCAAGCTGCCATGGAAAGCAGGGGCAGAAGTAGTTTTGGCACATCAGTTGGCAGTCCCAAAGGGGTTTCTGTGATCCAACCTATCACCATGGCGTAGTCGAGCAGGATCTGTGCACAGCTGATTGCTTTGAGATACTAGTAGTGATTTTAAGTGAGTTAAGCGTGGTGGCTGGAAAACAAACAAAGTGGTTACTGGTTTGTTATTTTCTGTTTGCTTATTTCGGGTAAGGGAAATAGGGACAGAAAAGGAAGCAAAGTAAGAAAGAGTGAAGATCAGAAGAAGCTAGAACTACACAAGTTGCAAATTGCCCAGAAAGGCCGAACACTGGGCACTGGGAAAGTCTCTGTTAACTAAGAATCCCCTGAGCTCAGTGCATCTCAGTTTCAATGAACTGCAGACGGGTGTGGCCCAACCTCTGTGTCTGTGCTGAAGCTGACAGGAGTGGAGGGGGGCCTGTTCCGGCAGGAGGGGGTTCTTTGTGGTATCACAGGTCATCGAGTGACAGTCTAAAGGAAAGACCAATGGAAACTGATGTACAATTTGCCCGGGAAAAGGCTGCCCTGGGAAAAGAAAAGGCTGGCCACCAGCAAACCCTGGACTTAAAAGACAAAGCAAATTGAGACCCAGAAGCATGAACTGGCTGTAATGGAGTGGAAGAGGTGCATAGAGACATGTATCCTGGAGCTGGAAGTGGGGGTCCTGGTGACTGCTGCGGTGGGAACAAACCCCAAGGACTCTGTAGCTGGAAGCAAGCCCAACCTGAGTGAAAGGGGGAGGGATTTTGCTGGCCAGTGAAAGGTCTGTCATAGCTGGTAGCTGTAAGCCCACAGCTGGATCAGGGTCTCTTTCCCTTTTGGGGGACACAGGAGTGTCTGCCCCAGAGGGGAGCCCAAAAACAAATTTTAGGTAAACTGCCTCTGCCATGATCAGTGTCCAAGCCTCTGGCAGTAAGTTCAGGAGGAGGGTGTGACATTGCACTCTATATGATTTTATAAAAATATGCTAATGAGTGTGAATATGATGTAACTGGAATATACTTCATGCAAAGGGTCTCTTGTAAGGAATCATTACAAAGCTTATGATCTACTGAGTGTGATCATCCTATTTGTATAAATGTATCACTCTTGTATCTCAAACTAGAAATATGAAATATGGCTCTGAGGTCCTATTGTAGTTATGCAAAGTGTGGGCCATTAATGGTGGTTTGGAATCTTGATGGCTCCCATTAACCAGGACAGTTACCTGTAAATGGCTGTTTACTTGTAAGTCTTCCTGTATACCTGTGGGCTGGAAAGTGGGTAATAAAGTCTTACAGTGACATGTGATCATGTCACTTGAACTGGAATTCATCTTTAACTTGGTGCTTTTCCATTGAGAAGAGGGGTGGGAATCCAGAGGGACAAAGGATATATAAGTGGGTGGAACAGAACAAAGGGGGCGGCCATCATGAGAAATCCCCTAGCTACCACCTGAGCCGGAACAAGGCCTGTATCGGGGAAAGGATTGTGCCCAGACTAGGAAGGCGTCGAGTCTGTGAAAGAAACTTATTGAAACATCTCTGAGGGTGAGATTTTATCTTTATTCAGTTTTATTACTGTACTAGGCTTAGACTTGCGTGTTTTATTTTATTTTGCTTGGTAATTCACTGCCAATTACCAATTCACTTGGTAATTCACATTTGCTTGGTAATTCTGTCTGTTACTACTTGGAACCACTTCAATCCTACTTTCTGTATTTAATAAAATTACTTTTTACTTAATATATACTCTGGGTTAATTAATAATACTGGGGGGGGGGGAGAGCTGTGCATCTCTCTCTATTACTGTTATAGAGGGTGAACAATTTATGAGTTTACCCTGTATAAGCTTTATACATGGTAAAATGGATTTATTTGGGGTTTGGACCCCTTTGGGAGTTGGGCATCTGAGTGTTAAAGACAGGATCATTTCTTAAGTTGCTTTCAGCTAAGTCTGCAGCTTTGGGGCATGTGGTTCAGACCCTGGGTCTGTGTTGGAGCAGACTGGCATGTCTGGCTCAACGAGACAGGGTGCTGGAGTCTCAAGCTGGCAGGCAAAGCAGGGACAGAAGTAGTTTTGGCACATCAGTTGGCAGCCCCAAGGGGGTTCCTGTGATCCAACCCATCACACTTGGATCAATAGCCTGGTTTTAAACAGGCTCGGGGCCTTTCTTCTGACCCGGCAAACAGATAGGACCCCTGGTCTATGGAGGGCCCCAATACTTAGGGAAAGGTTGAAAGGACTGGGCCAATTGAGATCTCATAAGACTGTGTGCTTCCTCTGAGCTGAAGCTGTGATGAGCTTGAAACCACAAGGAAACCCTTAGGTGGGGCCTGGAAGGATGTGTAAATCAGAGCCCATGTTAGGGTTGCACTGATCGCTGGCAAGCTTCTTAGGATGTGTGTAGATTCTTTCATTGTTTTTAATGTGTTCTCTCTGTACTGCTTTTACCTTAAGAATAAAATAGGCTTGCATAAAAAGAGCTGCGTGGTAACTTACAACTGTGGGCATTAACTGTCCCTGAAGGGGAAGCAAGCTGGTGTGCTTAGGGAACCTGTCTCTGCTGGGAATAACACAGTGAAGGCAGGGGACTGTGCAGCCTGGGGATACCCTGATCGGAAGGGAGAGACACGTAGGTTTCCATGCAAGAAAGGCAACTGCTGGGGAGCTGGAAGCCTGAGAATGGGTGCCCTTGCTGTATCACTATGGGTAGACAGAGGTCCAGCTGCCCTGAATTGTGATCACCTCCACCTACTTGGCAATGGGGACTTAGTAGCCCTTCTCTCTGCTGTGGAATTGAAGTCTGGTACTGCAGCTAGCAAGTGCATCAGAAAGGGGATTAATGAGCAGGAAGAGCTAGCTAATATCTGTAAAAACACTTCAAGATCCTTGGATGAAAGGCCCTGTGTAAGTGACTCTCTCTTTTGCCAAAGGTAGGAGAGGGAATCTCTTTTATTGGCCCAACTTCTGTTGCTGAGAGAGACAAGCTTTCGAGAAGTAGGTCCAATAGAAGATATTACCTCACCCACCTTGTCTCTCTCATATCCTGGGACCGACAGGGCTACAACAACACTGCACATAGCTCTTTTGTCAGGCATTCTGCTATTACAGTGCTTAGTGTGGATAGCTAAGGTTACATAGGTAACTCTAAAGCAATTTTTTAAAGAGAAAATGATATGCAATTATCAGGACTGGACCCACATGTGTTGTTAATAATATAAACATGTGTTACTGGCCTAGATTGTAACGGCCTCCCTGGTGTCTTTAGAGGCTTTTATGTAACTCTGTATTCTTTACTGCACTGCTCAGTAATATGCTACTTCCACAATGCTACTGCAGACGTGCACTGTATAAAAATGGTATGCAAAATGTTCTTGTGGCATACTATAGAAAACAGAGGCATTGTATTGGCCTCTTTGTTTTGGTTTTCAAAAAACAATGTTACCTACGCTGTCATTTATTAAAAGTATCACAGCCAATCTAGAATTGTAGAAGCACAAACAAAGCTTCAAAAGGAAAAAAAAAGGGGGGGTGGGGGTGGGGGTGGGGGGAAGAATATCTAGGACCAGCTTCCCAAAAAGATAGGTTTGCAAATATGTGTCTAGTCGGTATATACCACTGTATAGCTGTTGCTTCTGCAAGTATCCTACTTGCAGGCATACTTGCAGGCACAATTACCTATTCTGTGCTCTCATCTCTATTTGCGCACATAAAACGGGATCTCATTTTGTCTCCTCATCTGAAAGTTTACTGTGTTTGAAAATCTTCTCCTGATTTTGTGTGTAATGCTCCTAAGGATTTTTTGATCACTAAAAAATCAAAGGGCTTGCAACACTCAAACTCTGCCTAAACATTTAGAAATTCATTCAATTAAACCTTTTAAAGAAAAGCTCACACAATAGTCAAAAGCAGCACAAATGGCAGCACGATATTTACATGAAAAGCACGTTGATTCTGACCCATACCAAAGCTTAGTGGTTCTAGGATCATTCCTACCTTCATACTCTGAATGTTCTTTAGCATAACATCACCAATTCTTTGGTAATCTCCTTTAATGTGAGCATTGGAGCGGCCTTCCCTGTCAGCAACAGAAATATCAAAACTTCAGTCATGCGATATAACAGCATAATCACTTGTAGAGCACCAAGAAACTCAATAACTTATTTCTTTCAAAATCCTAAAATTCTGTATTCTCTAGCTCAAAAACCCATGAAGAAGCTTCTTAATGTACTGTTAATTCCCATGTAGAGTACATTCTTCATCTAAATTGGCTTGTACTAGTAACATCAGAGAGGGCATGAACCTAAAAAAACCATTAGGCTTTTAAGGAAAATTGCCAACATTTTTAAAGCTATAAATAGGGAAAGTTGGGGGGCAGGAGGACAAATAGGGAAGACTTTAAAATGCTATTGCAGTTCATTGGGCATTGATTGTAAAGAGGAGGAAGAAGAAATTTTTTTGTTAAAAACCAAGAATTGTATCCCCAGCAGGGACTGCTGATGTATATGTTCTAAGAACCCTTCTACTGTTGGAAGGGGAAGCAGCCCGCAAGGTTGCCCGGCATTCAGATTCATTACAGAAGTGTCACATATTCACAGGAAACATTCCTGTCAAGTCTCTCCTTTTTCATATTTAAAAATAATGCAACCACCGCCCCAATCAGCCTAGACTTCCTTTAGCCAGTGCTAATGCATGTTGCAGTGGGCACTCAGTTTGGGATAACCGTAACTCCTGGTGACAAAGGATTATTTGTTTCTAAATGTGTGTGAGAGAGATATGGGGCTGGGGGGGGGGCAGAATTAAAGGCGATACACATTCAATTTCCCAAAATCATAAAAATACATCACCCCAGAGAACAGTGAAGGAAATTAATGAATTTAAGATTCTAATGGTCATTGAATTGAACTGGTCTGAGCTGAGCATTTCAAAACAGACAGGAACAACCACTAGGGGCATGAGGGAAGCACAGACTGACAGCCTAGTTAAAAAAAAATGAAGAAGGAAAAAAGTCTTCCTCAGTGCAGCTTCAATTGTTAGCATATTCTCACTCAATGGCCTCAGATTTTTAAATTTTGTTAAACTACCAAGTGTGAGGTTGAGGGGTGGGGGAATGTTGAATTCATCCCTGGGGTGAACGTGTACAATTCTACTGAAGGAGCTGCACAGACCAAAAAGGCAGACATCCGAGATCTAAAATAACAATGATGAGATCAAATTTAACTCAAGGAAATGTTCAGATCTCTGCTTTAAAACTAAACACATTTCTCGATTTTCATTCACCTGTAGTTATTCATCTCATTCAAACACATCTAGATTTTTACTTTAGGAAAATTCTATTTGCACTGAAGTATGAATAAATGGAAGACAAAATCATAAATCTTTTCATTCCTTAACAAACGGAGTGTTGTCAGACATATTCTACAATCAGTGAATTACTGAAGATGTATGTGTAGCTAAAGGATACCCATAGAATAGAGAGAGAAAATGGGTTTTTCATAATCCCTCTATTATAATCGAATGTAAAAATATTCGGGGAGATATTATTTTGTAAAGATGTATGCATTTGTGGTTAATGGCTACGCTGGATAGTCTTTTGTGCATTCTTCTCTTACTGAAAAATATGGAGGGTGCAGCACATAATGCAGAACAGTAATATCCTTCAATTTACCCCACAGACGACAAATAGCTATACAGGGTTATGTTAAATTGCTTCAGGTTCGTCTCAAATGGCACTGAACACCACTGAGTGGTTTCATATGCTGTCTTTAATTATTTTCTATTGTATTAATTCCCCCCTGCAGTAGCTTCAAGCGAACATGCTTATTTCAGCAGTTCATGACAAGATAGTTTAAGTTCTTTGAAATCAGAAGTTACACTGGGGTGAGAAATAGGATGTTAGTCTTGTGTAACCATGACTTCTAATTAGCTCTGCCAGGTTGGCAAAAGCTGTAGTTTAAATAACCAGCTTGTCTTTCATTCTGTCTACTCAAAATGTGTCAGATATATCTGGGAGATTGGGGTCTTCTGCAAAAGATAATAGAGGTGCATATGACCATCAGAATATTAAAGTTTCCACATGACCTGAGGAGGGAAAGAAATACAAGCTTGCTTCTCTACTGAGCTTTACACTAGCAAGTCCCTTCCTCCTCCCCAAGTACATAGTTCTCCTTCCTGACTCTGTTTTTCATCCAACAATTTCCCATGCTGAAATTTCTCCTCAAGTTATGATTAAAACTTTTATCTCACTGAAGCCTTAGTCAAAGGGGACATGCACTAAATTTGCAGGCAACGCTCAGCAAGCTTGCCTGGACGTTCTACGCTTTTACAGTTGCACAAAATTCTCAGAAATGTCCAAAACAAAAGAAGAAAATTACTGCCAGCAGTGACGTGGGTGCTGGCTGACTATCAACAGAACTCTTGCTTTATAACCATTATTCTCCTCCCTAATTTTTTGTCATTGTTTAAAATCCTTTTCATGTTCCTGCATTTAATTCAATTAAATGAACGTCAGCAGCTTGGTACCTTGTTGGCTTATTGCCAAGATAGATATTAACTACAATTTTACAGAATTATTCTGATGAGAGAATTGCTTTGCTGGAGTTGATTCTATGCTTAGTCTGGCTGAAATCTGCCCTGGAAGATTTCTTTATATACTGTCCACTAGCTATAGGAGGCCTGACCACATCTATGTAAGGGCTCCCATTGACTTCCTGGGCTTTGGATCAGGCCCTTGGTGAAATACTTCACTAAACAAGTTAGCTCCTTGCAGCCTAAAAGTTTATCCCTACCCCATTACAGCCAGTGCACTCTGCCAATGCTCCATTATTCAGTCACCTGAAACAACCCAAATCCTGTAGCCGGAGTATTTCCTTTCTACACTTCACCACCACAGTTGCCCAAAGCTCCTCTCAACAGCCTGGTGGTTTTCAAATCTTTCTGTGTAGCTCATGAGAACTGACTCAGTGTGGCAGGGAAGGTGGGGGATTAGCAGGACAGGTAGTCCATAAAAGATGCATTTCTCTCCCAAAGAGGCTGGCAGCGTGATGATGGACTGAACCCATTGCAATAGCTCAATAAGAGATGATGATAAGCCAACAGAGGTGATGATAATCTCAATAGTAGCTGGCATCCCACTAAAATGGACAAAAAATCTAGACTGTTGTGAAGCCTTACAAAGCAGGCAGATAGGATAGCTCAACAGCCTAAGCCCTTGTCCATCCTCTTTGCTTGCAACTTCCTCCCACACAGATGTTAAATCTTCTACCGCAAAAATTAATTTCTGAACAGTCAGGCAATTAAAGATTTAAAAACAAAAACAAACCCCCACCACACAATCATTTGTGGTTCTCTAATATCAAGATTCCAACAGTGTGTGACTCCTCCAAACAATAACATTTCTACAAAATAGAAGTAACTGCAACATATTATTCACAACTTTATTGAAACCCCTCTTTTAGATCTTGAAACCTGATACCATTCCACCACTTAGCCACAATGACAATACGGGCCTTATAAATACCTAAACCAGATAGCTTTATCTGCCTGTTTAGATATTTGTACCACTGTATCACCATGAGATCTGAGCCTGGCAGAAAGAGGCTGACCTCTCAACTGCTAAACACACCTTTGTTAGTTAGTTTTAGGGGTTTTTTTGTAACAGAGAAGGAATGACATTGAACCTTGCTTACATGCCCTGATATTCCTAAAGCTACTGTCTTAAAAGGCTTCCTCCTAGTACTAAAAAGCTTCTCTCATTAGAATGAAATAAAGTCTGTAAATGCAAAATTTAAAATTTCTTTGCCATTATGAAACTGTTTGATTATTTTTAAAAGTATAAAAAAAGCTATTGTTTGATGGAGCTCAAGTGCTGGATTTTGTCTGTTAAGTTATTAAACACACAGGGAATTCTCCTGCAGTAGTTGAAGCAATTGAACCAATGTACAAATTACAAGGACACAAGGGGAAATCTAAGGTTAGTAGAGTTAAAAAAACAAAACAAACTTCTTATTGTCCTTAAGTATATTAAGGAATAAAAAGAATCCTAACAGTAGTACTGCCCTATTAGTAGATGGAAATGGAAGAATTGTCAATAATACAGATAAGGCAGAAATGTTCAATAAATATTTCTGTTCTATATTTTGGAAAAAGCCAGATGATGTAGTCATATCGCGATGATAATGATGAAAGCCTTGCCATTCCAACAGTAAGTTGGGAAGATATTTAGCTGCTGCTACTAAAGCTAGGCACTTTTAAAATGAGCACGTCCAGATAACTTGAATCCAAGAGTTTTAAAAGAGCTGGCTGAGGTGCTCTCTGGACAATTAATTTTGATTTTCAATAAAGCTTGGAATGCTGGGAAAGTTCCAGAGGCCTGGAAGAAAGCGAATGGTGTACCAATATTTTAAAAGGGTTAGCAGGACAACCCAGGTAATTACAGTCCTGTGAGCCTGAAATTAACCTTGAGCAAATTACTGAAGTGGCTGATATGGAACTTAATTAATAAAGAGTTAAAGGTAATATAATTAATGCCAATCAACACGAGTTTAGGGAAAACAGATCCTGTCAAACTAACTTGATAACTTTTTTGGTGAGATTACAAGTTTGGCTGATAAAGGTAATAGCATTGATGTAATATATTTAGACTTCTGTAAAGCATTTGGCTTGGGATATATATACTTGGGAGCTGGGAACAGGTTTGCTTGAAGCATGCACCAAGCACATAGTGCTGAGAGTGGGGTGAGGAGCTATGGAAGGCCAGTGCATGGCACAAGCCCACAAGTGCTGAAACTGGAGCAGAGGGGATGAGAACACCCTCAGAAAAATGGAGCAGTTCACACCTTTCAGAGCTATTGTTTCACACTGTATTCATCTCCATGGGATGCTCTCATTCATCTGAGAACATCTAATTGAGATAAATGGACCCCTTCACACCTCTCTGAGCCTCCTGTGCTGCAGATGGATGTGTAGAACCTCTTCCCAATACAGGAAGCCCAGATCTGGGGTAGGGACTCTGCAGCTTCATTCTCCTGCCCCTTCTGTCTCTAGCTGGTCCTTGCACTCCTCTCAACCCCATCACCTTCCCACCTCCTCAAGCTTACAAGGAGCATGGAGTGCCAAGGAGGAAAGTGGAGTTGGTATGAATGCGGGGGGCTCAGAGCGGTGTGTGCATGCATGTGTTGGGGCTTGGAGCAGCAGGGAGCCTGGGGGTGATCAGAGCAATGGCATTCCCAGGAGGGAATGTGGGAGGAGTCAGTGCAGTGTTGGAACAGTGGAGGGGAGCATGGGGAGTTGAAGCAGTGAGGGGGAATATGTGGGGAAGTGTTGAAGCAGTGCAGGGAAGAATGGGACAGGAAGGAAAGGGTCCGAGCTGTGCAGTGTGGGATGCTGGTGGGGCTTCAGCTCTTTTCCCCCCCGAACACCCAACCATCCATGCCCCCTACGATTGCCCTCCCCTTCAAAACATGACCCCACTGACTCCATTCTAGTCCCTGCATCCTCTCCCCAGTTCCTCACCCTGTGACCCCCTGACAATGCCTGCCTCTCCCCCGGGGAAGAGGGTGAACCAGGTTTTTCTAGATGTGTAAGGAGGTGAGAGATGATGCAGGGGCACTGAAGGCACTAGCATGCAGCCAGTGCATCCTGTGACTGGCGTGATCATTGCCAAGGAGCCCGAGGCGCTAGAGGGGGAGAGCTGGGTTGTGGTAGATGGGGGATGCCGAGAAAATTAATTTTTAAAAACCCAAGAAAATTAAATGCCCCAAATCTTCATTAATGCAGAGTTCAGTTGCCCAATAGTGCCTTATGCTCTTCCAGAAAGTTAGCTAAGCTACAAAGCTCTGAAAGCCAGGAATTACAGATTTAAGGTAAAGCACTGCCCTCCTCCCCTTAACTCTGCCCTAAATGAGGAATACCCCAATGTGCTGATAACACACACACTAGCACTGTACCCTCACAAAAGCAACAGAACACTTTGGGAACACAGCACACACACACACTGTAGGACAGAATCTGAAACTTTCTCTTTGCTAAGGCAAAACGTGTGTTTACGTCAGGTATAACAAACAGGAGCTACCTATACCTGGCCTACACTCAAACACTGAGCCTACCCCACACAAAGAACAACTACCTTGCTAAATGTAACAACCCCTTCCCCTTGCCGTGAGGATTCTGTCTTAGCCACTACTTTCAGTTACTCCTCAGTAGGGGTCACCGAATGCAATTAATAGGCAGCAGTTTTAAAACAAACAAAAGGAAATATTTTTTCACACAAAGCACAGTCAACCTGTGGAACTCCTTGCCAAAGGATGTTGTGAAGGCCAAGACTATAAAAGGGTTCAAAAAAGACCTAGATATGTTCATGGAGAATTGGTTCGTCAATGGCTATTAGCCAGGATGGGTAGGGATGGTATCCCTAGCCTATGTTTGCCGGAAGCTGGGAATGGGTGACAGGGGATGAATCACTTGATGATTACCTGTTCTGTTCATTCCCTCTGAAGCATCTGGCATTGGCCACTGTTGGAAGACAGGATACTGGGCTAGATGGACCTTTGGTCTGACTCAGTATGGCAGTTCTTATATTCTCACTGAGCCCTGGAGTCTACCGTCGGGAATGCTGACAGTACACAACACAAGCATACCCCGTGCCTAGTACTGATACAACCTACAGAATTCAGTGCTGAAATGAGGCATACTTGATCTTTTGAAGTACACATGCACCTCTCTTCATATCACAGTAACCTGCTCCAACTACTCCTTCCCTCGCTCAGTACAGCTACACCTAACACAGTACAGGCAGTCAGAGCGCAGGCAAATACATGCTGCAGTTCAAATCTACGGAACGCAACACCACACAAACAATGGCACATTCGTAGTCATTCTTTATGTCTTCTTACCCTGGCACCCCCTTACTGAACCATTCCAGTGGCTATTGCCAGATCCATGGGACTAGTTAAGGTTGTGTTGTGGGAGTGGCACATCCCTTAATGTTGTATTGCTTGATTTTCCAAGGTTTGCGCACAGCTGAACTTGACATTCCAGAAAGGCATGTGGCACCATCAGGGAACCTTCACTCTGGGATAACCAAGTTTGGGGGCATTTAATTACCATAAATTTTAGTAATTTGAGATTCAAGGGCCAGATCTGTCAGCTTTCTACCCAACCCATTTACTGATTCTCAGACCAGCAGAAAACCCGTTTGGCCCCTAGTGCAAGTTAGAGCAATCTTATCCAAGTCATGGCCCCTGGAACAGTTGCATTCAGCCATCCCAGAATACCAGAGCACAGCAAAGCCAGGCTCATTCCCTTCTGTCCTGATACACTCTCAGCAATGCCACTGTGCCAGGGGAGGAGGGCAGTGGGAGCAGGTGGCATAGAGCTGATCAGAGATTTCCCTGTGCAAGTGAAATCTCCAGTCAATGTTACAGCATCTGTCTGTCCATGTAGGAGGAAGGATAGAGTAGGGGTTGAGGATCTGTCCTGTCCTGTTTAATGTGGGGAGCTGACTGAGCAGGTGTCATGGTACAGTGGGATTGGAATATTTTTGCTTGTGTTTTTCTCTGAAGCAACCTAGTGGATTTCCTTAAGGATGCTGCTTTTCTCTTACTTTATTAAGTGGTCTGAGAGCAATGTTGTATTTAGAACAATGGGTTTGAAAAGTATTAATAACCTAGCCTCCAAATGGTATTTGTTTGTTTATTTTAAAGGACCATGGCACCCACTCCTTCAGTAACACCCACATGAGGGTAAAGAGGCTCCAAGAAACCTCACAAGGCGAGCCCTGTAGCACTTCCAATAAACACTGTTTCAGCGAGGAAAGTCTGAGCCTTCAAACCTCAAGGCTCAGGAAGACCCATGGAGAAAGGAACGCATGGAGAAGCTCCAACTCAGCATCACGCTGGGGTTGCCAGGAATTAAAGATTTATTTTTAATTAAAGATTATGTCAAGTGATGAAACCTCCAGAAATATGTCCAACAAAAACAGGCATCCTTAGCAAAGCTTCCCCCTTCTCCCTTCCTACTGCTACGGTGGCTCTTTATGGGGGACTTCTTGCCTCCTTCTCCACCCAGGGAGACACAGATCTTGGGGAGGATGCAGCACTGCCGCTTGTACAAGGAAGGAAAAGGGGAAGGAGATGACAATGGAAGCCAGTTCCTTACTGGCTCAGGTCAAGTCTTAAAAGCTGCTATGGAGTCAGGAGGTTACTGATCCTTAGAGCACCTGAGTGCCTGACTAGCTCTCCCTGCTCCCTCCAAAGCATTCACTTATGGCTTCCTGTGCTGCCTGCTCCCTTTCCCTGCCAATTTCCTTCCACAGGCTCCCAGGATTTGGTGCCCCCTCTGTCCCCCATGCCGGATCAGATGAGCAACAGGGAAGTTCCCCTGGAGACTCCAGGGTTTGGAATCCTCCCAAGACCTCTACAAAGAGTGACAGACTAAACACAGACCCACCAATCTGTGGATACAAGAAGCACTGAGCAGACGCCTCAGAGCTCAACAGACCTTAAATCCATCCACACAGTGCACAATGGGGTCCTAGGCCATGACTGAGGCTTCAAGGCACGCCAGTAATACATAAAATAACGATAACGATAAATGAAACATCTTAGAGAATGTTTCCTGTGTTTGTCTGATCTCAGGGAAATGAGTTTTGGGTGCTGCTCCACTCTGGAGAAAAGTCTGATGGAAACAGCTACGGGGTCAACAGGATAAACAAATTACTCTGGAGGGAAATGCGCTCAGGAAGAAGCGTGTACAAAGTGAAAGATTTCTCTGTGGTAAACCTTTCTCCCCTCCACCCAAAGAAACAATGCAGAGAGAATAAAAATAACCCCTTGTGCTGTCTTATTTCTTTCACAGCATAAGACACAGAAGTAGACAATAGAGTCCTCCCTGTGCTGTGCCCTGAATGATATCTCATAGTTTGCTGAGGGAAAAAGAGGCTCATTTGTTGTGTGTCAGTGGCAAAATAGTTCTGTTTGCTCTTTGTTTTCACGGATCACTGTTTGAACATGGAATTGATCTGCCAATGACAGGATATAGAGTTCTCAACTCAGGGCCTGGGTATTAAGAGTTTTCATCAGGAGGTGAATTCTGACTCTTTTAATTCTATATAATAGGCAATAGCTGGTACCCCATATACACCCGGTGCTGTAAGGCAAAGACTGTACTGCGGGCAGGAAGGAGGCCTATAATAAAAGGTGATATATTTATTGGAGATATAATATAAAGCAGGCAAAACTCCCACCTCACTCCAAACCGTGGGAGGGATTGTCCCATCTACTGCGGCCCTTGTACAACTGCTGTAGTAGCAAAAAAGAGCTCAAAGAACCCTGCAGCTGGCCAGGGGAGAATTCAAAAAAATATTAATTGTGTGGTTAACATTATATTACTCTAGCCAATGACCATGTGATCCCCTTTACTCATTCTGCACCTCTTCCTCTTCCCTTTGTTTTGTCCGTCTTTGGCTCTCAGCTTTTCAGCTCTGGGTATTTTCTGTGCCTCTGTGCAGCACCCAGCATGTTCTAGGCACTAGCAGAAAATAATGGGAATAACCTGGTGCCATGAGTACTATAATTATGGCATAATCTGTAAGGGTGTTCATGACAGCCATAAGGAGCAACTAGCATAGGGTCTGTCTTTTCCCGGTTGGTCTTTTCCCTCTTTTCCCCCTGTGAACATTTTGGCTCCATTCAATTAGGCTGAGATTTGCAAAGATGCCTGGGGGATTTGGATGCCTTTCAATTATCATAGGGAGCCGGGCATCCAAATCCTGCAAGTAGCTTTGAACATCTCAGCCTTAAAGACCAGATGTTCAATGAAGAACCTGGACAAGGAATCTGAATTTCCAGAAACATCCTCCAAACATTCAGCCCTTAAGTGACTTACTTAAGGTACACTTATTCTGGGGAATGATATATGTGCACAGCATGTGGAGAAATGAGGTCTCCAAACACAGCAAGATCAACCTCCCATCTCACCAGACAACATTTTTAATAAAGAGAAGACCATGTGTATCCAGACAGATTCTACTGGTTCTGGCTCTTCAGTTACTATGTGTAGCAGCTTGATGGTCACAAGAAACTTCACCAGCAGGAACATAAGGGAGGACATTTATGCAGCATTCTTCTACTTCTTTCACATCAGAAAATATTCTTAAATTTCATTCTGAACAACACTGAGTACTGTGTCATTGTGAAGATTTTAAGACTGGAGGAGGAGACTGGCTTATTTCTATTGATAAGCAATTCAATTTTTAACACTATATTATATGATGCTAAAAACAACCAGTTTGCTCTATATACAGAGACTCTGAAAGCAGCTATTTTGGGTCTTTGAACAGAGCTCCTCTATTTTTCCTCAACCCACACTACTTCAGAGACAGGGTATGTTCTGTAGCAAGAACATACTGTCTCAAACTGCCAGGGAATACTCTTATAGGAAATGGTAATTTGATGGTGAAAATAAATCAGGAATAATATTAACACACATTCCCTAAAAGGCAACTTAAAATTCAGTCACAGCTCTGGGAAAAAGTAAAAACTATTTTCCCATGCTAATTTTCCCCCTACTGTTACTCACACCTTCTTGTCAACTGTTTGAAATCAGGGCCATTCTGATTATCACGACAAAAGTTTTTTTTCTCCTGCTGATAATAGCCCACCTTAATTGATAGTTTCATTACAGTTGGTATGGCAACACCCATTTTTTCATGTTCTCTGTGTATATATATCTCCGTACTGTATTTTCCACTGCATGCATCTGATTCAGTGGGTTTTAGCCCAAATAAATTTGTTAGTCTCTAAGGTGCCACAAGTACTCCTAGTTTGGTTTTTTTTGCTGATACAGACTAACATGGCTACCACTCTGAAACCAATTAGCACTGTGTTAGTGACCCTGCTTGCAATAAAGTCACCCAAGACTGACCTAAAAAATATTATGGGCTTGGGGATAATACCTCCACCTGGTCTAGTTAGCTTCCCAGAAAACCATAAATGAAGACTAGGAAGACCTGCCTCTATATAAGCTCTCAGCTGATTCCTTATTGAAGTGTCGTATTTCATAAAGGTTCCCAGTCAAAACTATGCCTTCTAAACAGAACACAAAAAACCTGGCAGACTAAAAACATGAGATTAGATAAAAACAAAACAATTTGGAAACATGATGACAAAGAGCCTGCTCATGCTGCTAGACCAAAGGCTGTCTCATGACTCCTCTCGTCAACCCCTCCTCTTCCTTAACCTCTATTGCAGTTATTCTCCCAAGGCAAGACAGATTACACAGTACATCTTTCAGAGGACAACAATGCCACCACTAAATCAGCCAGACACACCCCACCAACAACTGCCATGGTTTAAGAGGTGCAAGCCAAGCCCTAGTCAGCCCTGTGAGTGAGAAACCTGGATCAGATTGAATATGCAGCTGGTCCATTCCATACAAACAAGATATTAAGAGCGCATAAAAGAAGACGATAGAAAGTAAAACTGAAAATATTACCATGCTATTACAGTGACCTGGCTTGGCTCTGCTAATTTTGAGGCAAGGCAGAGGCAAACCAAGACAAAACGGAGAATTTTAAATTTTTAGAACTTTATAAGGGAAACCCCAAAAATTGTACCAGAAGCATAAATAACATACAACCTTACCAAGTACTTACTTTTATAATAATAAACTATAGGTTACCAACACATTAACCTTTGCGAGTTTGCACACACTACTCTTCCTCACTCTGTGCAGTTAATACCAAAGGCATTGTTATTAACAAGAACAAAAGAGATTACTCAAACACTCTGTGTCACTTGAGAGAAAAAACAACTTTTCCTCTCTTTGGCTGTAAGTCCAGCTCCATTCCTGCTGTCCTGTTCTTTGATGCTCTTTGGTTTGAAGTGCTCATTCAATAGCCCTGTGGCTGTGCCTCTTTTCCCCGAGTTTATCTGCAAGTGGGGTTTCTTCAGTTCATGAGCCCTCACTTGTCCATTAGGCACCTTTGAACTGTATTCCCTCAACAGATGTTCAGACAGTCATTCTGTCTGGTCATTTACTTCATGTCCTTTGTGGGTGGGCTTTGCGTTCACTGTTTTCAGGATCTGTTTTCATCTAACACAGCTGTTTGATCAATACACTTTTTCAGCAATTATATTTCCTTTCAGTTTTTTCCTTTGGTACTCTCTCTCCAGTATGTCTGTGGATTTTATTCCCTCTACTAATACTGACTGTTCGCATACGCACGTCTGTTTTCTTCCTGCTTCTCCTGACCTGAAACTTTTCCTATTTTCCTTCTTTCCCCCTTCGCATTTCCCAGTGCCCTACTTTTAGTCTCCTGTTGGTCTATTTTATCCCCTCACCCCCAGGTCATCTGCTAGCTCCGCATCCTTCCCTCTTTCTCTCACAGCTTTTTCCAGCTGTCCCCTTCGGGCGGTTTCCAAGCCCCCACCCCAGCTCAAACTGCCCTCTCCTGAGCGCTCTCTCTCTATGCTGCAGCAGGGGCTAGTCCCAGAGCCAGGGTTACTATACTATTACCTAATATAATCTAATGGATGAGAAGGGTTGATCCTCCATTCTGTGCGAGCGGGGATGTGGGTGTAATAGGATAGCAGTTGTAACTCTCTGATCCGGTTCTCCAGCAGAGGCTAACTTACTCCTGTGGAGGATTGGACATGGCAGAGCCTCCTCACCTTCCCAGCAACACTTTTGCCCTTATGCTGTTGCGGGGGGGGGGGCGGGGGGAATGCAGCAGCAACTACACTGCTTCCACCAGCTTTATACCAGCATTTTCTATCTCTGGCTGCTCCAAGGCCACGGGGCCTCTTGTGATAATTGAATGAAGCTAAATCTGCACAAGCCACTCTTAGGCCGAGGTAAGATTGCCCATGTAATGGGGCGGCACCGTTATCACTAGACCCATTTTGAAACAGACTTAGTTAAATCAGTACAATTTCTGTATACAGACAAGCCTTAAGCAAAACCATTTTAAGCAAGGGTTAAAGGGTAAAGAAACCTTTACATTAAGGGTTTAATAAGACTGATTTTTAAATCGATTTAGTCAAACCAGTGCAATTATTTAAGACAGACAAAGAATGACATTTTCAAAAGTGCCTAGCTGCCTTAGTAGCATATGTCCTATTTTCAAAAGTGATTTAGGCACTTTGGAACCAAGTCTCTCTGAAAGTCACTGGGACTTTGAGTTAGGCATTTAGGGCTATCCACAAAGAGATTTAGGCGCCTAACTCTTCCTTAGGCACCTAAATCCAAAATTTAGATCCTTAAAACTCACTTAATAACCCTATAGGCACCTAAATGTCTGCTGATAAAGTCCCATGATGCCTAAATTTCTGCCACTGGGTATGCACACTCCCACCTAAGTCCTGACACCAGGGTGTCTAGCTCATGCCTAAACTCTGTTGGGATCCTCAAATTAGGTGTTGCCCTGCCTCTCTCACCTACCGGATCAGGCCTCACACAAAATTGTGTTGGTGGTGGCTGAAGCTGTTCCACTTTATGTAAATATACAGAGACCGTGCGAATGACTCTATAGCCCAGTGGTTAGGGCACTCCCTGGGAGTTCAAGTGCCTGTTCCAATGACTGTTTAATTACTTATACACAATGGACCATCTTCCTCACAAGAGAGTTTGAAAGAGGGCCCCCCCCCACATCTTGGTTTGGGCACTCGTCTACAGCGAGGGAGTCACAAGTTCCAGTCCCAGCTCCACAGATGGGGGAACTGATCCCGACTGTTCCACATGCTGGGCGAATGCTCTAACTAGCTACTGGGCCAAGGGTTACGGGGGGCACTGCCATCATTTTTTCTGAGCAAGGATTTAGGGGCCCTGACTCCAGGAGCAGGTTCACAGCTGAGAATCTCAAGTGGAGATAGGCACCTCCCTCTGGCCCAGCCTTAAGCACCTAAATCCCTTTTAGGGTCTTAGACCCCCCACCTTCTCCTCAGCATTTCCTACTGGTTAGCTTGGCAGCTTCCTGCTCAGCTTGCTGACTTTTCTGGATCCCATTATTAGACAGTTAACTCTCTCCATGCATTATATGGGGAGCCTGGGAATCTAACTTGGGGTTGTGGATTCTACTGGGCAGCAGGGTGCCTAAACATAGGTGTTGCAACAGAGTTTTAGTCCCCTTTGTATACTTAGCCCACAGGAACCTAAGTCCCAGAGACTTTCGATGAGACTTATGCTCCAAAGTTCATAACCATTTTTTAAAATGGGACTTATGTGCTCTGGAAAATTTTACCCATAGCCTGTTGTGATGCTATATTTGCCACAGCAAAAGAGAACTGCAATCTGCATTACAACATACTGGGTCTGTTTCAGACACTGCAGAAAAGCCATCTCCATTTCAGTGGCGCTGACGGATAATGTGAAGATCAGGAAGACTTGTGCATGCTCTATTTTTTTGAGAGGAGACGTATTGTAACTTGGGGGCTTTCATCAGTCACATACAAGTAGGAGAAGAGACAGCTGAATTTAGTTAGTAGTCTCATATTTGAAAGTAAGATTGGTTTTCCTTTGCGGTTTATGTAAAATATTAAATTGGCTATTCATTCTGGTCACAGTACGCCCTCTCAAGCAAGAGATTGGGACATTTAGCTCATCTTCTCATGCCTCTCCCAGTGTTTTGTATAAGTAGTTTCAAAATTAGCTTTCATAAGTTCTGCCAGTGGAGGGTTGGTGCAAATCCATAAATATGCACCTTTCCCTTGTTAGCTTACAGACTTGTATAAAACGTAGACGATGACTGCAGAGGACAATAAGAACATAAAAATGGCTATACTGGGTCAGACTAATTAATGGTCCATCTAGCCCAATATCCCCTCTTCCAACAGTGGCTGGTGATAGATGCTTCAGAGGAAGTGAACAGAACAGGGCAATTTATCAAGTGGTCCATTTTCTGTCATCCAGTCCCAGTTTCTAGCAGTCAGAGGTTCAGGGATATCCAGAGCATGGGTTGTACCCCTGACCATCTTTGCTATTAGCCACTGATGGACCTATCCTCCATGAAATTATCTAAGCCTAGGTCTACACTACCCGCTGGATCGGTGGGTAGCGATCGACATATCGGGGGTCAATTTACCACGTCTAGTCTAGACGAGATAAATCGATCCCCGAGCACTCTCCCGTTGACTCCGGAACTCCAGCGCCGTGAGAGATGCAAGCGGAGTCGACGGGGGGCAGCAGCAGTTGATTCACTGCCGTGAAGGCGCCACGGTAAGTCCATCTAGGTACGTTGACTTCAGCTACGCTATTCTCTAAATATATATAGCTAAAGTTGCGTACCTCACATCGACTCCCACCCCTCCCCCCCGTAGTGTAGACCAGGGCTAATTCTTTTTTTAATCCAGTTGTACTATCAGCCTTCACAACATCCTTTGGCAACGAGTTCCACAGGTTGACTGTGCATTCTGTTAGGATACTGGCAGCTGAATGAGCAAGAGTAATTATTTCTGCATTTAGGGTTTAATGCCACACAAATACTTTACAGACATCCTAAATCTTGTAGCCTTCCGGACTTGACACACATACTAGAGAGAAATAGCTTTAGATACTTTTAATAAAAACAGGAAGACTAATCTTTTCACAGAGAAGCTAGAAATTTGGCTTCCAGTTCTAACGCACTTTAGAGTCTGCAGTTTGTTCTCTCAGTACTACCAGATGTGGCTCAGAAATGCATTCTCAGTAGTTAGCAAAAACCTCTCAGATTTCAGCATCTGGAGGGCGGGTTCACATGAGGCATTGAGAAGGAAATAGAAGATGACAGGAGTTGAAAAAAATTACTCGAGATCCACTAGCTAGCATGAGCACTAAACTTACTAGAGCTTGAGGATTGTCGTAACAGTGTCAGTATCAGACTTTGTGGATCTCAGCAGGGTTCAGATGGCCCTTTCTCATTCTAAGGTAAATTGAATACTATGTGAGACCTTAAAAACTGGGAATTTCTCCATTGGCTGGGGATTGATGGGGTGCATTAAAGACCCTACATAGAATTTAAAGATATCAGCAAATCCTTTCCCAAACAATTCTAGGAGAAACTCTACAACCTCATCCCCCATGAACTCACCCCAGGAACCTTCTACATGCTTCCAAAGGTACACAAACAAGGGAACCCAGGCAGACCATCATAGCTGGCCTCAGCACTCTTATGGAAGGAATATTAGGACTCCTAGAAACCCTCCTCAAACCTCTCGCCACACAAAGGGTCAGCTTCCTGCAGGACACAAGTGACTACCTCCACAAACTCTGCAACATTAACAGCCTCCCTCAGAACACCATTCTGCTGCCATAGATGTCACCTCCCTGTACACGAACATCCCTCACAATCACAGCATCACAGCCCACCTCAAATATCCACAAGACAATGGACAACGCTCAGAATTCCATCCCAAACACATGGCCAAAATCATTCATTTCAACCTCACCCATAACAATTTTACATTCAACAACATACACTTTGTCCAAACCATGGGTACAGCTATGGCCACCAGGATGGCTCCCAGTATTCCAGCCTCTTCTGAGCCACCTTGAGGAAGAAATTCTGATAAAATGCACCACAAAACCAATAATATACCTGAGATACGTCGATAATATTTTCATCCTCTGGACTGACAACCTAAACTCCCTCACAGATTTCCACCTTAAGTTCAGCAACCACCACCTATTAAACGCTCTCTAAAACACCCACACTAGCATCACCTTCCTGGATACCACGATCAGCTTCAATAAAGGAACGCTACAGACAACTATATACAAGAAACCCACAGATCACCACACTTACCTTCACAGATCTAGTAACCACCCCAAACACCTGAAGAAATCAGCTATCTACACCCAGGCACTCAGATACCACAGAATATACTCTGAGGAGCAAGTCCTGGATATACACCTTAGCACACTTAAAGCCACTTTCACCAGCAAGGACACTCCACCAGAGAAGTATAATGCATCATGGAACAGGCCACCCAAATACCTTGAGAGAACCTGCTTTAATACGGAAATAAAACCCTCTCCGACCATACACCCCTAGTTGTCACCTGCTACCGGGCACCGGAACCCATATGGGGTATCATTAAACAATTACAAACCCATACTCAACAGGGACCACATCCTGAAAGAAATAATTCCTGAACTCCCTCTTCTGGCCTTCAAACAACACCCCCAACCTCATCATCAAAAGCAAGCTCCCCACAGAGCAGGATCCACCAATTCAAAGCAGTATCAGACTTATATACACGTCTCCACTGCTACAGTGATCAATCCCTCCTCCTCCCCAACACATCTTTCAACATCCATGGGTCCTAAAGATTACTATCACAACGTGTGGTGAACCTTATCCAGTGCACTAAATGCCCCAACAACTATTACATGGGTGAAACCAGACAATCACTGTGCACTCGAATGAACTCACACAGGAAAGTGATAAAATACGACTGTGTTAACTACTTATGTTAAACAATCTGGTTCCCCTTATATTTAGCTGTGACACATTTCCCAGACCTGAAGAAGAGCTCTGTGTAAGCTCGAACGCTTGTCTTTTCCAACAACAGAAATCTGTCCAATAAAAGATATGATCTCACCCACCTTGTCTCTCCCACATCCAGGCACCCACACAGCTGCAACAACCCAGTATATTTTAAAAAGGTTCACAGTTAGGGCTCTTTGAGCCAAACCATAATAGTTTTGGGGCTCTCTCTTTGTAAATCAAAAACCCAGGCAGATATAGCAACCATTTCAACTGATGGTTTACAACCCTTCATATCACTATGGCAATGCATCAGCTTGTCTGGGCTATGTCCAGAAAAGAGCTTCCAAAACACAAGAACATTTCCAAAGACAAACAAAAAATATCTCTAAGTAGAGCTAATTACATTTATCTCTGAGTTTAAAAAGCCCAAGATCCTATACTACATGTAACAGCCAAGTAGCTAGCACTGTTTCAAAGCAATAAAAAGAGAACAGCACTGAAAAAACTAAATTCTGGTCCTCACATAAAATTCACACAGAGAAGTCCATATCAACGGAGGGAGCTAGCTGTGCTTTAAAATGAAGTATGTAATTCCAACACCACACTCTGCTTCTTTGCTCCTGCAGCCCAATGTAGGTCCTCTCTCCAGACTAGTATTCAGATGACAATGGGGAACAAAAACTGCCAACATCCTTTCATAGAATCATAGAATATCAGGGTTGGAAGGGACCTCAGGAGGTCATCTAGTCCAGCCCCCTGCTCAAAGAAGGACCAATCCCCAATTTTTGCCCCAGATCCCTAAATGGCCTCCTCAAGGATTGAACTCACAACCCTGGGTTTAGCAGGCCAATGCTCAAACCACTGAGCTATCTCTCCCCCCATTTCATTCATTCCCCATCACACTGGTGAGCTGTGAAACACAAAAAGCACCACAACAAAATATAAAATCCCATATTGATCCCACAAACAGTTCTAGAAACTCCGTGTAGTGCAGATCTTTTTATTCAAAGACCCTCTTTTCCTGTAACAAAGCCCTTGGAGAATGAAGCTTGTTCATGTCTCATGTCTCATGCCTCAGTGAAACTGTTCCACCATTCCTACATATTATTAGAGACAGAGAAATTAAAGAAGTTGACATAGGCCTGGTCTACACTAGAAAATTAGTTTGCTATAACTACATTATTCAGGGGTGTGAAAAATCCACACCCGCTGAGTGATGCAGTTAAACCAACCTGCCTCCTGGTGTAGACAGAGCTATGTAGATGGGAGAATTTGCCTGTTGACCTAGCTACTGCCTCTCGGGGAGGTAGAGTACCTACACTGATGGGAGAACTATCAAGTCCATAGAGGAGAAACTGCAGCAACTGTCTGTCTCGATTCAGGGGTTAGGTGTGTACATGGGAGTAAAAAGACAAGGCTACATTCAGGTGAGGAAAATTTTGCTGAGCTTCATGCTGTCTTCAGAAGAAAATATAGTAAGTGTAGGCTGACAAAGCTCTTAACACCTGCAGGGGTGACTGCAGAATGAGTAACTAAGGCCAACATTTTCAAAAGTGCCCTTTGATTTTAGATACCCCCATTTTTGGATATCCACCTGGAGCCATTAGCAGTAGAATCACAGAATATCAGGGTTGGAAGAGACCTCAGGAGATCATCTAGTCCAAACCCCTGCTCAAAGCAGGACCAATCCCCAATTTTTGCCCCAGATCCCAAATGGCCCCCTCAAGGATTGAACTCAGAACCCTGGGTTTAGCAGGCCAATGCTCAAACCACTGAGCTATCCCTCCCCCCCAGATCTCACAGCTCCCATTAATTCCATTGTGAATGCTTAGCACTTCTGAAAAGTAGGTCCAAGGTGTCTCAAACTACAATCTTTCCTCCCAGAACACAACCAGTGAGCAGATCAAAACCACAACCGTGACTTTATTAGAAGCCATCCAAGCTAGCTGGCCTAAACCACACTCCTGAAAAACTGGCTTTCCTTACCATTGTCTTTTGCCAACACCCTACTTCTCTGCCTCGTACCCACCAAAGTCTTGTGTCATTTTGTTGTAAACTCTGTGGGTCGTGTCTTAATTGCCTGTAACATCCCTTGTACATCTATGGCATTATGAGAACACAGAAATTCCTCTCCTTTGGCTGGCATGTAATAGAGCTTCTCTGTCCTTTTGCAGGTAGGAGCACAGATGGCAGGGGTGGCTTCATTAATGCGGAGAGCTATTCTGCTGGGTCCAGATGCATAAAGGATGTCTAAAAGTTTGTGCTAGGAGTCCTGGATCTCCTCGAGAGAGGAATCTGAAGCTATCCAGTCCCCCTGGAACTGCCTAAAGTAATCAGGGGGAAGAAGGGGGAGAGGGAGAGTAGAAGGTAGGGATGGAGGAGACGCAGGAGTCACTGCTTCATCCGGGCAGGACAATTGGAGTCTTGCTGGTTCCAGCAGAACCACTGGATCTGGAGAGTAATGTTCCTCCTCCTCTTCTGGCAGATCCAGGGGCAGATCTGAGCATCCCCTTAGAGGGGAGACAAGTGGTGACTCCCTGGCATATCAGATCAACTCTGCAGGAGAGCACAGGTCCCAAGACCCCCAATACAGCCAGTAGAAAGGATTAATAGGTGGTTGTGGGGGCCCTCACAGCATGGGGTACCAGCACCTCCAAGACAGATGATGTGGAGGTTGATCCCAAAGCAGTGCAGGTCTCCTGGTGGACATGTAGGGTAGGGGAAGAAAGGTTCATCAGGTGGTTCAGACTCTCTCAACGGGGAGAAGCCTGATTCTGGTTCCAGTGGGGGTACCATCGGTGCCATTGGAGGGGAGATGTATTCTGAGTATGGGACGGGTGATAAACTCCTTCCAGTGGTTCAGTTCCTCTGAGGTGATATCTCTCTGGGGACAGAGAGGCCCGATGGAGGAAGGGATTCCAGATCCAGCTGTGGTCCCCTTGCCCCTGTTGCCATGCCCCCCCTTGTCCCTCCCACCCCCGGAGCAGAGGGGGAGGGGAAGCACAGACGGGTAGGGAGAGGCACGACTCTCAAAAGTTTGGGGACTACTGTCCTAGATCTATACATTTACATTTAGCCATATTAAAACACATATTGTTTGCCTGTGTCCCGCTTACAAAGCAATCCAGATTGCTCTGTATTAGTGTCGTGTTCACTTCATTAATTTACCACTCCCCCATTTTGTGTGTCATCTTACAACTTTATTAGTGAGGATTTTATGTTCTCTTCCAGGTCATTTATAAAAATGTTAAATAGCATAGAACCAAGAACTAATCCCTGCAGGACCTCATTAGAAACATACCCACTCAACGAGGATTCCATTTACAATTATATTTTAAGACCTATCAGTTAGCCAGTTTTTAATCCATTTAATGTGAGTGACATTAATTTTATACTTTCTAGCTTTTTAATCAAAACGTGTGCCACATCAAATCAAATACCTTATAGCACTGATGTAAAGATTTCTATTATTGTTATCAACTAAACTTGGAATCTCATTTAAAAAAAAAGATACCAAGTTAAAGTACAATCTATTTTACATAAACTCATGTTGACCGGTATTAATTACATTACCCTCCGTTAATTCCTTATGAACTGAGTCCCACATCAGCTGTTCCATTATCTTGCCCAGAATCAGTCAGACTGACAGGCCTATAATTCCCACATCATCCTGTTTACCCTTTTTAAATATTGGCACAGCATTAGCCTTCTTCCAGTCCTCTGGATCTTGCCCGGTGTTCTAAGATTTATTGAAAATCCACATCAATTGTCCAGAGAACACCTACACAAACTCTTTTAAAACTCTTGGATACAAGTTCTCTGGATCTGCTGATGTAAAAGTGTATATATTTAGTAGCTGGTCTTTGACATCCTCCAGAGTTACTATAGGAATAGAAAAGTATCTCACATGATAGGAAACTACTAGTTTGTCTCATCAATTGAATTAACCCAAAGCAGATTTTCTTTACACATTCTATTAACAGCCAACATTTGTGATCCACCCAAATGAATCATGACAGCCAACCCATATGGATCAAAAATTTACTAAAGTGGAATGTGGAAATACTTAACTGTGAGATGTAATAGTAATGAATAACATTCTTACCACAGAGCAAGTCTCTGCTCAATTTCCTTCAGAAAACTGGTGTGAAATTTGTGCAAAGGTTCAAAGTTGGAGAAGAGGAGATTCTTCAGCGTTTCTGGCATATAGTCATCTTTACTCACTGTGCTCTGAAACCACTGGAAGGAAAGAACAAAGTGATAAAGGGGAAGGCTGGGGGCAGGGCCTCTCATTTACTCCATCTTTGTGCAGTTACCTACAACCCTGGCTGGCCTCTAAACTACACTATGGCTCAGATTTAGGACAACATTTAAGAAAATACTTAAATCCCATTGAAGTTGATGAGACTTAAGCACATGCTTCTGAATTGGGCCCTATAAATGTAACAACAACAGTAATGAAAGGGGTTATTTATTTCCTTACAGTTATCCACCAGTTCAAGAGATATACAGAATAAATTTACTGCAGTGATACTGGATCTGAGGTCACAATTCTATTTCCTTTATATATCTGTCTTGAAATGTGATGTCCCAAGATAAATACAGAAAAGTAACCTGCATTGCAGAATTAATTTAGCAGATAATTCAGCTACTGTAGATTCATTTACTTCATTGTACTGAAGTGGGAAACTTAATTCCAACCACTTAAACTAATTATTAAAATGTGAAAGTAGCTACTGCAAGTGGCTCTCATAACTGGGTTCACTGATTTTTAAAATTTGGCCTCGACTTTGAAGGGTCGACTGTAGTCTGATTTTCAGGGGTTCTGATTACTTATTGGTCCAAAGTCAATGGAAGCCAAATCCAGCTCAGCACCTCTGATGTTCAGGCCCTAGATCAGAGGTGGGGAAACTCCGGCCTGCGGGACCCTCCTGCCAGGCCCCTGAGCTCCTGGCCTGGGAGGCTCGCCCCCAGCCCCTCCCCCGCTGTCCCCCCTTCTCTGTAGCCTCAGCTCACTGTGCCGCCGGTGCAATGCTCTGGGCGGCCGGGCAGTGCAGTTGCAGAGCCACGGCCTGACCCGGTGCTCTGGGCAGCGCGGCTGTAACGCCGCCAGCCACCAGTGCTCCAGGCAGTGCGGTAAGGGGGCGGGGAGTTGGGGTGGTGTTGGTCAGGGGCAGGGGTGTGGATAGGGGTTGGGGAGGTCAGAGGGCGGGGAACAGGGGGTAGTCAGGAAGAAGGGGGGGTTGGATGGGGCAGGGGTTCTGGGGGTAGTCAGGGGACAGGGAGAAGGGGGGGTTGGATGGGGCAGGGGTCCCGCGGGGCAAGCCAGGAATGAGAGGGGGGGTTGGATGGGGCAGCAGGGGGCAGTCGGAGGACAGGGAATGGCGGATGGGGTAGGAGTCCTGGGGCGGCCGTCAGGAGACGGGTGGAGTTGGATGGGGCAGGAGTCCCGGGGGAGCCGTCAGGGGGGTCAGATAAGACACAGCCTCCCCTAACCAGCCCTCCATACAATTTTGGAAACCCAATGTGGCCCTCAAGCCAAAAAGTTTGCCCGCCCCTGCTCTAGATAGATGAAGGTGGTCACTCAAAGGTCTAACTCAAAGTTAAAGACCACTTTTTAAAATCTGGCCCTGTACATATAACCGTACATTGCAAATGTAGCATGGATAGTACTTGAAAACCCTTTGATTTCACAGGGGTGTGGCACAATAAATACTTGATCCTGTACTGAAATACATGGAAGGGAATTGTTGTGCGCCTTGCAAAAATGGAAGTCCAGAAGTTCACGATCTATGCTGGTACAAGCAGAAGTATAAGTAGGTCAGGATCAAGCCCTCCTGTTTAAATTTATAATGGGATCTTAGATCCACTGGGGTCAATTCTGCTTTGCCCCATTACCCCTTTGTGCTGTGATGGTAGTGTAAAGTGGCTGTCAATGTAGCAATGTAAGAGGGGTTCCATGGAAGGCATAAAGCTGGCCTACCCTGCTTGATGATCCCAGTACCTACTGTGCTTTAGCTATTTTTGATAAATCTTCAGTGGCTCCTAGGGGCCTGTTGCAACTGGCTGTAAATTAGAGCAGCCTTGAAAACTGTACCAGTTTAAACTGGCCCAGGTCCACAATACAGGGAGACACTTCTTCCTTCCCTCTCACCTACCCACACTCTGTGCCGGTACTGCACACAGTTCAGGAAGGACAGATAATTGGTGCCACTGTACATTGAAGGCTTTTTTTTTTTTTTTTACAGTCCCCCTATAGGTCCATAAAGAACATTATTTAAGGGCAAGCCTTGCTTGCCCTATTCATGGAAAACTCACAATGAAATTAATGTTAAAACTTTTCTTAGACTGAACAGGAGGCAATAAAACCAGTTAAAAAAATAAATACAACTTTCTTGGTGAGCTACAATTGTTTCAGGGGACTCCATTACAAATATTGTCTGTGATCTTCCAATTAAAGCCACAGGGTCTGAGCATGTTTTCAGTTTCTAGAAAGCTGTCACTGTACATGTTACAGACAAGCCCTACTGTAAATGTCTACCCTCTGCTTTTTTTGT